>NC_132878.1:15217424-15817424 GCF_030463535.1 Salminus brasiliensis
TTGACAAAGGAGTTTCTACACACAGAGAGTGATTAGAGATGGACCAATCTGTGTTTTTAGGGCCAATTGCAGATACCAGTCCAGGGCGGGGCTGGATGCTACATGAACCGTATCAGGAACATTTTGGTGATAGATCATTGTGCAGGGCTTTCATAATGTTCTGTGCATTATTCCTAAACATAAAATGTACTTGGCCTTTGGGAATTTTTAAATTAAATATAGAGTAGCAGCACTCTGGATTCCAGCATTTCACAAAGTTGATTAGCACCACATTGCTGGACTTAATTCAGAAATTATTAAGAAATGTTTTCCAGGTAAGTTCACGCAGCTTTCATATCCTTAATGTAAGCATGATCCTGATTCTGTAAACATTTAGTATGGATAGGGATCTTAGATATGTCATGCCTGAGCTGGGATGTCATAGTTTTTGCTATTTAATGTCTTTGGTTGCGAAAGCTAGTGAAGATCGGGCTCATGGTTTGCTTATCTCGAGCTAGGCATCTGGATTTCTGAGCTTGCATTTTTAATTTGTATCATCTCATTTGGAATATTACTGGGTCCACTGCTGGCAGGTGTGCCAGAAATTGCAAAGTGAGCTTTGCTTTGTGTAACGTCTGTGTCGGCAGCATGTGTTACGTGTTCGAGTTATGCCTTGTATAAGGAGGGTGGCTTGTATAAGGGTGCAGCTGGAGGACACATGAGAGGCAGGTGTCTGCCATCGTTTTTCAATTCCTGTATTACTTGTATCCCTCCCATCTCCTGTTTCTTTTTGGTGTGTTCATCAGTTTTCATTCACAACTGGAGCTGTCATGAGACGTCACCACAGTTAATCATTTTAAAATTGAAGTGTGAGTGAGTGATTATAGGAATTTGTACATAAAACTGTTTGAGATTGAATAAATAGCAGAAAATGGATTAGATGTTTTGAAATGTGATTAACAGCTGATTAATCGGATATTACTCCCATTCATTTTTAGGAAAAAAACAATTACTTAATGATGGGCATGCCTACAGATCTACAGATCTTCTGTAGTGTGACATTCTTCACACTAGTTCTGAATACTACAGTCCAAACCCAGGACAATTTGTTTTGACAGTTACTTTTCTGGTAAATGGTAAGGACTAGCTTCGTCCGTTTGCTGCTTTTTAGTATTATTTTTCCTTGGATTCTGACACTCCAGCAGTAAAGAACAGTTTTTTGGATACATTTCACCTTGTAAAAGCACCTGCAAGAAGTTTTTTTGCTGTTGAAGCAGTCCTGTTACAACATGAATCAAGCGGATAGCTTCCACAAGCACAGCGGACCACACCAGGACCAAAGATTGGAATTTTGGCCCGCTCTCTGCTTCAAAAACGAGAAGTTTTTACATACAGAACTCAGAAATGAAACTCAAGAGTGAGAGTACCCTAATGGACCAATCAGTTTTTATATGTTTTGGAACATTATGCAATTGGATCTCATATAACTAACCCATAACTGAAGTAGGGCTGTCTTTAGGCAAGAACCTGGCAATACAATACATGTCGATACAAAGAATATGATCCAGTATAAGGCTATGTATTGATAACTAGGGTTGCAATATTCTTGGATTTTTAAAGTTGGGAAATGTACCAAAGGAATTACAGGAATAAACTGGTACTTATGGGAGTTATTTGGAATTATTGGGAATAAAATGGGAATATTCAAAGGTAAAGGGGAGAAACTTATATAGTATAGCGTATAGTTGGTAGAAAATGTACTAACATAAATAAGATATGATACCAAAACTCAATCGCAGGCACGTGGCACATTACAGACTGAAGTGTTGTTGAGAGCACAGCCCCTGCGTTCACTGCTCATTCCTCCATCGCATGTACAGCATATGTCCAGATGATTTCTAGAAACCTGACACTCACCACTTGTGGGAAAATGCACTTGATTTGATTTTAATAATGAGTCATTGATGAGTATCAATTATTGGTTGCAGAAATAGGTAGCTAGCCTTGCTAATCTAACCTCATGCTAGTTAAAATGCAATTGCTCATTAAGCTTTTCTGATTTACCAGAGAGCGACTGTGAGATTCCACCTTGATTTAATAGTTGCTTACATGTTTCAGTGCTAATACTGTCAATGAAAATATGAACCTCGTCAAAATATTACCTGACTTTAGGCAGTCATTTGGTCCAAATTTGTGCTTTCAGTAGGGTAAGTGTCAGGTTTCTACATGTTCACAACCCTAGTCCCCACGATATATTGCTGCACAGAAGCTAAGTATAGCACTCTAATGGCCCAGGTTTGTTACATGAGCTAACAGACCCATAGTACCAACAATAGAGGGCGACCAGTTATGTTGTCTTGAATTTATTTTTTTAGGGATCCACTTACATCACTGCTAACTTGGTTGTTGGAAATTATTCCCTGCCACTCACTGTTCATTCAGCACCATATGCTGTGTGCTCAAGTACATTTACATTAATGGCATTTAGCTGACACTCTTATCCAGAGTGAATTACAAGGTTACTTGGGTTGCAGAGGTGGTCCAATGTAGTGTTGGGTGTTTTGCCCTAGGACTTTTATTAGTGTAACACAGTATAGTAACCCAGACTGGGACTCGAACCCCCAGTGTTGCACATGGTGTGATAGCTCACTGGTGGGTAGTGGTGTCATCCGATGTGACACACCAACCAAGTACCGGTCATCACATGTGCTTTAGCAGCTTCGCTAAAGGGGTGTAAGAAAATTTTATATTTTGCAATACTTTATTGATTCTCAGTGTTCATAGTGTAGATTTATTTAGTACATGTATATCTATGTGTTAATTTGTTATATAAAGTAATGTTGAAGTCCATCCTGATGCCTTAAGTCGGTTTATTAATTCAGAAGTGGTATTGGACTGGGATCGGGTATTGACCGATATGCAAAGTTTATGCATCCTTATCGTTATCTGAAAAAGACTTCAGAAATGTTGAATTTTTAGTTTTGTTACTTATTCAACGTGTAACGTCTCTGTGTGGTTTGTACATGACTTTGAGAAGTTAGTGAGGCTTATCAAACCTGCAGGACAAGTAACCAAAATTTCAGCATGATTCTAAAGGTCAGTTAAAAACGTCCAAATCAAGCTAAAATTGCAGCAGTGGCATTTAGATGACATTTAAGACAAATGATTTTACCTCAGAATTGTTTTTAGGTGTTTTTTTTTTTTTTTTTTTTTTTTTTTTTGGGCTAGCTTACTTTTTTCTAAAAAACATTTTTTAATATGTTGGAATACAGTATGACCGTCCTCCCTGGCGCCCGGATCATTCAGCTGCCAGGTACTTTAAAATGCTGCAGTGCTACTTTGAAAATGCTACTTTAAAATGTTGACTACCGATGTGAGTTAATTATTTTATAGTGTTGTAAATGCACTATGGATTCATACATTTTAGTCTTCTCCTCTTAGGTTTGTATGCACTGTTCAGTGCTGGTTAAAAACCAAAGAAAGGCATGGGGTTCTCCCAACAGTGAAATTGAGCCTTTTTCTTCTATAGCTAAAGAGCAAAGGGTCCCTTTCCTGACATGATTTCATCCACATGAGCAAAAACGGCAGAAAAACGTCTGGAGGAAAGTGAACCACAGATATCATGTTAAGGTTTCATGTACCACTGTGAAATAGTCTCACACTGTTCCAGCCTCTAAACGTTGTTGCCTACTGAGAATGACCCTCACTGCTCCAGGCTGTGAGGAATGCCTGTTCTCTGTGCCATGAGGATGCCATTGTGCTAGAACACAGTGGTAAAAACAAAAAAATTGGAAATGGGTCTGGCCTAAAACGACAGATGCCTTATCCGTTAAATATACCTAGATCAGACCACTGGAATCGAATCGGGACATCCCTGGTATACGACCATGTCTCGTAGAATGTTCCGCTATGTCTGTATACTTTTATCTGCAAGCTGTCCCTTCTGCAGCCCCCTAATGTATTTTGATGGCTATACAGAAGTGGCCATGCCTGTCTGATGGTACGAGTCCACGTGCACTCATTTTCTACGTATTTCGCCATGCCAGATTTTGCCCTATTGGCTGGCTGAGTGATGGTGTGTCTGTGATGTTTCTGTACGCAAATGAAACAAAATAACGATCTGAAAGTAGACAGTCTTATTTTAAAAAATTGTAATTATTAATTATTTTTAATTGATCAAATTGTAATGTAATTCTGGAAATCAGGATTCTGTCATGATCAGCTTCCCCTCCATGTTTAAAAGGCGTTTGATCTCGGTGTGGTGCTCGTATGGTGCCACACTTACCTAATATTACTCATATCTCCTCAAGGATGTCGCAGGTGTAAAGGACACTGGGACCAGACCCCTGCACTGTTTTCACCTCACTCTGCACATGCCCTTAATTGAGAGACGCTCATTGGGGCCAGTTTTCACAGCAAACCTTTCAAACCTCAAGAATGGCAAGAACCTCATCTTTAAACCAGTTTTACTTAAAAAAATCTATATCGAGTTGTAGAGTCAAATAATAATTGTATATCTAATAGCAGTCTGATCCAGTTGCCTTCTTATATGCACTGTGTTTCATATGATTGATTTGTGCATAAAAAGTATTTTTGCATTTAATGCTTTGATTTGATTTGGTTTGTAGCTTTAATGATTAACTAATGAAGGGTAAAAACCCGAATGGCTGAGATTTCAATCTACATGGTTGATTCTGCATCTGAAGCTCCGCACTACCACCATAAATAGTCTCTTAATAATAAGAGTGCATGACAATCATACCGTGTATTCATTAGATTAGTCTGTGTGGTACAGAATTGTGTGATGTGGAACGCAGCATTAGGTTAGCCACTGAGATGCTTCTCAGTCTAGCAGCGCCGGTGGCTGGTTATAGCTCCGCTGAGCCGCTCCTTAGTTGAATATATATATATATATATATATATATATATATATATATATATATATATATATATATATATATATATATATATATATATATATATATAAAATGTCCAAATGAATGTGCCACCTGTGAATGCTGACAGTGAACATGAGCAGGTAAAACTTTCCACTGCCGTAAAGTCCACAAGTCATCTGTCACCGTCTATAATGATAATCTCAAACTGAAGAACAGGAGCTCCAACCATATTTGCACACACTTTCACTATTACAGCAGCTCTGTAATAGTGTGGGGAGTGTCTGGGTAGCCCCTCCCTACACATTTAACATGCCTGGTAATCCCTGCAACATTGTCTGTTTGATTGGAAACTGAAATCATGTCAAGCTAGTGCAATAGCACCCTCCTCCTAAACAAGCTCATCCCTTTTTCTCTCCATCTCCTGTCAGTTTTTGAGTTTTCGGAGCTCTTTCCGATTTGTGGCTGTTGTTAGTTTTCAGCTGACACCCACAAATGCTGCTTGTGTGCTGACACCGTCCACTGCTGGGGAACCTTCCCATTGCAGCACTGAGCTGTTCCTGCAATTATAGCATAGCAATTCTGAAAATCAGCTTTTGTTGGAGTAACTGTCCCTACTGTCCAGGGAAGTCTTTCTACTAGATCTCGCATTTGCAATTTCGCATTGCTGTGAGGATTTAATTGCATTCAGAGACAAGAATGTTAATGAGGTCAGGATGTTGGATGATCACCACCACACCTCATCCTCAATTCCCCAACACATTGCAACACAAGTATAGGATGGAGCACCATCATTCCAGAGAACACAGTTCTTCCACTGCTAACACTGTAAAGCACACTGTATAGAAATGTCCTCGTAAAGTCTGTGTATACTGTGTGCACTATTGTTCTCTGTATGTTGTGTATTGTCAGTGAATTATATGTAACTGTATATTGTTAACACTATTGAGTCACTAACAGCCGGAACAAAGTCCTTGTGTGTGTGAACATACTTGGCCAATAAACCTGATTCGGATTCGGATTCTGATTCGGATTCGGATTCTGCTGCACAGCTTCACGTAATACACATGTGCTGACGCCATTGCTAAAATACTAGAAGTATTTAATGTTCCAGTTGTGTTTCCGAGTTTTGAAAAGAAAGAGAAAATCATCGACTAGTGCTCCTTCAAACCTAGCAGTGAGGGAAGCAGACCCGAGTCTACTGGCTGTGCTGGTAAATCCCATTAAGAGACTAAAGTAAAAGGCAGTTAATGCAACACGTCAGCTGTGGTCTTGGTGGTCATTACATCTCTGGAGTCTGTGTGCAATTACGGGCTGGCAACTCGGTACGCTGATAACGGCTGGTTTAGCCATGTAGTTTATCCCTTTAGCCAACCGTATTCTCTCATGCAAAAAGACTAAATAAAGAGATTGGCGGTTAGCTGAAATTATTGCTATATTTGGACCTCTGAATGCATTTTTAGCTTCGTTTTACTCCCCATGTTACCCTACCAAGCGTTTGCTGTAGATCCAGTGTGTTTTCATAAATGTAATTAAGTTTAGGGGGGGGGGGCATATGATGGTCATATTGCATTATTTTAATGGTGAATAGTTATTGGCATATTTCTTTTCAGTATTGCGGTCCAAAGCTTTTACTACAGCAGTGAATTCTGTTCAACATTTTGCTGCACTACTACCAAACATTTAGGACTAAACTTGCAGTGCTGACAATATCTCCAATGTGCTCAAAGCTGAGCATATTCTCACAATAACAATTTATCATAATAACAAGAAGTCATATTGTGCCCACTTCTAGTCAAGCCAACTAATCAATAATGTGCTTTTCGTTGTTGGCTAAGGTTCAGTACTCTAGAAGAATTTATTGTCAGTTATTCCAGTAATCTTCGTTACGAGTAGAGCTGCCCTGGTCCGATCCAGTGGTGATACTCAGCATTAAGAGACTCTGATCAGATCAGAGGGTGAAATGAAGTGTTCACATTACTTTCTGACTGCCTTAGCAATCAATATTGTGACCTGTTCTCCAATGACCTGAGGTTTTAAATGATCAGTTACATTTTGTTTGTGTGTTTTTATTGTGTGCATACTGAAGAAAACTCAGTAAAAGTGTACTGGCGTTCTCTGACCTTACAGTAGCCCGTTCACACGAGATGTTTGCACTGGGTGCTACCTTTCAGTGGCACACTATGACTGCGTATTAGCAGCAACTACATGCTGCTATAGTTGGCCTATCACTCTACAAGCATCATGATGAGATGCCGCAGATACAGAATATTGGTTCTATAACTTTTGTCCATGTTTCAGTTAAAGGATCTGCTGTAATTAATATTCTGTGCTCTCCTTTGTAGTGTGTTTATGGATATTTTATTATACAAGAATACTTTTTATAGCATTTCACTTGGGAATTAAAAATGGACTTTTCAACAGCCTTTGCAGTCCATCTTTGTTTGAACAGACTATTAAAAGGGAGTTTTTTCCCCAACGACACAAAAAAATTCAATAGCCAGGACAAATTCTACAAATGTATTCCTTTATTAAATAACAATAAATGATCAATGTTCATTCATTTATTTATTTGTAAAGAAATATTTTTTTTATAGCATGCATTTTTATAGCATGCATCCTGGCTACTTGATATATATTTTTAATGCATTTTACACAATTTCATACTATTTAAACAACCTACTGAATGGGGTAGTTTACCCCTGTATTGAACAGTTTCATACCACAGCCAAACTGTGTTTCATTCTTTTAATGCCAAGTGTATCATATTTGTTACTTATTTGCTTTTTTGAGACCTCTCCAACATAATTGTGATAATTGAATGAGTCTCTTGCAACATATGCAATTAGAAACCCGAATGTCTAAAGTTAATAGATAAGAATTAACTATATAAAAACTACACTGTTTGAAATCTGTAGGTTTCTTACTGTTGCATGCACAAAGATTAAAATTACTTGAGTAAAATTTTAATGGCAACCCTGAGTATAAGGGGTTAAACAGGTCAGTGTTCCTTATGTTTTAGTTTGTGTATAAAACTGTTGAACTGTAAATTCTCAGCGTATTAAATCTGATGCGCAAGTGTTTTAATTTCTTTGTTTTTGGTTAGAAGGGCAAATACATTTTCTGCAAATTATTTGATGGTTCATTCTGGAGCTAATTGTGCTGCCTTTGTCTTCTTGTCTCGTGCAGGTGTGAGCTGTGACGCGTGTTTAAAAGGAAATTTCAGAGGGCGCCGATACAAGTGTTTAATTTGCTACGACTACGACCTGTGTGCGTCGTGCTACGAAAGTGGAGCCACCACAACTAGACACACCACGGAGCACCCCATGCAGTGCATACTAACCAGGGTAGACTTTGGTAAGTATCCTCAGGCCGTTTTTTAAATGCATGTTCTGAGGAAGTCCTTTTGTAGAGAGAAGTTCATGATGACGTCTCTGTTCCCACAGATCTGTATTATGGCGGAGAGGCATTTTCAGTAGAGCAGCCCCAGTCGTTTACCTGTCCTTATTGTGGCAAAATGGGTTACACAGAAACGTCTCTACAGGAGCACGTCACCTCGGAGCATGCAGAGACTTCCACAGAGGTGGTGAGTGCACTGTTTTTTTTAGTTGCTGACTTCGTTGGATATACCGGATATGTAAAGTCTTTATGGGGCCGATTGACTCGGGTGAGTTTTGTGTTTATACTAATGGCAGTGTACACTACTACACGTCCAAAGGTTTGTAGGCACCTGCTCATCCAATGTGTGCTCTTTCAAAATCAAGGGAATTGAAGAGCTCTAGATTGTTAAACTGTGCTCACATGAATAATAAGAGTTCAGTACATGGAAGTAACAAACCATGAATCTTAAACATTGTTCAGGCATAACCAAAACAGGACTGGAAAACAGGTCAATTCCAAAACCTGAAACTTTTGGGACAGCTGCTCATTCATTGTTTCTTCTGAAATCAAGACTGTTAAAAAGAGTTTACCCTGCTTTTGTTGGAGTAACTGTCTCTACTCTCCAGGGAGGAAGTCTTTCTACCAGATTTTGGGGAATTACTGTGAGGCTTTGTTTGCACTGAGCCACAAGAGCGTTAGTGAGGTCAGGATGTTGGATGATGACCACCCCACCTCATCCCTAACTCATCCCAAACGTATTGAATGAAGCACCATCATTCCAGAGAACACAGTTCCACTGCTCCACAACACAAAGTTGGGGGGCTTTTTGCCCCGCTAGACTACACCTGGCATAGTGCCAATAGGGTTGTGTTTATCTGCTCCAGGAAGTCCTATTTTATTGACAGTACTTCTTTACAGATACTAGACAAGCTGTATGTGTGCATTTGTAAATGTGTGCTGTAGGAGCTGAATGCATTCATTAAAAGGGGTGTCTACAAACATTTGGACATATATTTGTATTTACACCCCCAAAATGTATAGAAACGCAGCCCATCAGTAAAAGCCCTAGTCAAAGCTGCCAAAACAATCATTTGTAGAGACCAAAAGTCAAAACCAGGGGGGCAAGTGTGGACAAGGGAAAGTCTCTTTAGCTTGCTAACTGAACGTCCCACAGAGAGGACACTACACGATAAACTCTTAACATCAGTCTGAGCATTTTTTTGCCTCAAACATAATCGCATACTTATTCTAGAGAACTCATTTCCAGCGTTGGTATAGCCTAGTGTACAGGATTATAGTCCTTCTCTCTGAGTACGCTGTGCCCTTTAGATCTCTGTGTTTTTCCCTGCTCTCAACAAACCTGATCTGACCATTCAGCTAATTAACACACCCTTCCTTAGTTGAAGTGGGTGTGATAGAAAGAACAGAACATTAAATAAATTGCAAGACACTGTGTACTCCAGGCTCAGGGTGGTACCCTCCATGCAGCAAAATGAGCTCTGGTTCAAACTATGCTAAATCAGATAGTCTTTGGGCAAGCATTTTAAACACTGCATTCCGTGCCTTTATAACACATAATTTGAGTGTGAGTCACTCTGAATAAGAGCTACTGTTTAATGCCATAAATGTAAATTGCATCCAGCCACAGGAGCAAGAGGTGATACTAATGCTGATTTGTTATGGATAACATACCAAGAATGTTGATGGTGCTCCAGAGCTCATAATTCTGTTGCGCCACTGCCCAGTGCTGTGGGAACTCTATCTACAAAGCTGGTCACGGTGACCTAAGGTTCATGTGCAGCTGCTCCAGAGCTTCCTTTTTCATTTACTATTTTATTTATTTATTTACAGTCAGATTATGTAAGCTCTGTGAGCACAGCTGAGCCTATGTGTAAGGAAAAGTGCCATATAATACATAGTCATATCAGAAAATTATGGCCACCTACCTAACAGTGGGGGTAACTATCCTTGGCTCGGATGACACTAGCAGTATGTTGTGGTATTAGACTGTATTAGGAGTAGAGGTTAACTGTTTCACTGTAGCGCACCGTTTTGCTCTGTATAACTTGCCGGAACCCACGGGCCACCATGGGCCATTGAGGCCTGAGGGAAATAACAATTCTAGTGTGCTAAAGAGCAATCCACGCGCCACTGTGATCCAGTTAATCTCTATAATGAACACCTTCCATCACCTAATACAGGCCATGCCACGCTGTCTGACTAGTGTCATGGTAGGGTAGTCTTTTCCCACTATTAGATAGGTGGTCATAATATTTTGATATGTCTGATATGTATTTGTTTAGTATTTTAAGCTGTTATTAGGCATATAAACAGTGCTGTTTTACAAGCCTGTTTACAACCCTGTTATTTTGCCTCACAATAAAACTGATTTTCTCAGGGGGGCTTGTGAAGGACAAATCGGGTTCTTTTCAACACTGCAGCTGTAACATTGTAATTGATATGGTTAACTTTTAACTTTAGCAGAGTCTGGTGATGTGCTACTCTCCAGTGTTACAGAATCATGATTCTGTTGTGTTTTACCATCTCCTCAGCTTTGACTAGGGCTTTCTCTAGTGGACTGAGTGTTTGTTACTTTCAGAGGCATAAATCTAAAAAATCAAAACTGTTAAACAATCTTGGTCTGTTTTATGGCTGTTTTGGTTATGCCAGTTTGAGGTTAAGGTTATGTCACTTTCCAGTGCTAAAATCGTATTATTCCACTATGCCAAGTACTGTGATCCATTTAAGGGCACATTTATAGTGGTTCATATTGTATGTGTACATGTAATTACAATAGTGCAATATAAACTAAAAAGCTCATTGAGGCAGAAACTTTATTGTTGTTTCAGAGTTCTTGTTGAATAGCTTCTGCACTCATATTGGTTGCATAAAGAACCTTTTACATCACTGTGTCAATGTAACGGTTCCTCAACTTCACATCTCTATTGCAAACATGGCATTACTCAAAGAAACAGGTGAAGCATTTTTATTTTTTTAAGAATGTGGTGCGAATAAAAGCCACTGTGGTCAGAGATGTTGAGGAACGTTTTCTTCCATTGGCACCATTTACACATTCATTCAGTTTCCCTTAAGATGGTGCAGGAATTGAAAATGATCGTTTTCTCCTTTCATTCTAAAACCAGTCGTGTGTGTGTGTGTGTGTGTGCGTTAAACACATATCTTCACTCTTGTGTTTCAGATCTGCCCAATATGTGCAGCGCTACCTGGAGGCGACCCCAATCATGTGACAGACGACTTTGCTGCTCATCTCACACTTGAACACAGAGCACCTAGAGATTTAATATCCTTTGTGTTGTGCGCATGTAATGTTTGAGTATTTTTGTGTGTGAAGGACTGCATGATTATTTCTGTGTGAAGAACACATTGCAGAGGACTGTGCCAGCACAGTACATATCAAATTCAATTGCCTGCGCACAGAGACGCAGTGAGATAATTAGATTAGAGGGAATGTAGCATTAGGAGTTTTGAATAGTCCAGAACAGCTGAACAACTACGCTGTTGATACCTGCAGGCCTGCAAAAATGACTTTAAACAGGAGGTCTGTGAAAATGTAATCAAGCCAATGTTGCTTTTGTGGCTGCGCAAAAAACCTATCACCATAAGGAGTTTTTAAATTTGCAGTACAATATGTAAAATATTAGTTCTGTTATGTTCTAATGATATTTCAGTAAAATAGTTCGGTTTAGTGACAAGCCAATGCCAGGGTGCTTGACAACATCTGCTTGCACATATATAAGAAGAGAGGTAGAGATGTACATATTGAAGTTGTAGATTAAATAGAATACACAGTAGACTTAATGAGATTAGGACAGCGTAGGCTTAATTGAAATTTTTGATTTAAGGAAGTATAGACTTGCTTGAAATTGTCCATTAGGACAGAGTAGACTTATTGAAATTGTCATTCAGGATAGAATAGACTTAATTGATAATGTAGGATAATGTAGATTTAAACGAAATTGTTGATAGGACAGTGTAGATTTAAATAAATTGTCGCTTAGGACAGCATAGACTTAATTGAAATTGTCGATTGGGACAGCGTAGACTTAATTGAAATTGTCGATTGGGACAGCGTAGACTTAAATGAAATTGTTGATAGAACAACGTGGTCTTAGTTGAAACTTTAGATTAATCAGTGGGTGTGTGTATAAGTATGTACAGGTGTGTGTTTTTATAAATCTATATTTGTTGTTCCTTAACTGTTCTGTGTCTACGATGAGACAAGTGGAGTGCGGCATGTGCGCCGGATGTTTCACCCCGGCCGTGGGCTGGGTGGTCCACGAGCACGCAGGACTAACATGCACTTTACCAGCAGCTCCACTGGGGGGCTCTCCTCTTCACAAAGCTCGTCCTACTCTCCAAGCAATAGGGAAGCCATGGACCCAATAGCAGGTGTGTTAAACGTGATGGACTTTTTGGTCAGTGTGTCTTGCTTAAACTTTCTGTTTGAGAAACAGCTGCATGTTCCCTTATATTACTAATGTATTAAATGGTTAGTCCCATATTTGAGCCCCTCTAATTACATCCCTAGATGATAAAAATAAAAATTACCCATGTTGTATGTGCATGCCCCGACTGGCACATGCAGTAACCTTAATCTATTGAGCCGCTGTCAAGAGTAGTGCTGTCTGGATTTCTGATGTTGTAATTTACCTTGAGTGATTACATTCAAACTACACTATATGGACAAAAGTATTAGGACGTATTTTTACTTTTAATTGAATGTTCATTTCAGTCCATTGTAATCTGTCTCCTCCTCTCTCTATTTCTCCTCTCTTTTTCAGAGCTGCTGTCGCAGCTGTCAGGCGTGCGGCGCTCAGCAGGTGGCCAGCTTAACTCCTCCGGCCCTTCGGCTTCACAGCTGCAGCAGTTGCAGATGCAACTGCAACTTGAGCGGCAGCAGGCGCAGGCGGCACGCCAGCAGTTGGAGACTGCTCGCAATGCCACGCGCCAGCGCAGTAACCCTAGCAACATCAACGCCAGCATCCCACCGCCCAGCACCGCCACAAACACAGCCATGACTGAGAGCAACCCACTGGCTTCGCACAGTTCCCAGTTCCTCCTTACACGGTACAGTAAAAAAAAGAAAATACAGAATCTACTACTGAATGGAGCACATTGGATAACTCTCAAATTTGAGCGCTAGAGGGGTTTTTCAGTGTAATCCAGGAGGACCCACAACCAGATCTCCCCGTTTTCTAGCCAGGTACTTAAATGCTGATTATGTAGCTCAAGTGAGTTACGATGCGGAATAGAACACGCATGGCCTGTGGAGCGATATGGCCAATGCAGTGACCAATGATGAGTAAAACAGTTGATTTAATTTAATATAGTCAGAAAAGAATACTGGTTCCAGTTGGTTCAGTTGAGCAGTGGTTTGTTGAGAAGGTGGGAATTTATACTATTCAGTTTCTAGACTTTAGCAGTTCTACTATTTGTGAAGGCATTTTACTCTTTTCTTTCTTTGAATATTGTTGTTGACCATGTCCTTCCCTTTATGGTCACATCCTGCCCATCTTTAAACAGCTTCTTCAAACTAGTTTCATGTGTATTTTACAGTTTCTTCAACGGTTAGATCTGCGGGATAGCACCTAAAAACGCTGACCTGCACCTATATGTGCTGAATTGTAGTGATGCCCCTATAGTGTAAATTATTTATCTAAATGTTTGTAACTGAGTGTCTTGCTATCCCTTTCTGCTGTTACACTGAGAATTTCCCCACTGCGGGACTAATAAAGGACTATCTTATCTTATCTCTTATCTTCTGACGCCCCCTCCACTTTCTTGTCCTCCTCTTTCTCACCACAGGTTGAACGAGCCGAAGATGACTGAGATGGAGCGTCAGGCTTTGGAAAGCGAGCGTGCCGACCGCAGCCTGTTTGTCCAGGAGCTGCTGCTTTCCACGCTGATGCGTGAAGAGAGCTCGTCCTCAGATGAGGACGAACGGCGAGACTTCGCTGACTTCGGAGCCATGGGCTGTGTGGACATCATGCCTTTGGACGTGGCACTGGAGAGCCTGAACCTGAAAGAGAGCTCTGCTGGCAAAGAGCCTCCACCTCCTCCTCTTTGATGATATCCCACCACGCAGACAATGTCCTCTGTGCTGTAACTGCCAATGACGGTGGGCAAACACACAGCTCTCATTTTTTCCCCTGGGGTTTGTTTTTGTTTTTTTGCTTTTTTTTTGTTTGTTTTTTTTTTTTTGGTGATTGTAATTTCAGGTCTGTCACCTTTTGTTACATTGTAAAAATCCATAAAAGGAGAGCGAAAATGAGAGGAAAAAAATAATCCAACAAGTGAGAACAAGCGTGTGAGAGAATGAGAACGAGAGAGAGAGAGACAGTGAAAGAGAAAATATAAAATATTTATATATATATATAAATATATATATATAAGTTGATAATCAATTCCACATAACTAATTTTTTTCCTTTAGCAGGCAAGCGTAGGTAGCTGTGGCAGACCTCTGCTTCCTGTGTCTAACAAAAGGCTCTCCTTATAAATACTCCACATTCAGAAACTGAAGAGGAAACTGAATCCTTCTCTAATGAAGCTGCTGTGTGTATTTATGAATATTAATGAATAAAAAGTGCTTGGATGGTTTACCATAACTACTGCATGAGGTTATTTGCAGCGTGCATGATTTTTAATGACCTTGTCATTAAAATGGCAAAAAAATCCCAAAGCTTTCTTTAATTTTTTTAAGGGGGTTACTTGAACTGAAAAGTGTTCAATGAGGAAAATCTCATGGATCTGGAAATTCGAGGATTTTTTTTTTTATATATAATCAATTATCTTTTATAAAAGGAAAACAAAAAATGGAAAATTGGAATCAGCAGTAGCTTCATAAGAAAACAATGCTTCCCTTTTTATTTAATTTTATTTTTTATGGTTTATTATTATTATTATTATTATGTTTTTTAAAATCTCGAGCTGACAAGCGACCTGCTTAGAAAACTCGATGTATCCAGTGCTGCAAAAAACAACAGCAAAACTCAAGCAAATTTACCAGGCTAATATGGTAGGGGCTGTCTTTCTTTTTGCTAAAAAAAAAAATAATAATAAAAAAAGAGAAATGCGTACAGGCGTAAAGACAACTTGCCTCTTAACATTTTTTTTTTCTTCCCTAGACGTTGATGTTTTAGTGACAACTGTGTAATCACCAGATGTACTTTCTAAGTTTTGCACCTGTACAGAAGTTAGCCTCTCCATGCCCATCGCGCTCTGCTTCTCACCTTTGCTTCCAGTAGGCCAAGGCTGCTACTCTTGACGCATCTCAGAGTTGGGTTGCTGATCTAGGGTGTGTGTGTGTGTGTGTGTGTGTGTGTGTGTGTGTGTGTGTGTGTGTGTGTGTGTGTGTGTGTGTGTGTGTGTGTGTGTGTGTGTGTGTGTGTGTGTTATCCACAAGTTAACAGGGGAGTAAAACTGCTCCTAGATCGACTCTCCTTCTCAGAAGGTCTTTTGAATGCAGACCCAAATCTTTTTTTCTTTTTCTTTTTTGTGCAGCCGAGGAAGGAGAGTTGTGGAGACTTGCCACATTTTCCGGCATTGTTTTTGTTCAACTTTTTTTTTTAATTAATTAATTAAACGAATGACATTTCTAATTTTTTGCTCTGCTAAAGAAAGCACCTTCTATTTATTCAGGTTTTGTTGGTTTTGTTTCTCTTTTTTGATTCTTTTTAAGCCTTGTGATTGAATCATGCCACCTCCATGCCTATACTCTTATCCTCAATGTAAAATACAATGAGATATGTATATTGAATTTGTGCGTTAACTTTCATAATGGTTCTAGGACATGGGCAGACTTTCTTTTTTTAATGTAAATTTAGAATACTACAATAAAAACGGCGCACAGCTTTTGATGAAAACGAAACCCGCCGTCCTCTCGCTCTTTGTCGCTGTGTTCCACACCCAGTAATTTAAATCATTAATTTGCGATATTATTCTGTGCTTTTGAAAGTACATATCCAGCCTTTAGTTTTGCTGTATATTCTTAAGACGCTAATTGCGGTAGCCATATACTGTTGCTGTCATGCAAACATTTTATTTTGACTCATTTTATGTTGTTATTCACTTTGAGAGATTCTGAATCTGGCATTATGTCTTTCTACTGTGTACAAAGTTCATGGTGACTGGTCCAATAGAAATGCTCTAAAATGACTTGGAATAAAACCGTTTTACATTTGACTTTACAGCTTCTCCTGTAGAGTTGCCGTTTTGGACATGAAAGGTTTTTGCTTGACAGCAAGAATTAATTACTGTTTTGTATCTGATATCTCCAAAAGCACCCGCATCACCAAATATCTCCCTTGGTTGGGTGCAGCTGCCCTCGTCATTAGACCATAGCTATTGTTAGACTTAAAATCTTACACTTGGGATGCCTTTCATGCCTGCAAGTGGCCTCCTTGCCAAAATAGCCTGTAGAGCGCAGCAGCAGACAAGCGTCAGTAAACTGTTTGTTTGTTTCTTACAACTGACAAAAACAGGAAGACTAGATTAGTTTTATTAAAATTATGATAGACAAAAATGTGTATAACGGTGAGAGATTAACAGGTCATATCAGTTTCCTCTAATTAGGTAGGTTATTTTATTTTTATTTATTTAATTTTTATTATTATTATTTTTTATAACTTGCTCTGCCATGGAGTTTAAGTAGTGCATGTGTACTTTCTGCATGCCATGAGTGACATGAGGGTGGACGGTGGTGCCAGTGCAAGTGCATTACGTACGTAACAGTTGGAAAGGTCGCTTCGCGATGTGCATAGGAATCGCCTATAAACAAAGCACTGTAAGACATATCACCTTTATTAAATGCACAGTATTACAAGGAACATTTCCACTGACTGCAGAGAAGCTGCTCACAGGATGCACAAAGCATAGAATACTGATATCTAAGCAGTGAGAGATTGAGTCTGCTAGGAGCAAAAGAAATAAAGGCATTTAACACACTCTCACAAACTATGCACAAGTTCTCCGGGACTCTCTCACACACACACTCACTCGCTCTCACCAGAGGTTGGGCTAAAACATAGTATCTCCAAAAGAAAGAAATAAAAACTAAGTTAAGTTTCTTAAGTAGGAAACAAAAAAGGAACCCGAGATGGGTTACATTCAAAACCGTTCCCCGCTCCATCAGAATACAGTCTGAAAATAAACAAACAAATAAATAAATAAACAAACAGTAATATAAGTGTTCCAGCGCCCAATCACAGTTCTTCAGTGAATAAAAACTTTAGAGAAAAATGAAGGTAAATATGGGCTGGACGGATTGAAACTGCTGGTTGCCATGTAAACCATGGTCATGGCAACCTGCTCTCGTAAAAACAGCAGAATACGGAGGGCAAAGTAAAGCCTCAGTTAACGCTGAATTTGTTTTTAAATAATATATATTTCTTTTCTTTTTTTTTTAATTCAATGGAAATCACAGAGAAAACGGAAAAAAGATTGTATTCTCACTGATATTGTGAACAAGCACATAGATAAAATTATACAGTACATTGTCACAAAATAAATTGTATTTACACGCGCATGTTGCCTGTGGGCCAGGAGAAATAGTTCTTTCCCTCCCCGTAATCATTGTCACACATCTGGACATGATACCTGTTTTTAAACAGAATAGATTTATATATATATATATATATATATATATATATATATATATATATATGTGTGTGTGTGTATGTATATATATTTATATATACTTTTATTTATATAGAACATACTATTCATATACACAATTTTTTAACTGTACAGCATGAGCTATGAAGTACAGGCTGGCTATTTAGAGCAGACATATCTCTATAGTACAAAACTGAAAAATAAATAATAAATACATTTTAAAAACCAAACAATCCATCTTTGTTCAATTAAGTTCACCAAAATGAATAAAATCATCTGGGTTTGGACAGAGTCTTAGGTCTAAGCATAATGGTTTGGACCAACAATTTCTCTCCAATAGTTCTAGTGTGCAAATTGTATTTATTTGTGGGGTTGTTTTATTTTTTATTTTTATTTTTATTTATTTTTCTATACTTATTTTTCCCCTCTCAGAGTCCCTCTCTGGACTCATTTAGCCAACAGTTGGCCAAGTGCCAAAAAAGGACACATTTCCAGCTATGAAATCTGATTGATAGCAGTACTTTCTACCGAATAAAGCATCCTTTATATTTAAAACACTTCCAAAATAAAGGATCTGCCTGCTAAACAAATAGCATCTATTCAAAGAAACGTCCCTCTTTCTGTGCATTTGTTTTCTTTTTTTTTTGCAGTGCTTACAATTTTATGGTGAATATATAAAAAAAAACAAAAAAGACATGAGCAGTCAACAAAACAGAAGTTTACAGCTCAGACACTTTAGAATATTTGATAATCACCAGTTCAAAGATGACCAGTTCTGTTGCAGAACAACGCACTGTTCTGCCACTTGTGATGGGATACTTTTAAAACGCAGATGTTGCTCAGAAAGAGTTTGACATCAGGGTACAAAGGACAAGAAATGTGGCTGATGAGTATTTACATTCTGATTGCACACTCACTCACAGAGCTGTGTCGTTTTGCACTCACAAAAAAACGCACTCGCAACATGTCACTAGCCGAGAAGACACCATGAGGACACCCACCGATTTATAGAAATACAGAACTGAACCATTTACAGGGGAACTTCCCTTACTGTACTGGTACAATCATACAGAAATCCAGCCATGAATAGGTGCGGTTTGGTGTAGTAATGACCAGGTGATACATCAGTCACTCCAAGTCAGTTGTTATTATGGAAAGTTGGTGCTGATACTTGCAGGATTACAGTAATTCCTCCTTTATTTTTTTCCTCCTCCTATTTTCACATATTTGGTGGGGTTGAAGCACACAAGACACTGAAACCTGGCCGTCCCTTCATAGGGTCTACATCGTCCAATAGGAGTGACCTCAGGGATGGCCAAGTTCACATCATACCACTCTCACGTCAACGCTCACGTCACTTTGCCCACCAAATCCATCGCTTTAAAACTGCCCAGGACACACCGAAAAAAAACAAACAAATAAACGCAAAAGAACCGTATCCAAGGTAAAATCACTGATTTCACACTCGATTCCGTAGTAGATAACAGATCATATACAACTGATGAACATGAAGAATCAGAAGTGCACATGAACTTAATCTTTTTTCATTTAAACCCCCTTTCAAAAACCTTTTACAGACAGTATCCACTCAAATGGCAGCACAAGACATGACCCAATGACATGGAGATGCCACTGAAAAAACACCAAAAAAACACAAAACTGCTCACTTTTTGCCACAGAACAGGTACCCTGTGATGCGGTCGCTGCTGTAACCACCGCTGATCAGCAAGACCACAAAACAGACCCTGGGTTAGTCCTTAAATGCGTTAAAAATGCCCCAGTCATTTAGGGGCAGCCGTTTCACTGACCCAAAGACATTGTGGAACACCACTGCTGGTGACTGTGCCACTGTGCTCTCACCAAAACCACAGAAACTGATAACTCAGTAAAAGTAACGAGTGAAGTAATACCTGTCCCCTGAACTACGATCCTACAGCGACAACTGAATTGCATCAACTTTCCAGCCCAAAGCTTACCTGGGTGCATCTTTGTGTCTGTGCTTCTGTTACCCGGTTAAGACTGTGAAAGATATAGTGCATTTTCACCACATTAAAATGAAAACATTGCTCCAACCATACATACATACATTTTATATATACACTCATTTGTTTATATATACAATGTATGTGCAGATGTTCTAGGCACCCGAGCACATCATTTCAAACCATTTATCTCAGCAATAAGACTTTTTGCTCTTAGGAGATCACTTTAGGACTGATATAAGTAAATACATAAATACAGTACAAAAACAAACCCATACTGATTTTGATATCTGAGCTAAAGAACAAAGCTTGGCTGCAGATTTCTCATTGTGTCCTTCAGCCAGCACAAGGATGTGTTCAGCTCTATCACCAGCTCACCTGATTTACCATCATTAAGCACTGATTTACCAAACCAGGTGTTGGATAAGAACTACCATCCAGAGCTGTGGAGATGTTTTAATGAACACAGTGATGTAAAATCACTACTTCCTATATGAATGCTATTATTATTTATTCTAATATTAGTGTTTTACTAAGGAAACAAACCCTTACTGCCCAGATAAGAAGCTTTTTCATTCTCTCTCTCTATATATATATATATTCATATTTTTAGGTGCCTAAAATATTTGCACATATGTACATATATTTATAAACTCCCACAAATGTGTAATACCTGGAAAAATAGATGAATGAAGCTATGCAAGAATCTGGTGGCTAAACATTTTAACCACCTGTTTTGCAGTTCACACTTGCAGTTAATCATGACTTGTGGCCAGAGCACCAACAGTGTTGTGCTAATGAATGACTCTCTGATAGAACTGTCTGGCCATGTCCATCTCAGTCCAATAAGCGTAAATCAAAAAATGGCATTGGTGGCATGAAAAGAGGACCAATATTGACGCTAAATTGAAAAAAAAAACGTTCTCCCTGTTCCCCAAAAGGTTCATGTTTCAGCAATTGTCTACATTGTCACCGACACATGTAAGCTTAAGCCTGGCCTAATAAAAGAGCCTCTTTTTTTGCAGTTCCTGTTTTTCACTTTTTCCTTTTTCTATTTTTGATTTTTTTGCTTTCAGTTTTTCTAGTCATCCCGCAAAACTTTCCTCCGATTGCTGAGAGAAGAAAAAAATAAGGATCCTCCAAAATTGGCTGTCCATGATGAGTATTTACAACCACGATCAGTCTGATTCCCTTTGTTTGTCCCTGACACATACAGAATTCAAAAAAGTACAATTTCGATGCAGGGCAGATATGGATGTCTCCAGACGGATGCAAAAATAAGTACAGAAACGCACATGATCAAATTTAAGGCCTTTTGTCTATGTGGTGAAGAGGCAGAAGCACAAGCAAGGACACACAAGCCCAGTCTCATACACACACACACACACACACACGCACGCATCCTCACACATACACACACGCACACAGAGAGGGTCAGCCCAGGATGTCCAGATAAACCGGTGAGGCTTTGGCCAGGCTCTGGAGCAGATTGTGAATCTCTTTGATGTTGAGTCTCATGTAGGGTTCGCGCTGCCAGCAGCCCAGCATCAGGTCATACACCTCTTTGGGACAGGTGCGAGGTCTCTGCAGTACACGGCCCTGTGTGATGCACTCGATCACCTGCAGGGGGAGCCACACCAAACAGCAGAAAAGCTTCTATCAACACAGGCTGATATCTACCAGACGTCTCATGTATTTAAATGACTTCAAGTAGAATGTGCATCTTCTGACAGATCCACTACATGTCCAAATGTCTGTGGACACTTCTTCTAATGAATGCATTCAGCTACTTTAAGTTGCACACATTGCTGACATAGATGTGCTAATAGAATAGGACTCTCTGGAGCAGATGATCAAGAATGTACCGGGACCATGTCTAATGCCAGGCTTGGGCTAGAGGGGTATGAAGCTCCCAAGCATTGAGCTGTGGAGCAGAGGAACTGTGTTCTCTGGATAACTAGGGGAGGTGATCATCCAGCAAATAAGTCATTCTGGATCAGAGCGCCTACTTAATCCCAGAAATGTAAGTGTGCATGTGTTCTGACCTCGTTGTTGGAGAGCTGGTACCAAGGCTGCTTGCCGTATGTAAAGATTTCCCATAGGACCACACCAAGGCTCCACACGTCACTCTCTGTGGTGAACCTCCGGTACATGATGCTCTCTGGAGGCATCCAGCGGATGGGTAACATGGTGTGACCGCCCACCTGCAATAATATGTGAATGATTTTATTATGGAATATGGCATCCATCAATTAACTTACAGCGTCATACATTTTGAAAGCGTGTCAATCAAAATGGTTAATTGGGTTCATTGTCATATCTAGGCTCCAGCAATTGTTGATTCAGTGTCTGTTTTTCACAGCAGAAGGAGCTGGTATTCCATCTCTCTCTCTCACAGACACACACACACACACAACCCCAGAAGGATGCTGACACAGCAGAGCGCTTCCGGCAGTGTTGGCAGAGGGCGGATTTGGGAGAGCCCTTCAGTGTCAGATGGTCAGTTATCCCGGAGCTTTTTCTGGAATAACTCGCCGTAGGGGGACTTGTCCTTTTTTATCACACATTCATATTTCATTATATCTAATCGGCTGTTTTAGGTTTTGTAGATTTAGACAATCAGTCTTTTCTGTCCCAACAGCCTGCTAAGAAAAACGTTGCCTTTTTTTTCTTCTGGTCCGTTTAGTCAGAGCTAACAGCAACTTGGTGGGGATTAGGACATTTGCATTTAAATAGTATTTTATAGGAGATAAACATAGAAGAGAAAAGTTATTATAATTGTGACTCTGCTACTGTTCCATTAAAAAAACAAAATAAACTAAACAACCTCTGGTTAGAGTGTGTGTGTGTGTGTGTGTGTGTGTGTGTGTGCATGCCCATGTGTGTATAGAAATAGCTGTAACTGTCTTTGTGACTGTGTCTCAAGTGTGTACAGCAGCTACAGATATGCAGCCCTGGCCTTTTACATTATGGTTATTAATTTCAATCAAATTATGTTGTTGTTTCTGTCATACCAGAACATCTTCATTCAAATCTCTCTTGATCTAAGGCTCTTGAAATGTTTTTGAAAAACGTATTTTTTTAAAAGCTTAATATTTATTTTGAATGTTTCCAATTTTTTTGAGCCAAGTTCACGTAAATGAAAACTTTCTCTATTTTACAGATTTGTCACATTAAAGTCTTTCATAAAAAAATATTATATGACAAGGATAACAAGGTGAAGCAATATTTCAATTATCTGAAAAATGTCAAAATTTGGACAATGACTGATTAGTCTATAGTAATAGTAACTAGTCTACAGTTAGACAATAGTAATCTTATGGTAATTTTATTGTAAATTTACCACTTGTTTGAAATGAAGCTATAAAGATGTAATTGATGGTAGACTTTTAACTTCAATTCAAGGGTGAATTATATTAAAATATTGCATTTACCATTGCTGCCATTTTTTCCATAGTCCCTTCACTTTCCCAGGTTCGAAAGTAATTGGACATAACATAACATAATTTTAAATATTAGGAGTATTTTTAATATTTGGATGCAAATCTGAAACTCATAGACACCAAAAGCTAAGTTCCCACCCTTGAAATGCTTTTACTGCTTGTTTGCGGGCCTTTCTGCTTTCAGTTGTGTTGTCAGTAGCTGAAAAGCATGCTGAGTTGGGTTGAGGTCAGGTGACCTGATTATCTAGCCAAGATGTCAACTCCTTTTTACACAGAGCTGTTGGTGTTGAATAACCTTTTAAAAAGGTTGTCTTAGTCTTATATTAAATTTTGTATGAAGGTCTAGGTTTCGTTAAATTTGACAAGCCAAAGAGAAGAAATCAGCACTGTGATATTACTGTATTTTCTCTATTTTTAGGGCCTATGATGTAAATTGCAACAGTAATGAAGTGTGTGCCTACATAAAGAGTCAAAAGGGTTAAATAAAAGTGATGCAATAAAAAATATATATCAAAATAAAACAAAAGTAAAATCATTTGCATAATGATTGGTAACCGTGATCTATGATAATATACTTTTTTAGTACAAGGCTGGTCAAGTGATATCATGTGAGAGATAGAGGGGGACGAGTATAATTCACACAATCAGACACATGTAGACAAAACTACCTTACCCTGTAGTAATCAGTGCTGTACACATCTCTGGACATGCCAAAGTCCCCTATCTTGACAAGCAGATTTTCTCCCACCAGGCAGTTGCGTGTGGCCAGGTCTCTGTGAACAAAGTGCTGCGAGGCCAGATACACCATGCCGGCAGCTATCTGCTGAGCAATGTGTAGCATTTGCGACTGAGTCAGCTCCACCAGCATACTCTGCTGCCCGTCCGCCATTAGCACCGCATCTGGCCCATGAGCCCTGAGAAGAGGAAGGCATTAAACAGAGGAAAGGTTTGACAAAATGTGGTAGCACAGATAGCCATCACAGTCTTCTTTTACCTTCCATTTGTTGGGGGTGATATAAGCTTTTTCTGACTGTATTGTTCCTTTAGGAATAGCACTTACTATTCAAATACACTGTCAATGTCTGGTTACATGTAGGTTGTAACGTTGGGTGTCAATGTCAGGACAACATCAAATGCCATCATTAGTAACACTGATATTTTGTTGGTTGTATGTTGTGATGTTAAAGCAGCAAGAATTGGCATTTTTTGCTCCTGGGTTCCCCCTACAGTCAGCAAGTGTAATTTGCGCTTTAAGGTGTTATTAATGGACACACTTTTCATGTGCATTTTACAAGCTGAGAGATACAGAACTAGCATGTGAAGTGAAAGAAGCATGCAGACTGAGGCTGTAGCGAGATGTTACAGGATGTTACACAAATATGACTGTGGATACATAGCGTTACGCAGTTCTTGCGAACATTGTCCTGCTCGTCTTCACAAAAGTTACATGGTCCAGCAGTTTGCTCTGCCCCGAAGTAGCAACGGTAGTGGCGGCACCCTCCTCATTACAAGTCAGTAGAGCGTCAATATGATTCTAAAGCTGCTATTTGAGGTGAAAATGCTACATAATGCTGCTTTAAGTATCCAAAATCCAACATTTTGCAAATAGCACATGCCAATGTCATACTGAAGTTAAATAAGCACATTTAGTTGTGAGGTATGGTGAACCACACTCAACGTCTGCTAAACCTCATAATGTTCACATTCACGCAACGTGTAATTCAATGTTCAGACAATGTGATGTCATTATATTGATGTTTTTAAGTAAATGTGTAAAAAAATCTACATCTTTTTAACATCAGGAGCTTAATGTCAACCCAATATTGGTTCCTGGTGGATATGTGACTTGATTTCTAGACAAAAAAAGGCAGAAGCAAATAATTGTAACTATTTACTGTGAACAAAGTAAACATCAGACAAATTCAACACTAAGTAAAATCTATTGATTTAGACTAAATACTACACACACACCTGAGGAACTTGTTGAGGTCTCCGTGTTTCATGTACTCAAACACCATGATGAGGGGATCGCTCTCCACACACACGCCATAGAAGGTGACGATGTGCTCATGCTGCAGGTTGGTAAGGAGCTCTGCCTCTCGGTGAAAGTCGGCTCGCCCACTCTCACTTGCTTCCTTTAAAGTCTTTGTGATAAACATTTCCTCTTAATAACCATCATATTGTTCCTTATGCTCGCATTACAACAACCTACCAGTAACTCAGTAACTATCATCATCAAAAATACAAATATCACAGGGAATACCATCATTAATGTCAAGTACATACGCAAGACATCCTACAACACACAGCAATACACGTTTCACTGTTAGCACAGTGAAATCCAGACTTTCATACCTTAATAGCCACCAGGATCTTCTCCTGGTCTGGTGATAAATTGTAGCACTCGGCAAGGAACACTTTCCCGAACGCTCCCTCTCCTAGTTCTCTTTTCAAAACTATGTTATGGCGTTTGATGTGTTGCACAACTGCAGAAAAAAGAACATAATAATCAAACAAAAGGTTTCCTAAGAAATGTACAAATAATCTTAATTAATTAAAAACTAACACAATTCTTTGAAAGATACACTATCTTGACAAAAGTATTGGGACACCTGCTCATTCATTGTTTCTTCTGAAATTAAGAGTATTTAGAAAATTGTTTTATCTGCTTTTGTTGGAGTAACTGTCTATACTGTCCAGGGAAGGCTTTCTACTAAAGCACTGGAGCACTGCTGTGAGGATTTGATTAAATTCAGTGACTAGAGCATCCCAAAGAACACAGTTCCATTGCTCCACAGCTCAATGCTGAAGGGCTTTATACCCCTCTAGCCCACACCTGGCATTATGCATTGTGCCAATAGATGCATGTTTATCCGCTTCAGAGAGTCCTATTCTATTGGCAATATTTCTACAGGGACTAGCTGTGAAAGCGATGTGTATGCATTTGTATATCTGTGTAAGCAAAGGGTAGAACTGAAAATAGCTAAATTGGTTTGTTAGAAGAGGTGTCCACAAACATTTGAACATACAGTGAATGCCATTTGCTTGCTACTAACTGTTTTCAAGCTAAACTTTTAAGACAGCTTTCCTTTTTCAGGGCAGCTTTTTCTTGCTCACTGTTTTCATGGTGAGCAAAGCCAGCAGCTTCTGGTAACTGGTTAGCATTTAGCTAACATATCTTTGCCGTCCAATGAAAAACATGTATCATCGGCAAAACTGTTCTTTACTTTGAATGGAGGTTAATGGAAAATAAGAGCTTATTTTGAGTAATTTAAAGCATTTCTATTGGTCGATTCATCCGATTCATCCAGAATTAATTAAACAATAAATAGACCATGGAATAAAGTAAAAAGGGAGACGTTTTTAATTGGACAGCAGCGATATACAGTGTTTAGTGTCTGACTGATAAAACCAGTGCATGCAAGTGTGGTAATGTGGATGACCACCGAGTATAACTCTCTAAGTCTCTTAGTGTACAATATACTGTATATCAGACAGTGTGTGTACCTCTATAGGAGGAGCATCTGAATCTGAGATCTGAATCAACCCATTCTGATCCTGCACACTCCACCACAGTTACAGTCTACAGAGAGCCAACACTTCCATGTTGCCATGGT
The DNA here is from genome assembly GCF_030463535.1 of Salminus brasiliensis. Lineage (NCBI taxonomy): Eukaryota > Metazoa > Chordata > Actinopteri > Characiformes > Bryconidae > Salminus > Salminus brasiliensis. The sequence goes on from NC_132878.1 coordinate 15,244,357, forward strand.
AGTAGGATGGGATTGTACTATAATAACCGTTCAGATGTATTTCAGGACTAGAATGAGCTTCAGAGGGATAAAATGCAGTAGGGGTGTTTGCATGTGAGTGTGGGGGATGGGCAGACTGATGCACCCTGGCAAACTCACAAGTGTCTGATTTCAGCACGCTGCCGGGGTTGCGGAAGTACTGCGGGTTCTCGATCACTGGTATCTTGGTCATGCCAATGATGACGGCATCTGGGCCCATCTCAGAGGATGACGGTGTATTGTTGCCATTGGAGACGTGGTGGAGGGGGCTGGCTGAGTCGTCATCATTGCTGATAACTGAGGAAGAGCCTGAAGTGGAGAAGGAAAACAAGAATATAGGCATTATGTCATATGTTTTGCACAGCATCTAATAATACCTAGAGTGCTCATATCTATCTAAACATACACATGACAGGACCATTAGCCTATTTTAGCACCAAGTATGAATGTATTATGTACATTATGTATACAGGATTTTGTACATCAACCAACACAGATCACAGTAAATCAGAGCTTAGTTGTGAACTGACCTAAAAGCTTAATATGTTTGGTACATCCGATTAAGTTAAGTGATCTCATTGATAAGTCTGAACAGATTGCAGATTGCTCCCCATTTTATGCAAATGTGGTCCCACAGTTAGCCTCTGAGGATAATCATAAAAGACATTTTTTTCCAGCAAATCCCCAGCCAGCATGCTCATGTGGGGTTCACATGGGTGGAATGCAGGCTTGGTGGGTTCCAGGTGGGCATGGGCTCTAAAGTAGGTTTGTACATGTGTTGTTACAGCCCATCCTAATTTTACAACGGTCACTTCTAGGCCTCATATGCCGTGTACAACCCATAAGGGGATCATGTTTAACCAATTGCTGACCCCGGTGGGACCCTGGTGGGCATCCATATGTGGGACCAACATGGAACCCATGGACAAAATGTACTGGTTCCCAGATGGGATACCCATACAGGCACATGTGCATGTTATTTGGGTCCTAATGCTCAGTTTCTCTGTCTTCCATGAAAATGTAAATAGGCAATGTGGCCTGCAATGGTTCATCGTAGCTTGCAAATTCGCATAGTAAGAAGGCCTTTGGTTCTAAGATATTCTTGGGTCACAACTTTTTTAAGGTATATCCACAAACTCTATTCATTTAGTTCAAGAGACTTTGAGGGCCCTTCCAAAAGCTTTGTCATTTTGCTATTGTAGAAGGCATCCTCTTTTTCAGCTTCAGCCTTTTAATAGATGGTTTGACATTTACACACAGGATTTGCTGGAATTTTGTAGATTGTATTCCTCCCTCCACCCATTCACAGCCCCAAAGCATGACAGAGTCACCCCCATGCTTCACAGTGTTAGAGGGCAGTTCCTTTTTTCGAATTAATTCTCACAAGTTATAAACATTTGCGGCTGCAGAAATGTTTTATACTGGTGTGAAAAAGAATCTGCACATGTGTAAAAAGATTTTGTTGATGTTGAAATGTTTAATGTGCATGTGTAATCCAAATTTTTGCAGCCAGATTTTCAACAGTGACCTTTTACAAGTCTGAGATACGGACACACAAATTTCCTACCTTTGACTGTGGTTACCAGCTACAAACCACAAAACACACACAACTTTGACTGTTTGTACGCCTGAGCTAACCAGCCAATCATCAAGCTGCTCACTGATTAGCCAATCAGGGGTAAAGATTCTAGCATTCTGTTGAGCCAACATGGAGGAGCCCGAGGCCAACTTTCCTGGGACACAGGTGGGTTAACTACACGTGTTAGCATGAAACATGCCAGTAAAGTTTTACATCATACTTCACTAAATATATCAAGACAACTGTGCATCCCGGAGTTACTTCATTTACATGCTGAGTTTATGTGGTCGTTCCTAATGTCTCAGCTAGCTACAGTGTATTGGATAATGTTTGTTTTTGTACCATTTTAAAAAATAACAGTAGTTTTAAAATGAGGCTTCTTATTCAAATGTTCCCATTTCAACTTAAATGGTGCATCAGTTATGTTCTGGCGCCTGCACCATTTAAGGTGGAATAGGAAAATTTGAACTAGAAGTCTCTGCAGCTAGCCCTAAAGCACTCGTAGGGCTAGCTGCAGAGACTTCTAGTTCAAATTTTCCTATTCCACCTTAAATAGCCTTAGAAGGTAGTTGGTTTCGGATGGTCTTATCTGGTATTTAATGGTCAAGGATGTCTAAAAGCTGGTCAACCAGGCAACAAATACTTAAGAGGAAAGATTATGCAGCTTTCCTAATGGATTGATCACTTGCAAGTGCCTGGGTACATGAATTTGAGAGGTAAATGTAATATTATTGTTCATTATAGACATATTTAATATGTTCAACATATAAATTCAAAATTTCAAAAAGCATAGGAGAGCAGCATGCATATTTGTTTACATGGTTAGTGTCAAGTCAGGTCAAGTCAAGTCAAATTTATTGAATAGCGCTTTTTACAACTGTTGTCGTCACAAAGCAGCTTTACATAATTAGTACTTAATAAGGAACAGAGACAGAGAAGAAAGAAGGAATAACATGAAGCGTCAAAGACCCCCGTGAGCAAGCCAACGGCGACAGTGGCAAGGAAAAACTCCCTCAGAGCTGGAGAAAGAAACCTTGGGAGGAACCAAGACTCACAAGGGGGACCCATCCTCCTCTGGCCAGACTGTTTTAAACATTAATGATAAAAATTACCAAAGCAGATACAACAGAAAGTTAATAGTGGTAGTGCACTGATTTCCTCAGTCAATTAAGTCAATATGTATTTTTTACTGCTATGGTATTGATAGCCATTTCCAAGTATGGATAGTTATCAGTTGACAGGAGCTTTGGCACCTCTGATTAAGACTGCCTTCATTAGAGGGGCCAAGACTTTTTATACATGAAACAGTGAATAAAATAAAAATTCAGACACCATTAACCTTCAGTCTATTGTTTACATGTTCTTTTCACTGTGAATTTAGTTCCCACACTGCAAGCAAGGCAATGTTAATCTGCTCCTGGGATGATGCCAGGGATGACGTTACTCTGGACAGGAGCCATTCTTGCTACTTGCAAGTCTAGGCACAGCTTCACATTGTGACTTTGTGGTGTAGAACTAGAAGGACATTTTTGTTGAAAGAATTTTGGAATGATGAGAAATGATGAGAATTTTTTTTTTGCAGAACAGTGTATGTTCAGAAGTATTGGGACAGCAAGTTACAAAGTAATATGATGAAAGAACACTACCTCACCTCAGTTCATGATTAACATGAATGAATCTCAGATATTTTTATTTTTATTGAGAAGATTAAAACAGCAGGTATTGGTGGTTTCTTATTTACAAGAACTAAAACTTTGTACAAATTTAAACTGGATTAAATGTATATGTAGGGGTACATTTAGTACTGTATCAGTATTGTGGAATGTGGAATATTCCATCAAATAAGTGTAGTGCTTTTATAGCTTCCCGTGTTCATTCTGGTTTGGAATTGTGAATGGCTAAATCCACTATCCTCCGTCCAGTCCAACTGATTCCAGCTAACTTGGGGTTTATTTCCACATGGAAACCTTCACAGATCTCTACAGTACCTTTGATTTAATTCAGAACTAGACTGTATATTAAATTCACCGTGTTACAAAAGTATTATTCTGTATGTAATGTAACAACATTTTAAATATATAATTTATTTCAAACTGCAGCTAATGATCTAGACTTTTTATTTACTCTCATTTCCTATTGCCTCTAATTACATCTAATCTGAAATGACAAATCAGCCATTTATTAGAGCATTAATCTCACCAGTCATGACCCACCTGAAAGCCATGTTTATCTAGTTTCTGTAATGTCTTCTTCTATAACGTTGCTAAGACACAGCAAATACCTCCAATCCTATCAATTACAGGGACTCGCCTGGTTTTCTTGCCATGTGTTCAATAGGTATGGTCCTACATTGCAGAATCTGATGTTTCCTTGACTGCTATTTGCATTGCTCTGGTCACTCAATTATAACCTCTACTCTCTCCTGAAGTATGCCAGTTAACTTGTGCCAAACTCTAGAAACAGTGGAGTATGAGACATTAAACCTGAAAGCCAAATCTCTTTTAGAGGAAGATTTAGTCAACTTCAGCAGGACTGATATTACCTCAAATATTAGTTCAAATTTAGAAAGTACAGACATATGGCCACAGGAGATACGAGGCTGCACTGAAACAAAACTGAAGAAATTGTGAAGCCAAGTCTAAAACTCTTGTCTTCATTCTTCCAAAAATACTATTGGCAAAAAAGTGTGTTCAACGCTTTAGTCTGCAGAACATCCTGTTCTGGTTTGTTCCACAAAATCTTCCATCCTCTCAATGTCAGCCACGGTTAGGTCCGTCTGGCATTCTGCATCTGCATAAAATATGTGGCAGTAAGGAGGGGAATGAGTTATTCAAACTACTCTTCAAATTATTAATAATATGAATTGTTGCTTAAGTGAATATATTGTTATTTACTCGTCAACATTATTACAAAGGTTCAAGTTGTCTAGTCCAATTTCTTTTCAGATTGTAATCTTACGTAACCAGAAGAAGGTAGTTATCTATGTTGTTTCTGTCTACTTCTAAGTATTCTAACCTTTTTTGTTTGCCAGACACATCTAACGTATCCAACTATAATCTAAGACAAAGGCTACACTAATTACACTGCTGTCGGGTTAAGCTTGTTGATTATCTTAGCCCTAGTTTTTGTTAGAGTTAGATGGTTTAGTTGGTCTATAAGCATTATCAACCTGACCAAGCTAAACAACCAGAATGACCAAGCTGGTCGACCAGCATGACCAAAATCAAACGCAACATACACTATGCTGGTCAAGACCTGGTTAACCAACTAGCAAACCAGCATAGAATATGTTTTCACCTGGATGACCAGCTTTCAAACCACCTTAACCATCAAAGACCAGATTAGACCATCCAAAACCAACTACCAGCAAAGGCTGATCTTGAGCATATCCCTACAAGCGCTTTGGGGCTAGCTGCAGAGACTTCTAGTTCAAATTTTCCCATTCCACCTTAAATGGTGCAGGCACCAGAACGTAACCAATGCACAATTTAAGGTGGAACGGGAAAATGCGAATAAGAAGCCTCATCTTAACATTAATGTTTAACATTATCCAATACACTGTAGCTAGCTGAGACATTAGAAACGACCACATAAACTCAGCATGTAAATGAAGTAACTCCGGGATGCACAGCTGTCTTGATATATTTAGTAAAGTACGATGTAAAACTTTACTGGCATGTTCCGTACTAACACGTGTAGTTAACCCACCTGTGTCCCAGGAAAGTTGGCCTCGGGCTCCTCCATGTTGGCTCAAAAGAACGCTAGAATCTTTGGCCCCTGATTAGATTGGCTAATCTGTGAGCAGCGTGATGATTAGTTAGATGGTGGGCAGCGTATTGATTGGATGATTAGCTCAAGTGTAAAAACAGGGTCTTTTCTTCGCAAATTCTGTCTGGGTGCACAAAACCTTTCCACACACATACTAAATATTTCTGAAGCCGCAAATCTTCATTACACTTCCACAAACTTGAACTTGTGGGCATTAATACATTTCAAGTTCAAACAATGAGATACATGCACACAAAAGGAGATATACAACTGCAAGCTGCGAGAACATTTGTGAACATCATTTCACACAAGCTCAAAACATTAATGACCTTCATTTGACTTAAATTTTAAAAATGACGTAAGACTATGTTTTGTCCAGACTAGTCACTAAAAGCCACTAGCCACTTCCTACAACCATCCTTATAACAGTCATAACACATGCTTACCCTTCAGGCCAAAGTTTGAGCTTCTTCCATACTTCAGAAAGATTAGCATCAAGATGCACCCAGTCAGTGCAACGCCTGCTATTCCCACCACCACATATACCTGAAATTAATATAAAAAATATATTGCATTCAAGCAAATGCCACCAGATAAAGGTTCTTAAAATTTCAACTTAATAAAAGAGACAACCAAGCTACTGTTTTTTTTTACAGTAACTGAACATTTGAAAGAGTGACTGAATAAACGACTTACAGCAACTTTGTCCTCCTGTGGTGGAATTTCTAAAGAAACACTTGGTGTTTCTGTTGTGTCTGAGCAGTGGATTCACACATCAGTAGACAGAAAAGTTTTAGTTTACACATAATCAACATAGTCGACAATTTAGACAATTTAACAAGCTCTAAACTAAGACAAAGGGAGGCTTCATAATAACTAATACATGTAAACAATTGCATGCTTAATGGATTACACCAGATAGGACAGTACTGTAGAATTTTAAATGATGACTTACCATAGTAGAACCCACCTGTAGAACAGAAATAATCAGATGGTTACTGTTTGTTGTTCACGGATATGCTAAATCAAAACCAAAGCGCTACCAAGAGTACACCTAGGTACTCTTGGTACTCACTCTGTACACTACAGGTGACAAAAGGGCCTTTTGATAAATGCCTTAAGAGAAAAACTTAGCTTCCCTGAAGAACCTTTCAAAGAATGGTTCATTTGAGGCATACTTCAGTTTTTTCCAACTTAACTTCTATTGCTGTGAGTGGTGAGTGGTACCAGTTTGATCCAAGGTCATGCCACAGCCATCCCTAACCAAGAGTCCCAGAGAGAATAGCTGGCTTATCACCCCATTAATGTGTGGCTTACTAGTGTAGCTTTCATATGTAACAACTATACATACTATTCGTAATAGACAGAAAAGCACAACATTTTACAAAAATAATAATAAAATAAACAAAATGACATATAAATGAAATATATCATTCCTAGCTAGTGAGTGGAAATAAGATGAATTGGGAAAAATAATACAAATATATAGTCTTTTGTACTACTCAGTAACATACAGTTACAGAGTCCACACTTTTTCACAAGGGCTTCTATTCTAAAGGTGTGTTATGTCAACAGGTTTCTGCTCTTTTACTAAATACAGGGACAGGTGTTTGTGTTAGAGATACAGGAGATACAGATTACGTTTAAAAAATTGCACTACCTTTTCAAGGAAGCGTCCTTTAAGAGGTTTTTCATGAAACCAAAGGTGACATTTGACATTTCTATAGCAGCACTCCAAAAAGTCCTTCACATCCATTCAACAGCAGCTAAGATTAACCCACCTGACCCCGAGTGATCTACATCAGGGATATGCATGAAGTGTGCTGTGACGTTCTTCTGGTCCTCGCCAAACTCATTGGTGGCCACCAGTGTGTAGACTCCGTTGTGTATGTGTGTGGGGATGTCCAGCTGCAGGCAGCCATGGTACTCGCTCTCGGTTGACTCGTGGATCTGCGTTTTGATGTAGTCCTGTTCCTTCAGAGGCTGGCCCTGGTGGTACCACTGCAGCTCGGGTTTGGGGTTGCCCGTCACGCTGAACGGAATGCACCAGTCCTGGTTGCGCACGGGCTCATACAGCTGCAGGATGGTGGGGCGGACTGATCCCGGCAAGGTAAGGAAAAGGAAGGCAGGGAAGAGAAGGAAGGAAGGGGGGAAGAGGAGAGGAGAGGAGAGTGACCACGGGGACACAGTGGGGGAGCCAAACAAGAGGGGTGAAGGAGGAGCGTGGTGAGATTCTGAAGTCGTTTGGTGAACAGGAAGAGAGTGACAAAAGGGGAAAGTACGGAGGGGATACTAGGAGGAGGAATTGAGCAGAACAATGACAAATAAACAGGCTTACTGGAGCATTAGGGACAGTAATACCAAAAAAGAAACCTACAAAGTAAACAAAAAGAAAATAAACAAAATTGAAAATGTGGTAAAACATGGATCATGGTTAATGAGTTGACATAATGAGGAAGCAATACAGACTACCAGTTCTAGTCATGGTAGTTCTGTGTGCACATATATTACCGTAAATTTGCTTTAGTAAAATGCTGGAAAGAGGCCTGTCACAGCACTCATTTCAATTAAGGCCCAACTGATACATTGGTAGGCTCATAATATTGTCCAATACTGGGGTCACACAAATGTATCAGTATTGGCAAAATCTCTGAAAAAGCTGATACCTATAATGTGTGAAGTGTGTATTTAATTGCCAGTGTTCATAATGACATCTAAAACTGATCATTTGCTTACATCTATCATGGCAATAAACACTCAACTGGTCAATCTTAACACCAGACATAATCATCTTTAACATGAGGATAACAGGTCACAAAAAACAAAGATAATTGATGACAAACAAACACAAATAAGAGGTAATAACATAAAACACAAAAAATGTATGATATAAAAATATAAAAATTATGGAAGGCTTCATCCACAGGCTACAATACTGATCAAACCTTAATAGTCAGAAAAGCATAAAATCAAAAATCAAAATCTTTATATAAGTACCTATATGTACTTTCATATAAGTGAGGACCAGTTTTCAACACAACAAGCTCATTTACAAAAGCAAAGCCTCGCAGTTACACAAAACATCGTATCTCCAAAATGGCAACTTTACAGGACAACTCCCTGCCTTTCAATGGAAGTCAGTGTAAAAGGTCATTTTTAAGCATTTCTATTGGTCCATTTATCATTACAGTTTTAATAGAATGTAAGGAACAGCTGCCAGATTCACATTATGTCAAAAAGTAAAACATGGCAAAAATAAAGATTGAAGCTTTCCTTTGCACCATTGGAAAAAGCCAACTGCTCTTTTCATTCCATGAACATCTCATAACCAACTGACCAACAGAAATGGAATAAACGGGAATTCCCTGACTTTTTTTTTTTAAGAATTCTGTATAATTCAGTGGTTGAGAAGAAAAAGACATGTAACATAATGTTTTTACCTCATCGAGAAAATGGAAAAACACGATTTAGGGGTATGGAATGTTGCAAATTGACCATTAGCTGGACAGTACAGTAGTTTGACCATTTCAGAGACATAAGGTTTTGTTCCAATAGCAAGGATATGCTTCACCTAGTCCTTTGAAAGCAGAGTTTCAAAGACACAATGACGCACTGGTACAGATGGACCAATGTGATAAATGGCATCAATGAATGCAGTTCAGCTTTTCATACACACACACACACACACACACACACACAGGGTCGAGTCCTTACACAGGATGTTGAGGGTGACAGAGTCTTCATTCTGGCCCACAATGTTCTCTGCACTACAGGTGATTTCTCGGCCGTTGTCAAAGGGGGACAAGCCAGTCAGGATCAACATGGACTGCAGCCCTGAGGTCTTTATCTGTTTGAGAAAACGGACGAACACTTTTTAGGGGTATGGAATGATGCACATTGACCTTGAGTTCGATGGTGTGTCTGAGCCTTTGGAAAACCTGCCTATGTGTATCAGGCACCTCACACAACTAGACATAGTGTGAAAATGAGGTGAGCATTTAATTCCACTGTAGATCTACATGACATTGCTGTAGTCTGTGGTATTTATTTACATGCCATTCATTCAGCTTACAATGATGCAACAAAACACTTCCACTACTAAATGAAATCGCTGCCATTAGGGTTCATTTATAATAAGACCCTCTCTGGACCCTAACCAGCATTATTAATACACATTGCTAATGCACATCCTACAGGCTGCTGTTTTCAAGCGAGCACAAGGGACACCTTGTTGTAAATATTATAGTACCAACATTAAATATTAATACAAAACATGCAGCTTTCAGTCTCCTGTGGTGTGAATGTCGTATTGGGCTTTATAAGTCCATTATGAGTGAAAAAGAGATTAAGTGTTTAAGTGCTTGGGTTTATTGCACAAACAGTGTTATACACAGACATGTTTAGGCCTGATGTGAGGATTATGAAGCGTATTGCTACAGCAAAATATAGTAATAATAATGTACACACACAAAGGATTTAGGGCAGGCTAGAACTAGATCTAAGACTAGGTACGCAAAATGCATAGTCATATAATGAGAATGGCTGACTGTTGAGCAGAACGTACCAAAGACAGAAAAGACTGGTTGTCTGTAGGAGAGACCAGGTGGGGCAAAATGTGGTTGTTTGTATTATAAAGCTCTCTGATATACCTGCAGGTAGCAGACTATCAACTATGTAGGCCAGAGTACACTGACCAAGCAAACACAGACAAATGTGAACTCACACAAATGTCTGGTTGGGGTTCATTTACTGTGTTTGTGTTTACTTTAGAGGAATCAAGAATGTACTCTGGTCAATTTGATGCGTCCGTTCTTTTCAGCACTTTCTGGCCTTTATACCTACTAATAAGTATAAAGCCCACCTATTATATAACCCAATTTTAATGTGAACTTTTTTACTAATTATTTGGATTATTTACAGAAATGCTTCACATCCTATTCAGTAAACAAATATCTTTAATGTCTGTTTTGAACCAATATGATTCTTTCAATTTGAGATAATAGTGTAAATGTGGAGGGTCTTTCCTAAATAGATCTCATACAAATCATTTTGACAACTTTGCTTTAACATTTTTTTTAGAATTGTATGGGACAAATGAGTTTATATTTCTGACACTGACATGACAGTGATGCTTGTGGTTTAGAGGTCGTATCAATTTTAAAAGATAACTTCTCTTAGTATCTAAAGTCTGTAGACGTTTTGGGCTACTGCTTATAAGTAGAGACGTTATATATGTGAGGAGACCAGCAATTGGTTAAAATATGAATGGAGGTCTCGTAACGCTCCACATTGTGTTTGTTTACAAAAAAAACCAACCCTTCAGCAAAAAGAGCCAATCATCTTGCTGGTTATGCTGCATGCGGGATAGGGTCGACATCCATGTGATGATCTGAGCAAGTGCAAGTAAGCTCTTTTGTTGAAAGGTGGGACTCCCCCCCCGTTTCATATTTCTGTTTCATTTAATAACTTCTCATTACGGAAATATCTGCATTTTTATAAAATAAAATATATATACATGAACACATACGTAATAAAATACATACAATTGATAGATTGGCATAGATTGGTTCCTCTGTCTTTCATGACATAAAAAATGCAAACATTTGGACACTATGTAGTACTGTACATAGTAAAACTCCCTTTGGCAGAAATCACAGCTTGCAAATGCTTTTTGTAGCCAGTGAGAAGTCTCTTCAACTTTTGTCCCTGACTGTTCTTTGCAGAAAGCCTTCAGTTCTCAGGTCAGCTTGGGTAGCCCTGCATGCACATCTCGTTTAAAATTTTCTATGATCTTTAGGTCAGGGGAGGGTAAGGGCTGTTCAAGCTTCAGTTTGTGTCTTCAGATATTGAAGTTTTCAGGATTGTAAGGTGTCTTTTGAATCATTATCCTCATGTAGAAGCCATCTTCTTTTCAGCTTCAGCTTTATAACAGAGTTGCATCCAAGGTTTACTTAAAATTTGTGGAATCCATTCCTCCCTCCACCCATGCAATATTACTAGTTCCACTGGTGGCAACACATCTCTAAAGTGTGAAAGATGTGCCTTTCTTACCAGCATACAAGCAGTTCTCACAGAGAGTTTTGGTCTTGGCCTTCCAGATATCATCTTGACCTCAGGACCTCAGAACTGCTGTTTTTTAATAACAGTCCTCACTGTAGAAAATGTTCTTAGAGGAGAACATGGCCACTGAGTGCAATATGAAAATTCAGAGAGTTTATAAAGCTTGGAAATTTGATTCAGCTGACTGCTCCTCAATACAATTGCTTCTGGTCTGATTTGCAAAAAAAAAAAAGCATTTGCAACGTAGCATTTGCAATGATTAGGATGCACAAACCTTTGCAAGTGCCATATTAATGATTTTGATTTTTTTTATCAAAATCATTGATTATCACTATTATGTAGTGGTCAGTGCTCCAAAAAGGAAAGGTGAATTGGTAAAAGGGGACAGGGTCATGGGCACCTGCGATCCATGGAGGTCCCACCTCCCAACTTACAGAACCTAAAGGATCTGCTGCTAATGTCTTTGTGCCAGATACCACAGAATGCCTTCAGTAGTCTTGTGGAGTCCATGCCCAAATGTGGACCTACACAATATTAGGCAGGTTGGGAATGTTATGGCTAATTGGTGTATATGCATACTGGCTGTGTGGTTTCGTAATTGCAATGTGATTATGTACTGGCTCTCAGGCATGTAGAATTTATTTTACACGGATGATATGATCCATAGATCATATTATCTATATAATGTGATGATATCACGAATATAGTCTTAGCACGCAGCACAGCCATCCCCACTCTCCATCTATATCTTTGTAATCACCTTGAATTGGGCTTTGTATTTGGCCAATTGGCAGTTCAAAAAGGTGTGTTTACCTTATATGTAGTTGTAAGTGGTGGATAGTAAGTGGTGTTTAAGGCCCAGACGGGCTCAGGGGCTGGAGCTCCAGAGACGTTGCATGCCACTGTCGTATCACTTCCTGCCCTTTGGGTAACGACACTAGGGATGACTTCTACTCGTGGATACTCTGAAGAGAGGGAAAGGTGATAGTTATTGATATGCCACAGTTCACACATCAAGTCTACTCTTCAGCTACACTCTTAGACATAAAGGTGTCAGGTTTTTCATTACAGAGATACATGCTTTAGGGTTTTCTCTATTTCTCTATTTGCCACATTTATAGCCAGTGACATAAATGTCCAGTGACACCAAAAGGATGCTAAAATGTTTCAGTTATGTTAGCTATCTGTTGATGAAACTTATTGAAACTTTTAAATCATTAAATAACCACACAAGTCAGCCTGTAATCATACAACCAGAAATGCCCAACAACCCATCATCCTTTTTGTGTTCCTTGTGAATCGGTCGAAACAACACAAACACAACACAAAGCTCAAGCATCTCTATAGATTTAGCTTTTTAGCAATAATTAGTGTAATGTTTCCAGTAAAGTTTTGGGTTTTTTGCTAATGCTAATATTTGCATTTCTGGTAGATGATAAATAGAATACATTGCCTTGTACAACCCCTGGCAAAATGATGGAATCCCCACTCTTGGAGGATGATCTTTTGTTTGCCACAAACTTTTTTTTTTCAAAATTTCTGCCTTCTGGCATTAAGAAAACAATAACAAAAAGAAATAAACACAACTGTTGTGGTCAGATTATAATTGTGTTTTTAGATGAAAAAATATGGAATCACTAATTTCTGAGGAAAATATTACGGAATCATGAGAAAAACACTGCACAATTAGTACTTTGTTGCACCACCTCTGGCTTTTATAACAGCTTGAAGGTGGCAGGAGGCATGCACTTAACTAATGACAAACAGTATTCTTCATCAATCCATCTCCAACTGTCTGTTTTTGCTGTTGCCAGGTTGGAGCCTTGTCATTGACAATTTTTTTATCTGGACTATTTGCAGGACATGCCATTGACATTATATGGCTTTCTTGAAGGGATGCATTATCACCTTGAAAAATGAAGTCATCATTACCAAACATCCTTTCAGCTGATAGACCAAGAAAAGTTTTCATAATTTCAATGTAGACTTTGGCATTTACTGAAGATGCAATGACTGTCATCCCCCCCTCCCCGTGCCTTCACCTGACATGCAGCCCCAACTTTTTTGTAAAAAATTATATAATTGAAAGATTTTCCTCCAAGAGTGGTGATTCCATAATGCCAGGGGTCTATTTATCTAATCTAATGATAATATAGTGGACAGTGGTGTCTACATGTAAAACTATCTATCTATCTATCTATCTATCTATCTTTACAAGTATGATTATGCTCTTGTGTTGGCATACCCAGCCAATAACTAAAGGAGCTAACGTTACATATTTTTACAGAAATGAAGAAAGAAAAGCTGTTGCAAGATCTTATGTTATTAAGAATGGATCGTGAGCTGTTTATGAGAGAGTGCAGCACATGCAGAGTTTGTGGTATCTGGGTACCAAAGCCGTGGTCACACAGGATTTTTGCATTTCACTTCGAATTGGCTGCGACCGGGGCCGGAAATCACTGCTACTTAAAACCCCAGAAGAAATAATAATTACCATCTAATCCCACCTCCCTCACTGACTGCGTATCATCCCATCCCTCGCTTGTCTTGTATTTTATGTTTCCACATAAAAATATGATTTAATATCTCCTGTTTTAAAGCCGCAGCTCCATGTTGACTGCATCATAGGTCACACAGCCAGAGCCACAGAGTTATTGGTTGGGGATGCCATGACATTCGCATGTCAAAGTTCACCAAAGCTGAACCCGACACAAAGTGAAATCATTTATGAGAAATTTGCCTGTCGTGGTGAAAACTCACTGAAATGCATTGGATTTCACACTCAAAAATTTGTGGACAAAACCCAGGGTCACCAGAGCAGGGACTAGCCAGCTAGGGCACCAGAGGTACTTAATCAGGCTGGTCTTCAACCAACACAGTCACTAAACACAGTCACTGTAGTCGAACCTCTGTGAACTTAGTAAATATACAGAAAACAATTTCTACTGGCTAAATATGCTTTTAATCAGCAGTTATTTTACTTAGTATAGGGAAATTAATTATAGCCCATGCAGATGTAGGAACGCTGAGACGGTGTTCAGTCTAGCCGTGTAGAAAAGGCTGTAGCATGTCATTCCAGACGGCTGAAATGATACTATGACTACGGTCTTAAAGTAAATTACCACATGAGGGGACAGTCAGTTTGTAGAGGCTTTTCACTCTGCCCCCTTCTTGCAGGCACTGGAGCTGATCTCGCTCGCTCTCGTCCAGCCAGGCCTTGATCCACATGTTCTCACACACACAAAGCAGAGGGTTTCCAGACAGCAGCCTGGAATGACAGAGGAACATTATCAACACATAGGAATAGAGAAGTTAGGCATTAAAAGGAATATTTTAATTTAATGAATCACAGATTAAACAAAGAATTACATCTGGCCAATGAACTAATGTGAGGATTTCTATTAAATTCGCTACAGATGTGTGTGTGTGTGTTACGCTGTAAAAAAGACACTTACAAAGTTGACATGTTGGAATTGCGGATTGTCATCCATGACAGTGTTGATAAATTGTTGTCTCTGAGATTCCTACAAGCCAGAAAATCAAAGCTTATAGCACATTACATTGAACATATTTCCACTACAAAGACGTTGGATTTTACAGGCCTGTCCGACATCGTTCTCATGTAGCTAAATAAAAAAACATCCATGGCAAATCTACAAACCTTCTTTTTAGGCTGTGAATTCTGCAGAAAAAACAAACTTACAAATACTGAAGTTTGCCATTGCTGGAAAAAGCTGTTGTAGACACAGACGTCAGATGAGTGTTGGTCACTGTTCTGCATTAGACAAATTAATATAAATGTTATGCACACTATATCTAATTTATATTATTTAATCTAAACATGATCTATAAAATGTTACAAATATAAATACTCACAGATTCCTGAGATTTGTGTACAGTTTCATGTTGTCCTCTGTGATTATAAATAATCTGTTCTGATTTGTGATATATCTGGAATGCAAAATGAAAATAAGTGAATAAATACATTTTAGTAATGTTACAGTCCTACAAACATTACAGATTTTGAAACTTTTTAAAGTATTTTTCTCTGCAGTAAGTGTGTTTCTACCTGTAAAGACAGGTATATCTTAGTATATAAGTATAGGAAAATATACAAATAAATATAATGCAGTAAAATTAAGGAAGAACATGCTTGTTGTTGTTTTCAGTAAAGTTATTGATGTTGGTATGCTTCAACCTTTGTATTGATCTGTTCAATTCAAGTAGTACTGTAGTCTGATTTCATTTAATACGCAATATACAACAATGTATACAATATACCTACTTTTTTATATATTTATATATATATATATAAGATAAGTCACCTTAAAACATCTCACTGAACTATATGGTGTGACACATACAGTACATAAACCAAGTATTGGAGGATAACTGTTACATAAAATGTAGAACACACAAAATAAAAAAACTTTTCTGCGTACCCCAAACTTTTCTCTACCCGAAGGAAAAATGTCTTTTCTACGTCTATTGCCCCACTGGTGACATCCCACATAAATTGTGGCTTATCAGGCGTGGGAACAAGATAATTAAGTGTTGGGCACGACTTAGTAAGGTGTGGGAACGAGATCATAGGTAGTGGCCACGACTTAGTAAGGCATGGGAACACGATCCTAAGTTGTAGCCACAACATAGCAAGGCATGGGAATGAGTAGTGACCACAACTTAGTAAGACAAGATCTTGTTCCCACACCCACACTAAGTCGTGGCCACAACTTTTATTTACTCAAGTTTTAGTTATGTGGGATGTCACCATCAGGGCTCTGTACTTTTTTAAATCTTTGTCTAAGGGTAAATAAAGCAGATTTAAATACCCCCCCCCTCTCTCTTTTGAACACCAATGAGAAAAGCACAAGATTTCCTATTGCTGTGATAGACTACTGACTGATCTCCAAGATGTACACAACAGCTGTAAAAGAAATTGAGGAGATCTTACACTTGTCTACTATGGATCTTTTTCAGCTGAGACTGAGCTCAGATCAGTTTGACCAAGAAGAGATTAAGGCTCCTGTGAGACAATATTCTCATAATGTTTCTCAGGAGCTGAATTTCAGTAACAGGAGAAAACACACATTGGTCTCAAACATGACTTAATCATGTCTATGAGAAATAATGAGACTAAGGCTATGGTCATACTGCCAGCCCAAATCAAATTTTGGCAACTCTAGATTGCATCCAGATTGATTTTGATAGTCTGGACAGCCCAAAACTGATTTTCGAGTTTCTTTTGTTTTTGTTTTGACACGTCACGGCAATGACCACGTCAAATCCAGAGCGACCTCCATCTCTCTTGCTTCCGCGTATTAAAGCAGCTCATTAGGGGAGCCTACGCATGCTGCAACCTAGGTTTGTGATGTCCAGACACGCAAATCTGACTTGATCGCTTGCAAATATCAGTGCGGATAGTCCTCTCACCAGATCTGATTTGAGAAGCAAATCGGATTTGCCTGCAGTCTGAACACAGCCTAAGAGGAGATTTTAACTTGAATATTTCATTCCTCTGGATAGTCAAATGCAGTTATGCTGTACTTGTTAAATTTGGTAGTGGCAAGAGGTAAGAGTCCACTGGTGCTTGTGAGAGGAGTCTACTATTCATCATACTATTCACATTCTGAAATGAAGGACTGCCCGGAAGGGGGGGTGACAGTAATTTTAACTAGACGTAGTGGTGTTTGGGTGGTGGGTTAGTTTTGACAGTGATGGCTGAGATGCTACTCACTGCTGTGATGGACAGCTGACTTACTAAATCCAGTATTATATTAATAATAATGTAAAGAATGTAATAATTAATATTATGATCATTATTATATTGTTACTGGTACTTACTGTTTATAGACATAAAGTATCAACAGGATAAAAACAATAAGGGTTCTGGACCAGCAAATGTATCTGTCTCACTTCTGGGCAGTAATTCAGTGCAATATGTGGGTCAGATACGGGTGCCGGATGCAGTCTGGGAGTAAGGGTGGTTCCAAATCACAGGGAGAGAAAACATTCAGTTAGAAGGAAACTAAGAAGGAGTGATTGCCATTCTGATGTTTGGAAGCAAATAGATACTACACTGGGCCCCACAACTCTAACAATTTTGCATAAATATTAAATCCATACATTTTTAGGGCCCCCGTCAGTCACAGACCCTATGAATCGTCTTAACTCCCCCCCTCTACACACACATACAGAGCTTCTGCATGCTTATAAGCAGGCCAACAGTGACTGTGACAAACTTTAAACCACAGCAGAGCTAATGTGTAAAGTTTGCAATGACAGCAGGAGAGACCTGACCTCCCTAAGCGGCTCCGCCTGACTCCACTCGAAGTGCACGCATACACGCTACGGGTATTAGGGTAAATATTATGGTAAACAGAGTTATTTAGTGGTATTCTAAGAATTGCAGTGGTTTAGGAGCATGTTAGTCTTTATGCTTTTTCCCTGTTGATTCTAGCTCATACTGAACTGCGAGGGCCTAACCGTTACAGTGGTGAGTGGAGCACTTAATAACTATTAAATACAATGCCAAATAACTAAATGCTGCTAGTCTAGCTTTATCTGTGGGAGAGACCCTTGAATAACACTGTGATGTGCTAAATGCTACATTATGAAATTAAGATGCAAAGAAGTTTAGTACGATGTATAGGTGTAAATATTGTGCTATATGTGCAGTGTGGTATGTGTGTATTTTAATGAATTTTCCTTTGTGGTTTTGTGATTTTCATTGCAGGCTAAAGCACATGTTTAGCTCTCTATGTTGGAATTAATACATTGTCCCTATCTACAGAAATGTTTATAGATAATGGTGATGAATGCTGGTTGGAAGCCACCCCTGTGGAGGGCTCCAACATGCTCTACAATCACCACTGGCAGCGAGAATCAAACCCACAACCTCAGACCGCTGGAGCAGTGTGGCACAGACCATACCTGCTAGTCCTGGTGCTATTAGTAACAGTAAATAGTAAAGACATTTAACTAGAAACCTGCTGGGTTTGCCATCTTGTCCCTTGAGGTTTTGTTTATTATAATATCAGCACTTCTATTCTGTTGCCCAGATTTCCCCAGACCGTCCTGCTTAACATCTCACCATCTTGCATTAGGTCAAAGCTCATCTACAACTAACTGATAAAAGATAAATAAGAAACCCACTGTTAATATAAATTGCCTAATTTTCTCATTTCACATTTATCTAGTGCAGGAATCACAAATTTCATCCACAAAGAACCAGTGTGGCAGCAGGTTTTCATACCAATCTAGCAGAACCACCTAATTTTCCATGTCAGGTTCCACTTCTGTCAGCCAAGAACAGAAAGCTGAGGCTGTGGTGAGCACAGGCTCACCAAAACTGGGCAGCTGAAATCTGGGGGAAAAAAGAGTAGCCTGGTCTGAAGAATCTTGGTACCAACTGCATGAATTCAGTGCAGGTTGTTGTAAGGCTGTGGGGAATGTTTTCTTGGTCTGCTAATGCGAGTCTATCATTATGTGAATGCAACAGCCTATTTGAGTATTGTTGCTGGCCATATGCATCCCTTCAAGGGCCCCAAATATCACAAATCAAAAGGCGTCTCAAACTGATTTCATGAACCTGATAATAAGTTCAGTGTTCAGTAGAACACCTTTGGGTTGTGGTAGAAAGATCGTCAGGAATTTTATGACCCAATCATGTCAACATGAATCAGCATCTCAAAGAAGTGTTTCCAACATCTTCTGGAATCCATGTAATGAAGAGCTGAGGCCGTTCTAAGAGCAGGCCCACTTAGTTCTAGTTTAGTTCTTAATAAAGTACTCAGTGAGTGCAGTCACTGTGTATGAGGTGCACTAGATGGTGTTAATAGTCTAATAGTAATAAAAGATGGGGTCATAAAAATGTTTCAACCACCCCCAAGCTACTGTAGCAGTTACACACACTTCCTCCACCTGTGTCACCATCATACGATACACTTAACCAATTACTACTCATTTATTTATTAAATTGCTACTTATTAATAACTAATAATAACTAATAATTTTCTACCCACAAGCCATCAGGTTCCTGAACAAAATGTGAACCTTTCACCAACACCACTGCACTCGGTCACTTTATTATTAATACTATATATATCACTGCTATGGACAACATCACTAAGTCACTTTATATAACAGGAAGATATAAACATTCATATTTATATTTAGCTCCACTCTCTCTCTCAGACTATACCTGTCTCATAAATGTACATATCAAAGAATTTCTACAAATCCCTTCTGTCTTTGTATATTCTGTATTTTGTGTGTATTTTGTATTTATTTAATATACTTCTTTTTATATAACTTTATTTTTAATATGTTTCGTATGTTTACAGTTTGTTCTCCTGTAGAGCATCAACCTGAGCCTCACCACAAGCAATGCATAAATGTCCTGACATGTTGTGCAAATGACAAATAAACTTGAAACTTGAAACTAATAATACAGCCTAACATTTAGCAGTCAGTGTGTGTGCGGGGGATTTAGAAAATGATCAATTCTAGCTCAAACTATCTGATGGTTAGATTGCTTGTTGGCCTGCTAGCTAACAAAATTAATTAACAATTAGTTTAAACCAGCAGAGGCTTAGCAAACAGATCAGGCAACATACATAACGTCGCTAGCTTGATGCTTGACCAAAAAGATTTTAATTATATATTACATAACTGTTAGCTAGGACATTTAAGATTATTTCTGTTACCTGGTTGTCTAACATGTTTGAGTTATTTATCTATTATCTATTAATATATCTTTTCTGAAACACCCCAGACATAAATACAGTAGACTAAAATGGGCCCTTATAAAGGCAATCTAACAATGGGTGCATCCCAACTAAGTACTAATTAGTAATACTAACTAGTAGAGTAGACTTTGGTGTGCCAAAAAGTTACTTAATGAATGAATTACATTACAATTTAGGTGTTTATGTGGTGTGAAGAATCTTAAATAAATTGAGACATACTTAATTACACAATTATTGGTAATGTGCCTTTGTTTAGTTATAATATGAAGAAAAACTACTGTTTTGCCTTTGAGGAAATAGTACACAAACTTAATGTCTTCAAAATAACAAGTATCAAAGTCTGATTAAAGGCTTTTTTGTGTTTAAGGATAATTCTAAGTTTTGGGTTTTGCCTTTTTTGTCTCTTCAGAATCCTAACTCGTGTACATTTCGTTGTGGTTCTCTGCAATAAATACTACCAATGATAAATAAACACATTAATTGCATGTCTGCAGGTAAAAAATACTAGTAATAAAAAGAACATTGTCATATGTAAAATGAGGCATCAGTTTCACTAATTATGAGGGAAATCAAGGGTTTTCACCTTTAAATTGTATTCATGTAATTAAGTACATTTTCAGTGGTGAAATTTAGGAGTTTTGTCCATGAATGTCCTCAATCTATCAACATTCATGTCCTCATTCAGCTTCTTATTTACTTTACCTTCTGGTCAGTTGCAGTGGTCAGTCTGGAACCTGTCTGGAACCACTGTGAACAAGGCAGGAATACCAGTCCATCTGAATCAATGCACTGACTGTACTATGTATGTACTTCCCCAAAATAGCACCTTAATGTAATGTACGAAAGTCTCAGTGGTGCAATCAATGGTTTGTCCATTAAAATGTCCATAATCCATGTGCAGCACCTTCATCTAAAGTATGAAAATTAAGGTAAATTAAGACCATTTCAGTGCTGAAACCAGGGGTCAGTGGTGCTGATTAAGTGGGAAATGGCTATATCCATCAAAATGTTCTGAATTGCTTAATTCCCCCAAATAGCACCTTAATGTAATGCACTGAAACTAGGAACATTTTCAGTGGCAAAATCAGGGGTGGTGTTTCACTTTTTTATGCTAAAATGAGCATTTTGCCCCTTAAGATGCTGTGAATCCATGCACATAATTCTCTTAAATAAATATTTAATGTACATTTAATGGAAACTATGATTTAGTGGTGAAATCAGGGATCAGTTTAACTGTTTGGGGGGAAACGTCAGTGGTTTCGTCCATTACGATGCCCTGAATCCATGCATGTGTCCTCATAATTCTCTAAAATAGTACCATATGTATAAAAATGAAAGTAAAAGGAAACAAGGGAACACATCAGTGGTGAAATCATTGGTGTAGCCTCTTAAGATGATGTGATTCCATGCACAGTTCCTTTTCAGTTCTCTAAACCGGTACATTAATGTAATGTATGAGACTTTGGTTATCTTCAGTGGTGAAACCAGGGCTCAGTTTTACTGTTTTAGGTGTGTTTGACCTTAAAAATACCCTAAAATCACTCAGTCCCGCTACTGAAATAGCACCCAAATGTAATGTATGAAAATGAAGGTAAAATATGTGAAATCAGTGGTGAAATCAGGGCTCAGTTTTACTGATTAGGCCTAAACCCTGTGTTTAGCCCCTTAAACTGCTGAGAATCAACAACTATAGTTGACCTTAAATCTATTTGAGGGTGTAAAATTAGGAAGGGGGGGGGGTTGAGGACTGGACAGCTGACAGCTGACAGTTAGCGATAGGCTAATCATCGATGAGCAGAGAGTACTATTGCCTATAGGCTGTGTGCTTGAGGCCTGTCTGAAGGCTGAGGCCTGCCTAATTCTCTGGCACAGGTCTCGTCCCCAGCTGGTCCGGGCGCCCGCACCGCCCGCTGCCCCACCATCACACCCGCTGCCGCTGCCGCCGCTGCCGCCGCCGCCGCACGCGCGGCTTTAATGAAGGCGCTCGTGAAAGCGCCGTGATTGCGCCGTACGCGCCTGAAGTGGCTCCGCGAGCCGTTGTCGTGGAAACGGAGTGACATATTTGCGTAGGCGCTGATGCCGTTTTCTGTTCTGCGGCCGCTCGGCTCGACTCGGACGACACGCGGGGCGTCCATTTTCACTCAGCGCGCGCGGGCACGGAGACACGAGACGACGGTGGTCGGTGCGTGGTCGGAGCCTGCGGTGGAGATGTTTTCAGCGTCCTGAACCTTATCATCTGACGGTCGTTCAAGTCCACCCCCCCCCCCCACTCCACCGCCCCCCCCCTCCATCCATCCCCCTCTCCACCCCCACCCCCCCTTCCTCCTTCCTCCTGCTCATCATTCACACGCATTAGACAGATCTAATCACAGGGAAAATGGACGAGATTTCTTCGAGTTGCCAGTTTGCTGGAAGTCAATCAGCAGAAATCCTTTACTACATACAGCGGGCTGGGTGCTTCAGTTTCACCCCTGAGTGGTGTAGGATTACTCGTATGCTCGCATCCAGCAGCTACATCCATCAGTGAAAGGAGAGAGGAGACACAAGCCTACAAGCCTTCTTCACAACCACTGATGCTCTGGCCTGGTGCCTTCAAGCTTTCATATGGGGGCTACTTTCAGGCTTTTTATTTACCATGCACCCCTTAACACCCCCCCCCCCCCCCCCCAAATCACACACACACACACACACTCATCCCCCATCCCTTACAGAAGCACACACGACCCTTTCGTTTACGTATATACATACACACACATATACTCATTATATATATACCTATATATATATATATATATATGTGTGTGTGGCATTGCCTGGCATTGACTCGTATACTCGTATACAGCAGCTACATCCTTCAGAGAGAGGAAGCTCTACAAGCTTCTTCCACAAGCACATCTGCTCTGGCCTGGTGCCTTTACGCTTTCATATAGGCTACTTTTATTTACCCCCCCCCCTCACACACACACACACACACACATACATAATCTCAAACAGATGTTAACGTTTATATACATATATAGATATATAAATAGACAGCTATATATATATATATATACAGATAGATAGATAGATAGATAGATAGACAGACAGCTAGATAGATGGATATATAGATGGATAGATGGATATATAGATGGATAGATGGATATATAGATGGATAGATGGATAGATGGATATATAGATGGATATATAGATGGATATATAGATATATGGATATATAGATATATGGATATATAGATGGATATATAGATATATGGATATATAGATGGATATATAGATGGATATATAGATATATGGATATATAGATATATGGATATATAGATATATGGATATATAGATGGATATATAGATGGATAGATGGATAGATGGATATATGGATATATAGATGGATATATAGATGGATATATAGATGGATATATAGATGGATAAATAGATGGATAGATGGATATATAGATGGATATATAGATGGATATATAGATGGATGGATATATAGATATATGGATATATAGATATATGGATATATAGATGGATATATAGATGGATAGATGGATATATAGACATATGGATATATAGATGGGTATATAGATGGATATATAGATATATGGATATATAGATGGATATATAGATGGATATATAGATATATGGATATATAGATGGATATATAGATGGATATATAGATGGATGGGTGGATGGATAGATGCTTTTGCATCATCTAATGTCAATATGTCGACTGACAGCTCCTAGACCTGCATTAAACGATTAAACGTGCTGGATATGAGCAGTGAGGGGATGTGGGAAGGTTATTCGATGTCATGAAACACTATCCACGACTCAGACGCCACAGGATCTGTCCGAATATTCGACGTTTTTCACATTTTCTCTCTCACACACACATCCTTCAGACACACACAGGACGTGTATCGACACACCAAGCCTGTTTATTCATCTCCCCCCGACTACCTATCTGTTCTCGGCTGAGGCACGACACGTCTTCACGTCTCCTCTGCTCTGCTCTGCTCCTCAGCAGTCTGGGCTGTACTCACATGTCCGTGATGTTCTCCATGTCGGTCTCGGGCAGCAGCACGGGGAAATCCTCGATTCCTGGCTCCGGGTCGACGCACGAGATCCTGGAGGTGTTACACGAGCAGGATGCGGGACAGGAGGAGGCGAGCTCCACCAGAAGCCCCATCAAAAGCGCGCAGACGCTCCAACGAGCCACTCCGCTGAGTCCCCCCGCGGCCATGGCAGCTCTCCGCGACAGTCCCCCCAACTCCGACACGACCACCGCTCGGAAAAAGAAGGGGAAAAACAGAAATCACTTAATCCTCTCCTCCTCCTCCTCCGCCGCCGCCGCCGCCGCCGCCGCCGCTGAGGTGCGATGCGCAGAGCCGCTGGGCGACACTGTCATGGAGGGGCCCTGAGCTTGGCGGAATGGCGCGATCACACCATCACAGGTCGCCGCCGCAGCTCGGGGGGCGCCGAGACGCTCTTGCTGCTGTTACCTCCCCTCCGGTTCTCTGCGTGTAGCCTCGCTAGCGCGGATTCTCGACGTTAACGAAAAGAAAAAAAGATCCGCTCTCGATCCGCTGCCGATTTTTTCGCCGTGGAATCCGAGCGGAGTAGAATGCGATTGGTCCACAGCAGCGCGACCGCGCCGCCGCAGCCAATCAGCGATGCCCTACAGTCCCGCCCCCTTTGGTTCCCCTAGCAGAGATCTGGTGGTGGGGATGGGCGCTCTATGAAACAGAGCCCCCACATTTTACACCTTTAAAAGTACCACTGTGTTCTTAAAATAAAACGAGGCTTAGTTTTGTATGGATTAAGAGTTTATTAAGAGGGAAAATCACTCCTTTCAAACCTTGAGCAGTGCATTTTTTGCACTTTTGCACTTTTGCACTTTACTTCATTAAGTTAAGGTTTAGTTAAGTTTAAATGTAGATTTTTATTGTATAGCTTGATGTGGGCAGACTGTCAAAAAAGCATTTCACTGCAAGTTATACTGTGTATGACTATGTATGTGACAAATAAAATTTGATTTGATTTGATTTGATTTTGAGAACTGACCCATGATATGTTCATGTTCATACAATGGATTAAGGCTATTTTAGAGAGTTCAAAGTAAATGTGAATGGATTTACCACTGATTGCCCCCCTTAATCAGTGACTTCTGATTTCACCACTAAAAAGGGTACATTTATTTTTATTTTAGTTTTCATGCATCAGATTAAAGATGTTGATGTTTAAGAGAATTATAAGGTGAAGTGTGTATAGATTTAGGATTTATCAAGGAGAAAAACCTCCACAGATTTTAGCCTTAATCAGTGGAACTGACCCCTGATTTCACCACTGGCAATGTTCCTAATTTCCATACATTACATTAAGATGTAAGCTGAGGTCAAAGAGAAGGGTCAGCCAGGGTACAGCACCCCTGGAGCACAGAGGGTCAAGGGGCCCAACAGAGGCAGCTTGTGACCCATAACTAAACACTCTATTCACGAGCCACCAATACTCCTTTAAAGCTGCCAATTTCTTCTGCTTTACTCACTTTTTCTTCATTTGATTTTTCTCCTTAATACTTTGGACTAATGTGTTTTTTTTATTCAGGATTTTGAAGAGATTATGCAATTTAGACTTTCAAAAAAGGAACCTTTTAATCAGCTCCTGATACTTTTCATTTTGGAGATATTAAGTGGAGGTGAATGTTTCTTCAGTGGCAAAACTAATGGGATTTGTTTTCTTGAACAGTTTTCACAACATTAATGACAAATAAAGAATGAAGACAGAAGACACTGATGATAACTGCTACATTAAAATTACATTTATTAACTTTTTCAAAAAGTCTTTTGAGGATTAAAGTCATTTTAATTCCAGGTTGTGAGGTAACAAAACACGAAAAATGCCATAAAATGTAAGCTACCTCAAAAGCTAGCTAACTTTAGCAAAGCAAACATTACACATTACTTTTAGCTAACCAGTTGGCTAAGATACATTCAACAATTTCTAACATTTATCTGGCTAGCTAACATCAGCAAGTAGCTAACAGCTAGTGTTGTCACTGGTTCTGATGCTATATTGACTAACATTAATATGCTGGCTAACTTTAATAATAGTTAACTTATATAATATCATATATAATATAATATTTACACTTAAAATTTTACTTCAAACATCTATCTAGCTAGGTTATGTAGTTAGCTATTAAGGTATCTAATAATCAGTTATCTTTACAGACACAATAATACATGTTTGATCATGTTTGAGAGAAAAATGAAAAGTTATTATAAAAGAGAATTATCAATAGTAAAAAACCCACACATTGGTTAATTCATGTAAAAAGTAAACAGTTAGCTTTTACTAGCATCCGTCTTCTTTATTAGCTGTTCATAGAGGAGCTCTGTGGTAGAGAACAAGTTATTTCCTCAATTTAACAACCCTTTCACTTGATTTACTAAATCATTCCCTTAATTTAACCACTTATTCTCAATTGAATAGATCATTACCTCAATTTAACAATCTATTCCCTTATTTTAATAAATAATTTCCTTAATTTAACAACCCATTCACTTGATTTACTAAATCGTTTCCTTAATTTAATAACTAGTTCAAAATATAATAAATAATTCCCTCAATTTAACTATCTGTACCCTCAATTTAATAATCTATTCTCCTGATTTACTAAATCATTCCCTCAATTTAACAAGTCATTCTCAATTTAATAGATCATTACCTCAGTTTAACAATCTGCACCCTCAATTTAATAACTCGTTCCTTTAATTCAATAATTTGTTTCTTTAATTCAATAACTCATTCCTTCAATTTAATAACTCGTTCCTTCAATTTAATAATTCGTTCCTTTAATTTAATAATTTGTTTCTTTAATTTAATAACTCATTCCTTCAATTTAATAACTCGTTCCTTTAATTTAATAATTTGTTTCTTTAATTTAATAACTCATTCCTTCAATTTAATAACTCGTTCCTTCAATTTAATAATTCGTTCCTTTAATTTAATAACTCCTTCTCAATTTAATAAATAATTCCCTAAATATAATAATCTGTTCTCTGGATTTACTAAATCGTTCCCTCAATTTAACAACTTATCTTCAATTTAAAAGATCATTACCTCCATTTAACATGCCATTTACTCAAATTAATATTGTTTCCCAAAATTAACAACCCCTCCCCTTGATTTAATAAATCATTCCCTCAATTTAACAAACAGTTCCCAGAAAAGACTTGTAGGCTAAAATCGTGGGAGTAGTTGATTAAATGGAGAGAGCGCTGGATCTCCCGTTATTCTTCTGCTGATACTTTGGGCTCCGTGGTAGAGGGGTGTCACTGCCGCTGCCGTCCAGAGAGCGGCGCTGCACAGTAAACGTGTGCCCGCCGAGGAGAGAGAAAACAAGCGAAGAAGGAGGCGGAGAGCCGCGCGTGTAAGGAGAAGGTGATCGATTAGACTAGCGTGTAAGACGAGCGCATCTTCCCCGGTAATCACATCCAGCTCAGGGTCTTTATGATGCTTGTAGCTCCTCGAGTTGCCCTCGCCTGCCTGATCTGCACCACGCATGCGCGTCACTGACACACACGAGCCCAGGTTAACGCAGGCTACACATGGGTATGAACTTTATGGCAGCGGCAGATCTGTGGCGACTGTTCACCAGTACAAGCAGACCCTATCAGGACCCTTCCGTCTGCACACTGTACTCACACAGGATGAGAGTAAAGGGAGGTGCGGTTGATTAGATTACTGTTACCTTCATCCAGAATGCTTTGCAACACCATCATAAAACACAGTCCAGAAAGATCATGAGTTCATTATAATTTTCTGTACCTTTAGACAACTGACTTTTCTTCAGAAAACAGATGTATGTATGTAAGTTGTATTTGTTATCTTGAGAAAACCACATTCGTTATCCAAACAAATCAGTCCCTAAGGTGGGGGCCACAAGGAAATATATTGAGGCCACAAATTAAGTTTCTAGTGGCCACAAAATAATATATTGAGGCCACAAGATAATATATTATTTTGTGGCTGTAGTTTACTTTCCGATGTATTCAATATTTCATCACATGGCCACTAGAAACTTATTTTGATGCCTCAGCATATTATCTTGTGTTCTCTATGTACTAGTGCATCTCAATTATTTGGACTATTGTAAAGACGGGTTTTTGAAATATTCTAATAATTTTTATTTCTTATTTTCATAAAGTCATACTGTAAAACAAGTAAAGCAAGATGCTTGAAATATGTCACTTTACATGTAATAAATATAAATATGACACTTTACAGTTTAATTAGGAACTTTTTTGTATTATGGCCTCACCCAAATATTATTTTTTGGCCACCAGAAACGTTTTATGTGGCCTCAGTGTATTATCTTGTCTCCACACTTTAATTAAAAACAACCACCATGTCACCTCAGTGGCTTCCTATTATCACTTCACTTGTGCAGTAAGTTGATGGAAATGGCTACTGACAGCTACTGACACTGTCAACGGGAGCGATTTTGGGCTGATCCCATCACGAGTGTATAATCTTGGGCAGAGGATGAATGAAAAAGCAGTAGAACTAGCTAGCTAGAAAGTGGTGATACAGACATGAAACACACAGCTTCACGTTTCAACTTAATGTTCAAATTCTCACACGCACCGTGCAGTGTGCATTTCAGAGCCAATCCAACATTACGGACACAGATGAATACGGAAAAGGGGCAGTGGTGGTTTGGTGGTTAAACTGTGGGGTTATTGATCACAGGGTTGTTAGTTCGATACCCAGGTCCACCAAGCTACCACTGTTGGGCCCTTGAGCAAGGCCTTTAACTCTCTCTGCTCCAGGGACTCTGTTGCATGGCTGACCTCTGTTGCCTAACCTTGACCTTAAAAGCTGGGATATACCAGGAGAACAAGTTCATTGTACTGTACGAGTGTAATGGCAAAGAGGTGCTTTTCCATTGGTAGTGCTGAAACCCTACTTTATGACCGAGCTTTCCACTGGTGACTTCTGTCAGCAATGGGGACAGTACCATTTCAGGGTCAGTTGACAAAATCTGACCACAAGAGGGCGAAAATGTTGCAATCAGATAGAGATTCTCCATCGAAAGGAACATATAGTCCTGGACTAGGCTAAATCCCTCTCCAGGAATCGAACCCTATCTGTCAACACATTTTTCAGACCAACCAAATCAAGGATGCTTCAAAATATCTTCCAAGAGAGACACCCCAGATGTCGCAATCAAACATAAAACATACAAGCGAAAACTTAGCAACATCATGATTAAACAGGATAGGTGGGTTGCACACGTATACACCGGCTTGTTTTTGTACTACACAATAAAAGCTTTCTATTAATTGTTAGAGGTTTACGGCGCACCCATTGCTGACACAAACGTTCACATGGCTTTTACAGAATCCATAGAAAAGCATTACCAGTAGAACGGGACACTCTGGGGCAGCCACACATGAGCCAAAGGTCACCATGCTCTTAGAACTATTGCCTAACAGGGTATAAAAAAAAAACAGCAGTGTCCTCTGGAGCAATGAAGCTCCATTAGATACCTTTGGGATGAGCTGGAGTGGTGATTATGATCCAGAACTAATTCTCCAACATCAATATCTGACCTCGCTAATGTTCTTGTGGTTCAATGCAATCAGATCCTTACAGACATGTTCCAACATCTAGTGCAAAGCCTTCTCATAATAAAGTAGGGGTTGTTATTTCAGACAGATACCCTTGATTTCAGAAGAAACTTGGACGAAACCATTGGACATATGGTGTAGCTCAGTGGTTCCCAACTGTCCTGCACATTTTCGTGGTTTCCTACTGCAGCACACTACCTTCAACTCGGGAAAAGCTTGTTAATTAGCTGATCAGCTTAAACAAAACTCAGACTGATAAGCACTCAAACTAGATGAAACTAGTCATCAACATTGTTGATGTTGCATGGTGGGTGATAACAAGAAACTCCACACTTTGGTGCTATCCTGTCCTGCAAACAGCTATTAAGTGCTCCTAATGCACTTGTAATGAATCTCCTATTTACTTCAGAGGAGTGCTGATGTCCACTGCTGTATATCCGATAAACTGCAGAGTGCTACAAACCAGATGTCCTTCTCCAGCACTGGAGGGTAAATGTTTATATCATTACATTGGCACTTGAATGGATGGTGCCAAGCACAGGACATCAATCTTCTAATAAACAGACTTGCATGTCTGCCTCACAGTTTGTTTACAGTAGAATCATGAAATGCATTGTGCAGCCTGTAATTAGATGAATGTGAACAGATGGGCGCACACGCCCAGAGAATCCACAACCACTTTAAGGACACCGGTGACACACGGCGCATGTGGCAGGGCATCCAGGAAATCACAAACTACAGGACAATGCCACCGTCCTGTGACAGTGATGCCTTCCTCCCAGATGCCCTGAACGACTTTTATGCACGGTTTGAGGCACAGAACAACACGTTGGTGAGAAAGACCACACCCAAGCCGGACGAGCAGGTGTTGTGCCTGACTGCAGTGGACGTGAGGAAAACTCTGCGCAGAGTCAACCCACGAAAAGCTGCAGGACCAGACAACATCCCCGGCAGAGTGCTCAGAGAGTGTGCAGACCAGTTGACAGATGTTCTCACGGACATCTTCAACGTCTCCCTGCGCAGCTCCACTGTCCCAACGTGCCTCAAGACCACCACCATCGTCCCCGTGCCGAAGAAGTCCACGGTGTCCTGCCTCAATGACTACCGTCCCGTAGCTCTCACGCCCATCATCATGAAGTGCTTCGAGAGGTTAGTCATGAGGAACATCAAGAACCAACTGCCCTCTTCATTGGACCCCCTGCAATTTGCATATCGTCCCAACCGCTCCACGGACGATGCCATTACCACCACCCTTCATCTCTCCCTTACCCACCTGGAGAAGAAGGACACCTACGTCAGAATGCTGTTCATAGACTTCAGTTCAGCATTCAACACCATCATCCCACAGAACCTCACGAGGAAGTTAAGCCTGCTGGGCCTCAACACCCCCCTCTGCAACTGGATCCTGGACTTCCTGACAGGAAGGCCCCAGTTAGTCCGGTTCGGGGACAGCAGCTCCAGCACCATCATCATGAACACTGGGGCACCTCAGGGCAGTGTACTGAGTCCTCTGCTGTTCACCCTGCTGACTCATGACTGTGTTGCAAAAACACAGTTCTAACAGCATCATAAAGTTCGCCGATGATACAACTGTGCTGGGTCTCATCAGCAAAGGCGACGAGTCAGCATACAGAGAGGAGGTGCAGCAGCTGACAGACTGGTGTACAGTCAACAACCTTCACTGGAATGTAGAGAAGACCAAGGAAATGGTTGTTGACTTCAGGAAATCAAGACCGGACCACTCTCCGCTTAACATCAACGGCTCCTCTGTGGAGATCGTTAAGAGCACCAAGTTCCTTGGTGTCCACCTAGCGGAGAACCTCACCTGGTCCCTGAACACCAGCTCTACAGCCAAGAAAGCCCAACAGCGTCTCTACTTCCTCCGGAAGCTGAGAAAGGCCCGTCTCCCTCCACCCATCCTCACCCTCTTCTATAGGGGAACCATAGAGAGCATCCTAAGCAGCTGCATCACTGCCTGGTTTGGGACCTGCACAGCCTCTGACCGCAAGTCCCTCCAACGCATTGTGAGGACAGCTGAGAAGATCATCGGAGTCTCTCTCCCCTCCGTCATGGACATTTACACCACCCGCTGCATCCGCAAAGCAACCAGCATTGTGGATGACTCCACCCACCCTTCACACAGTCTGTTCTCCCTCCTGCCATCAGGAAGAAGGTACCGCAGCATCCGGTCCAACACGACCAGACTCTGCAATAGCTTCTTCCCCCAAGCCATCAGACTCCTCAACACAACTCAACTCCTGAACTGATATCTTACACTCTCCCTCTCTCTCCCTCTCTCTCTCTCCCTCTCTCTCTCTTTCCAACCATTTATCCCAGATAACATGGGAAGCATTTTTTGCACAAGCATTTGCACTGATAACTTTACTACCTCACTGGACTCTATTTATCGCACATTGCACAACTTGCACACTACAGTCATTATTTATTATCCTCTGTCTGTACTGTGTTGTCTGTCCGCACTTGTTTGTTTGTGTTGCACTTGTGTCTTGTATGCACTGTCTATGTTGCACCATGGTCCGGGAGGAACGTTGTTTCGTTTCACTGTGTACTCTGTATGTAGTTGAAATGACAATAAACCCACTTGACTTGACTTGATCTACTGAATTGGATGATTTGTTACTTTTGGGCAAAGGCTATGGCCTGACCTGAAAATAGATACCATTAGACCCGGTTAAATCAGTTACATTAGGTAAATTGCATTGAGAGCATGCCAAGTATATTCCCTAATACAAATCAGCTCAAGTGGTCCTTTGAGTGATGCCATAGCAGAACCACTTTACATGTTTGTAAAAGAGAAGTGAAGAACTTTTTCTTGAGCCTAAAGAACCTTAAAACCTATGGATACAAAGGTTCTTTACAGTCACACATCAAAATTGGTTCTTCTATGAAGCACCTTTATTTTTAATACTGTAGGCCTAATTGTTGTGGATTCTTAACGGGAGAAAGCAACATAGGCCTTTGAAATAACCTTTGATTACGGACCTAATCAAGTTTTACAGATGGTGGGCAGGTTTGCCAATGAGTACCGATACCAGTGTCAAAAGCAAATGGTTTCTCCATGTCGTTTAATGGCTCTGATAATCAAGTACAACCAGGCCAACTCAATTCAACACGTCACAAAGTAAAAGTGACACAGTGACATTTCTGTACATATCAAGAAAGCCATAATCATTTCATATATAAAGGGCTCGTATCCCAATCATTTAGATTTTGTCCTAGAGATCCCCTTATCCCTTATAACGAAACCAGTTCAACAAGCATGTATCTATTTTATGCATATACAGACGTGTGCAAATTCTGTCTGTTTAAATTGGTCAATGTGAAATTTGCTTTGATAAAAGTGTATTCTAGGCTCCTTATAACACCAGAAAATAACCACTGCCACTGCTGTCTGCCTAACAACTATATTAAAGTGTACATGGACATGCATGGATATTTGCCACTATTATTATTATTAATTATACCATAACATTATCATTATCATTAACCATCATCACTTTTATTATTGTTAATTATACTATTTTAGCTCTACTGTGATTACATTACTTATATGATATCATGATTAAATCAGCACGCCTGAGCAGAAGAACAGTCTTATGTAGTGACTTTCATCAATAATTTATAGACAGTTCCAATCAGAGGAGGATGGGTCAGGTCCCCCTTGTGAGTCTTGGTTCCTCCCAAGGTTTCTTCCTCCAGCTCTGATGGAGTTTTTCCTTTTCTTGCTCACTGGGTGGGGGGTGTGGGGGGTAGGGGAGTCTCTTGTTTTATTACTGATTCCTGTAAAGCTGCTTTGTGACAATGCCAGCTGTAGTAACGCTACAGAAATAAATTTGATTGAATTTAAAAATTTGACTTAAAGGTTAAGGTAAAGGTGCACGTATTTGTCACTGTATAGTGTACACTGCACAGCGAAATGTGTCCTCTGCATTTAACCTACCTGTGGTAGTGAACACACACACACACACACATGCACTAGGGGCAGTGAGTACACACACACCCAGAGCAGTGGGCAGCCAACTCCAGCGCCTGGGGAGCAGAGAGGGTAAAGGGCCTTGCTCAAGGGCCCAACAGTGGCAGCTTGCCGAGCCCGGGTATCGAACACTGTTGTACCCTGTTAGGTACAATGTAAATCATTTAAATAAGTTAAAAGGTAAAAGGTAAATAAATGTAAAGGAAAAAGGTAACTTCAAGTAATCAAAGCTTTGATAAATAAGGAGGAATTAATTTATATTTATTTTGTCTTGCTCGCAACCACATTTCTCGAATGTGATACAAAGCCTAGAAATAAGGCTGGAGAAGGATTATCAGTTTAATCCAGTAAAACACGGGAAACAGAGCTCATTAAGCACAGAATTAATAGAAATGTGAGCGCTGATCACAGAACCTGAAAGGGGGAGATAAAGAGGATACAAACGCGCTCCACGGTTGCTATGGCGATAACGTTAGCGCCAATAACGTTAGGGCAGGTCAAATGGGCGGAGCGGTCCGTTCTGATTGACAGCCACTTAAACCAATCAGCTCGGCTATGTGCGACACATTTCATTTGACAGCTCATCTGTCCAATCATACCCCAACACGGGCACGCCTTGTAGGGCCGTTTGAGCCAATCAAAAATGGAGGCGGGCCCGCTTGTGCATTTGCAATGAAATCGGGGCAGAACGCGGAGGTTTTCTTCTGAAATACTGGAGCGACGAACGGGGAGCCTGCAGGTCCGTATTAACTGGCTTTTTGGTCGCTTTTCGGCTTGTAAGAGCGTAGTTGATAACCAGGAGTCGAGCAGCATGGCGTAATTGTGCAGCACGGGCACCGTATTGTCCTCGTAGAGTGAAATTAGGAGGTGTTTGTCGATAACAATTAGTCTCGCGGAAGGTGCCGCTTACAATTGCCGGTTAATTAGCTAGAGATAGCATAGCTAGCGAGTCACAAAATGGAGAGGACCCCCCCCCCTGAACGTTTCGGTGATGTCTGGATCGATCAGAGAGACTGGCTTGTCCAGCTTGGTTGCTAACCGAGTACTAACGACGTAGCACTAGCTAGCTAGCTATCTCGCTAACGTGAAGAAGTATCTGGCACGGCTTATGTAACCTGATGCTCTTCTCTTGAAATTATAGCTAAACGTCGATTCAACCATTAGGCTTCACACACAACGGATGCTAGCTAACATCGACCGTTAACCTGGTTAACCGATGTGTTTTCGTTAGCTGGCTAGCTAGCACTAACTTCCGCGGCTACAGCGTTTGCTACGCTAACGTGAGCGAAGTCAGCCGGAAAAGCAAGCCATTTTGTGGACGGCTAAACGGCTAGCCTGCTAGCCTGCTAGCTAGCTAGCACGTCAAGGCGTCACGCTACGTCTTCTGCTCTCTGCTCCCTGTTTAACAGCCATTACAGGCCACTAAATAATTAACCACTGACTTTTATAAACGTTTATTTCCGCTCAGCCCGAAACCTACTCGTTTGTAAACGTCCTGTGCGCATCGGCAGTGCCGTTAGCACGCGTGCTAAATGCTAGCTAGCTGCTCCTGCACCATTTTGAAGAAGTAGCTGGTGGGCCTTGTTGTTTCCCGGACTCTGTGCCATCACAGCCACCCTTCTTGCCCTCTTCCCAGGCTTGCAACAGTGTGTATGAAGGCTTGGCTAGTATCACCGGTTTTGATGGGTGACTAACTTGAGCTGTATGTCCACCTTCAGGTTCAGGGTTTGTCCTGGTAGGTTCAGTTAGCTAGATAGCTGAATTCGTTGACATCCGTCTTATAATATTATAGTGATGTAATCTGACGTCCCTGACAGCCAGATCTACCAAGTCAGCGAGCTGTGTGTGGTCTTGTAAACTGTCCACCTTACAGTGCTAACCATGCCGTTTTGGACTGGTGGGGTTAGATCCAGCTCACTGTTGTGACTGTGGCTGTTATATTAGCCACCTGACACACCCACTCCAAAAGGGTTGCTAGAAAGGGCCACTTTGCTCTGTTCCTCAGAGAGACACACGGAGAGGAGAGCCCGTTCAATTTTCCCCGTTGGTGAAAGACAATGGAGACAGAAATTGAGCAGCAAGAGGAAGAGACAACATTCAGCAACACCGACACCAACGGTAAAGACGAGATGTTGTCTTGTTTGGTTTTGCAGGTCGTGTTACCCACACACACATGCAAAATGTGCTTATTTGGACACAGAGGGTCAGATTACATGTGGTGGTGATTTTAGGTGGGGACAGGCTAATTTAATTGTGTATTTAATATTGTTTATTTAATTTAACATTTGGTGGAACATCTCCATTTCCAGTCCACGTCTTCCCGCTCTGGAGCCCGATTGGGTTCAACTGGAATCATTGGGTGCAACATTAAATATTTGGCTGTAATAATTAAACATTTTTTGAATGTGAAAATTAGTCTTGATTTGAGTTTCATCCCACCTCCCAAAAACATATGTGCTAGGTGAATTACCTAGTGTGTGTGTGTGTGTGTGTGTGTGTGTGTGTGTGTGTGTGTGTGGAGGAGGAGAGGGGTGGCTGATGGGTTAGAGTGCTGGGTTATTGATCACATGGTAGTGGGTCTGAGACCCATTATTCTGGTAGTGGGTCTGAGACTCATTAACTGTTATGAATATATTTAATATATTGGACAACATTTATATGATCATTAGTTTTTGGCCCAAAGAATCACCTATCTAAATGGATTACAAGCACTTGAAGCTTGTTTGTACAGCACAGTGGGAAACACCCCCAACCTACACAGGAAAACTAGGTTTCAGTTTTCAGACCAAGCAAATACACAATGAGAGTAATTAGGCAGGGCATTTGATGCTACACCGGCCTGCCTATGTAACATGATTCATATGTAGGTTGCCCTGGATCAGAGCACCAGCACCACCCTGATGACCCAAACAGGAACATTTAGTTTTTGTAAATATAGTTACTGTTGTTTTTGTTTCATACAGTTGACTGCTTACTTCCATAGGCAAGCGCCCAGCAGAAGATATGGATGAGGAACAAGCTTTCAAACGCTCCCGCAATACAGATGAGATGGTGGAGCTGAGAGTGCTACTGCAGAGTAAAGTGAGTCTTTCTGCCAACAATTCTTCTTTTCTGAAAGAGACTCCAATAATATTATCTAAGCAAAATATGAAATATAGTAATCTTTCTTCAGCTCAGTAGCGTCCAATGAATCTGACCGTTTACCCTTGTGTCTTTCCAGAACGCAGGTGCCGTTATTGGGAAAGGTGGCAAAAATATTAAAGCCCTTCGGACAGACGTGAGTAGGTTTTAGAGAGGATGGTTGATTTATATGAAACATTTATATGGAAGCATGGTTTCTCAGGGTGGGACTTGCCTTCAGATCACGAGCAATCATGCTTTGCAATTTTTGGTTCACCAACATTTTTGTTTGGTTTTGTTTGCTCTTTTTTTTTTTTTGGTCTGGATTTAAGCTCAAACTAAAACACCAATTGAACATTTTCAAGAGCCATGATTGAGCCATCACATCAATTTATTACAAAAGTTGCTGCATAAATCTTATTGATTTTTAATTGCATCTGAAAGGGCGCTATATAAGTATTGCATGCCACTTGACCCTGCGGGGCGATCTTGTCCTTAGAAGGTGCTGTGATGTGCTGTAGCTATAGGTTAGCTCATTTGGACAGACTCTCAAGCTCTCTGAATGGAACCTGATTGTGATTGTGGTTGTGGGGGTGGGGTGGAGGTTTGACATTTCCACAGTAAACAAAGTGGGGAAGTGTTCACATTCACAACTTCTCTAGAAGATTCTCTCTTGCTCTACCTGGCAGGGATGTCATGGCAGTTAAACCATTCTTTGCTAAAACCCTAAAACAGATGTCTTGACTCTTGAGCTGACCCATAGTCTTATGTTATAACTACTGTAGTTCTGTATCATAATTGTCCAGCCCTATTTCTTGTGCACTCGTTGCCAAGTCTCTTCAGTTTTTTCTTTTTCGTTTTTTGGACAATAGAGTGATGAGTTTAGCCTTGTATTCAATTAAAATGTATTCCTTCTCCCCCTCTTCCCTCTCCTTTACTTTTTTTGTTTTTGGCCACCTTCCTCCGTTGCCCATGTACTGGATCGACATGCCCCTCCTGCGTTGCCCACCTTGACGTTGGCCCAACCTCCGCCCCTGAACGCCCGCCCACCTGACACCCCGGTTGGCCCCATAAACGTGCCCCTCCCTAAACGGGCACCTTACTTGACAACATGTGATTGAATGCCCTTGCCCAATGCCAACCACCACGACCAATGCAGTACAATGCCAGTGTATCAGTCCCAGACAGCAGTGGCCCAGAGCGGTATGTCCCACCAGTTATTGCCTCACTGCCTGATTAGAACAGAGAACACATGTCTTTGATAACCTGCCTTCTGTTTCATTTTTAACATTTTATATACATAGTACTCCCCCCTTTTTAAAAAAAGAAAACATGTATTGTTCCATTTGATTTTTTTATGTCTTCTCCCCTCCCCCAAACACCCCATTCAGTCTTTATTTGGGACCTTTTTCTTTTGTAAAAGTGTATTTAATGAAGTCAGTTCTACCAAACAAGAGTGAGAACGTTCCTATCTCAGTTGTTCAGTTTGAATGGAAGGAGGGAGCCCTGCTCAGTGTTAAGATTAAACCTATCTTCATTGTGTTGCTGTTTTTTTTGTTTGTTTGTTTTTTTGCTGTTGTTCCTTGCTCTGGTATTGACTGTGAAATGATTTAAAGAAAAAAAAAA
This sequence comes from Salminus brasiliensis, assembly GCF_030463535.1. NCBI lineage: Eukaryota > Metazoa > Chordata > Actinopteri > Characiformes > Bryconidae > Salminus > Salminus brasiliensis. The sequence goes on from NC_132878.1 coordinate 15,282,904, forward strand.
AAGCAAAGTCTTATTTCTTTCTGTCCTTGTTGGCCCACCTTGACCCCCCCCCCTCCCCCCACCTCCTGGGCCCACCACTTCACTGTTCTCGACATTGCTGTCCATGATTCTGGTGCAATTGCGCCCCCCTCTGTCATCATCACTGTTGTTTTTAATTTATCTCTGGTACTGCATCTCTCCCCTGGTTTGATTTTCCTCTCAGGCCACCCAACAGGCCCTTTCCCTGTCGCCTTGCTCCAACTCAAAGCCACACCCTAGTGGTCTCCACTCACACCCTTTCCACTTCTTTTTGCTTTTAATTATTATTTTTGTGGCTGAAAAATTGTTTTATTTAATTTTCTCTCTGTCGCCGTCTTTCCCTGTCTGCTGCCACCAAGAGAAGGTGTGCCAATAGCGCCGTAGTTGTAAGGGCAAAGGGTGTTGGATTTTCTCCCTCCTCTAAAATGTTTTTTGCTGATGGTGGGGTAGAGTAAAGTAAGAGACTCTCTCATGGCCTGCGGAGTTCATAGTGCATTCTGATAGTCTTTCCACTGTTGCCCATATCGTCAGGCTTGATGTTGGTGTTTATTAAATGTGCAAGGGGTAAATGCATGTCAGCGACTTGTATTCAAGTCTGGTATTGGGACACCTAAAACATGTGTTCAGCAGTTTTCTTTGGTTATTAATTTTTGTTTGTTTTTGTTTATTTTGGTAATTATTTTTCCCTTAATTTTAGTTATGCAGTACTGCAGTGATCTGGATCTAAAGGTGTATGTATTTGTTTTCTCTTGTTTCTCTTCCAATATGCTTTTTTTAATTTTATTTTTGGGTTTCTGACCGTGCCACTTCAGCATCCTGAGTGTGAGTGCAGATATCGAGACCATCGGAGAGATTCTTTTAAAGATCATCCCTACACTTGAGGAGGTAAAGAGCACAGAGTGTGATGTCAGTATATCAAACTCTCAATAGCCGATGTAATACAGAAGTACACCGATATTTTGTACAGCTATGTGTAAAGTCAGCGTTGGTTTGTTTGTCACGATTTGTGACTCCGAGTTGTTTGCATGCTTTCGGCAGTACCAGCACTACAATGGTATTGACTTTGATTGTGAGCTGCGCCTGCTAATTCATCAGAGTTTGGCCGGAGGCATCATTGGTGTCAAAGGTGCCAAGATTAAGGAACTAAGAGAGGTAAGCTCTTGCAAGTAATATCTTACTATGGTTTTGAAAACAAGAGCCGTTGCATACTATAGATAGCATTGTCGGTCATTTACAATGAGTGTGTTACTTTGCTTATAGCCCTGATTCTTAGTCAGGGTTTGTGCTGGTCAGCTGCAGCTTCTCAGTTAATTGAGCTGTGGCAGCAGCACAGTCAGGTGCTTGTACAGTTTAAATTCCAAAAAACATACCACGTACAGATAGTGTCTCCCCCTCACACCAAATCAAGTTCATTTAATTGTTTTCAATCTTTAAAGGCATTTCCAGCATCAGGAAAGATGTTTTGAAATACATTTGAAAAACATATTTTAAATGCCTTGCTCAATGCTGCACTTCTGAAACCTTACACCTGTCAATACAAACATTTTTTTAATAAAAATACATGTATTATTTGTATAACTTTAAATTTGAGACAATTACAGTGATAATGCCAGAAAGATCAACTAATAGTTAAATATTTCATCTGCTCAAGTGGCTCCACCACGAGAAAAGCACTAGTAATTTGTTTGTATTGTCATGGATCTTTCTTGTTTCAGAATACACAGACCACCATAAAGCTCTTCCAGGAGTGCTGCCCACATTCAACTGACCGTGTGGTTTTGGTTGGAGGGAAACCTCAGCGGGTGGTGGAGTGCATCAAGGTCATCCTTGAACTTACGTCAGAGGTGATTACAATGACTGTAAAATAGTGGACTTTGTATTTTGATGCAAGACATGGGGTTTGAAGTTTTTTTTTTTTTTTTTTTTTCCCTCCCCCCCTCTCCCCTTCATCTTCTCCAGGCCCCTATTAAAGGTCGTGCCCAGCCATACGACCCAAACTTCTATGATGAAACCTACGACTACGGTGGCTTCACCATGATGTTTGAGGAGAGAGGGCGCCGGCCAATGGGAGGCTTCCCAATGCGTGGGCGTGGGGGGTTTGACCGCATGCCTCCTGGACGTGGTGGCCGCCCAATGCCTCCTTCCAGGAGGGACTATGATGATATGAGTCCCCGTCGTGGGCCACCACCACCCCCACCAGGTAGAGGGGGCAGAGGGGGGAGCCGCGCCCGAAATCTACCCCTGCCTCCTCCTCCGCCACCCAGGGGAGGGTAAGATGCCCAGAAACTTAACAAAATCTTTATTTCCATTTTTTTTAACTATAAAGTGAGCATTTTTATGTCAGAAGCACTTGGACCATTCGCGTTTTTCATTGCAAGAAAATACAAAAGTGGACTGACATGCTCTTTTTTAAAATAGCACAAAAAAGCTTCAAATATAACAAGCTTGAGATATAAAAAATATATATATATATATATATATATATATATATATATATATATATATATATATATATATATATATATTAGTTTTATATTACAATCGTTTATTTTGCTTCAGTGGTGGCAGAAGTAGTGTTTTTACTCTGCTTTGACCAGATTTTTCATTTTTACAGAGGTGACCGGTTTTCCCACCAGAGTTATCATGGCAGTCTAGACGACAGACCAAAGTAAGTAAATCCAAGGGGTGGCAAAGTTCTCTTATTTATAGAACTGATTCATTAAATTATCATCTGTTACTGTGAATAGCTAAGTGAGTAAACGATGACCTGATTTCCAAACGGCATGAAGTTGTAGAAGATGGAAAGAAGTGTGATGGTACTACAGTATATTTGTACTGAACTGTCACAGTACGGATGGTACCTTTTGCTCATTGTGGTCAGAAAGGTGTATAATAACATCAGGATTGTTTTGCCTTTTTATTTACTTAAGTTTAATCATTTTAGGAATCAGTTCATCTTCTTACTTAACTATTCACAGTAACAAAAATGTTGGCCAGGGGTGCCCACATTCTTTGCCTGCCGCTGTATGTACACCCTTTAGTAAAAGAAAGGTTCTTAAAGTATAAGGAAGGCAAAGATTCTGTATGTCTCAACAAACTCTTTTTGCATCGGTTACAAAAAAAGGTTCTATTTAGAACCTTATTATTCTACATGGCACCAAAACAGAGTCAAACAGTGCTTTTCAGTTGTGTACAGAACCCCTTTGCTTAGTGTTTTCATACATTCAGTCTTAAGATTAATCTGAGTACTATTGTTCAGTACCAGCTGTTGGTGTGTTCAGTTGAGCTACAGAACTGTAAATAGTTGTCTTTTGCTTTAAGTGACAGAAGGGGCAGACCAGGAGACCGCTACGAAAGCATGGTGAGTTACTCTCTCTCAGACTATTGTATGATAATGTCTTAGTTAGACTAATGTCTGAAGATGTGGGGTTCTCCTCTAGTTCTGAGTCTAGGTTTAAAGTGGGGGAGACTGGGAAAAGCTTCAGGAAAACCCAAGTGTAGCTGCTCACTCCGTCTCTATGAAAAGTCAGTGTGATGGATGCATATGTGGAGCTCGTATTCCTGGTGCACTGGTTTGGCCTATTGTTGCTAGGCAACAGATTTTTTTGAATCACTTGTTGCCTTGGTTACCAAGGAGCAGCTAGATACGTAGGTGAAAGCCATCACACTTGCCAGTGAACTCGGGGCAAAGCAGCTGCGAGTGCATAGTCCTGTAAAAAAATGAATGTTTGCTGTTAATGGCCTCCATTTAGAGGTTCAGCAGACAGTGCTTGAATTTTGTCATGAAATTTATGTGCACATGCGTGTTTGTAGTCATATACTGGAGTCATTTTGTTTTTCTTTCTTCTCCCCCCTCATTTGAACAGAGCGGAGGTGGATATGGTGAGTGGTGTTATGATTTACTCCAATAAACACAATATGTCTTTCGATCTCTCTGGCTGTCTATTACACACTACTTCAAAGATACACATATACACAAACATATCACGGCACCCTTCTTAGTAGTTTGTTGTACTTCCTTTCCTTTCATACATCTAATTTCTTGACTACATTTTCTTTCCCTTATATTTACTTGAAGACAATAACTCTTCTTGGGAGCCCTATCCGTCTGGTAAGTCTACATCAAACCATTATGTGCAGATAGTGGAGTGACTGAGGTGTTGACTGACTGACTGATTGACTGACTGATTTCAACGTATGATTTCTGTCAATGTCTTTTGCCCAGGTGGTCGAGGTTCATACAGTGACATTGGTGGTCCTGTCATCACAACACAAGTGACTATACCTAAAGATGTGAGCGCATATATGAATGTGGTATTCTATACATAATAAAACCACTCACAAAAACACTGCCTAAACATCCTTTCCTATTTCAGCTGGCCGGCTCCATCATTGGGAAAGGAGGGCAGAGGATCAAGCAGATCCGTCATGAGTCAGGAGCCTCTATCAAAATTGATGAGCCTCTAGAGGGTTCGGAGGACCGTATAATCACCATCACAGGAACACAGGACCAGATTCAGAATGCCCAGTATCTACTGCAGAACAGGCAAGTTCAGAAACCAGCAGACAGGGTTTATAAACTATAGGATTGGTGTAAAAGCAGGTTGTTGAGCAAAACAACCCCATGTTTTACTTTTTTTTTACTGCCTTTTGTCGTAGACTAAGCAATTAGCCTGTTTGCATATGACGTCACATGGTTGCTTTTGGCGTGAATTGGAGGCCAGGAAATGATTTTTAGTATAGGAGGCAGTATTGCAAGCTCTGAAAGTGACAGTTGTTTGCACCGTTTATGGACGATTAAATTGATCTAACTGAAAATGCATGGTGCTTTTGAGTTAATTAGTTGTTTTACAGTGATCCGTAACTTCAGCGGCATTTAAAGTAAACAACTGTAACGAACTTTGAAAGGCGTTGCGGTGTTACACCTGCATATATTAAGTGAAAGGATGTCTTGATGAAGGTAGTTGCTTATCCCTCAATTCAGCTGAGAAATTGCTCCTCTTAACCTAACAATCATGTCCGTTGTGAATCTGTTTCTGTTCTCGCATAATAATGTATATAAACCAGCACAATACAGCCTTAATTTCATCTTAGCAGTCATGCCTTTCACTTCCTGCCATCCATCTGGATTTTGCTGGTGATCAGAATCAAACATGACTGTAAACAAACTAATGGCAGTGTATTATTAGGAAGCTTGTGATTAATCTGGTAACCTTTGAGACCACAGTGTTCACCTTTCTTTCCTCTCCCTGCATCCCTCACTTGAGTAAGCTGCATTTGAAGTGTATAGAATTGGTCTTTAAAGGTATAGTAAGTGGAGCGTTCCATTGAAGAGACATAACCGTAGAAAACACGGCATTTACCTCAAAGGATGCTTTACATTGTTAAAAAGCATCTTGGCCTTTCCTAGTTGACTATGCCGTTTCCCTAATGTAAAGATAAGCTGTGTGGTCCGCTCTGTGCCTGAACCAGTACAGCATGGAAAGGTTTATTTACCATATCTTTTAAGACCTTGGTAACACTTTCTAAACTTTTGACTGTTAACAGTATGCCTTTCTCTCTGCCTGACTAACAGTTTCTACATGGGGCGGGATGTGGTGTTGTCACACGTACAGGGGTTTGTTAGTTTTATTTAAAATAAAAATACAAACTGAAAAGTGACTAAGGGGCAAATGACTTCCAGCCCTGGAGAATGGGAGAAAGCTGGCTTGCTTCTGTGTGGAAGACTTGTGATTTTGTTGTTGTTAGTTAGATGAAGTGACAACAAATCACAGTCTGCCCTACAGCACAGGCCCAGCCTCATCTGCCCCACCCACCCCCCACCCCAAACCCCACAACCCTTTCCATTTCGCTAACCCTTCTGTGACTGACCAATTTACCGTATTTTGATGTTCTTAAACACGTCTGCATGTTACCCTGTCTATAATATGCCTTTTGTCGCCCCACCACAGCACGACTGCATTGTTATGATCCTAAGATTTTGCCTTACCTTTCACATTACCCTGACTTTAACCTTATAGTATAGGGATTATAGTAACTACTTTAAGTTGCACCCATTGCTGACCTTTACAAATGTGCACACACACATTGCCTAGTTTCTATAGAGAAGTATTGCCAATAGAATAGGACCCTCTGTTTTAGTGTTTTATCTGCTCCCAACACACTTGATCCAACTAATCAGCTCATTAACAGCCAACTTTTGCGTTGGTGTGTTAAAGGTAGAAATACACAACAATGTGCAGGGCAGTGGGTCTTGACGACCGAGGTTGAGAAATGCTGTTCTAGGGCACCTTTAAATGCAGTGTTGAGAGGGGAGAAGGAGTACAGTACAATAGTTGTTATACTCTGTAATCCTACACATCATGAACACTGATTCAGAAGCATTGTCCGATCTCTTATCTGTTCTGTGCAATAGCCAGCTAGCGTTAACTAGGGCCTCACCACAACTTATTTGTTGGCCGATGTTGAGGTTAGATTTGTTGGTATCAGTGACGTTCCTGCTGATCAAGCACAGATCGTGCTCAGTTGCATTGTACACCAAGTGTTTCTCAAAATACAGAACAGAGGAAAATTAAGTTTGAGAAGAATTGTTGACTACAAAATATAAAAAATATAAAAGTAATACATTTTTGTTTAGATGGGTGATGTAATGCTAAAGAACATTTAATAACAGCCATTGTAATGTATGCAGGCCTATGAAGCTAGCTTCTAGTTAACCCAATAAATGAATTAAAACTGACTAGTGCTGCCTTTCTCATCCATGGTTCTCTTTCAGTGTGAAGCAGTACTCTGGTCGGTTCTTCTAGAGGACGGCGAGCGAAGCCAAACTGCCATACCCGTTTTACTTCAGCTTCTTTTCAGAGTCTACATTCCTCTGCTTCTCGGGTAGATGTGCTCCTTGCCACTCTTCTAACATCTTACAATGTTTTTTTTTTTTTTTTTTTTTTTTTTTTTTTTTTGTTTGTTTTTTTTGCGGGGAGGTGTCTCAAAAAGCAGCAGAATGAGTGGATCCTTTCCTTGATTATCCTTCCCTCCCCTGTTCTTGCACGCATTTTTTTTTTTTCTCTTATTAATTCTTGTATTTTGTAATTATCAGGGCTCATCTGTACTATCCACTGTAAACTTTACCAGAGCTGCATGCCCATCCAATGCGACATGCAGATTTTTTTTATTTTATGTTTTTTGGAATTGAACATTCTCCCTCCCCAGTTTTGTTTGTTTTAAAAGACAGGATGCTGTCTAAAACTGTAAATATTCAGTCATCATTTGGTGAGAGTTTTAATATCAGTACAGTCTTATTTAATGGTTGAACAACTGCAGTGGGTTAGAAAAAGAGCAAATTGGAGATGGAGCATGGATTCATCCCTGATGAGATTTCTTTTCCCCATGCTTTCTAATCCATTTGTGAAGAGAGACTGACTTTGTACTTTAATTGATTAATCGGGATCCATTTACTCTTGCTGATGCTTGTTTTGTACGTCTGTTTGTAAGCATTTTTAACATTTTAGATGGGATCTTTCTAGACACCAGTCAGCTGGAGGAGAACCAACGTTTATCTGTAAAGATTTGTGGCAGGTCTCCCTATGTTCTCATCTTTCTTATTCTCTCTCTCTCTCTCTCTCTTTCTCTCTCTCTCTCTCTCTCTCTCTCTCTCTCTCTCTCTCTCTCTCTCTCTCTCTCTCTCTCTCTCTCTCTCTCTCTCTCTCTCTCTCTTCCCCCCCCCCCCGGTGTCTGTAGAATGTGCTGCAAGTCTGAATAATAAAGTCTGTGCCACCTTTTATTAATAATGTGTTTCCTTTTTTGTGTGCTGCATTTCTATTTGTCCATTCACAATAAAATGTGACAATCTACAGGATGACTGGATTCAAATTGTGTGTGTATATATTTAAATAAATGGTATTGTAAAACTACTCATTCATGCAGATGTCTAATCAGCCAATCATGTTGCGTCATAAAATCATGCAGGCGAGCAGCTTTCAGCATAATGCTATTAGCCATCAGAATAGGGCAGGAATGTGGTCTCTGTGATATTGAGTATTTCTAGAAGCGCTGATTATCTGGACTTTTCAGCACAACAGTCTCGAGTTTAATCAGAATGGTGTAGTAAAGAGGGGGGGGGGGAGCCATATTATCTTCCAAATATCTTCTGGGTGAGAGAGGTCACCAGAAGGACAGCCAGACCAGTTTAAACTCGCAGAAAGGGTATTGTAACTCCGAGATAACCACTCTACGGTTGTGGTGAGCAGCAAAGCATCTCCTTATGAGCAATACTAAGACCCTTGTGGCAGAGGAGCCACAACAGCAGAAGGCTACACTGGGTTCCACTTCTGTCAGCCAAGAACATAAAGCTGAGGCTGCAGTCGGCACAGGCTCACCAAAACTGGACAAGACTGGAAAAACAGCCTGGTCTGATGAGTCTCGATTCCTGTTGAGGTATACATAAGGATGTAGGTTTGACTTTGACATTGGTGAGGACATAGAAGTGGTCTACAGGGAAAGCCCCTGGAAGCTGAGGCTTTTTGTATTTATGATGGACTAAAACTGCAATTTCATATCTGGAGCCGCTATGGTAGCCAACACACAAACGAAGGGAGGTTTGTGTCCGTATGTTCCCGAGACAATAGCTACGCAATTTTGATCGTTAACCAACAGCATTACAGGTTTATGTACTCATAATATACAGTATAATGATAATAGTCAGGGATGCACCGATACCAGATTTTTAAGTATCCACAAATACAGAGTACCGATACCAACTCTGACTTAAATACTGGATAGATGGCTATGAATCCTGATATTTATAGTGTTCCACTTTTTATAGGTTGGACTTTTTATATTGTATCCCAAAAAAGAAGTCTGAAAGAAAAGCATCTACTGGTTGAGTAATTTGTCACATTTGAAAAGTATCAGAGCTTTGAACATTTTTAAATGGCAATCCTGTGAGCGATGTGGGAGGTGAGACTCATAGTAGAGAAGGTTAACTTCCTATGTACCTAAATACAGTGTCTAGACACTGTTGGAGCATGAAACAGGGTACTGTGGATAGCTAAGATTGATTTCTATGCACTGACTGACAGTTGGATATAGCTGATGCTGAATATTGGTATATGATATTGAACACTAGTTGCTGGATTTTGGTATATGATATTGAACAGTAGTTGGTATATGGATCTGTTGCTTTTAAAGTGAGGACTGTTCAAGCCTACAGCAGCCTGGCTGGGATCAAACAACAGAGATGATCCAAAGTCGCATTAAACGTTTGTTTATAAATTACGTTTTATGAATCAGCCGCCCCCTCCTCCCCTGCTTAACTACAGGAAAACTGATTCTCTAGCTAATTATTAATATCTACACCCATGTTTGGACGTTTCTTTTCCTCAATGGAAGTGCTGAAAAACTCCTAGACACTGGAAAAATTGCCATCCTGGTCTTTTTCATTGGGAGAATCATGACTCTGGACTCCATTATGGCGTGTTGCCTCTGTGAAGAGTGGCCTTCTCAGCCACTTGATTGGAATCCAAAGAACACAACTGGGATGTTGCAAAGAGATGTGCATAAAATGTGGTACTGTAAATATCTATGGCTGATTTCTAGACACTGACGGACCGCTGAATTTAGATTTTTTTATCAAAATTATTGCTAGAGACAATTCAGTAGTTTTTGGATATCAGGATATGGTATATACCACCCCTACCCAATTTTTGCTTTCACAGATTGCAGGGTCAGATTTGGGTGCCAACAGTATAATTCATGGCCCCAACCTGGTTTGCGTCAACAGTCCAGGCTGGTAGAGGTGGTGTAATGGTGCGAGGAATGTTTTTTGGCACATTTTGAGCCCATTAATACCAACGAATCAATCAATCATTGCTTTAATGCCACAGTCTTAGTATTACTGCAGACCATGTTCATCCGTTCATGGCAACAATTTACCCATCTTCTAATGGCTATGTCCAGCATGATAAAGCACCAGGTCACAGGTTGAGCAAAAGGCACTTCAAATTGAGCATTCAGATGAGTTCAGTGTACTACAGTGGCCTTTGGAATCCAAAGAATACAACTGGGATGTTGTAGAGAGACTTGCAGCATGAAACAACATGGTACTGTAAATAGCTAAGATTGATTACCAAAAGGCAAAGTTAAACATAAGATTTCTTTAATATTTTAAGCAACATCAGTTTTTTATTTGTATTTTTACAGTTTCAAGATGGCAAAAGAAACACCCCGCATTGTCAGTACTTAATAACACCCTGGCAAGAATCACAGCTTGTAAACGCTCTTTGTGGCAGATCAAGAGTCTTTCCATTCTTGTTTGGAGAATTGTCACCCATTCTTCCCTGCGAAAACTGCTCTTTTGAGGGTCAGTGGATATCGAGGGCCATGGCAAATCCATTAAGATAGTACACTGTGGACTTTGAGGTGTATTAGGATCATTAACCTGTGTTAGAAGCCATGCTCTAATCTCTTTTTTTCAGCTTTTTTACAGTGTGATGTTTGTCTTGAGAATCTTCTGGTATTTAATTGCATCAATTCTTTCCTTCACCAGTAAAATGTTCTCCATGTCACTGGCTGCAACACAAGCCCAAAGCATTATCCAGCCTTGAGCATGACAGTTGGACAGTGGTCATTCTGCACTCTCTTTTCCTCCAAACATTTCCTTGCTCATTGCTGCCGACAACGAGTTGTATTTTAACTTCATGATCAGTCCACAGTACCTGTTTGTTTAATGTGCCTTTTAAAACTTCTGATGCTGAATTTTGTGCTGAGGACGCAAGAAAAGATTTTCATGTTAAACCTGCTAAATCTTCATGAAGGTGTTCAGCCATCCTACAAAAAACACCACAGTTTCTGTTATCTGCTTTAGAAATTGAGGAAACGGTTACCTGAAAACGCTCTTTTATCTTCTTACGGCTTTCTCTTGAATTGAGCATTAACATTTTCGAGTGCTACGCAGCTGCTTAGAGGAGCCTATGACTGCTGATTGTTGGGACAAATTTAGAGAATCAGAGCTACCTGGCCATTCCAGACAATAACTGTAAAGCTAATTAGGACCATGGCAAAATTATCTAAGAGTGAAAATCTTCTGTTTGCATAGCGCTCCTTTTCTTTGTCACAAAAATAAAGAATATTTGAAGAAAGGAAGAATTAAAACAATAAAAATCACCATTGTAAATATACAATATGCAATTAAACATAATGAAAATATTTAATAATATATAAATTCATCACCACAAACATTGTACATTTGATTCAATATGTTATGATATATTGGATACTTTAAGCAAGGTGATATATTACTGTTTTTTTTTTTTTATCTAATCTCGGGAAAACTATCATAGTATAAATAACTTGTTTAAACTGAGAGTACAACATCTAGCGGTCTGGGGTTTAAACACAACACAGAATCAGTTCATTAAAAATTAGTACTTGTTATATGTATACTTTTGTTTTATGTTTCTGAAAATACAGTATTGTATTCAGTTTCCTATTTGATTTGAAAGTGAAGTCTTGCATACAATATTGCAAAACATACCGCAATCCTCAAGTGTAACAATATTTTCTTACACCCCTACCAACACGAAACTGGTTGTGACCGTAATGACAATCCGGTGATGGTAATGACAGGATTTCAGTTTCACCATCAGTATCTTTTGAATGCGGTAAATGCATTACTCACTGTTTACTGACTGCTTTTCGGTCAGTATGGCTGTAAAACATCAGTAAAAAGCTCTAGAGAAAACGTGAAAAACATGTATATCCAAAATGGTGACTTTACAGGAGCGAACTGTTGTGAACTTTGAATGGAAGTTCATGTAAAATTCATGTAAAAGGTTTATTCCGAGTCATTAAGGGCATTTCTGTCTGTCTGTTCATCCAGAATCATTTACATAGTGTACAGAGCAGCTATGATATATGGGTAAAAATGGTTTTTCTTGTTTTTCATCAGACAGCAGTGGAATATAAAATGTTTTAATTCTACATAAGCTCAGTCTTGTCCATCATTAAGGCTTTACTTTAAGGTTAAGACTTTAAAATAAGGATTTAATTAAAGTGTGTAAATATTGCTTATACAATATACAAGTTCCAACGAGCCCCAAACTGAAGAATCACCCATATGTGCATGTGATAATTAAGTGGTTTAGCTGTTAGAGCACCGGGCTATTGATAACAGGGTTGTGGGTTCGATTCCCGGGCTCGGCAAGCTGCCACTGTTGGGCCCTTGAGCAAGGCCCTTTACCCCCTCTGCTCCCCGGGCACTGGAGTTGGCTGCCCACCGCACTGCCCCTAGTTCACTAGTGTGTGTGTGTTCACTACCACAGATGTGCTGCAAAATTAAGAACATCAGTAATCACCCATGTTACACAATAAATGATTTAGTGATGCTCTGATCATTTTACAGTGATTTCACACTCTCCTTCCTGCAATACAGCAATACATACAATCACTGAAGCTATGAAATGTACATCACCTGGCCTTTCACGACCGTGACAGTGAACAAGCCATAACTCTAAGAAGCTAATTAATACCCTGGCAAAATATTACCTATGAGCTCAATTTTGGGGGGTGCCCAAACGTTTGCATTGTGCTCCTTTTCTTTGTCCCCCAAATCTTGCTTAAACACCTGCTTTAAATATTGAAATGAAGTTTTCACCCTTAACTCTACGCAACATCTTACGGCCCACTTTAGCAAGCACTCAAACGCTGAAGACGTGTGACTGATGAAGATGAAGTTATTTACCTAATTGTAAAGTGTTTGGCACAAGAGCAGGAATAAGACTAAAAGGTAGAGCTGGGCAATATGACGATATTTTATCGTATCGTGATAAATTTTGTTATTGTGATACGCAATATGCTTGTGTAAACATATTGAGGTTATTATTAGTGCTTAATAAACACTGATCAGCTGCAGGTTTCATTACAATCAGTTTGTAATTAGACTGGTTTCATTAGACGAGGTGCAGCAGATGTACGGGAGAGGATCGGAATAGTTGTTGCAGAATCTGTTGCAGGGAACCCCGAGAGGATCGCTGGTTCCAATCCCGGTTATGCTGCTAGCCAATTGCACAATAGCACAATTGGCCCGTGCTCTCTTCAGGGTGGGTAGATGGCGCGCTCTCCTCTCCTGGTGTGTCTAAGCCAGGTATGCGGCACTTTCCTCCAGGTGCTTTGGCGAGCGGCTTGACTGCGCACATAACGCTCATATCGGAGAGTACTATGGTCTCCATATTGACTTTTTTTTTCTTGAGGTTTTTCTTGAGTAAACAGTAAATCACTTTTGTTAGTCTGCTAAATGCCCTAAATGTAAATGTAAATAAGGGGGCATGTGTTGGTCCGCCCTCACTAACCTCAGGGGAGTGAGTACATACGGGTGGGGAAATTGGTGGTCCAACTTGGGGGCATAAAGTGGCTAAAAAAAAATCTTATAAAATGACATGTATTTAGTTTGTAATTACATGTATCGTGATAATTTAAAATATCAAACATCATGATATATCATTTGTCCCATATCGCCCAGCCCTACTGGACATAACCTCCCACTCCAGCTGCCTGCATTCATATGTCAGTAAGTCTGGGCCTGAGCAAGACACCACAGACCTCAGAGTATCAGTCTCTCACATAAGTGACTGAACTCTCTGCATTGTAAGGACAGGCAGAAGAGACCCTGTCACTCGAGCAGGATTCTCTGGAGAAGAAAAGTGTGCTGCTTCCCACACGCTGTGTAAACTGCTTCCTCTTGCGTTTCCTCTTGGCCAAACACACCCCTCCTCGACTTTAAACGTCACATGGCAGGGAGTGGATCGTGCCTGTAATGAAATTGCATATGGAATAGCCGAGAGAGGACTCCGGTGCACTTCAGCTGGGATTTACTTGATGCGAAATAAAGAGGAGGAGGAGGAGGAGGACTATTCTGAATATCTGAATTCAGCACGGTGGCCTTTTTATGACTTCGCAGTCTTCGTACCTGAGGAGGTTGTGTTGTCGGTGGATTTTCCAGTAGACAACTGTTCCAGTCTGGTGGTTCGGAGGGAATTGGAGTGAAAGTCCGCCATATTCAGCTTTACCACGCCCGGAGTCGAGTCGAGTCGAGTCGAGTCAAATCGAGCCGAGTCGTTTGGGGGGGGTGGAAAGCATTTCGGCGCACTGGCCGAGCTAAACATGCGAATGTTGTCTTCTACTGGGAGTGCTGGGAGACGTGGATAAGACCAGAGCCCCTTCGCTTCTTCGGCCGTAGGAGAGCACGGGTTTTATTAGCGAGCTGGTTGTTTATGTCGAGCAAAGCCATGGAGTCATTCTGCCCAAAGGATCTGTTGCTTTTAAAGTGAGGGCTGGTCAAGCCTACAGCAGCCTGGGTGGGATCTGAGTGCTAGCTAGCTACTAGTTATGTGCTACAAGTTTTGGCCCCTGGTTAAAACAACAGGGATGATCCAGAGTCGCAAAAAACGTTTGTTTATGAATTACGTCGACGTTTTATGAATCAGCCGCCCCCTCCTCCCCTCTAAACTACAGGAAAACTATTTCTCTAGCTAATTATTAATATCTACACCCATGTTTGGACGGTTTTTTTTTTCCTCAATGGAAGTGCGGAAAAACTCCTAGACACGGAGGGGGGATCAAAAAATCGCCGTCCTGGTCTTTTTCATTGGGGGAATCATGACTCTGGACTCCATAATGGCGTGTTGCCTCAGCGAAGAGGCGAAAGAAGCGAGGCGGATCAACGACGAGATCGAGAGGCAGCTCCGCCGGGACAAGAAAGACGCCCGTCGGGAGCTCAAGCTACTGCTACTCGGTAGGAGATCAAAATGACTTCGGGAAAAAAGGCAATCTGGCGTAAGCTTTGTCGCCTACAGGCTGCGGTTTGTTATGCAAAACCTAGCTCGCCTCGCTTAAACCAAGTGGTTTCACATGCAAATTCTCCTTGGGTTAATTACTGTCACTGTGGCTTGAAGTAAATCAAGCGTGGCTCTGGCTGCATTTTGTACTGGGGCAGTGGCAGAGACTGTTGTGCAAACCTCTGGTAGGTGGACAAGGACCAGACCATGAACAAGACCAGTCTATAGTAGTAGTTTCAGTCTAAGAGGTAGAATTGGAGACCATCAGAGAGGCTTCATGAGTACCACATGTATGTATGTATGTATGTATGTTTGCCTGCCTGCCTGCCTGCCTGCCTGCCTTCCTTGTTGAAGACCAAAGCCATCATGTGTTTATGGTGCACATGTTCAGCCTCCCCTGTACTGACCCCAACATTAAACCTGTTCCAGAAACCCACTGGACATTTAAGTCGAGTCACCTTAGAGCATGGGTTGTGTCTAGTAGGCCCCATGTGTTGAGCTGGCCAAGGGCTCGCCTAAGCTTTTACGATTCTGAGAAACTATCGACCCTCCTTGTAGACCACCATCCATTTAGGGTGGCTGGAAAGTCAACCACCTCCCTGCAGCCTACTAAACTCTGCAGTTTTGGCAGGTGATGAGCAGCAGGTGTAGGGCATCTTGAGTTGTCTCTTTGTTTTTTGTTTTTTTTTTGTCTTTGTTTTTCTTGACTCTTTCTTTTTTTTTTTACCCCTTTATTATTTTTGCATTTGATGTAGGGACTGGAGAGAGTGGAAAGAGCACCTTTATCAAGCAGATGAGAATCATTCACGGTTCAGGCTACTCGGAGGAGGACAAGAAGGGTTTCACCAAGCTGGTCTACCAGAACATCTTCACGTCAGTTCAGGCCATGATCCGAGCCATGGACACCCTCCAGATTCCCTACAAATATGAACACAATAAGGTGCAGTTGTTTTTCCGCAATTGACCTTGCCTTTGCTGGGCTGAGATAAGGAGTGGCCTCTAATTGTCTACCCGCTAACATTGAACTTCGTTCTGAGATCTCTGGTCAAACAGGGAGGTCTTTCATATTGTTTTGGCCAGCATGGTCCCATGACTTTAGTAAACTGCTGCACAGTCAACAAGTGCATCAAGTCATTATCAGGAAACATTCATAGGTTTGATATTTAATTGTTTAATAAATGTTATTATTGATGGACATCTGTGGATCATTTAGAGCTTCCCGGGGGACGCACCTTCATCATGAAGTAGGTCAACTCATGAGACAAATACCCTGAGAGAGACAGAATCACTTTGGTTAATCACGCAGCTCAGCCCTAACGAGATTATCCCTCCGAGCTATAAAATTAATTATACAAATTCACTGCCTTATAGAAGTGTGCCTGTTGCCTCTTTTCCATTTCTAGATAGGCCTAAAGGCAAGCCTATTTTTTTTATCTTCTGCATGCAGTTGACTGAAATTATAGAACATTGTAACCTTGATGAAGCACCACAGTAATGGGTCATACTTTGCCTGGAGTAACTTTTTCAGAAACTTAAAGCATGATAAAATAGGACACCAGGTTACACAGATGTGGCCAAGTAAACTCCTTAGATGGGTGTAAATGATTTTAGGATATAGGTATGTATGTGTATCATCTCATTGCTGCCATGCAAAGCCTTGTAAAGTCAACATGGTTATTTTGAACTGTTTCTATAGGTCCGTAGATTAGTCTGTTAGTACAATTTTAGCATTTTGACACAATGTAAAGAACAGCTGGTAGATTTAAAACAACAACAACTGCGACTAGGGCTGAGTGATCTAGTAAAAATATATCACAATATTTAAAGACACTTTTACGATACACTATATTTATCACAATACATTGTCATCTAAATACATCAGTAGTGGCCAATTCTTAAAAAAACTACTATTCAGATCCTCTCCTGTACTGAGTACAGTGATTTTTATTCAGCATCTGCTGCATGTCATCTAATTAAACCAGTCTAATTACACTGTTGTAGTAAAACCGAAAGCTGATCAGTGTTCTTTACGCACTAACAATACCCTTGATATGCTTAAATTTTGTTTGTGATACACTATGCTTTTTTTTTTTATCACTTACATATCATTATCATATAGCCATATTGCCCAGCCCTCACCTTGACCAATACATAAATATTCATACATGTATATGCCAGTGTTGTCTAAGAAGCTATTTTGGGTGATTCATCTGTATCTCTGACATATGTGTGTGTGTTAATTATGTATTTGCCTCTTCATTTTTCAGGGCAATGCCAATGTGGTTCGAGAAATTGATGTAGAGAAAGTCTCAGCATTTGTAAATCCTTATGTAGATGCCATTAAGAGCTTATGGAATGACCCAGGAATCCAGGAGTGCTATGATCGACGGAGAGAATATCAGCTCTCAGATTCTACCAAATAGTGAGTGTACTGCAGCTCTCCATCATCATCATCATCATCATCATCATCATCATCATCATCCTTCCCATCTTGCAGTGTCACTGGTTTCGACTTAATTTATCACACCAGTTAATGCATAATTGAAATGTATGATTTTTAGAGGTCCTCTTGCTTCCCTGTCTCAGCAGGCAGCGGGCACAGTAGGGTTGCTTCAGGTCACGGCTAATTCCAGTATGAAACTGAAAGCTTTGACAGTAGACAGCTGAAACATGTGACCACTAGGCCTGTGTAAATGGAAGCATGGCATTATTTTTATAAATATGGGAACTGGTCAATTTCAGTATAATAAAGCTGCTTGAACCCCCCCCCCTCCCCCAACTGAGCAGTTACTATAGAGAAGCTATTTCAGGTGATGCATCTGTATTTCTAACATGTATATATTCTCTCATCAGCTACCTGAATTCACTGGATCGTATTTCAGACCCGTCGTATGTGCCCACGCAGCAAGATGTGCTCAGGGTCAGAGTGCCCACAACTGGCATCATCGAGTACCCTTTTGACCTGCAAAGCGTCATATTCAGGTAGACCTGATGTTCTCCTCTATTCTCATGAAGCTTCTCTTGTCTAAATTGGGCTGCACAGTGAATTATTTGCAGATAAATGGGGGGGAAAGAACTTTCTACTGAAAATGTAACAGCCTAATTTTCAGATTAATAGCATATATATAATATATAATGAGATCAACAACACTACTTTAAGCTGCAAAACAGGTCTATACATCTCTTACTGTCATCTAATATGAATAATTAAGTAACGTGAAATGAACTTGCCGCAGTCCTCCCGTTTGCCTTGCTGCACAATTTTCCTTGTCTCTTGTTCTGCTTCTGCTGCAGTGTGTGCTTTATGACTTTTGGTGCCATTGTCATACCTTTTGACCTCTGATTACTCTGATAATCGTCTAGAATGGTGGACGTGGGTGGCCAGCGGTCAGAGAGACGGAAGTGGATCCATTGCTTCGAGAATGTCACCTCCATCATGTTCCTGGTGGCTCTGAGTGAATATGACCAAGTTCTGGTGGAATCTGACAATGAGGTGTGTGTCTCTGAACGGTCAGTAGAGGGAGCCAGAGTAACGCCCACAGTGGGCTCTGAACAAGTTGGTTGAGGTTGTCTGTATTAATTGATGGAAAGGATCATGTTAATGACTTTTTATGTAGAGAACTAGTTACTATTTGGGCAAATTAACCAATCTGCTGAAAGCTGATGACCAGCACTGATCATTTCTGTTTTGGTTTTTTTTTTTTTGGTATGAACTTGTATTCCTCCAACTATAGGATGTAACCTGACAGCTGTGCTACAGGGGAACTCGATATGCTTACTCACTTGTTAACTAAATTACACAAATACAGATTAAAGTGGTGAATGTGAATGCAGACCACCCTGGATAGAATAATGTAAAATGTCTCCAGACCTGACCATTACCATGAAAAAATGATGGCAACATAATTTCTATTGATGAATGTAATATGCTGGAAAAATGTGAAAAGTGCAGAAGAGTAGTCTATATTGTGTATTTATAGGGATGGAAAATTGACACATTTTACCAGGTTGCCCAATCGTATTAGCAAAACAATATTGGCCAATAGCAGATTTTTATTTCATAGCAGTTTTGCCCTTCTATGTAGAAGCATGTTGGTTAATAATAAGCATGAGCACAAGTATTTCTCCCACTGACTTTGCTGGTTGTGTAGTCCATAAACACTCACTGAGCACTTTATTAGGAAAACTACTAAACACTGCTGTCTATTGTCTCTAATCAGCCTCAACATGGATTCCACAATACGTTGGAAACATCCTTTGAGATTCTGGTCCTTGTTAACATGATTGCATCATGCATGATACCATTTCCACAGATTTTTCAGGAGAGAGCCTGGAGATCCCTGTTTTGCCACATCCCAGAGGTCTTCTATTGGCTTTTTATTTTCATTTGGTGACGCGAACATCACCAGAAGCTAGTGGTCCATATCTGCACGTGCTGCTACATGATTGTCTGATTAGATAATTGGTTCCATAGGAAGTGCTCAATGAGTGTTTTTAAAAATTGGGCAGAGTAGGTTTTGGAGAAGCCTGGCTAAACGTGTGTGATTTTGTGAAATAATACACATATATAATATATATTTTTTTATTCCCCCTCAGAATCGGATGGAGGAAAGCAAAGCGCTGTTTAAGACGATCATAACGTATCCCTGGTTCCAGAATTCTTCAGTGATTTTGTTTTTGAACAAGAAAGATCTGTTGGAAGAGAAAATAATGTATTCACATCTTGTGGATTACTTCCCGGAGTACGATGGTGAGTGGTTTGAAAATATGCTTTTAAATGTGTTGTGTGTGAGACTAAACATCAGACTCAATTTCTGTGAAAGATTCATTGTTACTATGCATTCTATACATTGCGTCCTGCGTATGGATGATACTGCCATATCTTCGAAATGCTAACCTTCACCTGAAAAAGAAAAATGTTTGGGCACAGTGTGTTTTTACAGCTACCAGAGTAAAAAAAAAAACATGATTTTTGAGTAACAAAGGATACATCATTAAATTCTGATATTTGTTTGGTCAACTGTTTGAATTAATTTCTATTTGATAACTAATTTTTAAACAATCTAGTGGATTTACCAGAAACACTACGCGGAATCCTATTTTTATGGCAGATGACAGTAAGCTCTGTTTTATTTCCTCATCAGTGAGCTGAAAACACCAAGCTAATATTGACAACCATGCATTCTTCTGATGGCAATTTATTTTTAAACACTCCAGTGGATTTAAATGCATACAAATGCATATCAGCTATCAGCTGTCATCATATGTTTCTGTGCACGACACATGAACAAAACAAAGGTTTTGTATTGTTTGCATTGTAAGACAAATGCACAGCTTTGTGAGGGTCAAATATGATTCATATTTCTTTATAAGGGGTACAGTTGAAAAATCTGATGAGGGCAGAGAATTTGTAGTGGTATAAAAAATAACTTTTGACAGAATATTCACTTCATGAACTACCTGCTAGCAGATTACTAAGCGACAGCTTTTGTCCTGCCTACTTTTATTTCCGACTGTAGTAACAACATTTAAATATAGAAACTTTACATGTTGGTTCATGTCTGTGGTCACATTTATAATTAAACTGTAACTTGAAGTGTCATTCAAAAGAGAATTCGTCCTTTCTTTGTTGGTCGCCTTGACCTCATTGAGATTAACATTACGTTTTCATCTGTAGAAATACACTTTTGCCTTTAGAAATGCCTAGCACAAACGTGAATCACGACCACAAACAAGAAACAATTTTTTATTTTGTGTTCTCTAATGGCTCTCCTGTTGTTTCTGCTTCTCACTGCCAGGTCCCCAAAGGGATGCCCAGGCAGGGAGGGAATTCATCCTGAAGATGTTTGTTGACCTGAATCCAGACAGTGACAAAATCATCTATTCTCACTTCACCTGCGCAACAGACACGGAAAACATCCGATTTGTCTTCGCTGCTGTCAAGGACACTATCCTGCAGCTCAACCTGAAGGAATACAATCTAGTCTAGAGAAGACAAAACTAACTGGTCACAGCTTTTGTGGTGTTCTTGCCTGCTCCAGAAGTACCTGCAGTCCACAGCTTGACCACAGATGGCATGCATAAGACCGTATAGGTCCATCATGTTGTTTTTTTTTTTGTTTTTGTTTTTTTTTCTGTTTCTTTTCTTCTTCAGGGGCAAATTGGAGACTGATTGCCTTTTTGTCTTTGGACCATAATATCAATTAATACAAACTGCTCACTACTGCATAATTATTTATTTGCACCTACTTGGAGCTTGTTCACAGGGTCCATCTTGAATATTATTATTCCATTTTAAAGAGAAATTATGGTTAATGAACTTTTTATGATTATAAGCGGCAGATGCGTTCGGAAGAAACATACTTTCACCTTCCTGCTTTCCTGAGGAGTCTGTGGCTTAATTCCATAGCGTTTTTTTTTTTTTTTTTCTCTCTCTGTCTGCGATTTGAAGAATGTACACATTTGGTTAATTACTAAGGTGATTTGTTCTTTCACTTTAGTCATTTTATTTGATGATTCTGTGAGGGACAAGAGGTTGTTGCAAAGTAATTAAAACCGTTGTCCTTTGTATTTAAGTACTTTAGCTGGTAACTGCGTTCCATTCGAAGTTCAAAGAGGCTTTGCAGGTTCAGGGGGTTGCTCTAAAAGAAGTCAGATTACCATGCTTTTGTTGTCTTCATGATGAATAGGAGTAAATGGTTAGGAGTTGAGTGGTAGTATGGAAAAGTGCCACAAATTTCTTTGCTTTTAAATATGCTTGTCTTATATATATATATATATTGCCAAATGAATTCTTGCACCGCCAAGTTTAGCTGTCCCCTTCATTTTCAATGTCTATAGTAGTTCATTTCTTTAACACACCTGTTATACTGTCTACAGGGTATTTTACTTTGCTGTTTTGCTCTTGTAAAGTAGTCCTGCTTCACAATTAGTGCTCACTTTTAATGCAGATTGCTCTGAGTCACTATACTCATCAGTATTTCCAATTGTTAAGTCAGTTTTGTCATTCATTTATATTTGGAGCCGATTGCCTGAGAGTTTGCCCACTGGGTCCCACTTTTTTTTTTTTTTTTTTGATCACAGCCCTGTCTTTTTACTTCGAATGCCAAATACTCCCAGTATACCATTGGAGTACTCTAATTGACAGTAATTGTTTTTTGACCAAGAGGTTAGTTTTAGTTAAATCAAGCTTTTGTCAGTATGTACAATCATTGTCAGTGTAAGGCTGCCTTACTGAATTGCTTTCAAGAAGATGGTTGGCCCCTGTCGATGTTAAGATTTGAGGCAATACAGATGTATACAGAGTGCGCAGTGTTCCTTCGAGTCTAAATTGCTTCTGTGGTCTGGCGGAAGAGGAAAATGATTCCTGTAATATCAAATTCCCTTTTGTCGTACATGAGCTTTCATCAGGTTTACAAACTCTTATTGATGAAGGGATGCTAGTTTAGAAAGTAACAGTGGTGGTGTTCGTGCTGTGTGGTGTTCACCATCCAAATGTTATGAAAATGAAACAAAAGTCCTCATGATTCCAAGGGATTTTGGTGTTAATCTGATGGTGTTGAAATCATTCCTAAAATGACTGATCTCAAATTAAACTCAACCTGCTTTTAAATCCTTGCAATGGCCTTAAATACCATTTCTTTGTCACTCAAAATTGTATTCGACCTCTCTTCCATGATGCTATCTGTGCTCTTGCATCTGCAAGATTATGTTGTGAGTTGTTCTGTTGAGCTCGGGATGATCTTGGAAGAGCTGCCTTTAATGCAGGATGGGGTTGGGAGCAGCTTTGCTGTTCAGTAGTGGCTCTTTGTAACAGCATCTGCTGTTACTGTTTTTTTT
The DNA here is from genome assembly GCF_030463535.1 of Salminus brasiliensis. Lineage (NCBI taxonomy): Eukaryota > Metazoa > Chordata > Actinopteri > Characiformes > Bryconidae > Salminus > Salminus brasiliensis. The sequence goes on from NC_132878.1 coordinate 15,305,589, forward strand.
TTTTTGTTGTTGTTTTTTTTTTTTAAATAACACCACAGAAATGTGCCTCAAGGCAAGCATGAATGAAACACTTCCAAAAACACTGGTGTTCCCATATATTCCCATTTTATTCCACTGGAAAATGTGAGCACATGCCCCAACTAAATGCCCTTTATTCACCAAATTTCTTGGGCTCAAGTGGAGTAACATGAAACCAAAAGTAGTTGTACTTGAATGGTGAGTCTGACTCCACCCCTGAGTATTCAGTACATTCTTTACATGGTTGAGGGTGTCTTGATAGTATGCCATGGTTTGAGGTGCCCTGTCATATGTGTGCCACTGACACTTGAAGATGGCTATTCATGTTGCCAGTATGAGCTTCACTGGTCTATTACTTCAACAACACATCATCTCCAAGAGAAGAGAAGAAAGCAAGTGTTAATCATCAGACACTGGTAATCATACCAGGCTGAGACTTCCTCAGTCATGTCAGATTGTCCTTTTTTCTGACTAATGATTGGTTTTGGTCAGAAATCTCATTGGTGTGACCAAATCTAGATCAAGTTTTCAATTCTCTACTACCTTCATACACCCAGTACGGAAGGGAACTGCAAATACAGTGATGCTGCAGTTTCTTCACAAACCCTATGTTGCCAAGGTGCAATGTGCTGTTTTCCACTTTCGTCTCAAAGTTGGATTTTTTTTTGTTCTTCAGAGCAATGTCATTAGAGCAGATGTCTAAAATGCTTCCTAATCAACTGTTCTGGAATAAATTATTCCACTTCATAAACCTGAACCTTCAAATGTGTTGTCATTCACTAGGTGAGCCTGTTGGAGAGGCAGAAGAAAGGAAAGCAGAATGAGGAAAGAGCTTGGGGAAAAAAGTTGTTTCAGGTATAGTGCTCAGATTGGATTCCACTGAAACGCCCTATTTACAGCAGAAGGAGTAAGGCAGCTACAGTTTGTGGTATAACCTGCGTGTCTGTTTTTATTCTTGTGAAGATTGTAGTTTGGGAACATGGATGGCTGTTGCATGTCTTGTAACAAGCAAGAAAGGGAAAGATACAGGAAGCACAGAGAGATTGAGCGACAGCTGAAATTGGACAAACTGGAAGCACATCGACAAGTGACGCTGCTACTTCTAGGTGTGTGTGTGTGTGTGTGTAAGTATAAATAAAACACGCATATATAAATATGTGTTTTATTTATACTATACATTTAAAACTGTCATGATGTTTTTCATAGAAGCATTTTATAAAAAAAAACTCCTCCTGAGTAGTTCTAAAAAGTTACTTGAACTGTCTAGCTCTAAATGTATTTCCTTGTTCGACTGTGAAATTTCAACCTGCTTTACAGAGATAAGCCTTCCAACAGCTCTCATTCAACTGTGCATGAAAAGCATAAGTATTGTCTTATTTATATATATATATGTCACATCAATGCTCTCTGTAAACAAGGGAAAGTACAAGACTCGTTCCAGTGACTGGATCACCCTTGAGGTGCCAAGAGCTTTTACTGAAGGAAGCTCTATACAGGCTCTATACAACCTGCGACTGTTAGTTAACTTATGATCTATATTAGTTGTTTAATCAGATTAGCCCTGTTTGCTTGTTTTCTTGTTTCCTAGTTTTCATTTATGGGTCATTTTTTAGTTAAAGTAAAAGTAAAGTCTTTTTTTCATGTTTAAATCCCTTCTGTATAATGCTCGGCTGTGTTGTGACCGAGGGTCACTCTTAATGTATTTATAGTTGATAAAAAAAACACGAAGTTGCGCCCATTGTTGGGGCAGTGGTTAGAGCTCTGGGTTAATGATGACAGGGTTGTGGGTTCAATACCCGGACCTGCCACTGTTGGGCCCTTAAGCAAAGCCCTTCACCCTCTCTGCTGCAGCAATGGCAAATGCTTCCTTCTGTGTTCGTCACAAATGGTAAATATGGCTGTCTTGTCTTGTGCAAATGCACGCACACAGCTTATCTAGTCCCTGCAGAGAAGTACTGCCAATAGAATAGGATCCTCTGGAGAAGTGAAACATGAACGTATTGGCCCTGTGCCTAATGCCAGACGTGAGCTAGAGGGGCATAAAGCCCCCCAGCATTGAGCTGTGGAGCAGTGGAACTGTGTTCTCTGGAATGATGGTGCTCCATTTAATACTTTTGGGATGAGGTGGGTGGTGATCATCCAACATCCTGACCTCGCTAACTCTCTAGTTGCTAAATATAATCAAATCCTTACAGCAATGCTCCACAATCAAGTTCAAAAAGTCTTCTCTGGACAGTAACCTTGAATACTTATAAAACAATATGTTAAAAAAATTATTTAGGTACAAAGGAGAGTGGTAAGAGCACCCTTGTCAAGCAAATGAGAATCTTCTATGGAAAAGGCTACTCTGAAGATGACCGAAGAGGCTTCACCAGACTCGTCTTTCAGAATATATTTGTTGCAGTTAAAGCTATGATTGCAGCCATGGGGACCCTGCATATCCAATTCACAGATGGCAAAAACACAGTAAGCACTTGTTAGTCTAGACACATAGTCGAGTTACAAGACCAAGTTACATTTACGGTACTGTGCAAAATGTATTGTATTTCCAGTCAAAACAGCAGTTTTAGCAGAAGTTCCGAGGTTAGATAAGGAAGGAACATTTTCAAAAACTGGAGTGTTTAATAATGATGAGAAAAAACTCAAACACACACAAACAACAATCCCTAAGAAAAGATAAATGAAAAAAAAAGGCTAATCAAATAAAGAAGCTGCTGGCATTCTCAGAACACCTGACTCTCAACCCCAGAGTCCAGACCTCAACATCATGTTGACATAATATTTATCTAGTTGCTTGAAAAGTCTGTGTTTTAATTTTACATATTGTCACTGACTGACAAAACCCTGTCATGTTTTACTTTTTGACATAATTTGAATATCTTCTTTACATTGTGTCAGAATTTCATGATGAATGGATTAATAGCAATGCTCCAAAATGACTTCAGTTCCTAGACTGACACATGCTAAGCTCTTCCACTCCAGTTCTATTGGATCCTCAGTACCTGAGGATTTTTTACCCAATAGTGTTTTCTATTTAAGAGGCTTTTATGTAATAAAGCAATACTTGAGAATAGTTTGTTCATGAAAAGTAAATGTGTGTATGTCTTTCTCAGAAATACGCTGCAATGATAAGCAGTGTAGAGGTGGAAACGGTGAACACTATGGAAGCTGACTATGCTGAGGCCATAAAGAGCGCATGGCGTGATCGTGGCATGCAGGAATGCTATGATCGCAGGAGAGAGTTCCACCTGTTGAATTCGGCCAAATAGTGAGTTGGGTTATGGTCAGCACAGGTTTGTGATTTGATAAACAAATCTGCCCAATGCAATTGTTAAGGCATGCTTTATTACTTAGGCAAGTTATTTTATTGTTTATGAATTTCTTTATTTGTTGGGTCTTTTGAATATTATATATGTTTGCTTGTAGTTTAGCCAACATTTCTGCTCGTAATTATTTGTGAACGTGTGGCTTGTTAGTTTCCTGGATGACATGGACAGAATCTCCTCTGCTTTTTACTTGCCGACGGACCAGGATATCCTACGAGTCAGAGGACCCACCACTGGAATTCAGCAGTACACCTTTGAACTCAGCTCTGTAATATTCAGGTGAAATTTTGGGCTAAATGTCTAGACTATTGGTAAAATAACTTAATTAGTAGATAATTAAAGTAGTATTAGCAACAAGCTGATAGTTAATCAGGACAGATACTAAACATATTGATATCTATCAAATACGACCAATTAATTCAATAGCATTTGAGTCATTCTTATTCAAAATTGTGATGGACCGCTATGGTAAATGTTAAAGACCAATAGACACGCATACCTAAAAGTAATTAGCCTTTATTGTATATTTTCACTCAAACATCTAGTATCTTCATTTTTACAGTTTTACAGGTTTGTGTGTGCCTGTAGTGATATGTATAATTTAGATTTCTGGAGCAGTGTGGTGAGATCAGTCGGATTAGTTGGATTAGAGCGTCCGTTTATTCATTTGAATATGTATTTATGACCAACAAGCCAATGTGGTTACAGGATGGTAGACGTTGGAGGTCAGAGGTCTGAGATGAGGAAATGGATCCACAGCTTTGAGAGTGTGACCGCTATAATCTTCCTGGTGGCACTAAACGAATATGACCAGGTCTGGCTTGAGAATGGCAATAAGGTGGGATGTCCTTTTGCTCTGCTTCTCACAGTTACTGAAAACCAAAATCACAATTCAGCTGATAGAGGAATACTGACTCAAAGAAACCATATGTCTTGTATTCCACCCCTCTTACAGAACCGTATGGAGGAGAGTAAGGCTCTGTTTAAGACCATAATTAGCTACCCATGGTTCCAAAATACCTCCATCATCCTCTACCTCAACAAGACAGATCTTCTTCAAGAGAAAATCACAAAGTCCAACCTGGCAGACTACTTTCCCCAATACCAGGGTGAGATTTTTAATAGATACACATTGGCTTTCGAGACTACTGAAACATCAAAGGCAGAATTACTTTTGCTTGTACTTGTGATATGATGGGAACTAAAACAAGTAATGGGATGATTCTTTGTGTTCATGTCTTTCAACTGAGATGAGCATTTTTTTAAAATAATGAACATAAGGAATTACAGTCTAGCAGGTTACAGGTTTGCAGGTTCTGTCCTGTCCTGTCACCTGTTTTTTCCTGCAGTCATTTTCAGGTTCTAAAGGGTTCTAAGTACTAGTCTGTCTCTCTTTTTTAAATTAGTCTTTAAGCACCAACTAATTCAGAGGTATTTGCTAGTAAATCAACAGTAGCAAGAGTACAGTCCTTTGTGGTCTATTTGGATTTTTGTGTGGATTGATATTAGACTTTACTTTTTTCTCTGTTGTTGTTTTGTTGCAATGCACACAAAAGAAATAAAACGAACAACAATGTTCTGGGAGAGACAGTGCCTTTTCTAAAAAAAAAAAAAAAAAGGTAAAGGGGTAGCAATATTTTTAGCCGTAAGACCATAAAAATCATCTGTTGCCAAGCTTGAACCCCTTTTTCATAACTTAATTCAAAGGGAATGCCACTGTTAATTTACGCCATTTATTCCCTGCAAAATATTATTTATCTCTTTCCATGTCACTGATATCTGTCCTTTTCCTTTCAGGCCCGAAGAGTGATGAAGAGGCTGCCAAGCAGTTTATTTTCAAAATGTATGAAGAGCAGAACTCTGAGCGCAGACACTTGTACTTTCATTATACATGTGCCGTAGACACAAATATGATCCATTATGTCTTAACTGATGTAAAAGACATCATATTAAGGACCTGCCTTAAGAAGTTCGGTGAAGACATTTTTTAGTATGCATGTGTGGAGACAGGTAGAAAAATCATTGATACTGTTTTTAGAAAAGTTGTTCGACTATGCAGACGGGCCATATTGAAGGTGCTCTATAATAGATGTGTTTTGCATGAGCTCCTCTCCATTATTCAAAATTTAAAGTTAAAATCTGCATTTTCATAGCAGTTTCCAGGTCAAGTTTTTGTTTAGCAAATGACTAAACCAAAAGTGGGGAAAAAAAGAGAAATCATGAAATGAGGCAGAAAAAGTACAGCCACAAGACATTGAGGGTGCTAAAAGCCCCTAGATTACCTTGCTAACGTCGCAGTCTAATTCTGGAATATCGGACATTCTCTGTGCCATTTGTGGGATGAGCGAGGAGATGAATAACTGATTCAACAGCCTAGACTCTCCTCTACAGGCCATGCAGGCTGTTCTAACTGATCAGCGGTGAGTTCCACAAAAGCTTTGTAATGCTTTTAATGCTTTTGCCTGCAGTTCAGCACCTAAAAGCCATGGGCCACTAGTTCTCAGGGGGAGGGATCTGAATGAAAATGGAGGAATAACAAGAAGAAATACAATTTGTATCCAATAAATGCAAACTATATATCATTTTAACACAATAAGTCACAAAAAGTCCACAGAGACACAATTCTGCTCATTCTAAAGCAGGATTACTGTTTATTTACTGAATTTAATGTGTGTCTGTGTGTGTGTGTAAAAGTAATGAACCACTAAATACATGGTTTTATTTTTCAAATTTGTTAAAAAACATAGTTTCTAAAATTAATACAATTAAATTGTATCTAAAATGTGCAAAAATATTCATGGTTAAGGTTCCTCTAGAAGAGTTATTCACTTAGAAGTGAATAACTCTTCTTAAATGTTTCTTAACGTTTAATAAATTAATGTGTAATTTGACCAAACTATTGATAAGACTAAAAATACAGGAATGAATTTGCTTTTTACTTGCTAAATATAACATACAGAATATATAAAAAAATGTATTTAATGTGCCACTACTTTTGCACACACCATTTATTTTAAATTCTTTGCCGTTGTGTTACATTAAGCAACTAATTATGCTTCAGAAGTGTGTTTTTCTGTAGATGATGAACTTATTTTAATTTAGAAAACTTATGTGCAACATATGTGCTTTTAATAATAATAATAATAATAATAATAATAAAAATAGCATGCATTTTATAATCTGTGGCAATAATGCAGAATTAGTTGATTTGTGATATTTACAAAATGTAAAGTTTTTTTCTGAGCGACTGCATACATGTTATGGTAATTATTACTGTAAAAAGTAACAGCAGCAATAAAATAATAATAATAACAAAAACTGTTTCCCCGCACTGTTATGGTTAAACTTCTGCAATTTATATGTGGTTCATATGTGTCCTGAATCATAACGCAACTTACTACACAGCCAGTAGGTGTAACATTTTTGTACATATGTAAATATCTTTCTTGCACATGAATCCACTAAAAAAGCATTGCATATGCACTGGATCTCACCTGGAAGGTTCTGTGAAGTCTTCTTTTTACTGATTGGTGCTGATAAGTATCTGAATAATATGATTTACAGTATTAATTCATGCAGATCTTGCTAAAATCTCATGTAGAAAGTCAGTGACCCTCATTCACAAGGTGCATAAAAAGTACTACTCTGCATCTGATTCATGAAACCTTCATACCTTGATGAAATGATTAATCAGCTTCAGTTTATGAAATGAAGTGTCAGCCTATCAGCACCTCATTTACATTTACACTAAGCATGCTCTTCTCAGCCAATGGCTGTGTTCGAAGTTTGAGGTTGAGTGTTGAGTGCCCTGGTCCAACTATTGACCAAACTTTATAGTGTTAAAATTATGAGAGCTGTACAGAATAAAATGTAAAAATTAACCAAACCTAATTAAGAAGGATGCAAATGTGATACTGTGATTATTTTCCTCTAATAGAATTAAACGCTGTAGTATTGCTGTGTATGGGGGCTTCTGCATTAGCTGTTTTTTTGTTGTTGTTTTAATATGTCGCAGATTTCAAGCACTTATGCCTTTGTGTTTCTGGCACAGAACGTGAGCAGTCTTTTAGGCTGGGTCTAAACTAGCATAATTTTTTTCTTTTAATTTTAAACAATTTCTAATATCAGAACATATTTGTTTTATCAGTAAAGCCTTGTTATCATCGGTTGAGACAGCAATTGGTGGGAGCAGCACATTTAGTTGTACAGAGTGTATTTTTTTATTTGAGCTTCCATCATTAAAGTCCCCCTGGTTTAATTTGTTTTTTTTTTTAGCAGTGCAAAATCTAATGTTTTAAAAGTCAGTTTTACTGTTTTTAAAAAGTTGAATAATGAATCACACTTTCCCTTAATGCTACTGACGCTTTTCCATTAAGCTACTTATTATTACTTGGGTCTCAAATCACCTGCTTTCATCAACTGAGACAGAATTATTATTATTATTATTATTTTAATGTGCATTTTTAATGCAATTGGAGTGTCCAATACAAAACCTGTGTCTAAAAGATTTCCCTTGGCTTATTTAATTTGGCTATCTTTAAAAGTGTCATTATGATAATTTTTTTTATTATATTAATAATAATAGCACTATTAATAATACAATGATTACTATTATTATTATTAATACTATTATTAATAATAATAATAATAATAACAATAATAATAATAATAATGATGATGATGATGATGATGATGATGATAAAAATGCTAGCTAGTGTTCCTTAACATTAGTGTTCACTAGCTAACATTTAATATATACTAATATACAGCTATTTATCTAAACTTCATGTTTCTCAGCTACAATTACACAGGTTTATTACTTTATTAAGTTATTTTTGTTAGCCAGTTAACATTACTAGACGTATAAACCTCTAGCAGCATCGAGCCTGCAGCCCAATCTAGCTATTAGCTAACATCTGCTGCCCTGTCTAGGTCTCTGTCTACCAATCACTAACGCTAGCTAGTGCTAATTTTAGCTAGCACTATAGCTACATTTTAAATGGTCAGAAAACAGACAACAGCTTCAAAAATGAAGGTAACACCTCTTTCCTAAGGTAACACATTAGTTAGATAGCCAGGTTAATATGAGCCTGTACAGTCCAGTTTTAGATATCTAGCTAACTCGTGATGGAGTTGGTTAGCTAGTTAGCTAGCTAGCTAATTATGTGGCTAGCACAAGTCAGCTAGATAGTATTATCTACTCAATGTTTGTTAGCTAACCTTAACATTATTGTTTGCTGCGTTAAATCGAAAGAAGTATAAGTAGCTATATCGCTCTGCAGACCTTATATAGATAAACATTTTAGCGTATACAGGCACCAGCTGAGCTGCTGAGTGTCAGAAAACAGTATTTTACCTTTTTTACATAGCTAAAACTGGAGAAAACTGGAGTAAAATGGTGCCTTGGTATATATTCAACAGCCACAGCTTATTCACAATGCCAACACTGGGTTTAGTTAGGGTTGATTCAAGGTTAGGGTTAAGGTAAGGAGTTAGGATTTCATTCAATAGACAGGCATTTACATTCAGCTTAGTGCTGAGTTGCATTTAATACATATATTCAGATGAATGTCAGATGAGCATCTACGAGACATCTAAAATGGACCATCCAAGTAAAGTGATGCCTAATGTTTTTAGACCAACATTATGAGCATGATCATCAAGATCATGATCATCATCCATCATCAAGATCATGATCATCATCCATTAATGTCACTGTGAGAACGTTTGCTGCAAACATTGGGAGAACCTTTATTGAGGTCAAGTAACATTTCTTGAATGTTCAATTGATTTTTGGGGGGAAAATGCTTGATGCTAACATTGGTTCAAGGGCATGTTTCAGCGTTTTCAAAACTTTCCATCAACGTTAGGGTGAGATTGTTTGCTCCTAACTCTGAGAGAATATTTCAATAGCGTTAGTCAAAGTTGTGGGAATATTGATTATTAGGTGGGGTAATGCTTTCTTTACTTAGTAGCCAACACTTTAAAAAGTCCCAGCATCACTAACCCTCCGGATGCTTTCTGAACACAACAGCACATACATGTAAAACATTATCACCTTGGCTGCCTTGTCATCATGTCCTGATTCTTACAAATTCCAATACCTTTTTTTGCAAAAAAATATGTTGTATAGCTCCTCTCTTTCTGCTTACGTTAACTCTCAGCCTGTTAAGACGTGGCATTAACTTGCATTGTTGGTGATCTGATCACATTTGAGTTTGACTTTTTATTGTAGTTTATTGTAGGTTTACTGCGATGGTATTGCAGAACCATCACGTGATGTGCTCAGGATCAGAGTGCCCACAACCGACATCATTAAATACACCTTTGACCTGCAAAGCGTCATATTCAGAGAGACCTGATGCTCTCCTCCATTCACATGAAGCTTATCCTTTTCTAAGAAGGGATGTGCAATGTATTATTCTCAGACAAACTGGAGAAAACAGATCTACAACTGATTGATTTAACTTTAATTGTCATTTAGATTAGTAGCATGCCAAAGTAGGGTCATCAGGAGAGCCTCTTCACACTCCTTCCATCGGGCAGACGCTACATGAGTGTGAAGTCCAAGACGGCCAGACTGACAAACAGTTTTTATCCACAAGACATCAGGCTTGGAAACACCTCCTTCTCCTCACACTCAGAACTGGCTGAACTCTGACATGCATCCATTAATATAAGCCCACTACATATATTGCTACCGATATAAACTGTTACCGTTTTACAATTCTGTTTACTGTTGTACTTGCACAATGCACATGCACTTTACACATGCACATCCATACTCATTCTGTTTCTCCCCTTTTATAGTAATATTTATAAGATTGCCAGTAAATAGAGAAACTGCAAAGTAAGAATTTCATTGTACTGTGTAGCTGTGTGTTTCTGCTGTGCACATGACAATAACCTTTTGAATCTTGAATAGTAGCATTACAGTGATAAACACCAACCTCCCACACACCTAAAATCAGGGGTTTGATTTTGTGTCCAGGCCAGGACACAGTAATTGTTCACAGTAGTTGCTGGTGTACCATGTCATGGCAAAGGAAACTTAATGTATGTATGTAGAACGTCTATATCTATACATCTCTAATTCTCATCTAATGTGGATAGTTCAGTAACGGGAATAGTTAACGTACTGCAGTGCTCCTGTTTGCCTTGCTGCACAGTTGTTTTATCTTTCTGTTATATTGCTGCTGCTGTGTGTGTGTGTGTGTGTATGTGTGTGTGTGTGGTCTACGACATCTGGTGTCATTCTCATGTTGATCTTTGACCTCTGATAATTCTCTAGATTGGTTGATGTGGGTGGCCAGCGGGAGTGGCTCCATTGCTTCAAGAATGTCACCTTCATTGTGTTCCTGGTGGCGCTGAGTGAATATGACCAAGTTCTGGTGGAATCTGCCAATAAGGTGTGTGTCTGTCTCTGTACGGTCAGCAGAGGGAGCCAGAGTAGCACTCACAGTGGGCCTCTCACCAAGTAGATGGAAAAGATATGCTTCTCTTTAGGACAGTTGGATTTTTGAATATGTCAATGATTTTTTAATGTATTTATTAAAAAGCTTGTTTGTACTGGTAATCTAATAACATCACCTCTGTCAGAGAGGTGCTTAGTATTCAATCAACCAATTTGCTGATACATACTAGCCCATTTACCTCCAATATCAAGTAGTGGCTGCACATGTCCATGTGCATTGGTGGATATCAGCCTTTATTGATGACCAGCATTTTTATTAAGATGTTGATAATTACTGACTATTTTTAGCTGCTGTATTGCTGGGGTTAGAACTTGATTTCTCTTGAGGGTGAAACCTTAGACGGCTGTGCTACTGGGAAAGTTCAGAAGTTCATAGATTCAGTTCTCAGTTCACAGTACAGATTGAACTGGTGAATTTAAATGCAAACCACCATGGTTAGAATAACAGGTGACCATTAGCATTAGAACAACATATCACAATGAACCTAAATATGCTGCCAGTGCCGTGTGTTCTCCACTCTCTGAGATCTTTCTTAGGAACTTTGTTTTTTTATATGTACACAATTAACTGATTAGATCATTTCATTGAATTGATATTACAGTACCCAAAAAGTGTATGATTTTGTGAAATAACTTCACAGTTCTTCAAGAACTGAATGGAAAAAAGCAGAATGCTGTTTAGGACCATCATAACGTATCCTGGGTTGCAGATTTTTTTTCAGTGATTCAGTGTTGGAGGACTAAATAATGTTTTCACATTCCTGAGTCTGATGGTGGGCGGTTTATGTTAAGTGTAGAAAGTCTGTGAGTGCAACACCTAAACACTGGAGTTTACCCTGCTACTGTTGGAGTAACTCTGCTGTCCAGGGAAGTCGTTCTATTAGATTTTAGAGCACTGCTGTGAGGATTTGATCGCATTAAGTGACACCCCACCGCATCCCCAACTCATCATATTGGACGTAGCACCATCACTCCACAGAGCACAGTTCTACTGTTCCACAGCTGAATGCTGGGGGTCCTTATACCCCCTTAATCAAAAGGTCCATGTTGTGGCATAACCTGTGTGGCTGCTGCTGTGCTCCTGATTGTTATGAAATCTTTTTTTGTGTGTGTGGTCTTCGTCTTCAGCACTGAACTACGCTGAGTTTATTTGAAGTAAGGTTTCCTGACCTGGCATTAGGCATGGTGCCAACAGGTTTGTGTTTATCTGCTTCAGAGAGTCCTATTCTATTGGTAATACTGCTCTACAGGGACTAAACAAGCTATGTGTCTGCATTTGCACATCTGTGTCAAAAATAATTGAAAAAAAGAGAACCTAACTTTGTAGCATGTTAGTTAATGTCCTATTAGGCACTATTCGTAATAATTACACTCAAAAGACAGTTCTAGCTTAAGCCTTTTTTCACATTGACTTCAGTAGGATTTAAGGTAAAGTTTACATTGTAGAAATACATTGGCTCAACAAAAACATTTATAGAATATAAGAAGATGTTCCTTCAAAACTAAATTGCTTCTGCGAATCTTTCCAAACTCTACAGTTTGGAAGTGGGAAATGATTCAAGTAATCTCAAATTCCCTTTGGTTTACAAACTCTTATTAATGAAGGGAGGCTAGTTTAGAAAGTATCAGTGGTGGTGTTCGTGCTGTGTGGTGTTCACCATCCAAATGTTATGAAAATGAAGTAGGAGTCCTCAAGGGATTTTGGTGTTAATCTGATGGTGTTGAAATCATTCCTAAAATGGCTGATCTCAAATGAAACTCTACCTCCAGCATGGTTGACAGTGTTAAATCTGTCGGATGATCATTCAGTTGAGCTCTGAATGATCTCGGAAGTGCTGCCTCTAACACAGGTTATCACAGGAGTTGAATCTTTGCAACAGCATCTTTTGTTACTGTTTTTTTTTATAACACCACAGAAATGTGCCCCAAGGCAAGCATGAACGAAACACTGATATTTCCACATCTTCTCATTTTTCCACTGGGAACTGCAAGCACACATTGAATAACTGAATTCATTAACTGGATATATTTCTAGGGCTGTAGTGGAGTAACATAAAACCAAAAGCAGTTCTACTTGAATGGTGAGTCTGACTCAACCCCTAGTTATTCAGTACATTCTTCACATGTTTAATGGTTACTTGATAGTATGCCATGGTTTGAGGTGCCTCATGTACTTTCATGAATCTGCCATGTGAATATATGCCCCCCTCCCCACACACACACTTTAACTTTGATCATGTTGCCAGTATGAGCTTCACTGATCTATTAGTCCAACAACACACAACATCTCCAAGAGTAGAGAAGAAAACAAGTGTGACACTGGTTTTGATGCCATACTGAAACGTCCTAATCTAATGATTAGCCTTAGTCAGAAGTGTCCATGATGAGACAAAATCTGGATCAAGTTTTCAATTCTCTACTACCTTCATATGGACAGTTTAGTGTCAAGTTGCTGTGTGTTGTTTTCCTCTTTCTTTTCTCAAGTTCTCAAGTAGCTCTTTTTTGTTCTTCAGAGCATTGTCATTAAGGCAGATGTCTAAAATGCTTTCTAATCAGCTGTTATGGAATAAATGATTCCACTTCATAAACCAGAACCTTCAGATGTGTTGTCATTCAGTAGGTGAGCCCGTTGGAGAGGGAGAGAGAAGAAAGTATGCAGTAGGAAAAGTGGCATGAGGAAAGAATGAGAAAAATGAAGTCCATTCAGGTCTAGTGCTCAGCTTTGGTTCCATTAAACACGCCCCATGCCCAGCAGAAGGAGCAAAGCATCTACAGACAGTGGAATAACCTGTGTGGCTGATGCTTCGCTCCTGGTCGTTTATGAAATCTGTTTTGTGGCCTTCTTTTTCAGCACTGAACTACACTGCTCTTATATAAAGAAAGGTTTTCCTGACCTTCCAAAGCAACTGCTTTACGACCTTTTAGTTCAACGGACTTGTTCCTGTGACATTTTTAGTTTGGGAACATGGATGACTGTTGCATGTCTAATGAAGACCTTGAGCGCCACAGGATTCACAGAGAGATCGAGAGACAGCTGAAACTTGACAAACTGGAAGCCCATCGACAGGTGAAGCTGCTACTTCTAGGTATGTTTCTGTTCTTGTATCAGTTTTGAAGAACTGAAAAGGCTTTTTTGTCATATGCTGCCATGTGCTAAAGTAAAACGGCAACATTTCAGTAGAGTATATGTTCTGTGTTCATGCAAATAAATGCAAACATGTATATCTGTTCTCTGTGGCTTTGAAAACGACCTGATCTAGCCAAATGACCATGGTGTTTGTCACAGAAGCATGTTATCAAAAAACAATATGGTTCCTGAGTAATTAGTATAGTTTACAGTATGGAGTTTGTTAAAGGAATAACGTATGGTTGTAGAAGTTGGAAATAGTTATAAAAGTTAACTTGAGCTTGAATAATTAGTCACAGTTCTGGCTCTGTATTTGAATGAAATTTAGTTCCTTGTGTTGTGCATGTTGCTAATCAGGTGTGCCCATCGTTTGGCTGATAGAAGGAAGAGATGAACAAACACAGTGTAGTGCTTCCTTCTTTTCATCTTAATAGAGTTTACATAAACAAACCTGTTTGGGGGGGAGACTTTTACAGAGATTAACATTCATCAATCTCATTCATTTAATGCATGTCTGGAAAGCACAAGTATTGTAGCAGTTCTAAAAGTGTGTGTGAGGCAATTAAAAACATTAGGTGGTTTATCATTAGGAACATATATTGCAGTATGATTACATAAATATAGTAGATCCCAGTCTTCATCCCAGTCAATCTCTCCTCTACTCACTAGAGGCCAGTTAATTCTGCCTACTGCAGTACACAAGAACCCCCATATTAGCATAAGGGAAGCTTCTGAAAACTTCTGAGATTTTTGAGAACGAAAGAGAACTCCTATAAAGCCTTCTTGTCATTAAAGCTAAAGCAACCAAGTAAAGCAGAGCTGGACTGCAGAACCGATCTTCTACTTCTTGTGTTTTTAGAGAGACAAGCTCATACTGAGTTAAAGATAGTGTGTCAAAGCAAAGAAAATACTAAAATATGGAGGGAAGTGGGCCTCAAGGACCAGGGTTGTGGATCACTGATGTGTTGTGAGGTAAAATGTGAAGATTGGTGGAGCATGTTTCAATGAATTAATGTGAAGAAGATTGGTGTAAAGTAAAATTCAAGTAAAATTAAATTTCCATTTAGAGAAATTTCCTTACGTTTCCTTGAGAATCATCATAATGTCTGACTTGCATTATGATTCAGTGCCATATATCCTGTATATTGAAGTGTGTTTCAGTGGAATAGTGTGTAGAAGGTTGGTGTAGTGTGTTTTAGTGGAGAAATGTGTAGAAGGTTGGTGTAGTGTATTTTAGTGAAGGAGTGTGTAGAAGGTTGGTGTAGTGTGTTTTAGTGAAGGAGTGTGTAGAAGGTTGTTGTAGTGTATTTTAGTGAAGGAGTGTGTAGAAGGTTGGTATAGTGTTTTTTTGGTGGAGGAGTGTGTAGAAGGTTGGTGTAGTGTGTTTTAGTGGAGAAATGTGTAGAAGGTTGGTGTAGTGTATTTTAGTGGAGGAGTGTGTAGAAGGTTGTTGTAGAGTATTTTAGTGAAGGAGTGTGTAGAAGGTTGGTGTAGTGTGTTTTAGTGGAATAGTGTGTAGAAGGTTGGTGTAGTGTATTTTAGTGGAGGAGTGTGTAGAAGGTTGGTGTAGTGTGTTTTAGTGAAGGAGTGTGTAGAAGGTTGGTGTAGTGTGTTTTAGTGGAGGAGTGTGTAGAAGGTTGGTGTAGTGTGTTTTAGTGGAGAAATGTGTAGAAGGTTGGTGTGTGTTTTAGTGGAGGAGTGTGTAGAAGGTTGGTGTAGTGTGTTTTAGTGGAATAGTGTGTAGAAGGTTGGTGTAGTGTGTTTTAGTGGAGAAATGTGTAGAAGGTTGGTGTAGTGTGTTTTAGTGGAGGAGTGTGTAGAAGGTTGGTGTAGTGTGTTTTAGTGAAGGAGTGTGTAGAAGGTTGGTGTAGTGTGTTTTAGTTAAGGAGTGTGTAGAAGGTTGGTCTAGTGTGTTTTAGTGGAGGAGTGTGTAGAAGGTTGGTGTAGTGTGTTTTAGTGGAGGAGTGTGTAGAAGGTTGGTGTAGTGTGTTTTAGTGGAGGAGTGTGTAGAAGGTTGGTCTAGTGTGTTTTAGTGGAATAGTGTGTAGAAGGTTGTTGTAGTGTGTTTTAGTGGAGGAGTGTGTAGAAGGTTGTTGTAGTGTGTTTTAGTGGAGGAGTGTGTAGAAGGTTGGTGTAGTGTGTTTTAGTGGAGAAATGTGTAGAAGGTTGGTCTAGTGTGTTTTAGTGGAGGAGTGTGTAGAAGGTTGTTGTAGTGTGTTTTAGTGGAATAGTGTGTAGAAGGTTGTTGTAGTGTGTTTTAGTGGAGGAGTGTGTAGAAGGTTGGTCTAGTGTGTTTTAGTGGAGGAGTGTGTAGAAGGTTGGTGTAGTGTGTTTTAGTGGAGAAATGTGTAGAAGGTTGGTGTAGTGTATTTTAGTGGAGAAATGTGTAGAAGGTTGGTGTAGTGTGTTTTAGTGGAGGAGTGTGTAGAAGGTTGGTGTAGTGTGTTTTAGTGGAGGAGTGTGTAGAAGGTTGGTGTAGTGTGTTTTAGTGGAGAAATGTGTAGAAGGTTGGTGTAGTGTGTTTTAGTGGAGGAGTGTGTAGAGGGTTGGTGTAGTGTGTTTTAGTGGAGAAATGTGTAGAAGGTTGGTGTAGTGTGTTTTAGTGGAATAGTGTGTAGAAGGTTGGTGTAGTGTGTTTTAGTGGAATAGTGTGTAGAAGGTTGGTGTAGTGTGTTTTAGTGAAGGAGTGTGTAGAAGGTTGGTGTAGTGTGTTTTAGTGGAGGAGTGTGTAGAAGGTTGGTGAAGTGTGTTTTAGTGGAGAAATGTGTAGAAGGTTGGTGTAGTGTATTTTAGTGAAGGAGTGTGTAGAAGGTTGGTGTAGTGTGTTTTAGTGAAGGAGTGTGTAGAAGGTTGGTGAAGTGTGTTTTAGTGGAGAAATGTGTAGAAGGTTGTTGTAGTGTATTTTAGTGAAGGAGTGTGTAGAAGGTTGGTCTAGTGTGTTTTAGTGGAATAGTGTGTAGAAGGTTGGTGTAGTGTGTTTTAGTGGAGAAATGTGTAGAAGGTTGGTGTAGTGTATTTTAGTGAAGGAGTGTGTAGAAGGTTGTTGTAGTGTGTTTTAGTGGAGGAGTGTGTAGAAGGTTGGTCTAGTGTGTTTTAGTGGAATAGTGTGTAGAAGGTTGGTCTAGTGTGTTTTAGTGGAGGAGTGTGTAGAAGGTTGGTGTAGTGTGTTTTAGTGGAGGAGTGTGTAGAAGGTTGGTCTAGTGTGTTTTAGTGGAATAGTATGTAGAAGGTTGTTGTAGTGTGTTTTAGTGAAGGAGTGTGTAGAAGGTTGGTCTAGTGTGTTTTAGTGGAGGAGTGTGTAGAAGGTTGGTGTAGTGTGTTTTAGTGGAGAAATGTGTAGAAGGTTGGTGTAGTGTATTTTAGTGGAGAAATGTGTAGAAGGTTGGTGTAGTGTGTTTTAGTGGAGGAGTGTGTAGAAGGTTGGTCTAGTGTGTTTTAGTGGAATAGTGTGTAGAAGGTTGGTGTAGTGTGTTTTAGTGGAGGAGTGTGTAGAAGGTTGGTCTAGTGTGTTTTAGTGGAGGAGTGTGTAGAAGGTTGGTGTAGTGTGTTTTAGTGGAGGAGTGTGTAGAAGGTTGGTGTAGTGTGTTTTAGTGGAGGAGTGTGTAGAAGGTTGGTGTAGTGTGTTTTAGTGGAGGAGTGTGTAGAAGGTTGGTGTAGTGTGTTTTAGTAAAGGAGTGTGTAGAAGGTTGGTGTAGTGTGTTTTAGTAGAGGAGTGTGTAGAAGGTTGGTGTAGTGTGTTTTAGTGGAGGAGTGTGTAGAAGGTTGGTGTAGTGTGTTTTAGTGGAGGAGTGTGTAGAAGGTTGGTGTAGTGTGTTTTAGTAGAGGAGTGTGTAGAAGGTTGGTGTAGTGTGTTTTAGTGGAGGAGTGTGTAGAAGGTTGGTGTAGTGTGTTTCAGGAGAACTGGTAGAAGATTGGTGATTAGATTTGTGAGTGTAGAAGGGTGTGTTTTCAGATCTTTTCTTACAATAAGAAGTGAATCAGTGACACTGGTTTTTATAATGATCAGTGACAACCATCAAAGGTACTGGATTAGGAAATTATTTCACTGATGCAAAGCAAAGATGTGGAAGACCCTAAGCAACTACAACTATGCTACCTATAGCTGGCCTTGGACCTGTGTGGGGTGTTTCGGTGGAAATGTAGAGGTTATTGTAGTGATAGTCAAGAGGAGGGGGCTATGATCATTAACATTAGTGGGGGTCAAGGCTTTAAAATGTTGAGGTCATAATGTCACATACACACTGTATATGTACAGTGCCCTCCATAATGTTTTTAATACAGCCATCTTTAGCTCTTGCTTGTTTCGGGCCTTGTTTGTTATTATTAAACACGCAGTTACACTGTACAAGGAAATTCTTACTTTGCTATTTACCAACAATCTTATAAATTTCACTATAAAAAGAGAGAAACAGAGTAAGTATAATACTATATTACACAGGAGAGTATGGATGTGCATGTGCATTGTGCAAGTACAACAGTAAACAGTATCGTAAAACAGGCTTATATTACTGGGTGCATGTCAGAGTTCAGCCAGTTCAGAGTGGAAAGGGGGAGGAGGTGTTTCCAAGCCGGATGGCTTGTGGATAAAAACTGTTTGTCAGTCTGGCTGTCCTGGACTTCACGCTCCTGTAGCATCGGCCCGATGGTAGGAGTGTGAAGTGGCTGTGCTGAGGGTGTGTACAGTCCCTGATAATGCAGTGGGCCCTCCTGATGACCCTGGTCCTGTAGTTGTCCTGCGGTGAGGGGAAGGCTGCTCCGGAAATTGACTGTGCAGTCTTGATCACATGCTGAAGAGCCTTCCTGTCCTGAGTGGTATAGTTTCTGTACCAGACCGTGATGGAGCTGGTAAGAACACTCTCGATCGTACTTCTGTAGAAGTTGCTGAGAATATTGGCTGACATGGGACTTCTGGATGATGTGGTGCGTGTTGTGTGACCAGGTGAGATCGTCACTGATCCAAGGAATTTGAAGGTTTTCATGCTCTCCACCATTCAAGGTATTCAAGGAAAGATTGTTGTTATTACACCAGATTAGCCACCTCCCTCCTGTATGCAGTCTCGTCCCGATCGGTCTGATGACTGTAGTATCAGCAGCAAACTTGATGATACTGGTGTTGCTCTGGGAGACCACACAGTCATACGTGAAGAGTGTGTATAGCAGGGGGCTCAGCACACAGCCCTGGGGGGTCCCAGTGCTAACAGTTCTTGTGCTCGATGTGCGGCTGCCAATTCTGACTGACTGGGGTCTGTCCGTCAGGAAGTTCAGCACCCAGTTGCAGAGGGTGGGTGTCAGTCCGAGAGTGAGGAGCTTTTCTGACAGTTTTGTTGTAATGACCATGTTAAATGATGAGCTGTAGTCGATAGACAGCATTCTCACGTACAGGTCCTTGCCCTCCAGATGTGTGAGGGCTGTGTGAATTGTGTAGTGTGTTTGGGATTATTGTCTTGCTGTAAGATTAAGCACCACTCAATGAGTTCAGAGGCATGTACTAGATCTTGAGCAGATAAGTTCTTATACACCTCAGAATTCATTGTGCTACTTCAGCATCGTCAGTACAGAGATCTGTATCAGTATCTGTGTCAGCCATACATGCCCAAGCCATGACACTCCCACCACCATGTTTCACAGATGGTTTACAGATAAGGTGGTATGCTATGGATTGTGGGCAGTTCCTTTTGGCTCCACACTTTGCTATCTGTTAATGGTTAATATGGGTTTCTTTACGATAGTGTGGATTCTTTCACCATCCACCATAGCCTAATGATATTCATTATAGTAATTTAATGTCGGTAATTGTTTTATTCTTGTTTTTAGCCTAATAGTAGCTTCTTTGACTTATATTGGCACAACTCTTGTCCTCATGTCGAACAGTGACTACTGCAGACTGCAGAAGGTGTTTGGTCTTCTGAAATGACCATCTTTATTATTTGATGCAGTACATCATGGAAGTAGCTCTATAGTAGTCTTTTTTATTGAAATGCCAAAATGCATCTGATATCCTTCAGAAAGGACATATGGGATTGATTGTCTGGAAGAAGATTAAGTTTTCATGGTAATTCTTGGGAATGAACAAACAACCATGTCACTGTATTTAGTGGCTGAACCAATAAAAGGTGGTGGGGGGTGGTGGCTGTGCTTTGGGAGGTACTTTTTGTACTGCATTATCAAAGAGTAAAAGTGTTTCTAGATACCCATCATTTTACATTGTGATTAAATTGCCTAAACATCAGTGATCATATGTATGTTTTGAATACCATGTTGTTACAACCCAGTTTAGGTCATCAAACTTGATGATGCTTACGAATATAAAAAAGCTTTTTAAAATCTTGCAGTGGCTGTGGTGGTGCATCCTGAGGCATTGACATGTCTGTGTTAATCTCATATATGGGTAGATTTCAAATCTGTAGCATATGATGACTGTAATTAAAAGTGATGTAAAGGGGAAGACATTCCCTTGCATCCCCCTTCAAATCCTGGTGCCTGCTACTGAGACTTAAACCAATTTGTTTAAAATCTGTTTAGGTACAGGGGAGAGTGGTAAGAGCACCTTTATCAAGCAGATGAGAATCATCCATGGAAAGGGCTACTCGGAAGAGGACAGAAGAGGCTTCACCAAGCTCGTCTTCCAAAATATATTCAAAGCAGTTCATGATTTGATCAATGCCATGAAGACCCTGGATATCAAATTCCTAGATGACAAAAACACAGTAAGCACTTGTTAGCCAAGACATCAGAGCTCGATATGAAATAGTTACAACACCAGGTTTCATTTAAAGTAGTGTGCAAAAGTTTCCAGTGAAAACAGCCATGAAGTACAAGTGATATTTTTGAGATTAGTTAAGGAACTCGGCAGGCCACCAAGACTGTCCCAATCAGATAAACATGACTCAACATTTTTACTTTGTGTAGATGATCAAGAAGCTCTTGCTGAGAAAAGCAAAGTAAAAAACAAACAAACAAACAAACAAACAAAAAAACATACAATGCTGGTGTTCTCAGAACAACTGATTGTCCATCTAAATATAATGTAAAATGTATTATTATTTTATTGTATATAGTTGTTGAGGATAACACAAAGAGAAAATATGTATTTCAGTTGTTTCTTGACTCTGGAAAAATAAATAACCTATACTGACTGGCTAAATGTAAGTTACTGGAAATAAATAACAGGTGCTGTCTGACAAAAAAAAAACAACTAATCAAACAGAAGTTGCCTAGAAAAAGATTAATGTAGCTCCTTACAAACCGTAGGTTCTAGACAGCTTCTGACAGAAGCAAAGACATTCAAATGCAGTTCTATAAATACCTCAATCTAGGAGAAGTTTAAGACCAGATAAGACAAAAGCAAGTGTGTGTGTTTGTTTGTTTTTTCTCAGACATTTGCTGCAATAATAAGCAGTGTAGAGTTAGAAACGGTGAACACTATGGAGTCCCGTTATGCTGAGGCCATAAAGAGTGTATGGAGTGATCATGGCATGCAGCAATGCTACGAACGCAAGAGAGAGTTCCAGCTGTCGGATTCTGCCAAATAGTGAGTTCCTCTAACCATTGCTATTCCTCTGACCATATGCTGTTTTGGATTATGCTGTTGTGTACCAAAGCCAGCACTTATTACTATCTGATTTATAAAAATAAAGACATCTGCAAGGCATGCTCTATTACTCATGTAAGTAAGTATCTTATGTAAGTAAACATATCATTTATAATATCTGTTTATTATGTGTATTAAATTATATATTATTATGTATTAAATATTGTGAAATATAATTTATGTGTTCTAGCAAATATTTGTGGCTTTTCTGGTTGTAAATATTTGTGAACTTGTTGCTTCTTAGTTACCTGGATGACATAGACAGAATCTCCTCTGCATTTTACTTACCTACAATCCAGGATATCCTACGAGTCAGAGTGCCCACCACTGGAATTATTGAGTACCCCTTTGACCTCAACTCTGTAATATTCAGGTACAATCTTGTGGTTTTTTTGTGTCTTGGTCATTCTAAAATTGTGATAGTCTGCTACTGTAAACTTTATATGACAAAATTATTCAAAACCAAATTCACAATCCTGAATCCACCTCACTGCGTAAAATCACTTTCACATACAAACAGTGTATCTTCTTTTTTTGCTGTCTTCTTAATTCTGGAAGTTCTCCTTTACATTGTGTGAACATGTGAAAGAATGGACCAATAAAGATGCTCCAAAAATCTTTTTACTAAAAATTAAGTAGGTTTTTTCAAAATTTTTTAAAGTTGAGATTTTGGAGATGTTTTTGGTGCGACTGTGATGTGATGTTTACGTACTTTGCACTAATACCATGAGTTTAGATTTCTAGAGTAGTGTGGTTGGATCAGTGCATCCCTGTTTATTCATTTGAATATGTATTTATGACATGCAAGCCAATGTGCTTACAGGATGGTAGACGTTGGAGGTCAGAGGTCTGAGAGGAAGAAATGGATCCACTGCTTTGAGAATGTGACGTCTATAATCTTTCTGGTGGCACTATGCGAATATGACCAGGTCTTGCTTGAGAATGCCCATGAGGTGGGATGTCCTTTCGCTCTGCTTCTCACAGTTACTAAAAACCAAAATCACAATTCAGCTGATAGAGGAATATTGACTCAAAGAAACCATATGTCTTGTATTCCACCCCTCTTACAGAACCGTATGGAGGAGAGTAAGGCTCTGTTTAAGACCATAATTAGCTACCCATGGTTCCAAAATACCTCCATCATCCTCTTCCTCAACAAGAAAGATCTTCTTCAAGAGAAAATCACCAAGTCCAACCTGGCAGACTACTTTCCCCAATACAAGGGTGAGATTTTTAATAGATAGATAGGCTTTCGAGACTACTGAAACAGCAAAGGCAGAATTAATTTTGCTTGTACTTGTGATATGATATAAAAATAAAGATGGGAAAAAACAGATATAATAATATAATGCTTTTTTTAATGCTTACATTTTAGATGAAGTTAGATGAATGTTAATGCTTCCACACAAGATGTGTGTAAAATTACTGTGAATAGCTAAGCAAGTAAAGATGACCTGATTTCCAAAAGGCATGAAGTTAACATTTTCCCTAAGCAAACGATTGGGCAGCCTGAATAGCGAGTACCTGTAAACCACAGCCTGTAAACGCTTTTTGTAGCCAGCTTCTAGTTTTGTGAGATGTCTCGCATGCACTGCTCTCTTGAGTCTGTTTTTCGATAATGTTTCGTTCTGGAGACTGTAAGGGCCATGTCAAAATCTTTAGCTTGCACCGTTTCAGGTTGCTCATTCAGGATTTTAAGATGTGTTTAGGATCATCATCTCCACTTTTTTACAGCCACTGGGTGCAACACAAGCTCAAAGCATGCTTGAGCCCCCCCTCATGAATTTCTGCACTCTTTTTTCTCCAAATGCACTTTGCTCACTTTGGCCAAAATTAAAATTTAGATTTACCAGGCGAAAAGACGTCTTTCCAAAATGCACCAGGCTTGTTTCTTTTTTGAAACCCTTTGACGCTGCGTTTGTTTTACATAATCGGGCAGGTGTCACTGCACAGTAGAACAGTGCACCACCACTTCAGATCCTGCTAAATCTTTTCTGACTGTTTATGTCTAAGTACAGCATCTACCAAACCAGATAAGGTTTCCTCCTTGTAAACCTCCCATGAAAATCAGACTCTCTTTCTGATTGTAGATGCTGTACTTTGACATCAACTGTGGTGAGAGCTACCTGTACCCCCCCCCCCCCCCATTTTCTAATTATCTGCAGTTGATAAAAAATTTTAGGCAATTTAGATAATAATAAATGTGGAGGTGTCTTTGGTGTCTTGGACGCTTTTCCACACAAGAAATTTGCATTTCGGTTAATTACATTTTATACATGCTGTTGAGCTGTATTACCTTCATCTCTCTATATTATTAAAATGCAGATGTAATGTCCAAATGTTAGTTAGTTTAAAAAATTAGTTTAAAAAAGTATATTTTAAAAGAAAATATTTCCATGGGTTGTCCTCAATTTTGTTATATTTGTCCATTTCTTTCCAGGCCCTAAGAATGACACTGAAGCTGCGAAGAAGTTCATTCTTACAATGTATGAAGAGCAGAACACAGAGCACAAGCGCATGTACTCACATTACACATGCGCCACCGACACAGAAAACATCCGTTTTACCTTCAAGGCAGTGAAAGACACCATAATGAGGAGCCACCTTGATGTTTTTATCCTGTAATAGAAAGATATTTGTAGGTTGTCGGTAGGTAGGTTGTATGTAAGTCATGATCCTTTATTATTTATTCCTGCGCACTGTCCAGAATCAGGGTTTCAGTATATCAGTAAGGCTGTGGGTTTGCAAAATGAATAGAAATCAGCATATAAACCTTTTTAGCCTTTTATATATTTTTTGTTTTATTTTGTAGTTACTGGTTTTAGTATGAGTTTTAGTATGAGTATGAGGCCTGCTATGATGCGTAACATTTGAAACCAGTTGAGAAGAGATGACAACTGGTAATAGACTGAAAAACTCTTGTTTGTTTGTTTGTTTGTTTTTAGAGAAGGAATTTGTTACGTAGTGGGAAATTGTGTGAAAATGCTGTATGATCCTGAAGATTTAGTTTTTCAGAATAACTGCACCAGCTGTACACCAGCTATATATTTATGATGAAGATAAAGATGATCATGTTAGCAACAAGCTGAGCTGCTGAAAATAAAGCGACACAGATACATGTGATTCAAAACCATGGCTACTTATATAATCCTGCAAAACTGTGAATGTAACTTGCCTTTTTTGTACTTGTATGTTTTTTTTTTTTTTTTGTTATAATGCAGAGCAGACCAGCTGCTGATATATAATGGGTCAGGCTTATTTAAATGTAATCTTTTTTTTGTTAATTATAGTTTATATCCTAAAAGCTTTAATCACAAAATAGAAATTAGAAGTTTTCTTTCACATTCTAGACTGTTGGTATTTTTTTTCCAGTCAATGTTTTGATAATGTAATGGTTTGTGTTGCAGTTTTGAAATGTTTATACTGAAACATTACAAGCGTTCTGTGTCCTTTTATTTTGGTAACCTGTCAACCTTTCCTCCATGACATGCAGAGTTTTAAACAACTATTAAAATTGTGCCCTGAAAAAAGCTAATTCTAATTAGCTGTTCTTATGCTAAAGCCTGAGTGGTATGGTGGTGCAGCAGGTAGTGTGTGTGCTGCACGGCTCCTGGGTCCTGAGGTAGTGGCATTAGTGAGTTCAGGTATTGATGTTGAATGATTGGTTATGTATTACTAACACCACTCCTACTCCTCCTTAAGGCACCTAATTGAGCTCTACCACTTCAGAGAAAAAAAAAAATAGAATTAAGATTTTGGTACATGAAACCACAGCCCTCAGTGTTCACCTTCACTGTCAGACCTGTTCTGCTTGATTTAAATACATGGTGGAGCTTCCTAGTGGTGGAGCTGTGCTGTAAGGCTAATTGCCTTTGGTTTGCTTAATGCTATTTAATGCATCAAGTCAGCTCAGGCTGTATATCTGAGAGCTCTGTGTTTGTCCCTGACTTTTGAACTAACTAACTTTCTAATAGCTTCAGTTGCTTCAACTGCAATTCCTTCTGTAATCACACTGTAATCATTCTGTTCTGTGTGGGAGTGAAATGAAACCACTGGCAGCAGAACAGGATTTGTGACTTTGACTCTACCCACATCATTATCTGCTAGTATGCTTTAGCCTGAAATTGTTCCACGTTGTATGTGAACCAACCAGCCATGCAACCATGTAGGCATTTATACTATATGTACATAAGTACAAGGACACCTGCTCATTTGTTGGAGCATCTATCTCTACTGTCCAGGGAATGCGTTGATTGCATTCGGCGACAAGAGCATAAGTGAGGTCAGGATGTAGGGTAATCGCCACCCCACCTTATTTCCCACTCATGTCAATAGTATTGGACGGAGCACCATAATTCTGGAAAACACAGTTCCACTGCTTCACAGCTTTATACCCTTCTAGCCCAAGCCTGGTGCCAATATAGGTTTATGTTTATCTTCTTAAGAGCGTCCTGTTCTATAAGCAGTACTATTCTACATGGACTAAACAAGCCGTGTGTGTGTGTGCATTTGCCCATCTGTGCAGCAACGGGTGCAGCTTAAAGTCGCTGGATGCATTCATTAGAAGGGGTGTCCACAAACATTTGGACAGTATGTATTTGCTTATGCATATAATGAATATTAACAGGTAGATGTTGATGTCAGCTGTGTGTTTGGTGGTGTACTGTTGTTTCATTATATTCCTTTAAATGTTTTCCAATTTGCTGCTTGAAAATCAAGTTGGGCTCTTTCCCTCAAATGCTCACCTCCAATGAGCTCTATGCTACCGCACCAGTGTCCTGTGGGCTTGTTGGCTCTGTAACAGTGCCAGCTCTACTGCTTGTGCAAAATGTGGCGGCCTCTGCCTTCAGTGGGGCAAAAAAGTGTTTAGTCAGCCACTGATTGTGCAAGTTCTCCTGCTTAGAAAGATGAGAGAGGTCTGTAATTTTCATCATAGGTACACTTAAACTATGAGAGACACAATGAGAAAAGAAATCCAGGAAATCACATTGTAGGATTTTTTAAAGAATTTATTTGTAAATTATGGTGGAAAATAAGTATTTGGTCAATAACAAAAGTTCAACTCAATTTGTAACATAACCTTTGTTGGCAATGACAGATGTCAAATGTTTCCTGTCTTCACCAGGTTTGCACACACCGTAGCTGGTATTTTGGCCCATTCCTCCATGCAGATCTACTCTAGAGCAGTGATGTTTTGGGGCTGTCGCTGGGCAACACAGACTTTCAACTCCCACCACAAATTGTCTATGGAGTTGAGGTCTGGAGACTGGCTAGGCCACTCCAGGACCTTGAAATGCTTTTTGCAGAGCCACTCCTTCGTTGCCCAAGCGGTGTGGGATCATTGTCATGCTGGAAGACCCAGCCACGTTCCATCTTTAATGCGCTCACTGATGGAAGGAGGTTTTGGCTTTAAGCAGGGGGAGATCCCTGGCACTGGATTTGAGTCCCTCTCGGTGTAGTGTGTTACTGATGGTAGTCTTTGTTACTTTGGTCCCAGCTCTCTGCAGGTCATTCATCAGGTCCCTCCGTGTAGTTCTGGGTGATTTTTGATCACCATTCTCATGATCATTTTGACCCCACGGGATGAGATCTTGCATGGGGCCCCAGATCGAGGGAGATTATCAATGGTCTTGTTTGTCTTCCATTTTCTTACAGTTGCTCACAGAGTTGGTTTATTCACACCAACCTGCTGGGCCTATTCTAGATTCACTCTTCCCAGCCTGGTGCAGGTCTACAATTTTCTTCCTGGTGTCCTTCGACAGCTCTTTGGTCTTGGCCATGGTTAAGTTTGGAGTCTGACTGTTTGAGGCTGTGGACAGGTGTCTTTTACACAGATAACGAGGTCAAACAGGTGCCATTAATACAGGTAACAGGTGGAGGACAGAATAGCTTCTTAAAGAAGACGTTACAGGTCTGTGAGAGCCAGAAATCTTGCTTGTTTGTAGGTGACCAAATACTTATTTTCCACTATAATTTACAAATAAATTATTTAAAAATCCTACAATGTGATTTCCTGGATTTTCTTTCTCATCTTGTCTCTCATAGTCGAAGTGTACCTATGATTAAAAACTTTTGCCCCAATGTATCTACATTTTTATCCATTTTGGGTTTTCTCCATCATCTGAACCCTGTAGCTGTTCTGTACATCGTGTAAGTAAGTCATGATGAATGGACCAATAGAAATGCACTAAAATTAAATTTGGATTTTTTTTTTTACATTGACTTTTTTTTTTACATTGAAGTTTTTTTGTCTTCTCCTGTAAAGTCAGGAGATATATGTTTTATTCAGACATTAATATTTCCAGATCCAGTGGTGTAAAAGACGACGCTCTACTATTTTCCCCATTCATGGTGCATCCTTTTATCGGCGCTCCATTGAGAATGTCTTTTAATGGGCAACGTGAATGCGCTTTCAGCTAGGGTCAACCTATTCAGACCTGACTACTCAAACACTGATCAGCTGTTCTGGATCAGAAACGTCTGGATATTCCACGCCGAGGTAAAGTTAAGTCAAATCAGACTTTAAACAGAGTTTGAAGTTTAAAGTTAGTCTAAACAGCTTTCTGGAATAGCTCCCAAGTTTAGCCAGTCGAGTGTTTCTGTTTCGCAGCTTCCAGAAGCAGTAGAGCTCCTGTAGCGCTGAACCCAGTGAGGGAAAGTGAAGCTTTAGCTAGCTAATATCAACAAAAGCCTCACCAGGAGCGTTTAGTTTAGCACACTTTGACTATTTCGAGCTGCCCACTGTCTCAGTGTTCTGTCATTTAGCACTACTCTACTTTTACAGTGATCTACACAATGGCAGTCCATGTAGGCAGCGTGTACAGCGTGTTTTCTCCACCGGGAACTAAGCTAAGCTATAGCTGTAACGTGAGCTGTAACAAGGAGGCGTCCTGTTTGTTGTCAGTTTTCATAAAGTACTCTTTGGCTGTGGCTCTTTGCCTTTTCTTTCCAAACACTGTTAGCTAGCTAACCGAGTTTTACAGTCCACTGCGCTTAAGACAGCTGCCTTTATTACGGTTAAATTGGCCGCACGTCAGATTGGTGTGCGCAGCTACTAGGGACTTAGTGGTAGGGGTCACAGCACACGCTTTTACCTACTGAAAAAGTCCTTAGTGCTAAATTCAAATTCTTTCCTTTTTAATCCTTAATCCTTAATTTCATATAAGCAGTCCACACAGCCAGCATATCAGTTCTGTGTTGATCAGACCATGTACATATGAATTATGAAGGGATTCTGCTGCACACCGTTGAGTAAATGGCATCCAATAGCTCCATAATTGCCTATGTTTAATGATGAGGGAAACTGCACACATTATAAAATGGTCATTTCTAATGCTTAGTCCATAAATCAAACAGATATTAATATTTATCATTATGTGTACATATGAATAATGAAGTGATTGTACAGCACAGTCTTATGTAGATGGCATGCAAAATCCAATAATTGTCATTTGTATATTAATAATGAATTTAAATTAAACACAGGGTTAAACAACAACAACAAAAAAATTAAGACTTAGACCACACAATTAACATATCATAATATCATGTTAATAATATATGTTTAGCTTATAAATTATGAAGGAATTTCACTACAGTTTTTGAATAAAAAGCATCCAAAATATTTTGATCGTTTCAATAAGTGGAATTGAACACATTATGGTCATTTCTAATAAGTAATCCATAAAACAAACATACATCAGTACAGAGTTTGAGGAGGTATATACGCATTACGGGGTGATTGTACTGCACAGGTTTTCGGTAAATGGCGTCCGAAATCCACCTAATTGTCCAACTTGTTTCTTTTCCTATTTACAAATGAAATGTGAAGGAATTATACTGCACAGTTTTTAGGTAAATGGCATCCAAAATGAGATTATACAACTCAAAACAGTTTTCCATAAAACTCTTCATTGTTGATCATACTACATGCATATGTATTATGAAGTGATTCTAACGAGAGTGCTCACCAGAGCCAGAAAATCTGATCATATCGCTCCAGTTCTCTCATCCCTGGACTGTATATCTTTTAAATTCTGCATTGATTATACAATACTCCTCTTGACCTATAAATCTCTCAATAGTTTGGTCCCACAGTATCCTGGCGCATGTCTTAAACACTGTAACCCATCACATAGACTTCGCTCACAATAATGGCCTGCTTTTTAAACATGCTGGAGGAAGAACGTTCTCTCATAAAGTTGCTCAACTCTGGAATGTTCTTCCTGTTACTGTTCAGCACTCAGACGCACTATTAAATCTAGATTAAATACCTCCCTCTTCATGCAAGTTTTTTGTAAACCATCCATTACAGGCTACTGTGTAATTATTGTTATTCTAGCTAGTTTATATGTTACTACTGCTCTGTATTGTACTACTTACATTATGGAATTCTGATTATTTTTGTTGTAGTCTGTTGTCCACTTCATCCACCAGACTGTATAAACACTCTCTAACCCTGTTTTATTCTTTTTTTCCTCCCTCCCTCTGTCCCATGTCCTGAGCTGCTCAGTGGTGGTGTGAGCCCGTTTGTGGCTTTGCTTCTTCAAGACTGACCCCTGCACTTGTTTTCCTCCTGGCTGAATTTTTCTATGTTAGTTTAGTTTGCTACAGCCCTTGTAACCTCTTTGTTTTTCCTTCCTCTCTTTTCTTTCCTCCTCCTGTCTCTCTCTCTCATGCATTGAGATGCCCTGTGCTGCTCTGACCCAGCTCTCCACCCCCTCTCCTGCTTTTATGCATCCTGTACCACATCCAGGCCTTGATTCTTACACAGAAGAAAGCTCATGCATAGATATTAATGGGACTGCTTAGCCTGAACGAATTCAAAGAGAAATTGCCTAAACAACCTTTTTTTGTAATTTCTTGTTTTAATAAAAAAATCAAACCAATTTAAATGACTCAATATATTTATTAATCTATCATGCATCATATATTATGTAAAGTGTCAGAACCAAGGGTCATGTCAGATTTTTTAGAGAAACTGTCAAGACTAGGTACAGGCAATGTTGCTGAGTGGGAAGCTTCTCCTGATACTGACATGGATAGCTGAGTCAATCTTGGTTTGCAGGCACCTTTTTTCAGAACATTGTGATTAGAGCAGATGTTTAAAATGCTTTCTAATAAACTATTATGGAATAAATGATTGCTCTTTATAAACCAGAATTTTTGTCATTTACTAGGTGAGCCTGTTGGAGAGGCAAAAGAAAGGAAAGCAGCATGAGGAAAGAATGAGTTAAATGAAGTTCATTCTGGGTTCCATGAAACAGACCCCATTTACAGTAGAAGGTGGAAAGCATCTACAGACAGTTGGTGGTATAACCTGTGAGGCTGGAGCTTTTGTTTTATTGCTGTTGTTGTTTATCATTTGTTTAATGGTGCTTTGCTCCTGATTATTTATGGAATAATGTGAACCTCTCCCTCAGGTTCTGCCATTGTTTTACAGACTTTTTTGTTGTGGTGAAGACATGGACAACTGTTGCATGTCTAGTGAAGAGAAGGAGAGCTACAGGATTCACAAAGAGATTGAGAGACAGCTGAGAAAGGATAGAGTGGATGCATGTCGAACAATGAAGATGCTACTTCTAGGTATGTTTCTGTGTTAGTTTTGAAGAACCAAACAGGGCTGTATTCTGTAGGTGTTCAGTTATGGCAAATAACAAACCAACTAATGAAGAACATGAGAAAAGAAAAGGTTTATTTCAACATGTTTCCCAGTCGAACCTCAAAGGTTGATTCCACTCAGCCAAATGCACAGGTATGTCTGTACCATTACATCTGAAGAATGTTAAAATGATTTGGAACCAACAATTATTATACAGATTCTGTAATTTGACTGGCTGAGGGCTCTGCTCAGCTGTTGTAAAATACTTGAGGGAAATATCCTATTTATTTAAATGTGCCTTATGTCCTAAATTCAACAGATTGTAAAAAATAAAACAATATGCATAGAAATAGAAGTTTTAGATTTGTTTAACTTCCCTTGGGTGTCCGAACGGCAGAGTCGCTCGCAGACTGAAGACCCACCTCTTCAGAGAGTACTTGGGTGAAGTGTAGAGTGGTCACCTTATTGACTTGTGTTTAGTAGAGTCTAAACTTAGAGGTATCTTTGAATTTTAGCCTATTCAAACTAGCTGAGGTTTTTCTTGAGTAAATAGCAAAGCACTTTAGTAAGTCGCTCTGGATAAGAGCGTCTGCTAAATGCCGTAAATGTAAATGTTTGAGATACAAATCTGTGTCAAATTTGATTTATTATTCTTCTATTTTTTCATGCAGATCCTTTCCCCTGAGAATTAGCGGAAGTCATGATATCACAATTCCAATACCACTGAAATTCTACGACTCCAATTTTGACAACAATTAAATAAATACATTTTAACATGAACAATTCTCTTGTAGAAATGAAGCGACATAACGGTTATTTAAAACACAAGAAAACGATGCCAGAAAATGTGATGATAAAAGGTGATATCATGAATAATGAAAATATGATTAATATTACAAAAACAGTCTATTTATATGTAGCTATTAAAAACAATGTTGTGATTGTTATGACGCTAGCTCAACCTGTTGTGGCACAGCATGTCAACAGTGGTAAACAAATGGCTTTTAAAAATAATGAGTCAAATTAAATTAATACAAAATCTGGGTGTGGTTTTCCACTATATGATCGTTGTAACGGTCACTGTTTGTGTAAGCATTTATGCCTTCTAGATGCTGGTCTAGGCCAATGTAAGATAATGTTAAAAATACAAAACAATATATTTCATTTCCTCTATTGTAATACAAATGGATTTATATGAAACAGCTAGACCAATTGTTTGCACAGGTGCAGTGAACTTGAGAATGAAATGTATAAGTGCCTTATTTTACTTTACCATTTCTAAACCTTCTGTATTAGGAAATAGCTGGCCTCTAGAACAGTGTAAATGATGATGACTACATGAAAATGTAGTTACAGTAGATACTTGTTCTCACCTCTGTCAAAGAGCAATCTTTCAAGCACATAAAGCAGAATTAAATGCTCAGCCAAACGTTCATAAACCTTTAAAAGTAAAAGTTAAAAGTTTTCTCATAACCTTGAGAATTCACAGAGACTAATAAACCAATATGTTTAAAATCTGTTCAGGTACAGGGGAGAGTGGTAAGCACACCATTTGCAAGCAGTTGAGAATAATATATGGAAAGGGCTACTCAGAAGAGGACAGAAGAGACTTCACCAGATTCGTCTTCCAGAATGTATTCACTGCAGTTCAAACTTTGATCCATGCCATGGAGACCCTGAATACCCCATTCACAGATGACAAAAACACAGTAAGCACTTGTTACCCTAGAAACCAGACCTCGACACCAAGATCCATTTAGAGTATTGTGCAAAAGTCAGAAACCTTTTATTTCCGGTTAAAATACAGTCAACATTATCAGTCCAGCCTGATTACTGTTATGGATTTGTTCAGGAGACATTTCTGAGATTGGTTAAGGAAAGTCAACTGAAAATGATTAAAAAACAAAAACATAAATTTCCAAAATTGGAGTTAAAACTAAAAGATGGGACTTGGTCTGGCCAACATTATCCATCAGATAAACAGCATTTAAACCTTTCAGTCAATATTGTGGGCCTGAAATGCTGTGTAGCTGAGAGAGAAGCTTTGTAACTGTTCTTGAAAAAAATGAATGACTCATATATAGTGGCTGAGTGGAAGTTAAATAAAAAAGGAAGAGTGGTGTCTGACCTATGTTCAGTACTGTACATACTAATTTACATACTAATTTACACACTTCCATAAAGCTTTTTTACTGTATTCCCTTTCATCTTTTTGTTTGTGAAAGCACGTCTGAGTGCTTTAGCCTTCTAAAGGGTCCTCAGTCTCTAGCTTCCCAGTGTGAGACTTGTGTATATACTGTATTTTTATAGACTTTTACATCTGCTTGAGTCATTATTGGATATATCAATACTTTTGTTTATAATCACATTCTTTTTAGAAATATGCTGCAATGTTAAGCAAGGTAAACACAAATGCGGTGAACTCTATGGAACCTGACCATGCTGAGGCCATAAAGCGCGTATGGAGTGATCATGGCATTCAGCAATGCTATGAGCGCAGGAGAGAGTTCCAGCTGTTAGACTCAGCAAAATAGTGAGTTCATCTAACAATTGTTATCTGTATGTTTTGGATTGTGGTGTTGTGCACCAAAGCCAGCTTATATATTAGAGAAATATAAAACATAACGCATTTACAGGCATGTGAACAATGAGGACACACTATGAAAACCTTTGTGATTTTAACATTTTTAAACATGTGAACATTTGATCTTCATTTTGACAATATTGAGAGATGAGAGTAATAGTACTAAACACATAAAAGTAAAGAAATGTCTTTTACAAATCATTTGTAAAATGTAACTGATAGAAAAAGGCAAGAAGTTAGGGCACATAGACATATTACTACCTAAAATGCCTGAAATTACAATCAGATGCAGAACATCAGCTGGAGATGATTAGAACATAGTTAGAGAGGATTCAGACTTATTTAAACCTCAGACATTTCCTTTGGGTCGCTCTTGATTGTTGAAGTGAATGTCATCGCCCTGATCAGATCCAAAATGCTTAATAAGGCATTTAGAAAAGAAGTTGCAGGTGCAGTTAGAAATCCACAAAATCATTTAGTAATAAGAAACAACTGATTACATTGGGCAGGTCAAGCTGCCCTAGCAAGTTCAGCCCAAGAGCAGATCACCAGAACTCTCCAGCAATACATTTTACAAATGTATTTTAAAAAGACATTTCTTCAGTTTTAAGTGTAATCGTATTACTAACATCTCTAAATATTGTTCAAATGGACATCAAATGCCCATGTGTTTCGAACATTGAGGTTTCTAATTTGGTCGCATGACTGTTTTAAGGATTGCTCTATTACTTTTGTAAGTAATTGTTTTTATTTATTTATAATCTTGTATCTACTTGTAAATAGTGTTCAATATTATGAATATGTTGCTAATTTACTTGTAGTTTAGCAAACATTTTCTGGCTCTAATTATATAACTTGTTTGTTGTTGTTTGTTAGTTTCCTGGATGACATGGACAGAATCTCCTCTGCTTTTTACTTACCTACGGACCAGGATATCCTACGAGTCAGAAAACGTTTCACTGGAATTTCCGAGTATGGGATTCCAGAGTACATCTTTGAGCTCAGCCCTGTAATATTCAGGTACAAATCTTGTTCTTCCAGGCTATTGGTATAGTAACTAAAATTACTAGACAATCTGATAGAGTAAGATTTTAAAACTATAAAGCAGATATCTATCAAACATGACAAATTCACATTCAATGTTTCTTAGTTAAATTTATTCTAAAATGATGACAGTTCACTATTGCAAACCTTTCTTAACAATTTTACGTACCCAAAAAGTTTCAGTTTTGTATGTCTGGAGGAGGAACAATGAAGCATGGTGGTGGTGCAGCTCTGGGCACAAATCCTTGGAGAAAACACCATGCTTTCCATGAGGAAGCTGAAACTTGGGTGTCATTAGAACTTCCAACAGGACAATTTTCCTAAGCATACCTTAAAGTCCACCAAGTCATGGTTTCAGAAGAGGAAGGTTCTAAAGTGGTCGCCACAGTCATCTGATTTAAACCCCATAAAATATCTTTGGTGGGATTTGAAGAAGGTTATTGCAACACGCAAACCCAAGAATATTAGTTAATTAGTATTTTGTATTTTGTGTTGAATATGGGGAAAGCACTTGTTCTATTAGTTGTGTTGAGCTTTTTTTATATTGTTCATGTTTGATTAGTTTATTGCAAATTCTCGAGATACAAAATAGTTAAATCAGTTCACCCCTATTTATTGATTTGAATATGTATTTATGACGGACATGCCAATGTAATTACAGAGTCATTAACTTTAACGGTTACTGTATGCACCCAAAGTTACGGTGCTACATCCTTGACGATGTGCAGTCTGTAATCTTCGTGGTGGCAATAAGCGAGTATGACCAGGTATTGCCTGAGGATGCCAGTGTGGTGAGATTCTTGTTCACTCTGCTTCTCACAATTACTGAAAACTCACAATTCAGTTGATGAAAGAATACTGATTTAAGGAAATCATGTTTTCTATTCCACCCTCGTACAGAGCCGTATGAGCGAGAGTAAAGCTCTGTTTAAGTCCATTATTAACAACCGATGGTTCAAATATTCACACGTCATCCTCTTCCTCAACAAGACGGATCTTCTGCAAGAGAAAATCTCCAAGTACCATCTTGCAGACTACTTTCCTCAATACCAGGGTGAGAGGCTTAATTGATATAGAAACTATTAAAATAGATATCGAGACTATTGAAACATCAAAGGCAGAATTGCTTTTGTTTTTACTTGTGAAGTAATAAAGAACGAATACGGGAAAATAGAAAAAACACTGGAAAGCCAATAGAATGGTACTACAGTCATGGCCAAATATATTGGCAGCTTTTCTTTTGTTAGTGTTGGAACAACACCAAAAAATTAAAATATCATTAATAATTCAATACCTCAATCAACTTCCAAACAAATTTAAGCTGACCTTTAGACACAAAATACAACAGTGTCAGCTCAGACTATCAATCACCATCTTAATGAAATGGATGCTATGGTAGGAGACTCCACTGAAGACCTTACCTGAGGAAGCCACAAGTCTTCTGGGAGAATGTCTTGTGGACAGATGAGACCAAAACAAAGCTTTTTGATCAAACATATCTTTGTTTCATTCAGTCAAACATGGTGGTTGTTTTGGGGTTGTTTTGCTGTCATGCAGGGTAGTTTAGTGTCAGATAGCTGAACTTGTTGAAGTCACAAGAGCTAGAGAGTTCTGAATTGACCAGCAATGAGTCTAGATCTAAATCCTAAAGATCACATGTGGAGAGATCTGAAAACAGCAGACGGGAGAACTCATTCACGGTTACAGGAATTGATGGATTTCAGTTGCTTTTTCCAAAGGACGTTTACCAAATATCAAGTTAGGTGTGCCAATCATTTTGTCCAGTCTCTTTCTGGAGTTCTGTGTGGAGATTTGACTTTTTCTGTTTTGTGCCAAAGCATTTGTAATTGCAACAGTGTTCTGGGAGAAGAGGTGCATTTTCTGAAAGAAGTGCAGGGGCATCAATATTTTTATATGTCCTCTTATCATGCATATGGTCGTCCATTTGAGATTAGTGTAGCATCTGAAGTAAAGTATTGCATGCCTTTTAGGTCAAACCCTGCCATTGACACATTAATGTTACCCTTGTTATTAAGTTTTAATCCAGTCACTGTATATCTAGTCTAGTTTTACACTTTAGGTTGTTTAACTAGACATTGCATTCAAAATATTAATATTAATAATAATAAAATATTAATAATAATTAGTTCTCTTCAAATGTGTTAATTTCTTTCCAGGCCCTAAGAATGATGCTGAGGCTGCGAAGAAGTTCATTCTCACAATGTATGAAGAACAGAACGTGGAGCATGAGCACATTTACTCGCATTACACATGCGCCACAGACACAGAAAACATCCGTTTTACATTCAAGGCAGTGAGAGACACCATCACAAGGACCCACCTTAAGAGTTACAACCTGTCATAGAAAGATATTCATAGGTTGTGTGGCTTTTACTGATGAAGTCATGATCATTTAATATTTATTCAAGTGCACTGTCCAGTTTCAGGGTTTCTATATATCAGCAGGGCTGCTGTGGGATGCTGAAGTGTGGTATAATATGTACTTCGTTTATTTACTTTATTTTGTAGATTGTTTTATTTTGTAGTCACTGGTTCTCATGAGTGCAACTGTAGGCCTGCTATGATGCTATGAAGACAGCATATAACAACAAATGGGATCTAGTAAACTTTTGTTTGTTTTTGGAGAAGATTTTTATTTTTTTTATTTTGTTTGTCAATTTTCCCCCTTTTTTATTCCAATTTGGAACCGCAGAATAACCCCCTGTACGTAACTCCCCCCAAGCATTAGCAATGCTTCCAACACTAGGAGGATAGGGACTTAACACATGTCTCCTCCAAAAAATGCAAAGCCAGCCACTGCCTTATTTTTGGAAGTCCTGGAGGAAGGTTCTGGGTCTCAAGCGCCACCCCACCAACTAGCATCGCTGTGGCAACTAGCATCGCTGTGCCAACCAACATCACTTTAAGAGTGATGAGGGGAAAAAGAGCCATCCACCCACCCGAAGAGAGAACGGCCAATTGTGCTTTCTCAGAGTCTGTCTGCTGATGGCAAATTGACCCCCAGGCCATGGTGGTAGCACATTAGACTACTGAGCCACTCTGAGCTCTTAGGATTTTGTAAGTGTCTTCAAAATACATGGTTTTTGGACCCCAACTTTGCGTGGCTCAGTCTTCAACTAATGATTTTCAGAACGGGTTCTACCCCAGCTGATCCTGTACACAATGTTTTGGCAAATGGCCACAGTTGTTTTAAATGTATCATCATGGCATTGTTTGTGTTGGGCGATGCTGTGGTTTCTGTTAAGATCAGAAGATGAACATGCTAACAATCTGAGCTGCTGAAAAGGAGGTAACTAAGAAACATGTATTTAAAACAATGGCTACTTACATACAGTTACATTGCCTACATAGCAGTAGGATCTGAAAATCAGGTTTTACAGCCTTAAATGTAACTTTTTGTGATTGTAAGATTTCCAGTCATGGTTTTGATGATGTCATGGTTTGTGTTGTAGTTTAAATGTTTGTACTTTATAAATGAAATATTACAGGCACTGATTAAGATTTCCTTTTGTGTTGTGTGTCCTTTTATTTTGGCAATCTGTCAAATGTTTCCTAATGACTTATAGACAGCTTATAGACAGTGCTCTGAATATGTGATCTGTGGTTATGGGAGGAGATGAGGAGTGCTTCAAGTGCCTCCCAAAATTTGAAACAGAAATTGAGTTGGGTGTGCTAAATGAAACCACACCAATATGATAATTAGACTACT
Organism: Salminus brasiliensis; assembly: GCF_030463535.1. Lineage (NCBI taxonomy): Eukaryota > Metazoa > Chordata > Actinopteri > Characiformes > Bryconidae > Salminus > Salminus brasiliensis. The sequence continues at coordinate 15,344,084 of NC_132878.1, forward strand.
TTAAGCTTATTCAGTCCCAGTGCTTTTCTTTCTTTTCCCCTTTAGCCCTCAGGGTTCACCTGCACTATCTGACCGGTTCTGCTTGATTTAAATACATGGTGGAGCTGTGCTGTAAGGCGGATTTCCTTTTGTTTGGTAAATGCCATTTGATACGTCAGGTCAAGTCAAGTCAGGCTGTATAGTTGAGGGCTGGAATGGAATGATATATTCCCAAAAATGCACCTATTAGCAACTTTTTCATATCTTGGGAAACTGAATCCATGCAGTAAATGATTCTGTAATGTATTTAATTGATTCAATTTCATTTACTAATCAGCACCACTGACCGGTGAAGTGAAACACTGATTATCTTCATCTACAGTGGCATCTGTCAATGGGTGGGATACAGACAGCAGTCAGTTCTTGAGGTTGATGTGTTAACAGCAGGAAAAAAATGGCAAGCATAAGGATCTGAGCCAAATTGTGACGGATAGACGTGCGTCACAACATCTCCAAAATATCAGACAGCTCTTGTGGGTTTTATCCTGGTGTTCAGTGGTGAGTACCTACCAAAGGTTTTTCAAGAAAGGCCAACCGGTGTACCGGCAACAGGGTCATGGGCACCTAAGACTCATTGGTGATATCCATGTAGGCCCCAACTCACAACTAGCACATTTAAAGGATCTGCTGCTAATGTCTTGTTGGGGGTAGGCGGTGTTAATTGTGTGGCTGATTGTGTATGATCACACTAATGTGTGGGAGTGAAATAAAAGGGCTGGCAGCAGGACTTGATTTGTGACTTTGGCTCTACCCACATCATCGTCAAGTACTGTGCCTTTGTCTTAGTCTAAAATTGTTCCACCTCGTATGTTAACAAACTGGCCTTGAAGCTATTATTGACCTATGTATGTGCCACCAGTGTGTGTTTGGTGGTGTACTGTAGTTTGATAGCATTCCTCTAAAATGCTTTTCAATCTGCTGCTTCAAAATAAAGTTTCCCAAAGGAAACTTTGAGGAATGCCTTAGAAGAACCATTCTTGGTTTCCTAAAGCACTTTTAGTAGATCGACTTGGGTGAAATCAATTAGTTTAAAGGTTCTTTAGAAAACCATAAAGCAGAGTGAAAAGGAAAACAAAAGAATAAAAGCACCCTCACTTCAGATACACATAACCAGCTTGACAGATACTTTACCTTCAGGAGATTGAAATCTCACTCATGTAACCACCTCTATCAGTACTTTGATGAACAATCTAGCAAAATCTTCCAGATAGCATCTCTATTGAGATTCATGTGTTGAAGAAGGAAAAAAAAAAGTATTTGTTGAAAAATGCTAAATCATCTGCTTACACACTGACTCTGGAATGTGAAGACCTACAATGAGCAGCTTATGATATCTATGTTAAGTGTGTGTCCTGACTGCATTCCCCTGCAGTATTCTAGAGCACAGGCTCGAAAAGGAATAAAATTGGCAACGTATGGAAAAGACTTTACTCCAAACCTAGGCTTAAAATCCAGTCAACCATGTTCAATGCCAAGGTGTATAAAGTGCTCATCCCAATTGGGAATTCCATTCCCTGCAGCGATGGAGAACCTCTCAATACTTGGCATGAGGTGAAGTGCTGTTTATGATCAAGACTAAATAATCCAACATCAATACCTTATTTATGCTGTTGTGGCCGAATGCAATCAGATCTTCACAGTCCCAGTAACTTGTGTAAAGGCCTTTGGTGAACCCCTACCCACCAGTGAGCTACCACACCTTGTGGGAGAGTGGGGTTTGATTCCCGGTCTGGGTGGCTATGCTGCACTACACCAATAAGAGTCCCTAGGCAAGACTCCTAACACTACACTGGCCCACCTCTGTAATATGATTAACCTTGTTATTTTCAGATAAATGCCATACATGAAAATGTAAATGTCAGCTGGAAGAGGCAGCTTTAGGGAGAGGCAACAAGGGTGTATTCTTTAAATGGATGGTCAGTCTTTATGACTTTTATGATCTAGGCAGTTGCAACAGGATAAATCTCACTGACCCTGAAGCTTCTGACCCTTTAACCTCTAGGCTATCTGCATCTCCAGAAAGTCTTTCTTCCTGGTACACCTAGTCATCATCAGCTCATACTACATTTTTCACATTACACCGATGTAACATTCAACACTGTTGATAATGATAATGATAATGACACATTTTTATTTCAGTTTATGAAATGGTAATTCCTCTGTCTTTTAGTGTACTACAATAAAACTGCCCTACATAATATGTGGGGCAGTGCATGTTGAGCGTATTTGATTTCTCACTTGTGTGTGTGTGTGTGTGTGTGTGTGTGTGAACGGTTGGTTGGTCCTTTAGTTGTGACAGTGCTGTTGTGCTGATGACCTTTGGAATATCAGCAGCTATGGGAGAGGTTAGGCAAGCAGCAGTGTTACTTCCTGGTCTACCAGCGAGATTCTGCAAGATTCTGTGAGTAAGCTACTAAACCCAGCACAACAGCTAGCTTTCTTTCACACTAATTCAGCCACTGTTCCTGTGTACTGGACACAAGGTTGTTTTAGTAGCACTGCTGAAGTCATCATCTGTTGAACTGATGTTTGTACTTGACCCACCCTCTTTTGAACAGTGTGTTCTGTTGTGAATCTTTGACATTGACAAACTTGCTGCCTTCCTATGGGTCTAAACCCCATAGTTCTCTTCTCACAAAACATATGACAGAACCATTCTTTAATTACAACATGCATGTGTATACATTACATATCGCTGCTGTCCAATGACAAATATGTATCTCTAAAATGGCAACTTTGTTTTTGTAATAATGGACGAAGCAGCTACTGGATTCAAATGATGTAGAAAACTAAAAACAGACTACAATGCAGATACATGATTTTCTTTGGACAGCAACAACCCGAAAAAAAACTAAGTGAATGCCTTTTGAATTACCTGGATTCTACATTGCTAGTGAAATGTGCTCTCATTGTTATTAAAATCACAATTCTAGACAAACACAAGCAAACTAAACTAATAATTTTCGTACTGTTCGTATATTTTAATGAACAAAATGAATACACATCCACATTGCAGGCTAGAAAAAGTAAGGGCCGGCCCGAGCCTTTATAGGGGCCTAAGCAGATTTTCATTTGGGGCCCCCCTATTCTAGAGCACAGGCTCAAAAAGGAATAAAACTGGCAACTTATAGAAAAGACTTTACTCCAGACTTTACTTTAATGTCCATGGCCCATGTTCAATGCCAAGGTGTATAAAGTGCTCATCACAATTGGGAATTCCATTCCCTGGAGCGATGGAGAGCCTCTCAATACTTGGCATGAGATGAAGTGCTGTTTACGATCAAGACTAAATAATCCAACATCAATACTTTATTTATGCTGTTGTGGCCGAATGCAATCAGATCTTCACAGTCCCAGTAACTTGTGTAAAGACTTTCCAGAGACTGTTATTGCAGCAAAAAGTTCTTTTTAATACCCTTGATTTTAAGATACTTTGGATGAGCGTATGTCTAGAAGTATTTGAACATGTAGTGTAATTTAGTGTAGTAAGATATACAAAATGCGACTAAATACCAAATGCTGTTTGCTTTAGCTTAACGTTCAGCTCCAAACATGAAGGCAACAACCATAGCCGAATTGTTAATGAAATGTGGTCTCATTGTTATTAAAATCACAATTCTAGACAAATACAAGCAAACTAAACTAATAATGTAAAAACAGTTGTACTGTTCGTATCTTTTAATAAACAAAATGAATACACATCCACATTGCAGGCTAGAAAAAGTAAGTGAACCTTTGACAGGGCTGGCCCAAGCCTTTATGGGGTCCTAAGCAGATTTTCATTTGGGGGCCCTCCATACCACCACCTCAACACCAGATGCTTCATTATTCCAATACGCTGAAGCGCCCGGTCCTTTATCGACCACCTAAGCGGTGCATATCTGCATTTGCCCAACAACAGAAATTGATTAACCTAGTATTGGTGTGACAACTATGAAAGTAAATGAATATAAAAATTGCTTATACCTGTGTAATACCATTTTGTTTTATTATTCAATTATGTTATTTTTTTAATTATGGATTTTTTATCATGATATCTTAGTGCTCTTGGGGGGACCCTGGTGGCGCCGGGGCCCTAAGCGGCCGTGTAATTTGAGTATGCCTTGTGCCGGCTCTGACCTAGCAGCCCCAAACCATGATGAACCTTCCACCATGCTTCACATTTGTCAGTCGGGATGAGGTTTTGGTGTTGTACATTTGTGCTTTAAAGTTCCACTTCTGTCTCATACTGTGCATAGACTGTTTTACCAGAAGAATTGTGGACATGCAGAAGATCTGGGGCAAACCTGTGACAGGCAGCAGTGTGTTTCTGTTTGGTTTCCTTCTATGAGCACCATTATTTTTCAATAGTGGACACACAAACAAAAGAGGCTTCTGTAGGTCTTGTGCTGTTAAAAAAAAGGGTCTGAAAGAGGGGTTCTGACCCTGTGCATTGTACTCCTGGAGTGATCTTAACAAGTAGTTCACAACAGTGAGAAAGCAGCAACAATGCTAAATTTCTTTTTACTGTGGATTAATGTGCATCCATGTTCTTTATCTATACTTTTCCAGCTATTTACAATGACAAATGGTTCACACTAACCTTTCCAGAGAAGGACAGCTGTATCAGTAACCAGTTTGTGTGACGTTTTTAATAGACAACGCCTTAGTGAAACACATACTTTCAGCCTAATCTCCTTAACTGAATACCTTTAGTTAATTAGCTCTTGGAGATGCCATTTACACAGAGGTTCACTTTCTTTTTCTAGCCAGTACAAGATAAGAACAGCACAGCTGTGTGTGAATTAGTGCATATTAGTTTAGTTCAATTGTGCTTGTATACTGTAATCTAGAGAACAATTGGGCCACATTTTATTAGTAATCAATGCAGAAGAATAATTTCTGGTAGTTCACTTTCTTTTCTTGCACCTGTACTCTGCATTGTGGTCTAGCTGCACATGTGTTCAGTCAACTGTCAGATCTGTTTAGCTTTCTTTAGCTGCACAGTGAGGCTTTCTGAAGGTGGAACTTCATGCTTGGTCTCACTCAGCTCTCAGATCCACTCAGCTGCTTTTGGCTACATGCTGATGCTGATCTCTGCTGGTCAGGGGATTAGGGCCTCTGGAATAAACCCCTTTACTAGAGGGTTTGGGAGCATACACCTTAAAGATAAGTAAAAAGCCCCACAATGTCTGTTTTACCTGGATTTCTACAGTAGTGACAACTGAAATACTCTTCATCAACTTCCAACAAATACGCATCTACCAAAAAGTACTGCAGTGTTTTCTCCTTGTCTGAAATGCTGCATTTCCCACAAGTTTTTTTCCCCCATTTACATTTAAGGCATTTAGAGGACACTCTTATCCAGAGCGACTTACAAAAGTGCTTCACTGTTTACTCAGAGAATACCCTTAGGTATACTAGGATCCAAATATACCTCTAAGCTTAGATTAGACTATAGACTAATGCCTAATCAAGACCTTTAACTTTCCTTCTGCTTCTTTCTCTCTCTTTTCCAAGCTAGAAATGTTTGGTTAGTAATACGTTATGCTACTCTGTCAAGTTTTTTGGATATTCTTTTATCACAGTTGAACATGGGCTTTTCACATTTGGTTAAAAAAAATCATGTAAATTCATAATTTAGGTTTTATTTTTACATATATGCTACAATTCTTCAAGTTTGCAAAACACGTTTATTATATATTTATCAGTTTTATCAATATGTTTAGTGTATTGTATTTTATATATTATATTGTTAGTATTGGGAAAGTTATTGTTCTCATAATGTTAGTTTTTGTCTTGAACTTGAAATGTTGGAACGTTCCTGGAACATTATTTCTGTAACGTTACAGGCTAACCTTTCTGAAACCTCTTTCCGGTGTTAAACAACACACTGTTTTTTAAATTAAAATCTGATTTGGAGAAACTTGATACTTGGATTAATTAAGTATTTTTTTGTTGAACAGGCAAAATCTTCTTACCTGCTTGACATAGGATGGGAAATTGAGAGAAATATTGTGCATGATCAACACTACACACCGCTGACTGAACAGTTGAACAACTATATGTGGCTAATACTGGTGTGATAGATTCGAACTAGAGAAATTTGAAAGCAAGGAATAATAAATATAAGGTTTTGGTATCCCCAGCTGACTTATATTAACCTAAAGTTAGCTAGCTAGCTAGCTTACACCATGGTAAAACCTGCTAGCTTAGACCATGGTAAAACCTGATAGCTATATTGGCTACAATTTGCCACAAATTCATATTGTGCATAGATAGTATAACCTTATCATCCGCTGATAAGTACAAACACATATAATGATTCACCTCTACACCGTACCGCTCTGAAATCAAACACCTGCTGGGGAAAACCAAGTCCCTTTATGTTCTTAAAGATTAATGAAGCAGTGCCACATTAGCCAAGTACAGAGATGATGTGTTCAAAGCAAAAATATATACATTCATTTAGGAAAAAAAAAACCTGCTCCCTCTAAAATTTGTTAAGCCATACCTCTGCTGCTGATGAAGACACAATCTTCTGTCAGACCTGATCCGCTTCCTTTAGCTCAGTGTTTTCCAGCCTTGGACCAAATGTGCAGGATATTCTATACTCAGGAGCCGGATAGGAAAACACTGTAGTCGCACAGTAAGGCTATAAGACTTCACAATGGGACACACTCTGCTTCCAGACCCACTGAGCTACTTTGCCTGTGTGGTGAGACTCTCTTCTGGCAGAGCTACATGCTGGAGCTCACTTTGCTCTCTGACTCATTCAACTCTATTAATTTGTGCAGTGAGACTATTTTTAGACCCATTCACCTTTTTTTACCAGCACAGTGAGGCTGTCATCTGGTTGAGCTCCACGCCTGGGCTCACTTTACTGGCAGAGCTGCATGCTGGGGCTCACTTTGCTCTCAGACTCATTCAACTCTTTTTACCTGCACGGTGAGGCTCTCATCTGGTTGAGCTGCACGCCTGAGCCCACTTTATTTTTAGACCCATTAAGTTACCTTTGCCTGTGTGATGAGGCTCTCTTCTGGCAGAGCTGCATGCTCGGGCTCACTTTGCTCTCAGACTCATTCAGCTCTTTTTACCTGCATGGTGAGGCTTTCTACTGGCAGAGCTGCGCGCTGGGACTCACAAATACTGAAAGACCCATTGAGTGTCCTTTTTTTGCATGATGACACTCTATCTGGCAGAGGTGCACTCCACAGCTCACTTCACTGTCAGACCCACTGAGCTTTTCTTTATTTGGTCAAACCCATTCAGCTTTCTTTACCTGCATGTTGAGGCTCTCTTCTCTGTCAAAGCTGCATGCCTGGGCTCATATTAATGTCAAATTCTGGGAGCTTTCTTTACTTGTGTTGTAAAGCTTTCTTCTGGCAGATCTGGCACATTGGGGCTCCCTCATTTAGGCTCTTTTTTGGCAGAGCTGCATGCTGGGGTTTACTTTACTATCAGACCCATTCAACTCTTTTTAACTGCACGGTGAGGCTCTCATCTGGTTGAGCTGCACGCCTGAGCCTGTTTTTTTTTTTTTGGCAGAGCTGCATGCTGGGGTTTACTTTACTATCAGACCTATTACGCTTCCATTACCTGCACGGTGAGGCTGTCTTCTGGCGGAGCTGCGCAGTGGGCCTCACTCTCTGCATGCTTGTGAGCTGCACGCATCCGCGAGTTCTTATTTGGCGATGGAGAGTCACATGATCACAAATGGCAGCAGTCGCTGAGCTGAGCATCTCCGTGGCTGCGCACGGAGACGGAGGCAAGCGCAGAAAACACACACACATGATCTGAAGCCTGGCAGAGAAAAGAGAGAGGGAGAAGCGTGTATCAGCAGCGGTGAGTGCTTTGTGTGTGTACGGGTATAACCTGGAACTGATAGAGAGGCAGAGAAACCGGAGTAGAGGGAGGGGCAGCTGTTTACCACGGAGCATAGCCGTGTGTAAGTGAGTGTGTGTGTGTGTGTGTGTGTGTGAGATGTGGGAGGAGGGGGGGGGGTAGTTTTAGCATCCTTGATGGTGCACATTCTGTTATGTCTGCTGTGTGCAGTGAGCTTCTGCAAATGAGGGGTGGTGTATTGGTCATTATGGTTAACCACAGGGTTCGATACTGTCTGCCACACCTGCCCTAGTTTTGCCCTATTTGCGTCCAGCTCAGGGGCTTTGAATACGAGTTTTGTTTCTCCACGTCACACATTGTGTGTGTACATGTGTTTGTGTGTGTGTGTGTGTGTGTGTGTGTGAGAGAGAGAGAGAGAGAGAGAGAACATGAGGTGGAGGAGGGGTGAAAGAGAATGAGTAGCTGATGACATAACACTCCCCTCCCTTCCCCTCCAGTCCTCCTGCTGTGCTGGAAAGATGGATGTATGGTTGGTTAATAGATGGATTTGGTCAGTTTAGTTAAAAAAGGAGGAAAAAAAAAAGCAGCTGACATTCCCCTCCAAACACACTCACACACACACACACGTTTAACGTGTGGTAAATCCATCTGGCACAACCCTTTAAGGCAGGTTGAGTGTGTGTGATCTATCAGTGTGTGTATGTGTGAGTGGAAGTTGATGCACTCTTAGCAAAAGGGTTCTATTTAGCATAGAACCCAAAGAGCAGAACCCCTGTACTATGTAGAACAGTTTTTTTTTATAATCTCATTTACTGGGACCATTTTCAGGAGTCCTGTGTTAATGCTTGGGATGCACTGCTATATAGGAACTGTGGGCCGATATATGATCATTTTCACTCACGCACCAATCCAGATACATTGCATTTATGAAATGTAGAAACTGGGACAAAACAAGGTGGCATTTACACCCCCAGTGTTTGATGAGATGAGAAGCACTGAAAATGTACAAAGTGTGATTCCAAAGCTTAAAGCTAGTAATTAAGTGTTCTTTGGAACATGACATCTTTCTATCTTTCCTTCTTTTCTGTTTCCTAAAGAGTAACATACAACTTTTAATCATTTTTCGTCAATTTATGGACATTTTAACAAATGGTTCATATCGACCAACATGATATTATCTAAAGTTTTACCAAGTAATTCTTATTTTTTGAAAAACCTAACATTTCATAGCATTATTGTCTGTCCTTGTTTAAATAAGATATATTTATTTTTTTTTAAGTATTTTTGTAAAAAACATTATGATTGATACATTTTATGAACCCCTTGGTTATAACCTACAACCCCGTCACACTAACTCGTATTGTCTATAAATAATAGTGTTGCCTTAAATGACACCACAAAGAAGAAGTGAGATATCTGAGCAGCCCAGAAGAAAGGGAGAATGTAAAGGTGCACATATTTGTCACTGTACAATGTACAGCGAGATGTGTCCTCCGCATTTAACCCATCTGTGGTAGTGAACGAACGAACGAACGAACACACACACACACACACACAGAGAGGCTCAAGGGCCCAACAGTGGCAACTTGCCGAGCCCGGGAATCGAACCCACAACCCTGTTATCAATAGCCCGGTACTCTAACCACTGCCCCCAATGGTTTGGGTTCATCAAGCTTAACCAAACCACCCTTCACACAAATTCAAAAGGGATTGGCCAAATTGATTGCCATGTGTGCTAGGACAGAAACTTGACCACATGAAGAATTATGGCGATTTTATCACCCATTTACCACCATGTCTAGTTTTACTGTGAATTTGGCTCCGTTGTCTGGGACTGTTGGATTAAAGGGTAATATTTATAAGAACTGTATGCCTGTGGGAAGTGGGAAAATACATATTTATGGAGAAGATCTTGGAAAATGGAAATTGCACCTGTTTTATATAATGCAGTAAAATGTATTGATTATCAGTCAAGTCACTTAAGGTCGCACAATATATGGACAACTCATATCTAGAAAATCAAAAAATATCCAACAAGTGCCTAGCTTTTGTAATTTGCTCAGGGGTGGCAAACGGGTCCTTCCATGTCCATGCCATGGCAGAGATTAGCCATTTTTCATCTAACACTCTAAGTTGAAGGCCTTAGTAATTTGTTGTAACTTACAGTTACAGCATTAGGCTTATTCAGAGCAGCTCCCATTCAAACTGTGTTATACAGGTAGACCAATGTAGCTTTTGGAGTCTTGCCCAAAACACTTGTTCAACCAGGGAATCAAAGCCAAGTAGATGGTACCCACTACACTACACCAACCACAAGTAATAAGCAGATTACGGTTCATTCAGTTCATTGAGTAGCTTTTAGCAAACCACTAAATTCTGCTGAGCTGTGACCTTAAAGAAACACAGTTTATAAATTAAACCTTTATAAATTAACTAATTGAGGGGGTTTTGTACTATATGTCATGCCTCACTGAGTTATTGATTTTACAGGGTTGGGGGTTCAATACCCATTTCCATTAATATGCCACTCTTGAGCAAGATTAGGCTACTTAACCCTCTCTGCTCCAGAGGTAGTGTAGCATGGCTGACCCTGACTTTTAAACCTGAGAAATGCGAAGAGAAAAGTTTAGTTGTACTGTACAAATGTTTCAGTGGCATATATCCAATAAAGTTACTTACGAGAATATCAGCTCAAGTGGCGTATTGCTTTAATATAGTACTGTAATTGCGATAACAGTATTGCGATGAAACACTGGTACACATACGAAGAAGCAGTTAAATTATTACTGGAAGCATTTCATGCAAAATTGAGCACATCTTCTGTATGTGAGACTGCATTACAATGTCCCCTTCCTTCTGTTCCAAATAGCTGATTCTATAGCAGATGCCTGACAGCACAGCAGATGAAAACACTATTGGGGAATAGATTTGGGACGCTGCGGTTGGTTTTCAGGAGGCTTTCTATTACTGTGTCCTAGTTTTGTTATGAAGATATAGTCACAAGCCTGTGCAGTAGGATTGGAGCAATCCTGTAAATACTGCTGGTTTTATTTAACAGCACCCAGATAATAGAGTGAGTCTAGTCCAGTGACTCTCCATGCATGAAATGAACCATATAAATAAACTCTTTTCCTCTTTAACTTCCCAAACCCTAACAATGACGTTTGAGCCTCTTTTCATAAAACTAAAGGCGACAGTAGCAGGAAAAAACAGCCTTAGAGCGAGAGGAAGAAGCCCTGAGAACTGTTAAGGCTCTAAAAGGTCTCCTCCTCTGAGACTCTATATACTACCTTTTGCTTAGTTCAGAGTAATTATTTGATTTCTCAAAATGTTCAAATCTTTTTTTACAAAATTATTTTTTTGAGTAATATGTAGAGTACTGGGATTTTTTTCATAGTTTTCTATTTGATCTCATCTACATTACAGATCAGTTTTAATCTAGGTTCTTCTTATTGCCATACCATGAACAAGATTGTGTTTGATGACTGTTGCATGGACCTCTCTCTCTATCTCTGTTTTGGGTTTTGGTTTTCATGTCACCAGAAATACCAAAAAGTTTCATTTTATTCAGGCTTTACATTACAATTATCATTGTTTAATTGCACCTTTAGACTTAATCATCTTAGTGTGTCATCTGTGTTTCATTATAGACATTTCTAGCATGGCAGAATTGCTTTGTAATTAAGCTTGTTTTTATGATATTTTTTAAATATATGGAAATTACAATAAAAGTTTTGTCATGTTTAGAGTGTCTAGTTTTTGTATTAGTACTTGAATATTCACAGATTCGCAAATTCACCCATAGCAGTAAGGTAATTCATTTCCTGTTTGTATAATAATATTGCAAACTTGAGATTCTTTGAGATTGCTGTTTATTATTAAATTATGTTTTATTTCCACATCTGTTAAATACAGTGTGTGCTCTAAAATCTACAGGAAATTGCATATTTAGGTTATTAAGTTATTTTTACTTTAAAAAAAAACAAGTGTGATCAGGAATGGATTGAACTTTTCTTATACGACTGTTTATGTAATTTAACGAAATTCTAAAGTTTTTATAGTTTACTTTTTTCAGTAACATGTTTCTGCTTTCTTTTATTGACACTAATCTAATTAAATTGGACTTGATGGTGTGTGTTTCAGTCACTTATAGGGGCTCTTCAATTTAAAACTGTGGAGGAACCTCTTAGGGTGCTTGGAGGAACCTTTAAGAAACCTTTTTCTTCTAAAAGCCTTTTCTTGAAGGTTTCTCAAAGCACCTTTACAGGTTCCCTAACAGTTTCAAATTGAAGAATCGCCAAACCTTCCTCAGGGAGTGTGGCAACTAGTCTCCTGACAATGCTTCTGGCCTTTGAGACATGTACTTTAAAAGTCTAGTTGAAATTGTAAGGAGTAAAAACATGTTTTTTTCTTTAGGAAATGTAATTGAGTAAACGTACAAATATTAAATTTTCATGATACATATTTTCCAAAACAATACTTAGGTCCAGTAACTTTTGTTTTTACAGTTGCTAAAGTTCCACCCCTAAACAATAGTGATAGACCAGAAATGAACAATGTGGATGTGTTTGTGTGTAATCCTTCAGATACCCCACCCGGTGATGTGGGGATGGAGCAGCCTCCTGAACATAAGATGAGCTCAGAGGGGGCAGAAGGCAGGCCAGGTAAGTCTTCTGCAGCAACATTTTACAGTGCCTTGGCAATGTCTTATCTAGCAATTTAACAACGCAGGTTTAATGGAAGCTTTATAGGAGACAAAAGCTAAATAGATTTTATATTACAAAATATATCCACATATTCCACGTTTTATTACAAAGTTGGACGTTTTGTTTCGTTTTGTATATTATTTACGAAATGTCCAAATAAAATAATGAGCAGCTGCATTTTCAAATTAAGTTTTGATTCAACAGTGATGATTTAAAGCTGAGTTTGATGTTTTGGATTTCTCTGAATGATTTGTCTTTTTTGGCCTCCTTTAGCCCCACCCACCTCTCTGCCTCTGCAGGGGGATGGGGGCGTGGTCTCTCAGAGGAAAAAGCTCTCAGCTCCTCGTATCAGCCTCTCACTGGACCAAAGTGAGGACGATCTGTTTGACACACCCGATGACCTGGACATTAATGTGGATGACCTGGACACACCTGATGAAGCTGATTTCCTAGACTACACTGATCATGAAATGGACTGGGAAGGTGAGCAGTACACACACAAGGGAAAACTCTCATACGTCTGTACAGATAATAACAGATTAAACAGTTATAAAACAGTCCTGTATATACTTTTAATTTCATTGACATGTAGATCACTGTATGCCGTTTTTTATTCTGTATCATGAGGGTATCTGTAAGTTGGTGGACTTTCTTCTGAAAAAGCAAGGATGTAGACTGAACATCCAGAAAGGCCATGAGTTAACTGTAATTTTCTGTGCCATTATCTCATGCTCACAGCTTATTCTTCTAAAAAAATATATATATATTACACAAAAAATGTTATCTTTTGTGTAATAATAATCATGTGATTACAAATTGAATTGAACTCAGTGGTGGTTCATGAAAACATCTAAGCCATGATGTAGAGTCTCTCTGGCAGTGGGCCAGGGAATACATCCAAGCCACAGTGTGAAGCTGCTCTGGCAATGTAGAGTCATTTAGGTGGAATTCATGGTGGGAGCCATGCAAAAAAGTCACTTTCCACCCTTGTGTTGTCTTAATGACCCACCAGTTTGTTTGAGAACAGAGAAACCCCCCATAAGGGTAAATAGATTGTCTTTGGGTCAAGGGGAAGAATTTTGAACAAAAACAGGGAACTTAAGGCCAGTACTCGTTTCAGTACTCTTTCCACCTCTGCATCTGATTTGATCATATGCAGAGCCTAAGGTGTCCCAGAGAGCTTCAGTGAAGGAGGCGAGTGAACCCATCCCTACATGTAGTGCTGAAGAGGAGCGCCAGGAGTCCAAACTTTGGAGGACTGTTATCATCGGAGAACAAGAGCACCGAATCAATATGAAGTGTATTGAACCTTACCAAAAAGTCATCTCTCATGGAGGTACACACAGCCCTTTTTAAGCTGTTAAAGTTTTAAAATACACTGCGAAGTAAGCTGTAAAAGCATTTACTTATGAGGCTGTGACATCACAACCATGAACACATCAACCCATAACCACTCACTTAACCTACAACAGTATAGCCCCAGAGATCATTTTTACACTGTAAACCTGGATAAGTTATTAAGTTAAAACACCAAACTTAATTTATTTATGTTTTTAAATTAAACTTTGTTGAAGAAATCAAAAGGTTTGAGTTGAATGTACTTAAGATACCAAATACTGGTATGCTAGAACAACTCAGATATATTAGATTAGAATACCTCCTAAAGTCTTCATACATAATACTTAACTATAGATACTTGAATCTTTTGAGTTAACCCAAAATCTCAGCTGAAGGTTAATACATTTTCAGTCTTGGATTTCTTTATTGACTATTTTTCACCTGTCAAAAACACTGACAGCATAATCATGTGTGAACACTACAGTACTCAGCCAGCACAGAGTCACATGCCTCAATACAGAAATTGGTAACTAGCTCTTATGGCCCACAACACTGAGGTAAAAAAATATAACAACATACCTAGAAGATGGTCATTTGGGGAATGACTACACACTGACAGTGTGTGAAAGAAGGAAAGACACGCCCAGTATGCAAATAGGTAGTGGCAGGAGCCAATGGGAATAGGTGTGAGTTTTACTTGTATTGCACACAAACCCACTGTATATTATTGTGCCAGCACGACTGACTCAGTTACAGGTAACTATTGAGTACCATCAGTATAGGAGACTTGAATAAATCCAACAACAGTGCAGTTTGTTATTTTTAAAAGTGTGCTTTTTTAGGCTCGCATGGACCAATCACTGTTCATTTGCCTTTTGCAACAGACTGAACTCAGTTATTATAAGTTGGTTTAATTGAAAGATCTGGAAACCAATTACAAATGTTTACCTAACTCAAAACAGTTGAGTAATATGTAGAATATATCCTATTTTTCTTTGGGTAAAATCTGCTTGTGAACAGTCTTAACCATACAATAACAAGTGGTTGGAACTGTGTTATGTACTAATAAATTATGATTGGAACTTTACATATATTTATATATATGGTTGTATTTGAAGATGGTGACTAATACTAAAGTTATGAAGATATCTAACAATCATCTCTCCTCTCCAAAAAGGCTACTACGGGAATGGCGTGAATGCCATCATTGTTTTTGCTGCTTGCTTCCTTCCGGACAGCGATAGAGAAGACTACCATGAAATAATGGAGAACCTCTTTCTGTGAGTGAAGTTTTCAGTTATTAGAAAGCTTTTTTCTATTAAATGAAGGATTGCAGCAGTTTCCTTGTGCAATGTCATAGAAGAACCACATTAGGTTCCATAAAGGAGGTTAAATGATGTGTGAGTGTGATGTGTGAGTGTGAAGAACCTTTTCAAGGTTTACAGAACCTTCGTTTGACTTAAAGATTCGTCACCAATGAAAAAATTCTGCACATTTACACATCTCTGCTAAAAACACGGTTCTTTATGGAACCAAAAGTGGTTCTTCTATGGTATTGCTTAAAGATACCTTTCTAGCACTGTATTTTTAAGTGTATAGAAACAGGGCCGGATTAGGATCATAATGGTGGCTCTAGGCATTAGAAATAGGGCGTTAGAAATATATCCCATTTTCCAACACCTTAAACCCTTTTTACTCAATGTGATGTCAGGTATGTGATCAGCACGTTGGAGCTGATGGTGGCGGAGGACTACATGATCATCTACCTGAATGGCGCCACTCCTCACCGCAGGATGCCTGGCCTTGGCTGGCTCAAAAAGTGCTACCAAATGATTGACAGGAGGTAGTTACTGTTCTTCTAGCATTCTTACTTCCTCTTACGCATGGCCATGAAACCCATCTAACTGGATTACCTGCTTTTAGGCTAAGGAAGAACCTGAAATCCTTCATTATTGTTCACCCTTCCTGGTTTATCAGGACTGTTCTAGCCATCACCAGACCCTTTATCAGGTAAAAAGATTAAACCTTTCCTTGACTGAGAATAGGGATACTTACAGTACTGTGCAGAGGTGTCAGGCAACTAAGCATGTTATTTAAACACTTACAGATATAGTTAAGATATAGATATTGATTTTTTTCCATTTTACACAGGTGCCTAAGACATCTGTGCAGTACTCAATATGGTCTATTTTACTATGCATTTTGTGTGTATGTGTTCTAAATCGCTCTACTCTTTGTGTTGTTTGTGTGTATTTCATACAGTTCCAAGTTCAGTAGCAAGATTAGGTATGTGAACAGTTTAGCAGAGCTGGAAGAGCTAATCCCTATGGACTATGTCCATATTCCCGAAAGCATCGTCAAGTAAGTGCAGGTTCATTTTGTGCAGTGATTCAATTACTGTAAAAGTGTTTAATAAAGAAGTACAGAAGTGGTTGAGTGTGTGTGTGTGTGTGTGTGTGTGTGTGTGTGTGTGTGTGTAAAATATATTCATGTCCTTTAAGCCAAACAGATGTCTCACAAGATTCCTTGATGAAGAGAACATATGTAGAATCACACACACCAGATGCAGTGTACACTCTTGTCTACCCTCCCCATATGCAGAACTGCTGTTGTGGGTTCAGTGGTGTGTCAAGGCGTCAGCGTGTTCCTGAGAATCACTGTAGGAGCTGTGAACGTTCACACTGGTGTTTCACACCTGCAAATCTGGGTTTCCGTGGTAACAGAGACTGAAGTATTGAAATGGGAGCTAATGAATCAGGCTGTATCCTGACCTTGTGTTCTGAGTAGCAAAGAAAATAGTTTGGGGCTTTTTTAGTTACCTACAGTTTGACAGATTTAGCGCACTGCTATGACCTTCTTACAGTCAGACAGCCGTATTTCTTCACCACTGCCCAGTTTGGTTGTATTGTTTTTTTCCCCAAATAATTCTAGCAAAATTGACACAGTTCCCCACATGTTAGGACAATGTTACTATAGTCCAGGAGACCACTGTCACTGCAGTGTAACAAGGTGTATGTAATGTAAGTCATATAATTAGCTATTAGCAAGATTTCTCCTCTTCTCCTCAACAGACTTGACGAAGAGCTACGGGAAGCAGCAGAGAACTCCAAGTAAGTATCAGCCAAAAATAAAGGTCCATTAAGGACTATGACTGGAAGAAAATATATATATGGCACTGTTGTTTTGTTCGTACCATCATGGTATACACCCCTCAGTCATAACATTAAAACCACTGACATGAAGCAAAGCACATAACATTGATTATCTCATTACAATAGCAACTCTTAAGGGATGGGATGTAGTAGTCAGAAAGTGAACAGCTCTTAAAGTTCTTAAAGGCAAATTAATGCTGTTCTGTGGCGTCCACGGCTTAAGAGGTCAGAGCTCTTTTAGTGGCACGAGGGACTAATATTAGTCAGGTGGTTTTATCAGTATCATGTATCAGTATATTTGGCATGTGGCCCACTACAAATTCTTAAATCTGTCTTTGAAAGATTTCTTCTGGATTTTTTTTAAAGCATTCAGTCCTATATAGGTCCTAGCAGGTCACAACATAGATTTCTTTGAAATACACACATGTCCAAATGTTTGTGGACACCTTATATAATGCATACATTCAGCCACTTTCAGGCACCCATTGCTGACACAGATTTGCAAATGCACACACAGCTTGTCTAGTCTCTGTAGAAAAGCAGGTAAACATAAACCTATTGGCACCATGTGTAATGCCAGGCGTGGGCTAAAGAGGGTATAGAGCCCTCCAACTTTATACATAAACCTTGTTAATGTTGAGACAATATCAAACCAGTACCTGCAATTAGGTACTAAATCTAAGTGTATTATGATTTGTTTTACGTAGAATCAACAGCTTTCTCCAAGGACCCGAGGTGCCACCAGCGGAACCTATGTAAGATTTTTCTTATCTATTCTTCAGGAGAGCCATTCCAGTTTTTTGGGGCTGCTAAATGCTATTGCTATCTTTAACTATTTTTGCTTGTTCTGTGTGTGCAGAGCCCAACCCAGTGCAAGCAGTTCTGAAGCCTAGGTAGCAATGGAGAAGTGCATGGCCAGAGTGTATGTGCGCGTGTATAGAAGAGAGGTCATGTGATATATTTCTGGAAGCTGGACTCTACACACCTGATTACTTGTGCTTTTATCTCTTCTGGCACCTGGATCTGTACATCACCAACACACCATTCCTCCCCCACACACATCAGCTCTTTAGAAGAAAAGAAAACTAGCATAGACTAGTGTAGCCCTTAAATCGTCACAGCCAAACAACGTTTCTTAGCTGGACCAAGAATTCCACAATTGTTGTTCTTATTTGTATGTTTTGGCAATATGTTTTCTTCTAGTTCTTCGAGGTATGCATTAGAAGCATTCGAGCAATAATAACAACATGTACATCTAACGCTAAGGTATTTGATCTACCATGTCGATTTACAAGTCTGCTTGAAATAAGTGAATCAGCTGGATTGATCGCACATGGACATCACAACACCGCCACCATCTTCTTGTATTGGTATATGTATGATCACTCAGTTTTGACCTCAAATCGTCAGCTACAACATAGAATTCCTTTTAGCTAGAGCGCTAATGTGCTAATGCTCTATTTCTGTACACAGTCCTGGATTTGTTTGTAGCAATTTATGGACACACTTTATTTTGATAGTTCACTATAGATCATCTACAGGCGATTTATTTTTTAAATGGTGAAACTCAGCAATGTTAGGGTTAGGATTAGCTTTAGGTTTAGAATTGAAGTTAAGGTTCAGGTTAGGTGTATGCTAGTAGAATCTATCAAAGGAGCATTAGTCGATTTTTATCTCCCGTTTCACTGATAACCCTTATAATTAATGCATTTGGCTACTTTAAGTTGCACCCACACACATTGTAGTCCCTGTAGAGAAGTATTGCCAATAGAATAGGACTCTTTGGAGCAGATAAACATAATCTTTTTGGCACCATGCCTAATGCCAGGCTAGAGGGTAAAGCCCCACAGCATTGAGCTGTTAAACAGTGCAACTGTGTTCTCTGGAATGATGGTGTTCTAATACTTGAAGTTGGGGATGAGGTGGGATGGTGATCATCTAATATCCTGACCTCACTAACCCTCTTGTTGCTGAATGCAGCCAGACCCTCACAGCAGTGCTCCAAAATCTAGTAGAAAGTCTTTCCTGGACAGAAGAGACAGTTACTCCAACAAAAGCAGGATGAATATTTTTAAAACTCTTCATTTCTTTAAATTTAGTGAATGAGCCCCAAGCTGTCCCAATACTTTTGTCCAGATAGTGTATTTACACCGATCTCCTGTAAGTCTGTTTGTTTAAAACAACATAGCTGAAGCTGGTCAGTGCTAATTATCGCTGTGGACTAGAAAACACCTTGCGCTGCTAAAATAAGTTACAACAAGAAACTCACTTAACAAGAGTGAACACTGGAACTGAAGTTTGCTCCTGGACAAGTATGTTCCTCCTGGACATCCGTGTAAATGCTCGAAATGTGTGTAATGCGCTGAACTGTTTGACCTTACATAATGAATAGAATAAATAAACCTCTATCACTTAGAAAGCTGAGTACCGTAAAGCTCTGGGTGAACTCTGGGTGAACAGAAATATCTGTAATACTGGACAGCTGCAGCTATCAATGCCAACTAGCTAACACAGTCAGTGACTGATAAACTCATGGGAGCTCATTTCAGTTAAAACACTTCACTCTCACATCAGCTAATCATTACAAGCCAGATTCTGTGTGTTTAGAATAGAGTTCATACTTTTACTCTCAAGAAGCTAAATGTCTTAGTGGGGAGTACCACATATCAGGGTAAAATGCTAACACCATCACCCCACTTACACCTGGGGGTTTGAGGCTTACTCTGGCCAAACACAGCTGCTATATGAAGACAAATTTGTAGAGCATATAGGTAGTATGATTAGACGATAATTCTCTCAAATACAAAGCTTTTAGAGACATGTCAAGTGGATAACACAGTAAAATGGAAACTGTCCAGTGTTGTTGCGTTCACCACCTCTTAACCGCTAGAGGTCATGTTTCTTAAATCTTGACTAATGCTCCTTCAAATTCAACTTGTTCTGTTAGTAAAGCCTAGGTGAATGTTTGTGAAAGTCAGTGTGAGCACCTATCACCTATCTAGAGTGGATTCTCAAAATAAAGTGTTAACCAATTCATGGCTTTCTTTTTTCATGTTCTTTTTAACAAAAAGTATGACGAAAGAACAAGATGATTACAAAAGCAGGCAAAGACTTTTTCGATCAGCAGAGAAGTCACTTTGTTACCAGCCCTTGTTCATAAAAAAACTTGGTCTTATGCCACGAGTAATCCGTCTCTCAGAGTAAGACAGAAGCAGTGAAAGGGTTTCTAAAGGTCTTTTCCTCCAGTCACAGTGTTTGCCATGTGTAGTGATCTGATTAGTCGCTCCAGTCAAGTGGTCTGTCAATTTGGAGAGCATGCAGCTTCAGAGGTCTGTCAAGTCAATCAGCGTGGCTCGTGTCTTTTGAACACCTGTTTGTATGTGTATGTGACTTGTGTGTGTGTGTGTGTGTGTGTGTGTGTGTGTGTGAATGAGTTTTGTAAGTGAGGTTGTGATTTGGGAGTGTGTATGTGGAAATCATATCTGTTGTTTGCCATAATAGGTTTAACAAAAAAGAAAAGGAAGCGCTCATCTTGGGAAAAGAGGGCGGGGAATCAAAAAAAGCTGTAAAGCACAATATCCACATTCTCAGTGTGTGCGTGAGTGCACGCATGTCACTGCATGTCTCCTAGCTGTTAATATGTTGTCACTAAAAATATCAAATATCAAAAAAATATTGAACAGGTGGATACTTTTGACCTAGAGGCCTTCTCAGATCATATGAAGATGTTGTAAAATAATGCAGAATATATCAATAAATTTACCTCAACCCTAATGATAGTGCTGATCTTTTTTTCCTGCCATCATCCATCCATCCATCTTTTCTGTTCCCTTCTGGTCACGGTGGGTCCAGAGCCTATCTGGAAACATTGGTCATGAGGCAGGAATACCCCCTGGACAGGGCACCAGTCCAATGCAGGGTACCACAGACACTAGTTTTCTCACCCTCCCACTTCCAGGGCCAATTTAGCATAGCCTTTTCACAAACCATGTGTTTTTGGGAGGTGGGAGAAAACACTCCTCACAGACTGTGACCAAAGTGAAGACATCTGGGGTATCTTCTAAACCTATTTAAAATTATTGCTCTCATCATCATAGTCCAGCTCATCCTCCTGCTCCTCTTCTAGTTGTCCATAGCGAAACTGTGCCATATAGCCCCATATATACAATATCTTCATCCTCATCATCCGCTGGCCCATCCCCAAGGTCCACTAGCTGATTCTTATTGACATGTCCAGAACTGAAGCTGCCCTGGCCACTAATAGTAGAAGAGGATGAGGTGGTATCCATACTGCAGTGGCTCGGTTTTTCATGTCTCCTGGACACGAGAGAACAAACGACTCCTCACAGACTATGATCAAAGTGAGGATCAAACCCAATACCCAAGGCCACTGAAGCTGTACTGGCTTCCTAAGTCACTATCAGCCCATTCATTCATCCATTCATTTGTTCATTCATTCATTCATTCTTCTTATCTGATTTTTCCGTGTCAGGGTCGCATGCAAGGCAGGAATACTCCCTGTCAGGGTGCTAGTTCATCATTCACTAGCCCCTATGGACAGTTTAGCATAGTCAATGTACCTACCAATTTTTAACCTGTTTTGGGAGAAGGAAGGAAACAGGAATACCTGAAAAAAAACCCACATGGCACCGGGAGAACACACCAAACTCCCCCAGGCACCTGGAGCTGTGCGGCACACACTACCTGCTACCTCATTTCAACAAGCGTTTTATTCCACTTTTATTAAAATAAGTGGAACAGACACACTTCCACACCAAATCAATGACTGCAAACAAACCCGTCTACAAAGTGAATTGTACGCCCTTAAGAAACTGTACGTAATGCTGCTCAGGCTCCAACTGGATCCAACAGGATCCAACTGTTGCTCGAGCAAAATGCATTGCTTCACACAATCAAAATGTCACAGAAAGCTAATAGACTAAAGGTGATGAGGTAAAGACCTATGAGCCAAAAGTTTACAGACAGAAATAACATCACAGAACAGGAAGAGTCGCTAATGCTAAAGCTTTCAAACTCACTGTGGTAAATCTCTTGTAAACACCTGGTCAAGTACATTTGTTCCTTAGTAATATCATCATAAAATGTAACATTAAACGTCTGTTATTTCATACATATTGACCTATATGGCTACAAGTTCAACAAATTATACTAGGCTACCTTGTCTTAGTGTCTCTATGGAGCAACTTGGACATTGAGTCATGTACTGGAGATGTGGGGCAAACTCATATTTCAGAACACTTTTGCTGTATTTCAGGGTATCTTCTAAAACTATTTGAAATTATAGCTCTCATCATCATATTCCAGCTCATCCTCCTGCTCCTCTCCCAGTTGTCCATAGCGGAATTTGCGGTAAACCGTGCCATCCTGCCCCATATACACGATATCTTCATCTTCATCATCCTCATCGTCTGCCGGCCCATCCCCAAGGTCCACTAGCTGATTCTCATTGAAATGTCCAGAACTGGAGCTGGCCTGGCCGCCATAAGTAGAAGAGGACGAGGTCGTACCTCCACGGTAGCTATCCTTACCACTGCTGTGGCCCAGTTTTTCATAACCCCGGGCCACAGCGGTGTCAGGCGTAGGTCGTTTGGAGGAGCGTTTGATGAGCACAACTATGGCGACCAAGCCCAGCACCAGCAGGATGGAGGTGGTGATGAAGAGTGCCAGGTTGCCTGGGTACTCCTCTTCCTCGAGGTTGTGCAAGGCGGAGCTGAGGACACACTTGCCTTGAAGGACACAGAAACATTGGCTAGGTCACTAATGGTCTTCTGAAGGTACTGTAGGTAACTGCATTTGTTTTCTAGCCCATATAAAGTGTTACTGCACAAAAGGTTTTATATTAGTTATGAACGATATCCGTGTTAGATTGCTGATGCTTATCTTGTTCTGTAGAAACAACTACAGAAATACATACATTATATGGACAGAAGTATTGGGACACCTGCTCATTCATTGTTTTTTATGAAATCTAGGGTATTAGAAATGAGTTTACCCTGCTTTTGCTGGAGTAAGTGTCTCTACTGTCCAGGGAAGGATTACTGGTAGATGTTGGAGCATTACTGTGAGGATCTGAGTCTTAGTAAGGTTCAAGGTCATTGGATGATTAACACATCTTACATGATATATACTGGATGGAGCTCCATCATTCCAGAGAACATAGTTTCGCTGTTTCACAGCTCAATGCTGGGGGCCTTATACTTCAGCCTGGCATTAGGCTTGGTGTCAATAGGTTTATGCTTATCTGTTCTAAAGAGTGCTATTCTATCAGAGACTAGACAGGCTGTATGTGCATTTGCACATCTGTGTCCGCAATTCATTAGAAGGGGTGCCCACAAACATCTGGACCTATAGTGTAGACCAGGGGTGGGCAACGGGGGCCGTAGTCCAGCACAGTTTACTGATTTTTTGTAATCTGGTCCTCCACATAGTGATTTGCCCACCCCTGGTGTCGACTGTCATGGCTGTCTGCACATTTTTTGTGCAGCCAACCATAAGTATAAGAAGGTTCTGAAATGTTTTAAAGGTGCTTCAAAGGGTACTTTGAGTGATTCTTGTAGAGGAGATATGTGTGTGTGTGACATCTCTTTTGAAGGTTTAAAGATATCAATGTAAAAAAGGTTATTTACCATTTATAGGTTCTTCACACACATCTCTTTTACAAAAAATGGTTCATTATAGAACCTAAAGTGCATGTCAATTTATTCAGTACTGTGTTCAGAAGTATTCCTATAATTTTTTTTCTGAAAGACATAGATGCTTTACATGGATTTACATTGTTCTTTAAAAAGTGAGATGCTAAATAGATGCACAGTGTCAGCCCTGCGGCGCCGCGCCCCCCCCCCCCCAGGGGCGGCTTCGGGCCGCGGTCCACAGGCTCCTGGGAACTTTTCAGTCAATGTTAGGTTAATTTCTATGTTCACGTACTTTCTGTTCCTCCCGTTGGTTTGCACTCTAAGGACTTTTATGTTGACAGCGGTCGCAGCAAGGCGCCATGTTTTTGTGTTTACATCTAATTGGTTTCACCTGAGTGCTGGAGTACAAAGGGAGCAAACGCAGAGGCATCGGCGCCGAGAATTACTCTTGCGATGCCAAGCTGTAAGGTTGGCTTCATGGTCTGGAGACTTCTAGGAAGTTCTACAAGTTCAAATAGTCTATGCTCTATCGGAGCGGTTTCTCGTACAGGAGTTCGCTGTCTGGTACACCGGTTGGTCGCCAAGGGGATTTGGCGTCCGGTTCCCTAGCACCTGAGTCGAGTAAGTTCGTCAGCGCCTGACTAGCGCGGTTTGTTATTTGTCCCCTCTCGCTTTGCTCCCGGACGGCTTTCCAGCCTCAGGTGGTTTTTCCCTGGTTTATCCCCTTTCAGTTTTCACCTGTTTGTTTTCTGTTTCTGTTTATTGGACCCTGTACTTTGCTGCCTCGTCTTGTTTGTGTTTGTTCTGTTTGGTTCGTCCATTAAAGACGGTTTCTCTGCATTGCTCTGTCCCTGTGTGTTCCCTTGTCTCGCCTAGCCAGCATGACAGAATTCTCGGCCGACACCCTCCGAACAGTGGGGATGGACGCCTTGGATCACGCTGTTCGCGCCCAAGGTCAATTCTTGGGGCAGCAGCAACACACTCTGAGCGTGTCAGAGACTGTGGGCCACCTGGCGCAGCAACAGGTGGGCCAGCAGCACCAAGTCACCCAACTAGTGGGTGACGTTTAGGGGCTCATGAATCTGGTAAAGACTTCGTTAGAGCCTGCTAGCACACCCCATAGCGCGTATCCGGTTGGCAAACCGGATACGTACAGTGGCAATCCGGAGCTTTGCGAGGGGTTCTTGCTTCAGTGTGAGGTCTTCTTTAAGAACTCCCTGACCGGCACTGACCAGGCGAAGATCGCCTTTATAGTATCCCGGCTCGCAGGGAAGGCTCTGGATTGGGCCACATTTTAAGGCAGTGTTTTTACACCCCCGAGAGGGACTCACCAAGGGCGATCTGCTGCTGCGCATGGAGCAGGGCTCCCAGTCGGATGGAATCAGCCGGCCCTCTTGGCCCTGTTTCGTAACGGGTTGAACCCCCGTCTGCAGCGGGAGTTGGCCTGTCGGGGCGAGACGTTGGGGCTGGACGACTTCATCGCGCTCGCGATCCGGCTGGACCAGCTCCTAGGTCGCCCTACTCACCCCAGACCCCACGGAGCTGGGGGATCGGTCGCCTGCCCCAAGAAGCAGGCCAGCCAAGGTGCACCAAGGAATATTGGACTCCCTAGTGCAGCGGGTACAGCGGCCTCCATCTCGCCCAGTACACCGGAGAGTGAGCCCATGGAGGTGGGTCTCGGCCGCTTGGCACCGGAGGAACGCGGTCGGAGGACCAGAGAGGGGCTATGCTTCTACTGCGGGGAAGCGGGGCATCGTCGCAGAGACTGCCGGAGGAGGATCCTGATGGCTTCTCGCCCTAACACCGATGGGCGCGAGGAGGGGACTCCTCGCGCTAATGCGGTGAGTCTGCCCGTTCCGGGGCTAGTGTCTCGGTCGATCACGTTGCCAGTATTGGTGACCTACCGGTCTCAGTGTGTGTGTGTTGCAGCGTTGATCGACTGCGGCGCGGAGGGGAGCTTCCTGAGGGCCGACATCGTGGAGCGTCTGGGAATCCCGGTGGAGGAACTCCAGAGACCTCTCTGCATCACCGCCCTGGATGGGCAGCCCATGGGTCCTCGCCCCATTACCCACGTGACCACTGAGGTTCACCTAGCCGCGAGTTTCCTGCACCAGGAGGAGGCCTCACTGCTGGTACTCCCGGCCTCCGAGCATGCTCTGATACTAGGTCTGCCGTGGCTAGGTAAACACAACCCGCACATCTCCTGGCCAGACAGGGAGATAGTATCTTGGTCCTCGTATTGCCGCACACACTGCCTCAATCTCGCCCCCCCCTTAGCATCGGATCCACCTCGGTGGAGAGCCCTGAACCCGAAACCCTAGTCGTCTTGCCGTCCGAGTATGAGGACCTTGCTGATGTCTTCTCCAAGTCCGGTGCTGCTAAGCTTCCCCCCCACCGCCCGTACGACTGTGCCATCGACCTAGTCGAGGGAGCGGTCTTACCTAAAGCGCGAGTTTACCCCCTCACTAGGGAGGAGGAACGGGCGATGGAGGATTATATAGACGAGGCCTTAGCACAGGGGTACATCACGCCGTCCAAATCTCCCGTAGCGTCAGGGTTTTTTTTCATTCAGAAGAAAGGGGGGGGGGGGTTGAGGCCGTGTATAGACTACTGGGCACTCAACGCGATTACCAGGCGCTTCCCCTATCCCATGCCGTTGGTCCCGTCTGCCCTCGAACAGTTACGGGGGTCCCGAGTGTTTAGCAAGCTGGATTTGCGCAGCGCGTATAATCTCGTGCGGATCAGGGAGGGGGACGAGTGGAAGACGCTGTTTATGACCACCAGGGGGCATTACCAGTATCGGGTCATGCCGTATGGCCTAGCCAACGCCCCCTCCGTCTTCCAGTCATTCATCAATGACGTCCTGAAGGACTACCTCGGACGATTCGTGGTGGTCTTTCTGGACGACATACTGGTGTACTCCCCCGACCTGGTCACCCATGTGCGCCACGTCCGCCTGGTCCTGGCGAGACTCAGGTCCCACCTGCTGTTTGTGAAACTAGAAAAGTGTGTGTTCCACGTGCCGGAGATACCTTTTCTGGGTTACATCATCAGCGAACGGGGGGTTCTTATGGATCAGGCAAAGGTTCAGGCAGTCCGGGACTGGCCGACACCTGGCTCGGTCAAGGAAGTACAAAGTTTTCTGGGGTTTGCGAACTTCTACAGAAGGTTCATCAGAGACTTCAGTAGTTTGGCAGCGCCCATCACGTCATTGCTAAAGGGAGCCCCGCGGCGCATCACTTGGACGCCCGCCGCGGAGGACTCGTTCCAAGCACTCAAGCGTGCTTTCACGTCGGCCCCGTTGTTACGACACCCCGATCCCCGTAGGCCGTTCGTGGTGGAGGTGGATGCCTCCGGTACAGGGGTGGGGGCTGTCCTGTCACAGAGACAGGAGGTAAGCGACCGCTTACACCCCATTGCGTTCTATTCCAAGAAGCTCACAGGAGCAGAGAGGAACTACGGGGTAGGGGATCGGGAGCTCCTGGCGGTTAAGATGGCACTGTCCGAGTGGCGTCATTGGTTGGAGGGGGCTGCCCACCCATTCCTAGTCCTTACCGACCATAAGAACCTCGAGTATCTCCGGCAAGCTAAGTGTCTGAACCCCCGACAGGCCAGGTGGTCCCTGTTTTTCGCCAGGTTCCAGTTCCACATCACATACAGGCCGGGCTCCCGTAACACTAAGGCGGATGCCCTCTCCCGCATCCACCAAACGGCGGAGGGGGGGGAGGTCGACCCGGTACCCTTGTTACCACCTTCGGTCTCAGTCGCGGCGATACAATGGGACCTAGATACGGAGCTAGCCGAGGCACTTTCCCGCACCGTCGT
The DNA here is from genome assembly GCF_030463535.1 of Salminus brasiliensis. Classification (NCBI taxonomy): domain Eukaryota; kingdom Metazoa; phylum Chordata; class Actinopteri; order Characiformes; family Bryconidae; genus Salminus; species Salminus brasiliensis. Next base: position 15,371,621 of record NC_132878.1, read on the forward strand.
TCCCACAGTGTGCCCCCCGGACAGGGTCTACGTACCGAGCACGTTCCGGGAGAGGCTCGTTGGCTGGGCCCACGCCTCTCCAACAGCCGGCCACCCAGGTGAGACCCGTACTTTCCACCTACTGGCGGCCAAGTACTGGTGGGAAGGGATGCGGGCAGACATTCACCGTATAATTGCTTCATGTAGCACCTGCGCCCTGTGCAAAACCCCCAAGACGCTCCCTTCGGGGAAGCTCATGCCTCTGCCCGTCCCCAACCGCCCGTGGTCTCACCTGGCGGTAGACTTTGTCACGGATCTGCCCGAATCCGGGGGTTACACGGTGGTGATGACGGTGGTGGATCGATTCTCGAGGGGGGTTAAGTTCATCCCGTTCCCTGCGTTGCCCACAGCAATGCAGACGGCCCAAGCCCTGGTAGACCATCTCCTCCGGAATTTCGGAATCCCGGAGGACATAGTATCAGACCGAGGGGCCCAGTTCACATCCCGGGTGTGGGGTGCGTTTTGCGAGCACCTGGGGGTGAGTGTAAGTCTGTCCTCAGGATACCACCCTCAGACCAATGGCCAGTGCGAGCGCATTAACCAGGAGCTGGGGAAGTTTCTGCGAATCTACTGTCACGACTACCCCAGCGACTGGTCGCGGTATCTGGTTTGGGCCGAGATGGCCCAGAACTCGCTGAAGTGCGCGACCACTGGCCTCACCCCCTATCAGTGCGTGTTAGGCTACCAACCCCCGTTGGCCCCTTGGACTGCTGCGGAGACCCCGGTACCAGCAGTTGATGCATGGATGCGCCGCAGCGAAGACGTCTGGACCAAGACCCATCAGCACATCCAGACCTTCCTGGGGCGCTACAAGACACAGGCAGATAGGAAGCGTGGGGAGACCCCGTCATACGCGCCTGGAGATCGCGTATGGGTCTCCACACGGAACTTTCGGACTGGTCTTCCGTCTCAAAAACTGGCAGCTAAGTACATGGGTCCATTCGAGGTTGTCAAACACGTCAATGAGGTTTCGGTTAAGGTTCGTTTACCCCCACACTCACGAATGCATCCCGTGTTTCATGTTTCGCAGCTCAAGCCTGTGGTGTCGGGGCCCCTGGACGAGGCCACCCCGGCGGACACACCGCCGGAGCCTGTAGAGGTGGAAGGGACGCCCGCTTACACGGTCCGGCGAGTACTGGACTCCCGACGGCGCGGGGGCCGACTGCAGTATCTGCTGGACTGGGAAGGGTATGGTCCGGAGGAACGCTCCTGGGAACCGGCTAGTAACGTCCTGGACCCGGCATTGGTCCAGGAGTTTCATGAACGCTATCCGGACAAGCCGGCTCCCAGGCCTCGCGGTCGCCCCAAGAAGCCGCGGGCCCCCGCCCGTGGAGGGCTCTCCAGTCGGCAGGTGTCACGGTCCGTCTCGTCGGACCGAGTGGGCCCGCTCCTGGACGTTCTGGGCTCTCGGGCATCTGGCCGGCGACCGGGGTGTCCCCGTCGGGGGACCCGACCGGCCGCCTCGGGGGGGGTACTGTCAGCCCTGCGGCGCCGCGCCCCCCCCAGGGGCGGCTTCGGGCCGCGGTCCACAGGCTCCTGGGAACTTTTCAGTCAATGTTAGGTTAATTTCTATGTTCACGTACTTTCTGTTCCTCCCGTTGGTTTGCACTCTAAGGACTTTTATGTTGACAGCGGTCGCAGCAAGGCGCCATGTTTTTGTGTTTACATCTGATTTGTTTCACCTGAGTGCTGGAGTACAAAGGGAGCAAACGCAGAGGCATCGGCGCCGAGAATTACTCTTGCGATGCCAAGCTGTAAGGTTGGCTTCATGGTCTGGAGACTTCTAGGAAGTTCTACAAGTTCAAATAGTCTATGCTCTATCGGAGCGGTTTCTCGTACAGGAGTTCGCTGTCTGGTACACCGGTTGGTCGCCAAGGGGATTTGGCGTCCGGTTCCCTAGCACCTGAGTCGAGTAAGTTCGTCAGCGCCTGACTAGCGCGGTTTGTTATTTGTCCCCTCTCGCTTTGCTCCCGGACGGCTTTCCAGCCTCAGGTGGTTTTTCCCTGGTTTATCCCCTTTCAGTTTTCACCTGTTTGTTTTCTGTTTCTGTTTATTGGACCCTGTACTTTGCTGCCTCGTCTTGTTTGTGTTTGTTCTGTTTGGTTCGTCCATTAAAGACGGTTTCTCTGCATTGCTCTGTCCCTGTGTGTTCCCTTGTCTCGCCTAGCCAGCATGACAGAATTCTCGGCCGACACCCTCCGAACAGTGGGGATGGACGCCTTGGATCACGCTGTTCGCGCCCAAGGTCAATTCTTGGGGCAGCAGCAACACACTCTGAGCGTGTCAGAGACTGTGGGCCACCTGGCGCAGCAACAGGTGGGCCAGCAGCACCAAGTCACCCAACTAGTGGGTGACGTTTAGGGGCTCATGAATCTGGTAAAGACTTCGTTAGAGCCTGCTAGCACACCCCATAGCGCGTATCCGGTTGGCAAACCGGATACGTACAGTGGCAATCCGGAGCTTTGCGAGGGGTTCTTGCTTCAGTGTGAGGTCTTCTTTAAGAACTCCCTGACCGGCACTGACCAGGCGAAGATCGCCTTTATAGTATCCCGGCTCGCAGGGAAGGCTCTGGATTGGGCCACATTTTAAGGCAGTGTTTTTACACCCCCGAGAGGGACTCACCAAGGGCGATCTGCTGCTGCGCATGGAGCAGGGCTCCCAGTCGGATGGAATCAGCCGGCCCTCTTGGCCCTGTTTCGTAACGGGTTGAACCCCCGTCTGCAGCGGGAGTTGGCCTGTCGGGGCGAGACGTTGGGGCTGGACGACTTCATCGCGCTCGCGATCCGGCTGGACCAGCTCCTAGGTCGCCCTACTCACCCCAGACCCCACGGAGCTGGGGGATCGGTCGCCTGCCCCAAGAAGCAGGCCAGCCAAGGTGCACCAAGGAATATTGGACTCCCTAGTGCAGCGGGTACAGCGGCCTCCATCTCGCCCAGTACACCGGAGAGTGAGCCCATGGAGGTGGGTCTCGGCCGCTTGGCACCGGAGGAACGCGGTCGGAGGACCAGAGAGGGGCTATGCTTCTACTGCGGGGAAGCGGGGCATCGTCGCAGAGACTGCCGGAGGAGGATCCTGATGGCTTCTCGCCCTAACACCGATGGGCGCGAGGAGGGGACTCCTCGCGCTAATGCGGTGAGTCTGCCCGTTCCGGGGCTAGTGTCTCGGTCGATCACGTTGCCAGTATTGGTGACCTACCGGTCTCAGTGTGTGTGTGTTGCAGCGTTGATCGACTGCGGCGCGGAGGGGAGCTTCCTGAGGGCCGACATCGTGGAGCGTCTGGGAATCCCGGTGGAGGAACTCCAGAGACCTCTCTGCATCACCGCCCTGGATGGGCAGCCCATGGGTCCTCGCCCCATTACCCACGTGACCACTGAGGTTCACCTAGCCGCGAGTTTCCTGCACCAGGAGGAGGCCTCACTGCTGGTACTCCCGGCCTCCGAGCATGCTCTGATACTAGGTCTGCCGTGGCTAGGTAAACACAACCCGCACATCTCCTGGCCAGACAGGGAGATAGTATCTTGGTCCTCGTATTGCCGCACACACTGCCTCAATCTCGCCCCCCCCTTAGCATCGGATCCACCTCGGTGGAGAGCCCTGAACCCGAAACCCTAGTCGTCTTGCCGTCCGAGTATGAGGACCTTGCTGATGTCTTCTCCAAGTCCGGTGCTGCTAAGCTTCCCCCCCACCGCCCGTACGACTGTGCCATCGACCTAGTCGAGGGAGCGGTCTTACCTAAAGCGCGAGTTTACCCCCTCACTAGGGAGGAGGAACGGGCGATGGAGGATTATATAGACGAGGCCTTAGCACAGGGGTACATCACGCCGTCCAAATCTCCCGTAGCGTCAGGGTTTTTTTTCATTCAGAAGAAAGGGGGGGGGGGGTTGAGGCCGTGTATAGACTACTGGGCACTCAACGCGATTACCAGGCGCTTCCCCTATCCCATGCCGTTGGTCCCGTCTGCCCTCGAACAGTTACGGGGGTCCCGAGTGTTTAGCAAGCTGGATTTGCGCAGCGCGTATAATCTCGTGCGGATCAGGGAGGGGGACGAGTGGAAGACGCTGTTTATGACCACCAGGGGGCATTACCAGTATCGGGTCATGCCGTATGGCCTAGCCAACGCCCCCTCCGTCTTCCAGTCATTCATCAATGACGTCCTGAAGGACTACCTCGGACGATTCGTGGTGGTCTTTCTGGACGACATACTGGTGTACTCCCCCGACCTGGTCACCCATGTGCGCCACGTCCGCCTGGTCCTGGCGAGACTCAGGTCCCACCTGCTGTTTGTGAAACTAGAAAAGTGTGTGTTCCACGTGCCGGAGATACCTTTTCTGGGTTACATCATCAGCGAACGGGGGGTTCTTATGGATCAGGCAAAGGTTCAGGCAGTCCGGGACTGGCCGACACCTGGCTCGGTCAAGGAAGTACAAAGTTTTCTGGGGTTTGCGAACTTCTACAGAAGGTTCATCAGAGACTTCAGTAGTTTGGCAGCGCCCATCACGTCATTGCTAAAGGGAGCCCCGCGGCGCATCACTTGGACGCCCGCCGCGGAGGACTCGTTCCAAGCACTCAAGCGTGCTTTCACGTCGGCCCCGTTGTTACGACACCCCGATCCCCGTAGGCCGTTCGTGGTGGAGGTGGATGCCTCCGGTACAGGGGTGGGGGCTGTCCTGTCACAGAGACAGGAGGTAAGCGACCGCTTACACCCCATTGCGTTCTATTCCAAGAAGCTCACAGGAGCAGAGAGGAACTACGGGGTAGGGGATCGGGAGCTCCTGGCGGTTAAGATGGCACTGTCCGAGTGGCGTCATTGGTTGGAGGGGGCTGCCCACCCATTCCTAGTCCTTACCGACCATAAGAACCTCGAGTATCTCCGGCAAGCTAAGTGTCTGAACCCCCGACAGGCCAGGTGGTCCCTGTTTTTCGCCAGGTTCCAGTTCCACATCACATACAGGCCGGGCTCCCGTAACACTAAGGCGGATGCCCTCTCCCGCATCCACCAAACGGCGGAGGGGGGGGAGGTCGACCCGGTACCCTTGTTACCACCTTCGGTCTCAGTCGCGGCGATACAATGGGACCTAGATACGGAGCTAGCCGAGGCACTTTCCCGCACCGTCGTTCCCACAGTGTGCCCCCCGGACAGGGTCTACGTACCGAGCACGTTCCGGGAGAGGCTCGTTGGCTGGGCCCACGCCTCTCCAACAGCCGGCCACCCAGGTGAGACCCGTACTTTCCACCTACTGGCGGCCAAGTACTGGTGGGAAGGGATGCGGGCAGACATTCACCGTATAATTGCTTCATGTAGCACCTGCGCCCTGTGCAAAACCCCCAAGACGCTCCCTTCGGGGAAGCTCATGCCTCTGCCCGTCCCCAACCGCCCGTGGTCTCACCTGGCGGTAGACTTTGTCACGGATCTGCCCGAATCCGGGGGTTACACGGTGGTGATGACGGTGGTGGATCGATTCTCGAGGGGGGTTAAGTTCATCCCGTTCCCTGCGTTGCCCACAGCAATGCAGACGGCCCAAGCCCTGGTAGACCATCTCCTCCGGAATTTCGGAATCCCGGAGGACATAGTATCAGACCGAGGGGCCCAGTTCACATCCCGGGTGTGGGGTGCGTTTTGCGAGCACCTGGGGGTGAGTGTAAGTCTGTCCTCAGGATACCACCCTCAGACCAATGGCCAGTGCGAGCGCATTAACCAGGAGCTGGGGAAATTTCTGCGAATCTACTGTCACGACTACCCCAGCGACTGGTCGCGGTATCTGGTTTGGGCCGAGATGGCCCAGAACTCGCTGAAGTGCGCGACCACTGGCCTCACCCCCTATCAGTGCGTGTTAGGCTACCAACCCCCGTTGGCCCCTTGGACTGCTGCGGAGACCCCGGTACCAGCAGTTGATGCATGGATGCGCCGCAGCGAAGACGTCTGGACCAAGACCCATCAGCACATCCAGACCTTCCTGGGGCGCTACAAGACACAGGCAGATAGGAAGCGTGGGGAGACCCCGTCATACGCGCCTGGAGATCGCGTATGGGTCTCCACACGGAACTTTCGGACTGGTCTTCCGTCTCAAAAACTGGCAGCTAAGTACATGGGTCCATTCGAGGTTGTCAAACACGTCAATGAGGTTTCGGTTAAGGTTCGTTTACCCCCACACTCACGAATGCATCCCGTGTTTCATGTTTCGCAGCTCAAGCCTGTGGTGTCGGGGCCCCTGGACGAGGCCACCCCGGCGGACACACCGCCGGAGCCTGTAGAGGTGGAAGGGACGCCCGCTTACACGGTCCGGCGAGTACTGGACTCCCGACGGCGCGGGGGCCGACTGCAGTATCTGCTGGACTGGGAAGGGTATGGTCCGGAGGAACGCTCCTGGGAACCGGCTAGTAACGTCCTGGACCCGGCATTGGTCCAGGAGTTTCATGAACGCTATCCGGACAAGCCGGCTCCCAGGCCTCGCGGTCGCCCCAAGAAGCCGCGGGCCCCCGCCCGTGGAGGGCTCTCCAGTCGGCAGGTGTCACGGTCCGTCTCGTCGGACCGAGTGGGCCCGCTCCTGGACGTTCTGGGCTCTCGGGCATCTGGCCGGCGACCGGGGTGTCCCCGTCGGGGGACCCGACCGGCCGCCTCGGGGGGGGGTACTGTCAGCCCTGCGGCGCCGCGCCCCCCCCAGGGGCGGCTTCGGGCCGCGGTCCACAGGCTCCTGGGAACTTTTCAGTCAATGTTAGGTTAATTTCTATGTTCACGTACTTTCTGTTCCTCCCGTTGGTTTGCACTCTAAGGACTTTTATGTTGACAGCGGTCGCAGCAAGGCGCCATGTTTTTGTGTTTACATCTAATTGGTTTCACCTGAGTGCTGGAGTACAAAGGGAGCAAACGCAGAGGCATCGGCGCCGAGAATTACTCTTGCGATGCCAAGCTGTAAGGTTGGCTTCATGGTCTGGAGACTTCTAGGAAGTTCTACAAGTTCAAATAGTCTATGCTCTATCGGAGCGGTTTCTCGTACAGGAGTTCGCTGTCTGGTACACCGGTTGGTCGCCAAGGGGATTTGGCGTCCGGTTCCCTAGCACCTGAGTCGAGTAAGTTCGTCAGCGCCTGACTAGCGCGGTTTGTTATTTGTCCCCTCTCGCTTTGCTCCCGGACGGCTTTCCAGCCTCAGGTGGTTTTTCCCTGGTTTATCCCCTTTCAGTTTTCACCTGTTTGTTTTCTGTTTCTGTTTATTGGACCCTGTACTTTGCTGCCTCGTCTTGTTTGTGTTTGTTCTGTTTGGTTCGTCCATTAAAGACGGTTTCTCTGCATTGCTCTGTCCCTGCGAGTGTTCCCTTGTCTCGCCTAGCCAGCATGACACACAGTTGTCAAATTGTAACATTTCAAAAGAGGAAGGTAGCTTTAAACAGGGTATGTCATGCTTTATATTGTTGTTTTATTATTATAAATAAAATAATTGTATAAATATTTTTCTTTAAACTTTAATTAAAAGGAGATGCAACAGTGAGATGGTAGTTTTTTTTAAAAAATGTTTAAAACCTCTTTCAATTTTCCCTTGTATCCCTGATACAAGATCTGGACATACATAGAATTTGTGAAAATGTGTGTTGTACTTGTGTTTTCTTTTTCATTTCACAAAGAAACAATTTCAGATGCATTTTCAGACGCATTGCCCACCCCAGTGAAAGTCATTACCTCTGGTCTGTGTACAGTTACAGCATTCCTGGTCCTCTACTCTAGTATCTGCCTCCTCATGAAGCTCGTTCCTACAGCAGGGCAGACAGCGCCCTTCAGTGGTCAGGATGAACTCTGTAGAACAAATCGTGCAGTTGTGTGGCCCAGGTCCTTTACACTCCAAACACGACTCATCACAGGTTTGACAGTTATAACCCTGCTCCTGTAAAGAATAAACCCAATAAGAACATCCTGCCAAAAACAACACATGTTTAGCAGTTCACCCTGCTCTAAGACATCAAATTCATAAAGCATTTACTAGGTAGTTGATGGCTAAAATGAGGTGCGTTACTGGAGGATAGAGATGGATTTAAAGTGAAAGACCTGTAAGAACAGTGAGGCTTGATGGGGAGGATTTCAAATAGAACTGAAAAATTCTGTAATAAAAGTATGTGAACAAATCTTCAAATTTGTGGATTACTAACTACTAAATACTACTAACACGTGTTTAAATTGCTTTAAAAATATTACCGCACAGCATGATGCTGCCGTTTCACTTTTAAAATAGTGCCACAGTTACATTCTGGTGCCTGCAACTTCCGCACCTTTTAAGGTGATATGGAAACAGGCCAACTTTAGCCTTGTAGTTAGCCAGCATCACTGTTAATTTGCTATTGCATTACATTTAAAGTTGAACTTTCCATGTTAAGTGTTCATATCCCAGCAGTGGGACCAGAGTCATGGCAAGTCCTGGTTGGACTCAAACTGCATATCTCATGTAGACATGGATTTTTCCCTTTATCTAATTCCTCATGTATGTAAACGTGTGGATCAGATTACTGAAAACATCTGTATTTCTGCAGTTATCGGATTATGAATGCATGTACACACACTCATAGTTTATGTAACAACACTGGCTGCTAAAATGTACCTCAGGTACAACATATTCCCCCATGCCACAGAGCGAATCACAAGCTCCCTCTGAAAGTGTGTATCCAAGATGACATGAGCTGCAGGCCTCCGTTCCTTTACCTGCCAAAGATATTAAAGGGTGAGCAAAGAAAAACATTTGACTGTTGATACGAGATGCTGCAATACAGGGGGCAGAGTTGGCCTTTTTACTATGTGGGTGAAAGCTACAATAACTGGATAAAGCCTACATTATCCAAACCTATTTAACCTTACATAATTAATTAAACATGTTGCTACCTCCCACCAGATGGCATTTCAAAGGTTAGGTTTTATGTACAGGTGTGAAGAGTTCACATATACCAATCATAGACATCATGGCACTATTGGGGCTTTTAATGATCTCTTTAAACTGTTCTTTTTTGGGGCAGAATGAGTTACAACATACATCTTTACTAAAACTGATAATAAATAATTTGGTGCACAGACTCAAAATCATACACAATATGGACAAATGTATTGGGACACATGCTTATTCATTGTTTCCTCCCAAATCAAGGGTATTAAGAGTCCTGCTTTTGTTGGAGTAACTGTCCCTACTGTCCAGGGCAAGCCTTCTACTGGATTGTGGAGCACTGCTGTGAGGATTTGATTGCATTCAGTGACAAGAGCGTTAGTAAGGTCATGATGTTGGATGGTTACTACCCCACCTCATCTCCAACTCCCCCAATTCCTCAACACAGTTCCACTGCTCCTCAGCTCAATGCCGGGGGGCTTTATACCCCTCTAACCCGTGCTTGGCATTATGCATGGTGCCAATATGTTCATGTTGATCTGCTTCAGAGAGGCCTATTCTATTGGCAGCACTTCTCTGGAGGAAATTCTCTACTGTATTACATCTGTGTCCACAATTGGGGGCAAATTAAAGTAGCTGAATGCATCTATTAGTTTACAAACATCTGGACATTCAAAATATACGTTTCACAATGGGGAGCAGAGGTGACTAAGTGGTAAGAGCACTGGGCTATTGATGACAGGGTTGTGGGCCATTGTTGGCAAGTGCTGCAAGTGCTGCAAAGATGGCTACCCACCGCTCCAGGCAAAAGTATAAGATTCTGTAGAGGAACCTTCAAAAAAGGTTTTTAGAATAAATAAAAGTTTTTTTTGAAGGTTCCTCAAACCTTAAGAAGTTATTCCACAGTTTCAAACGGAAGAACTTCTAAAAGTTCCTCAAGGATCTTATACCTTTAACAGTGTACACTGTACTCCAAATATGTAGTGTACACTCATTCTGTCCCAGTAAAAGAACAGTTCAAACTAACCACTGAACTCTCAATGTTGCCATGACACTGTCTATCCATATGTCCATAATGAGTGTATGTAAACTCCTAACCAAAAAAAGTTTTTAAAGCAACCAGACATGAACAGATAAATACAATCAGTATCAAGTGGTGCTTTCTGAAGTGTTCTGAATGGGCTCCACTTGCTTTATAAGAGGCCTTTGTACCTGTACATGTTTTGCAGGTGTGGTGGCAGAGCTCGCAGTGACGGTGGAGTGTGTCCTGGTAATGCTGGAAGGGGCAAGAGAACACACAACGGCCCTGCTCCTTCACAAACAGCAAGTCTTCCCTGCAGCTCACACAACCCTCAGTGCCCCCACGCACACACTCTGCACAGCTCTCGTCGCAGCGCTCACACGTCCTTGTGTCCGTGGTTGCATAGTGACTTCAACCGAGAGGGAGAGGAGAAAGTTGTGTGTGAGTGGCGGGATCTGCATGCTTGTGGACATGCAGGTAAATAATTCAAGTTATTTCAGACATTTCCAAACAACTAGCAACTGTTCTGTAGAAAACACATAGAAACAGTGTACATTGCAGTGTAAAAGTCAAAGACCACCCATCCTTTATTTAATTTTTTAGTCAAAACTAAAAATAATATGAAATCTATCAGTGCATACATACTATATCATACAGAACTCCAATATATGGTCATGGATACATATGTAAAGGCATATATATCAAAGTATATGAATATATTAATTTTACACAGATGATGTATTTATTATATATTGGGCACAAAGGCATAACATATGGATCATACATATATTTCAGATTTTTTGTGAATACATATATGGTCATAAATGTAGTAACATACATAACTATCAATTATTGTACATATATGTAATTCATTGTTACTGTCCAGCAAAAAAGTTGTATCTCTATTTTTGCTGTTTTTAATTAGAATTTTGCTGCTGACATAATTTGAATCTAACAATTGTTCTTTAGATTTATGTTTAATGGATTAAAAACACTAATAATACGCAAAAACATTTTAAAAAATCTTTTTTGTCAGCAAGAGCTTCTTAAACACCACATTTTAGATCAACTTCTCACAAGAGTGGAAGGATGGAAACACCTGTGGGTGTTTTGGAAACCGCTGTTTTTTCCCCCTACTTTCACTGACTTTCCTTATGCAAGTGGATTATTATGGTTGCAATGGATTTTTATGGATTGTTTTTCTATAGGAATGAATGGGGTGCAAACATTTGTGCACCCTCCTTATGTCACAATAATACAAATACTACACTAGTAACACTCAAACAATGGCATGGGGTACCCCAGCAACCACTTTACAACACAATAGCACCCACCTATAAACCACTTAGCAACACCGTAGCAACCACCTAAGATACCAAAGCAACCACTTAGCCATCTCCTAGCAACACCAGAACAACCACCTGTGATACTATCTCAGCCACCTAGCAACGGCACAGCACATCTATCTATCTACATAAATACTCTCTCTCTCTCTCTCTCTCTCTCTCTATATATATATATATATATATATATACACACACACACACATATATATATATATTTTTTTTTCTTTTTTTCCCCCCAAAATATAGAAATCCAGAATAATCCTCAGAATAAACTGGCATGTTTCTGAAGTTTTGGTTCAGTGATTTTTTTCATATTCAGCACAGGTATTATTGCCCAGAAAGCAGATGAAATTATGCATATTGGGAGTTTTGCATGAAAATAAATGAGTACACAGTACAAACCATATCATTCACATTAAATACAGTCATAGAGCAGTCAGTCGATTTCTCACCTAGGCCGGCAAGACTCCACACACTCCTTGCCCTCTCTGTAGAGATGAGTCTTGCAGCTCAGGCACTCATGACTATGGCGCCCCATGCAGCTCAGGCAGTTAGGGTGGCATGGCTCACACCTCTGCGTCTCACCGTTAAAGAAACCCATGGGACACTCATTTACACACGTACCATCTGCAAGTACACAACAAATACAACAACAACTAGAGCAGTGTGGACATTCTGATCAGTGCTCCTAGCTTGAGCCTTTGAGGGGAACCCTGAATACTCGGACATGTAAGCTTGCTTAGCAATATGCTACACATGCCCAATATTACAATAGTTATAGTTTTAGCTCTTTATAGTTTTGCCCACTAAGTGAACAACAGGGAGCTAAATATCCAATATTCTATTTGACTCAAATTTTATTCAGCCTTTCCAACTTTAGTTAAAGGCATCACCCAAGAAACATAACTGAAGGTATGATTTTCTGTAGGGCTGAGTTCAATGCATAGTCCATCATAGTGCAACAATGGGGACTACTAGTACTGGAATTTTGCCTAGTTGTCATGGTAATTAAAATAATCAAGCCAGTTTGACTTGGTTTATACATATATTATATATAATAGTATTGGACACATACATGGCTTAATGATTAGGGCTCTCTTTAAGGACGGCTTTACAAACAGTAAGGTTTCTCAGCAGTAATCTTAATGCACTTTGACATTTGGAAGTAAAATGAAAAGTCCTGTATAAATGAAGAGCATGCATTTATATAAACTGTATACATGTAAACATTCCTCAAATCTCCAAAACAGTAAACTCAGCAAAAAAAACAAACAGAAAAACTTAAAATGTATGATTTACATTTACACTTATGGTATTTAGCAGACACATATACGCAGGAAGTTTTACAAAAGTGTTCCTTGCTACTGTAAACACGCTACAGATATCCTTGAGCTACAGCAAGAAACAAGAGTCAAACATGTTTGATTTGGACGTTCACTTCTGTAATTTGGAAAGTGAGATGCTAAGCTAACGCTGCTAACAAACTCAAAACTTAAGACTGTCACGCATCTCTCAATCTGCCCTAAACACTTTTAGATCTTAAGCTGTTTCGCACACACAAATGGGCGTGCTGTGGAAAACAGTATGGTCTACTTCAAGCTATGAAAACAAAAATAGTGTAATATATATTTTTTCTCTGTAAATAGTTATTAAGTAATTTCTCTGCACAGCTGAATAGTATGTTTCTGTCTGTTTGAAAGCAGAGTAGTGGGGCGTTCTGCAGAAGATAATGTAGTTCAACTGTTAGAATATGGTCCATGCTATGTATATTTGAAAAAAAAACTTGTTCATAGCTTTTTGGTAAATACTTAAAGCATCTAATGATTTTGGGCATGTATTCACCGAGATGAGATTGTCTAAGACTGTCAAAGTCCAATGTTAGTAACAATAGCCTAGCATATTCTATTCTAATCTAAAGAAGCCGACATCAAGCATGTCTTGGCGGGTCAACTGCATCTGCTGTAAGTGGGAAATAATGTTCATTTTGTGTGTTCCTTTAAGTGGTTTTAAAAAAAAGATGGGTCTTCAGGCTATGTTTAAAGGACTGTTCAGACACATATTTCTGCATCCTGGATCAGTTACATGTACATTAAATTAGATTATTCCAAGTAATTTTGAACAATTTCTATTAGCTTACCTATGAATTGTTCACAAAATGTAAAGTAACTGGTGCTTTCAAATGGTGTTATCATGTTTTAATAGGACAGCATCGATATGCAGTGGCACCGTAAAATCATTTGTAATTAGTAACATTTGCATTTACGATTATGGTAGTCTGGGAAGTATGCCACAATGCTCACACCGTCAATTGACCTAGTCTCGATGCATCTATAAAGGGATAGATGACAGCACTATAGTCTCCACAGCAGTGCTTTCTCTCAACTCACTGAGCAGGTAGTGGTTTGGGTAGCAGCTAAGGCACTGGCTGTGGTCCGGGCCAGAGCACTGATTGCAGTGCTTGTGGCACAGGTGGCATTCACCCTCACGATCAGTGTAGTGGTGCGAGGGGCAGGTAGTGGGTGTGGCACAGCGGCCATGGTTGTCTGTCCTGAGGTCTTCAGAGCAGCTGGTGCAGTCTGTGTCCAGTGGACCAGAGCAGGTCCTACAGGTGCTGTGACAAACTGACAATACACCAGCAACATACAAAAAAAGCTGAAAGTTAATATTGCAATTTTAACACATTTTAACTGCATCATAACTCCACATATACTGTTTGTTCATCTAAACTATATGGACAAAAGTATTGGGACACCCCATAATGATTACAACATGCTTATATCAGGTTATATCCCTATAATGCAAATGAGAAAGAAGGGGGAGGGTTGTGATTTTTACAGGATACTCTTTTACCCTGACTGTGTGTGTGTGTGTTCATACTTACCCATGCACTCCCCGGACCTGCTGTCCCTGTAAGTGTGCGAAGGGCAGGATGACAAACATGCTCCATTGTGGAGGGTGCTGCTGGAATCAGCACAGGTCTCACAGTCGTTAGGGCCCGGCCCGTCACACAGTTCACAGTCTGAGTGGCAACGCACACACACTCCCTGCTCTGTGTCCTCAGAAAATCCTTCAGGGCATGCTGTTACACACCCCCCCTCATGCAGGAAAGCAACCTCTTCACACTCTATGTATGTAGAAGGAGAGAGAGACAGATTTCACAGTTGTTCTGTGTGGTTCAGTGCTTTGTAGGTTGATTACTATAGATATTACTGCTAGAGATTTTACATGATATACATAACAGTATAAACTGATTGTTATGGAAGTGTGGAAGTATTATCAGCCTTGTCCTTACTGCTATGATGCTGCTTTGTTTTACAATGTGGCCAATAGCAGTCCCTCCCAGCAGTTGAAAGCAGTTTGGTCCATGTATCATACACATTATGTCATAGAGTGAAAATCCTTTTCCGCTGATTCCTTAGCTTACTGTCATTTGGATTATTTAGCTCCACCCACTTAGAAAACCTAAGGGTTTTGACTGATCTGCACTTCTCAGGTGTGTGCTGTATGGGAATACTACGCAAAACTCATGTTTTGGTGTTTGTGAAACCCTAGATGGCGCTATAACATGGTAAAAATGTAATGCAACAAAAAAACTGTCTGATTAGCATAAACATTTTGCACACTTTTTCCATTTCCTGTACTAGGTTGGGTGTTTATTGGTTTGATGCTGATGCATATACATAAACAAGGGGCCATCGTCTTACCTGATCTCAGTTTATGACAGCCTTTAAGGTATGAAGACTCTAATACACAGTAATTAGTGAATAAGAAAGATACTGACCACTAGGGGGAGCTTTTCAAATTTCTAAATTGCTAAAACAATCAAATCTCTTCTGCTGTTCAACGTTTACACATGCAGCGGCTTTCAAATAATTTCTATTTTTGTCAATGAAAATCATAATTATTACCTTTTTATTCATTTAAAGCCAAGCCTTTCAAACTAGTCTGTGGATTTATATCAGTTTATTTTAAAATTGACTATAAGGCAATACAAAGCCATTATTATGCAAAAATACCCCTTAAAATATGTGTGCAGCGCTTTTTTGACTGGGTTGGGAATGACCTGAGCATGCAAGGCCTGACTGAAACCAAATTTGTTATGCCACCGGGTGGTGCTATACTCTGATTAGCATGTATTTAGCATATCTTACAAACACAATTACATTAAAAATACTATTCATTGTTCAGACCTATTATACAAACCACATCAAGCTAATGGGTTCTTTCAACTGTTCAAAGGATCAAATAAATGAACTGTGCTTATTGTGTCTTTTTCTTACTTGTACACTGGCCTTCATCTGAGCACAGGAGACAGGCCTGTGGGCACTGCACACACTCGCCACCCCGTGGAGTGTGTGCGGGTGGACATAATTGCACACACTGGTGTTTGTGGAGAAGTAAAGGCTGCTGACAGCTGAGACAGTGTGTGGCATTGTGCTCACAGGATGTACAGCTTGGCGCACAGCTCTTACACACCAGTCCTGCAGGGTAGCCTCTGTAAGAGTGCACACGCACAAACACACACAAATAAACACATGGGTTGCAGATGTGATCTTTTGCAGCTTTATCTGAAAACAGGGACATCGCTGCATTTGAATCCTATATCATATAGGCAGTAAGAAAACACATAAAATTGGAGGGTTTTAGGTTAGCAACAGGAGTTTGGAGACAGGAGGCAAGACACAAGGTTTGTTTATTGGCATCCAATTAAACATTGGGAGTTCAATTACGTGTACATATACAAAGTACTTTATGCATATGTTCACATTACTGGTCTGCTTTTCAGCTATTATTGATATTATAGGGGCATTGGTCGAGATTCAGATCCTTTTAGATCTGCCTTTCATGCCTGGCCATGAGCACAAAGCATGGCTAATCATGTTACATACATACTCAACAAATTCTTCTTGGTAAATCACCAGCATTTGACCAGAGCATGATATTTAATAGTGAAATTACAAAACCTATATACACTTAATATTCATCTCGTAGCGATAAGCTGCTGTGAGAATAATCAAGTGTATTCGCTGTCTGATTTATTTTAGAATGAGCTCTTATGAGTTTATCAGTCACTGCCTGTGTTACAATTTTTAGATGCACCTGACCAGTATCACAGATATTTCTCTGAAGGAGGTTCACCCATATCTTTACTGTACTCAGTTCTCTAAGTGATAAAGAAGTATCTACTTGTCTGTCACTCAAACAGTTCACAAATCAGTTGTATAGAATCCCAGCATTTACATCCTTGTCCAGGTGGAATGTCACTAATTCTGTGAATAACTTTATCCGCATTGTGTGTAATTATTGACTCCATTTTGGACTCCATCCTGTTTAGTATGTTTCTTGTTGTTTTTCTGACAGCACAGCATGTTTCTTTGCCCACAGTGATGCAGTGCACTTACTGGCTTTTTCTATCTTGTTTAGTCAAACAGACTGGGATGGAGATGGATTAATGGGGCATTGGGGAGATGAGGTTGAGTAATGGGCTTTAGAGGAGATGGGGTGGTGTGAGGGACATTGAGGAGTCTCTCACACAGACTAACAGGAAATCAGCATAAACACAGACAACGAGGTGAGCTGGGGCACTGTGCAAATACCTCTGCTAAAAAAGTTTTTAATTAGTATGAAAATGTTCTTTATCTTGCGGCTCTGATTTAGACCCAAATATAAAAGTGGCTCAGATCTCATGAAGTTCTATTTTTATCATCTCATTTTTACACATCTTGGTCACATTGAAGTTTATGGAATGCATATGCAATAATAACCAATGCTTCTAACCTGGAGCACTGTCGCACACACTGTCCATTCTGCAAGTAGAGGGCACTCTTGCGAGTTGATAAGCATCGAGTGCAGCGCTGCTCATCCTGGCACTGGGCACAGCCCTGTGGGCATGCCTCACACTGTCCACTCTCCTTGCTGCCAAAGCTGCCCACCGGGCATCGTGTCACACACAGCTGCTCTGAGGTTAGAAACCGCCCTGAAACACACACACACACACACACACAGACTTATAATAAAACTAAAATGTGTGAAAATGATCTCATAAGAAATCCAGGATCAATCTAGGGGTGGACATTATGATATAATAATGAATCCATTAAAAATGTTATAATAAAATAATTATATCCCAATATTTCTATATCACTGTCTAAAGTAGTCTTAAAGTATCTTAACCTTCTTTGTGCATGCATAACTTACAGTATGGTTTAAATATAGGAATTTATATGCTTATTGAATTATTTAAATTGCCTAAGCCATTATATTTTATTTGTTTTAGAGAGGCTGTTCGTGATTCACTGTTTTTGGGCTTATCATGGTTTTCATACTATGGCAAAATCTTATCGGCGTGACATACTAGTGTGATGACCTTCTGGCCAAGATAAGATAACAATTATTTGTGGTAAAACTTGGCTAAATAGGCAGAAGGTCTGATTATTTTCTATAGTGCTATCCCCACTGAATACGACAGTGAAGGGTGGTACTTTTTTAAGAGAGAAGCTAACAATGCAGTAGCTAAACATTGGATGTAGACTGCCATTAGGTGGGCCTAGCTGGTCCTAAAACCCTTCAGCTCAACTCAGATCTTATAAGTCTGCATTTACATAGTGAAGAAAAGACATGTAGACAGAAATTGAGGGAAATGGAGGGATATGGTCACACTTGTTTAAGGTAAATATTCAGACCTGTGATGCAGGTGCTGCACTGATTCTTCAGCCTGCCCCAGCACACCTCACATGAGGAATGGCATGCCTCACACTCGCCATCATCTGAATAACAGAACCAAACAAAGCTATTTAAAAAAATGTTTTTTAGAGCATGTTTTCACCAACTCAGATATGCAAGATGAAGCTCTAAGAACTGCAGTTTAATTAACATTTTTTAAATATGGTGCCAGAAAGAATAAAGCTTCTTTAAGCAATGATAAGTCTTAATCTAATCCTAATCTAGCCCATGTAAACTATAAACTTTTAGGCCCATTTCAAATCTTCCCTTTATTTCAAAGTCCCCCTAAAGTTAAATTCATACTTGCATGAGAATCAAAATAATGACAAATTCCAGTCAGGCCATCGGCCTTATCATAGTACAGAGACAGATTACGAGTGATCATCTGACCAAAGCTGATATTTGCTAGTTTTGCTTGATCTTAGTTCTGCATTTGACACTATAGACCACACCACATGTCACAGGAACAGTCCTATCTTGATTCAGATCTTACCTGACTTATCTCTATCACTTTGTAAAGGTAAATGGTGAAACATCTGTATATACAAACTGTGGCATTCCACAAGGTTCTGTTCAAGGACCTCTGCTATTTACATTGTATATGCTACCACTAAGCACTGTTACCTGTAAACATGGCATCGATTTCCGCGGCTATACAGATGGCATATAATGTTATATATTTCACAAACTAGAAAGTACAGTACAACTTATTTTGGAAATTGTATAATAAGTGCAAAATATAGAATAAATAAATAGACTAGAAACTGCCAATGAAAAAGCCAAATCACTAAATATCAGTAATGCATGGGGCTCACCAGAAAGGTAGGTTTTAGCAGGGCAGATGTCTTGCTCTGTCACACACTCTCCGCTTGCCAGCACCAGGCCTTCATGGCAGATGACACACTCATCATCCCCCGGTCCACTGCATGTCTGGCAGTCTGTGTGACACTCCTCACACTCTTGAGTGTCCTCATCACCATAGAAACCCTTTGGACACTCTCGTACACACTTCCCATCTGCAATAAATGCCTGTATTATTGGATGTTATTTTTCCAGACAGTTCTGGTAGAATGTGTTGCAAATGATAGTTATAAAAAGTTATAAAACCCCAGCACATACTATTTGTATTCTCCTTTCATTTCTTGCTCGTTCTTCCTTTTCATACATACGAACAAATGTGAGAAATTTATTACAGTAATATTTTAATCTTAAATAAAATGGCATACCTCTCTAGACTCAGCCATGTACAAAAATACAGTGTACTCTACTCCTGTGTGACTAGATCTATATCCTGATTACTATGACTGTTATTACTGTTGCCTCCAAGTTTAATAGGATGGGTCAGGGTAGACCCAGTATTTTCAGTCAGTTCAATCAGTGCACATATGGCTCATCAAATTAACGCTCTTTAATGACATGGTCATTGTTTTAATATGTTGGAGTAGAAAAACTAAACAACAAAAACCATGATCAGGCTCCAATGGGTAGGCTTCAGACACACACAAATAAGTCCTACCTGAGAGGAACAGGTCTGTTTCGCACCAATAGCACTCCTCCTCATCACAGCTGACACAGTCAGGATCGCAGGCCACACAGCTCATTGTACCCTCTACAGGGTAGGTCTTTGCAGGACAGTGTTTATAGCAGCCGTCTTCATACCTGCGCCACACATCCAACGGCACAAGAATACATACATGTTTTAGCCATAACTAACTCAAAGGCTCATGCTAATGCACCAAAATTAGCCACACATACAAGACTTACTTATAGTAGCCTTCAATGCAGGATAGGCAGTGTTTGGGATTATCTGTAACAGAAGAAAACAGCAGTGATTTGGATGAGCAATCGACCAAATAAAGCTTATAAAGGCTAAAAACTCCCATAAAGTCTTAGAAAAAGAAACACTCTCTTTGTCATATGGGCTTATGCCACCTGGGCTATTGACGTTTTCCCTAACAAAGGCCACCTTGGCCAAAATGTTATTAACTGTCAACATGGCTTTAATAAATAGTGACTCATTTTGAGGTACGGTTCATGCATAAACTACTGCATGTGGATACTCCCCTCTGCTTACTAGGGTGTTTCTTTTTATGACAACAGTAGGTCAGGGTGTAATGTGTGGCAGTAATGCTAGATATCACATTAGAACTTACAAAGGACACACTTCTTACAGCCTTCTTCACATGCCATGCAGTCATCGTACTCTGGGTCCTCAACCTCTCCTACACACACATACACACCAGGGTTCTTAGTTTTTTGAAATATTTATTCATTTTTATTAAGTTATTTTTTATTTTATTTTAGTTTCAGTTAGTTTTAAAAGTGCACAAAAATTGAAAAATGTACACAGACATTCGGTACATGGAAGTGACATACCGCGAACACTCAAACACTCGTCATGTCTTTATTAAAAAGAAAATTTGGCATAGCCAAAACAAGCACTGTAAAACAGCCCTGTTCCAAAACCCCAAGACTCTTACATAACAGTCTTGACTCTCTGATTTTTATTTACACTACAAAAATGTATCAATACCCTGCCCAGAATATGGAAGTCATTCTGGATATGTGGCTCCTGTGAGCTGCCGCGGTGCCGTAAACCGGCCAAAATGTCCAGGTTAAGCTATTTTATTGTCAAAATAACAGGGTTGTATCTGAGCATTTTTTTTTTTTACATACTTATTATTTATACATCAAATAACATTGTAAAATACTCAATAAATGCATTTCATGGTACATTAAAGGCTGTTTTACCTTAGTGTTTCTGAAATTGTATTTACAAATGAATATAGTGCAAAACTAAAGAAGCAGATTTCAGACACCAAACATGTCTTAGCTGAATGAATATATTTAGGGGTAAGATAAAATGTCTGTACAAACCAACTACAGCTCTAAATACATTACATACTGAAAGAACAATGCCTCCTACCCTCTCCACACTCAAGGGGTGTGCAGGCTCCATGGCTGAGGTAATATGAGCTGTTGCATTTGAGGCAGTGTGTGGCAGAGGAACAAAGTCTGCATTGCTCTGGACATGGCTCACATGTTTTTAATACAGTGTGGAAGTGAGCCTCAGGGCAGGCAGCCACACACTCCCCACCATATAGGTAGCGGTCCACTCCAAACTTATCTGTAACAGCAGCATAATCACATTTAGAAAGAAAAAACGATCCATTCATTTCATGAAGCACTGATTAGCCAAACCAAGTATTGAATATAATTCAAAGTTCAGAGCAGTATAGAACAGTGTTTGGATCACTACAGGCTACATCAGCAAGCAGAACAGGGCAGTATGTAGATGGATTAACCGAAAGCTTGAGTAAAAAGGTACATTTTTAATCTAGATTTAAACACTGAGAGTGTGTCTAACTCCCGTACAGCAACAGGAAGTTTATCCCAGAGCTGGGGGTGGGGGAGCTTTATAAGAGAAGGCCAGTGTCATGTAAACAAAGTGTATGTGATGGGTTTTAGGGTTTAAGAAGTTTCCCAAGACACTGTGGGGTCAAACCGTTGAGCGACTTAAAAACAATGAGAAGGAATATGTTATAATCAATGTGGAATTGAACTGGAATCCAGTGCATGGATGAGAGAATTGGACTAATGTGATCATATTTCCTAGCTCTAGTGAGCACTCTAGCAGCTGCATGCTCGAATAGTTGGAGCTTATTTAGTTATTTGCATGAACCTCCAACCAGAAGGGCATTACAGCAATCCAATCCTGAGGTTATAAATGCATGCACCAGCTTCTCAGTATCATTTAAAGAGAGTACATTTGGCAGTTTGGCAATTTTACGTAGCATATGTGTGCATCAAATGAGAGGACAGAGCTGAAAATGACCCCTGTGTTTTTTTTTTTTACAGTTGTGCCCATCTAGATTAACAGCAACATTAGACTCTTAGGATAATAACTACAAATGATACTGTGCTTTCAGGAAGAGGTTTAGAAAGGGGTAAGTGAACATGTACCAAACAATACAAAAACAGTAGCTTGCTGACCAACTCAGATGTAAGGAAAATACAATTATTACGCAGATAACATTGGTGTCTACGTTAGAATTTAAATCAATAAATGAATAAATATTATACAATGGCCTATAACTACCACTGACCTTCCATTAAGACTAAGTGAAAGCAAACATTATGACATAATAGCAAGCTTAAGGTGGCTAATACTATCAGTTACACATCAACAGCTCATAATTACAGATAAGTACAGTCACAGTTTTTACTGCTTTATATTGAAATGAAAGACATATATTGGTTAATTTATATTAGTTTCTAGCTCACTTAATAGTAGCCTTTGTGGTGAAATATCTATATTTTATTATATAAGTCAGCTGTCAGTTGTGACTCTAATTATTCAGACTGTGCCCACTTGGGATCAGATTAGTAGTGACAGACACATAAACAGTTCAACAGGCTGTTTATTTGTCATTTGGCCAGTACAGTATTCTTCCAGTGATTTGCATCTTGTGATAAACCCTCTGATGTCATGCATGTACTATTCTTTTTACACTACCTTGACATGTTTACAGTATGCCTGCATTCTGCAAGGAGATTTTTATGATGTGAATATGTCTGATGTGTTGGCTTTGTCTCAGATTGATTTAACATGGCATTAGTTGCATAACATTTGCTTTATTTAAAATCCAACGTGGCAAAAGAGCCATAACAACCAAACTGTATTTTTAATGGTGAACTGATGAAGTACACTTCATATGTTCTAAGCTATAAATGTGCTGACATGATAAATCATTAAAAAAAAAACAAAGAATGATGAAAAGTCTACCTTCAGTTTTCTCACCTTTGTCACAACTGGTGCAGTTGGCAGGGCCTGTGTCCACACAATTAGCACAGGTATGGTCACACACTTGACACTGCCCATTAGACTGGTACTTTCCCTCTGAGCAGCGTGCCACACAACGACCCTCATCTAACCAGCTGGGATAAAAGATTAGAAACTAAAGATGACTGTAAAACCTTTTTTCCTTTACACTATATAGCATTTTAACATAAATACAAATAAGCATGAATACAGGAAAAAGTAAAAGGTTACTGAAACATCATATGAGCAAAAGTATTGGGACACCTGCTCATTTATTGTTTCTTCCAAAATCAAGGGTATTAAAAAAGTGTTTATCCTGTTTTAGTTGGAGTAACTGTCTCTACTGTCCAGAGAAGGCTTTCTACTAGATTTTGGAGCACTGCTGGGAAGATTTGATGAGAGAAGAGCATTATTGAGGTCAGAATGTTGGATGATCACCACCCCAACTCATCCCAAAAGTAACGGATTGAGTGACTGCGGAGAAACACAGTTACAATGCTCCACAGCTCAGAGCTGGAGGGCTTTATACCCCTCTTGCTCACGGCTGGCAGTCAGCATGAGGCCAATAGAGTCATGTTTATCTTCTCCAGAGAGTCCTATTCTATTGGCAGTACTTCTCTACAGGGACTAGACAAGCTTTGTGTCAGCAATAGGTGCAACTTACAGAAGCTAAATGCATTCATTTGGACATATAAAGCATGTCACATATATGTGAGAAATATATGTTGGACAAAGGGAATTCCATATATTCTAATGTATGTCATATTTTTTAAATCAGTATGTTACCATGGATCACATTTCTGTATGGATTTGTTTAATTCTTCCGGCAGCAAATGTGATTTCATTTAACAACTGCTACCTTTTTTTCTAAAACAAATATAGAGTATAACTAGTGATGGAGAAAAACGGACAACAGAGGCCAGAAGATATTAAGACTGGAGCAAAAGATGCACATTTAGGATATTGGAAAATAATAAGCATGAATAAAATGTCCATTTACTTTTAGTTAGTCTACACCAGGATTTGCCAATTCTGGTACTGGACGGCCACCATCCAGCACACTGATACAACTACTAAACCTGCTTACTAACTACTGAGTTAAATCCAGTTCGAGCAAGGAATATGTTGCCGGACATGTTTCCAAAGAAAAATAACTACTTTTCATTGAGTGCATCATGTAACCTTAGAGAAAAAAAAAAGTAGACTAATTGAGAATAAGCACTGATCCTCACCGGGAGGAGGGACACACAATGCAGTCGTCATCTTTTGATCCTTTGCACTTATAGCAGGTGCTATCACATGCACGGCACTTTCCCCGGTCATCCTGGTACTCACCTGCCACACATGAAAACATGCTCTATGCTGATCACTCCTATGATCAAATAACAACTTTTGAATGTTAAATGAGATTTGTTAAATGAGCTTACTCACCATCATTGCAGTCATGACTCAGCACACACACACCATCCTGCAGTGTGTGCCCATCCACACACTTAGTGCAGTTGCCTTTGCCTGGCCCAATACATGCTAGACAGCTGGCATCACATCTATGTAGAAGAACAGGCATAGTAGATCCTGGATAAACTGAGCTACTCCTTGTTTGCTGTGAGGATTAGTGCATTAGTAATTACAGGTACTTATGGTGGATGATCAGGTCTGGATCACAAATGAGAATTCAGACCAATTTGAAAAATATTGGATAGATCTCCATCACTCAGAAGAAAGCAGTTCAACTGTTCCACAGTCCAGTTCTGGGGAGCTTTCTACTCAATAAGCCAGTGTTTGGCATTGGGTATAGAGATCTTGGGCTCATGTGTGGCTGCTCCAGAGCATTACATTCTCTTTTCAATGCTTTTCTATGCTTGAATGGAATGCCTGTATTAGCAAAGGGTTCACCTTGAATTAGCAGAATTCTCTAATTAACCCCTTATATCCTAGGGCTATTATTCAGTTATTAATCATATTGCAGAAACAATTGTGAATAATTTGGTTTAGCATTTCTTGTGGACGTCCCACAGGGTTCTAATTTGGGCCATATGCGACTGATGTTAATAACGAGCGTATTATAGTTATGAGTATTGAAGTGTGTGGGCCTAATAGGTTAAAATGGGGGTCTGGATACTTTTGGACACATATTGTATGTGGCTATGGTTGTAATCACATTACATTTACATTGCATTTACATTATTTTGCACTTCAAGCCAATCTATGATATTTCAGGATTTGTTACAGAACTGGATCAGACTGGTTCTATAAACAATACTTTGCAATAGCTGTGCATTTCGAACCTTCATGTAAAAAAGGACACACACACACATACCTCCTGCAAAAGCTCTGTGTTTGTCCTGTGTTGTCCAAACGAGACTGTGTAGGGTAAAAGCCCTGGCTGCAGGACGACACACACATCCAATCCTCCATCAGATACCCATCAGCACAGCGGTTACATGACTCTAGGCCTGCAGCTGCACATAGACACACACACAGAAACTCACAAACATGTACTTAAAACCACCAGGTTAAATCTGCAGACCACACACCAGTCAAATCAGTTCTACATTCCCTCTGCTTTGCTTGGTTGAGACATATCTTATGGTCAATACCTGCGCAGGTGGCACAGGCTGCATGGCATGGCTCACAAGCATCACTCTGCTCACTGTAGAAGGTACCAGCCTCACAACTCTTCTGGCACTTGTTTCCAATTAGGCTGAGTGAGAGAAAGCGAGAGTTACAGAAAGTATTCCTTATAACCAATGAAATTCATCTTATACCTGCTTAAATACTGTGTTTATCAAGGGTTCTTTATTAACCCCTGTATTACTCAGTAACTACAGGGACTTCTGTACAAATGGGTGTGGCTATTTTTAGGTAATAGAAGTTTGTAATAACACTTTTGGATGGAATAAAGGTTAAAGCAACTGGATCTATGGCAAAATTGCTTGTTGTCTTCAAACGCAGACTAAAGCCCAATCCAAAGGCAGCATGTAGCGTATGTTGAACATTGTATATCCAGGTATTCATGCTAACTTTTGTATTTGGCAGCATTTAGCCTTTTTAGAGTTTTTTTTATTGTAGCCTATTCAAACTAGCTAAGGATATTTTCTGAGTAAACAGTGAAGCACTGATGTCTGCTAAATGCCTTAAATGTAAATGTACATATAGAACCATGATAATGCTAGTTCTTCAGATTGGTGGAGAAACATTTGTAGATGGTTATATATATATATATATATATATATATATATATATATATATATATATATATATATATATATTAGAAACTAGCTTTATAGAACCCTGTTTGCTTATAGTGTGATTGCAAATGACCTCTATTACCTTGTGCCTTCTGTGCATTCAGTGCAAATACTGGATGAGGTACACTTCTCACAGGTCTCGCTGCATTTCCTACACATGTTCTGCTCTGTAGTGGGACAAGGGATAAATAAAGTACATCATATGTTACTTAGAAAAGATCCTTTGGTATCTGTAAAAAGAAGCATTGATATGCAATGGTATTTCTGTGGGTGTGTTTTAGGGCAGATATCAATGTTCCTCATATGTGACCATAAATCATGTGAGCAGGAAACTCTCTCAAAAATGCTCATAGATGTAGAGAACAAGGCTCTGCATGAGCTTTCCTTGCGCAGCATTAATATCACTGACCTCGGCCCAGACAACCATATGTCAATATGGTTATATAAGTCAAAACTGGCAAAATTAGGGTTTTGGGAAAATTAGGGAGTATGAGTACTCTGACCCAACTCTTTGGCCTTCTAATGGTCATGTTTTTTACTATTGGTCTCTATGCCCTAATGTTAACATCAGACAAGTGACTTGACAAATAAGATTACATAGGTTCTTGAGAACCCACACACATACATATTACATGTGTACATGTTTACATATTTTGATGTGGGGGCAGCCGTAGCTGACAGGTAAGTAAAGCAGGCTTTATACCAGAAGGTTGCTGGTTTGAGCCCCTGGACCACCAGGAAGTGGTGGGCACAGAAGAATCAGTACTTTCTCCTTCCTCAATATTCATGTTGGGTGCGGGCACCTGTCCCCCCAACTGCTCCCTGTGCTTTTAAAAATAAGGTGTGACAAAGGTTCTTTAAGTCATACCACCAAAGAACTACTTTTGATTCCATGAAGAACCATGTTTGTAGAAGATTTATGTGCTTGTGAAGAACCTTCAAATTGGTAAAGAACCTATACATATGGTACATACATCTCTTATGCAAACATGGTTCTTTAAGGAATCATGGTTCTTTAATTGCATCTTTATTTTTAAGAGTAAGGGTGCTGTCATGAGCCCTGCTTGCACCAACTTGCCATGGTCAACGTAGTACCCATCTCCACAACTGGTCACACAGCTGCTGCTCTCCTCATCCAGGTGGTGTCCAGGCTTGCAAGACGAGCACTGGTCACTACGACTGCCTGTACACGTTGTACAAGCAGAGTAGCACCTCTTACAGCGCTTCCTGTCACCCCAGAAGCCCTGTGGGCACTGAGACACGCACGACCTGCATGCACCCACACAGAGGAGAGATGATTTATCATCAGTCTTGAGACCTGTGATTCACTATGGATAAATAAAGTGAAAGTCAGACCTGGTGCCATTCTTGAATTTCAAGAAATAGTGCAAGCAGGAAATACACTGATGTGGACCTGGCCCCTCACAGCCATCTTCACTGCATTCTGGGTCACAAGAACCTTTGAAAGATATAGAATAGATGTGCATAAGAATAGATGTGCAGAAAATAGAGAATACACAGGGAATACACATATAGCAGTTGACACAATCTCTAGAGAATGGTCTTGTATTCACTAATAACCCTCCTGGACCCTGGGTTTATTATTTAATTATTAATCCTAACATGGAAACTATTGTGAATTATTTGGAAACTGTTTAGCATATTTTGTCTCTTTGTGCCCCACAAAATTCAATTTAAGGTTCTATGTAGTTATGAGACTGAAGAATTGATTTGTCACTTAATTACTTAATTACTCAGTTACTTAAATTACTTAATTTATGGACATTTATGGTTTGATTTGGTCCAATGCAGTGTTTGGTTGATTTGTGCTACCTTGTAAAAGTGGACTACCATAGTGTATATTTAATGTACATTTAATGTAAACATATTTTTACACATGAAAACATTCAAATGTGCAAATAGCTCAGATTAAACTTGCATCCTATACCCACCAGATTAAGAATGTCAGCATATTTGTATGGAAGAATTACCACATCACCATTTTCTACCATTCTGAACATTGATTATGCTTAGAAATTATTTGAATGTGGTCCAGCTAAGCTAAATTACACTATATCTATACCCAGATATGCTGGATAAGCTAGATATGACTACTGCTGACATAGATGAGTACATATTTGTGATTGTGTCCAACTTTAAACCTGAATCTCTTTTTATCAAAAAAACATTCAATTCAATTCTAAAGCCACTGAATTAAATGAAGGTGAAAAACCCACTATCGTATTCCTCAGTGTTGTCATCACCGGTGGACATCTCAGCTGAGCGGGGCTGTTCACGTCGCTGATATGGGTGGCTGGAGGTGCCGTAGAGCACCAGAGTCCATTCTAACAGTTTCCCTACACGCAGACATTCAAGAAAGAGCAAGTGAGACCTCCTGAGACTTTTGCTATATAACTGCTAACATCATTGTCAAATGCTAACAGCTCAACTCAAACAGACTGTAGCTGCCAAGTTGTGGTGAGTATTTTTGTAGTTTCGGTCACCCTGTACATTTACAATTTACTTTGTTTCAGATGCGGCATTAAAAGATGCCCTTATACAAAGTGGCTGGCAGAGACTTAAGGGTCCATTACCTAGAGAAATGAGACCCACCATAACATGATCTAACTACAAATATACATCACTGTTTTTTAACACAATAAAACATACTGGTTAGAAAAGTACAGAAAGCACAGAGCCTGCGCACTGCGATATTCAGGAGGATGAGATTTTAAGGAAGGACATGCCAGGAGCCCAGACGTGGAAGACCTAAGCTGTCATGCAGGAATTAAGTGGCCCTTTACCCTGTAATCGGGTGTTCCTCTTTGGGGATGGGGTGTCTCTGATTTCCAGGATCCAGTCTCCAGTTGCTTTCTCTCCCCAACAGTGTGTGGTCATGAACTCCCACTTTACAAAGCCCTGAGTGGAGTGGTCATTGGGCCTGAGCAGCACAGTACAGATATAACTAGCATTATATACAGGTTAAGTATTAAGTATATTGAGTGCAAGAAAACCGCTGAAAAACAACTTTTCCTGATCTGTGACACTCACATTACTCCATCCCCATCTTTCTGACGCCACATTATCCCACCCATGTCCTTAATGCCCCATTCCTTCATCCTCATCTCTTTAACCCCCTATTACTCTGCCCCATTTCCCCATTTTTTGTTTGTTACAGAAACATGGTGGAATGCAGTCGCTGTTGGAGTGGAAGTGCTTTTCCAAAATAGAGAGTTATTAGATGTGGTGGGAGTAATGTTGGACGCAGAAGTGGTATGTAAAACAAATATTGACTGATAAACTAATTGGAGCTCATCACAAAGAAATCTTAAGTGGTGAATAAAGTCGACTATTCTCACAGCAGCAAATCCTTGCAAGCTGAATTTAAAGTGTTTATAAGGAACAAAGGGAAAAGGAAAAAATGGGTTCAGTGTTGTTGCATTCACCTACTTAACCGCTAGAGATGGGGTTTCTTGAATTGTGACTTTAATTGACAATAATTGTAACCTTTTTTATGTTGCATGCATTATTTGAAATCATGTTGAATAAGTCGTGTATTCTTACCGGATAGCAAGAAGCTGAGATTTGGTACCGGATGGGGAGGTGAGGGTTATGGACAAGTCTCCACGCCGTGGGTGTGTGATGGTGACCCGTAGGATTACATGCTCCACATAAGTCACATGCTGGGCACGCTGGGCAGAGCAGCCTGAGGATTTGTAGACCAACCTCAACACTCTCTCTGGACTAATGACTCTGACAGAGAATGAAAGAGGGGAGATGAGAGATTGGAAAATTTGTATGAATGAGCTTGACAATTTCATAGTCACATTGCATGAGTAAATTACAATGCTACCTTGCATTCTGAACAGTCCTTTCCTCACACACGTGCTGAGCAGGAACCTCTCGCCAAGTCTCTGCCTCTTTCACCATTGCCTCAGCATCCATCAACCCAAACCCATACAGGTGACTCACTGTCATAAGACAAATAAAAGTACACTTTACACATCACAGAGAAACCAGCATCCAAGAAGATTTTATAGGCTGCTAAAAACAAGCAACCAAAACCACTGTATTCTTTTTGAATAATATCTAGCCATTAAACTTCAGTTGGACTACCATCAAATCCAGCTCCATTGCTCTCCCAGTCAGGGGCACTGAGGTGACCTCGGCGTGATGTTTTTACAATGATGTGCTGCACATCCCTCCAGGTCAGCAGTGGACTAAGGTCCCGTTTAAAGAGAGCATAACATTTACATGTAAATTTAAAGCCTCTGCATACAATGTTTATACTAATGTCAATTCAACAGAATAAATAATCTTCTCATAAATTTCCATATGAGCAGATAACGTTAAGCATTACTTGGCCTCCAAGGTCAGTGCAATGATTCCAGCAGCTATGGGAGCTGAGGCTGAGGTGCCAGAGTGTTCATCAGTGCAACGCTGTCTCAGGTCTGTTGTCACCTGCACACACACACACACACACACACACACACACACACACACACACACACACAAAACCATGTAACCTACAGGTAATCTACACTGGGAAGCTTCATTATCTGAATCCATTATGTTAGGTTTTTTTTTTAAATAAATATCCCTCTTTAAAAAACGTCTGGCCAGTCCAAGATGGTGGAACTTGTTAAGCTGGTTGATTCTCTAGCTTAGCTCTTGACCAGCATAGGCTATGTTTTTGTTTGGGACTGATGATTTAGCTTATCTACCAGCATGTCTTTCTTAAACAGGCTTATCAACCAGTATGACCAAGCTTTTTGACCAACATGTCAAAGCCCGAAAAGCCTGACCACACAGGTTCACCAGTATGACCAGTTGAACCAAATTATTACCACCTTGACCATCCTAGAGAATCTGAAAGCAGATACCAGCAAATGCTGGTTTTGAAATAGGTTTTTAGGAAAAACTCCCTTTCAATTCTTTTGCATATACAGTTGAGTTTCTGGAGTTCCTAAAAACATACTTGTAAAGTAAGACCACCCA
Source organism: Salminus brasiliensis (assembly GCF_030463535.1). Classification (NCBI taxonomy): domain Eukaryota; kingdom Metazoa; phylum Chordata; class Actinopteri; order Characiformes; family Bryconidae; genus Salminus; species Salminus brasiliensis. The sequence continues at coordinate 15,402,676 of NC_132878.1, forward strand.
GTACATTTCTGTGGGCTGCTTAGATTAAAAACCATGGGATTCAACAAGCCATTCAGATTAAGCTCCTGTTCATATGTCAAATGCAGGCACATTAGTATTCGAATTACTGCCCTCTTTATAAGCCCTGGACCCTACCACATCACCCCCAGCCTCAGAGGATGGAAGAGCTGAGTGGAAAAGTTTTTTTAATGGAAGCATCCCAGCTACAGCATGAAAAAACCTTCCAATGATGAAAAGAGGGATCAATGCCAACTGTTTGTGGCAAAACTTCAGACTTAATATATATAATTATGCTATGTATTTATTTGGTCATTTAGAATAAGCTAACACTACTAGCTCAGATAACACATCTACAAAACCAGGAACACTGTAATAATACTGGGTAGGGCCTCTTTTTACTCTCAAAAAATCCTCAATTCTTTGTGGCACAATCCTTATTCCTCAAGATGTTGGGAACATTCCTTTGAGATTCTGGTCCATGTTGACGTGACGTCACACAGTTCCTGCAGATGTTCCAAACCTTTTCACCCAGCATCTTCAACAGTTCAAAAAGCACAGAATGACTCACAATGCCCAGGCCTTGGCTTTCCCCACTGCTGTAGGTAGTGGCTAAAGTGGAGGAGCATTCCTCCAGGTACCAGGGCTTGCGGCCGCTTTGGGTAGTGCTGCCCAGGGAGATGGTGTAGATGCTGTTGGTGTAGCCATCGCATGAGCAGTGGTCCTTCCTCCGGCCCCCATTGCCTGACGCCCACACAAAGATGGAGCCACGCCCCTTTCTACCCTGCATGGAAAAAAATGTTTTGTTTGTATTGTGAAGACATTTTCTGATTTAGCTTAGCCCAAGGTGGTTTAATCCAGGTTTGGCTTCATAACCTATTCATTTATAGGTGCAGTTTCTATAGTTCTGAAAAAGTGAGATCAGCACTCACTAATGTCAAATATTTGCCAAACAGTCACATTTTTAACCTAAAGTTTCAAGGAACACAATGTATAAACAATACTTGTATGATACTTATATTCAACATCCAGCAATGTTTGGATTACAACTACAAGACTTGAGTCTGATAAAATATTGCTTACACTGGCTTTTAGTTACGTGTGGTTGGGTTAGCTTTAGCTTAGACATTGCTAGCTTCCCTTATGTTAGTGGATACAAGATTAGAACTGCCCAGTTTTCATTCAGAAGAGAAACATATGACAAATATGACATATCTCAATATTTTATTGCAAATTGGAAAGTTATTCACAGGGCGTATTTTATACATATATCATTAGTATTGCAATATACAGCTCCGCAAACAATAAGAGATCACCCTACATTATCAGTTTCTCTATTGTTTTTACTATTTGTAGGCAATGTGTTTAGGGAAATTAACATTTGTGTTGTATTTCATAAATCATGGGCAACATTTCCCCTAAATTCCAAAAAGAAATATTGCTATTTAAAACATTTATTTGCAGAAATGACAACTGCTTAGTCTTTCACATTGCTTTTGGGTGACTTTCAGGGTGACTTTTCACTATGCCATTCATAATTTAGGTAACTCAGCTTTGTTTGATGAAATACCAGGAATGAAATGACTGGAATACACATAGAGATATAAATTTAAGAAAAAAATTAAGTGGTCTCTTACTTTTGTCCAGAGCTGTAGAGGATTCCCTGCGCTTTAATATCCCAAATGAAATGGCGTAAAATTTTCAAATTGCCCGTATGGTACAAGAATTAAGTGTAATATTAAAAGAACACAAATAATGAATGATAAAAGCATGTGGTCCCAATATTTTAATAAATAAGTAAAATGTTGCATATGCTGGTTGATTTAGCTTTGGCTAGCTAGTGTGATTTTGCCTGGGAGCTTTCTAGCTTTTATTATGCTGGTTGATATAGATTTAGGTTGCTAGTTATGTTGGTTGCTTGGTACATTTCTCTGACTGGAACGGAGTGAGATGGTACTGAAAGGATAGTTTTGGTAAAACTGTGTGTGGAGAACAAACACATGTGCTGTGAAACAAGCAGCACCTAAGAATAGCACCTCATCACAGTTTATATCAAAAGGGGGAAACTATGGCAAAAAACATTTGGGTTAATTGAATGCTATTAATGCAGCATACTTTGTACATGTGTATTGAGTGCCCACATGAGAAAGATTGACCTGACAAAATTGGATTTGGGTTCACTGGGGCTTTAAGTTCTCCATGAGTGATAAAGTTGAGACCAGTCTATTTAGAGATGCTACAATTAAAGTTTTAAAATTAGTCATTACTTTGTGCGGGTTTATATAAACACACTATTGCTACATAGCTCTGCTTTGTGCATTTATACTCCAGGAATTAAAAACTGAACACACTCTCTCGCACACACATAAACACTTACTTTTCTTATGCCGTTTTCTAAAGCAAGGCGAGCAAGGGGTCCAGGACCATCCACTGTTATGCCGTCGTCATCTGGCCCCCAGCTAGAGCTGTAGATGTCAATGTACTGCTGTCTCAGGCTCAGCGACTGGGCCTCCACCATGTCCGTCATGTCTCCATCCAGCATACGAACACCTGAATGTAAAGGGTCGGCGTTCATGTCTAGATTTGCTAAACATACAAATGCAGAGACACTGTCTGTATATCATGAACACATACCACCTATCCTGGCATTGTAGGCAATTCCAACCATGCACAGTGAGTTGTTGGCAGCGGCAGCTACCACTCCAGCACACCTTGTCCCATGTCTAATTTGAAAACAGATAGAGGTTATAAAATAAGTATAAAATATGAATATAGTTAAGATAAGGTTTTTCATAGTGTGGTAGGTACAGACTTGTTCTCATTTGTGGCATCGTATCGTGGCGTGGGGTCAGAATCATTTCCGTTAACATCGTGGCTGGCTTGAGCATCCTTACAAAGACACATGAACAATAACCATAAGTCAAAAGATATGGATATAATTATTTCCTTATTCATTTTGACTGCTATCTATTTTATTTCACTAATTTCCTTCCATTTAGACAGAGTCACCTGGAGTACTTACATAGTTCTGCTTCAGGTCGGGGTGTTGCCGCTCCACTCCATCATCCAAAATAGAGACCACCACTCCTTTCCCTGTGTAACCTCTTTTCCACACTGCCTTAATATTCATGTCAGTCAGGCAGTTGTGGTCGCAGTGCTGAAGAACAGTGGGGCATGGTACTCATTAGAGGTGTAACAAGGCAGAAATTTCACATTACAGTATGAATTGTGAATTTTACACCACAGTATGATTTAAGTAAAAATATTTTAACTACAGTACCTGGTAACGGCATAGTAAACACACACACTGATTTTTTTTAGTAAACAAATATGCTTAAGGCAACATTCTTAATTATTTAATTTATCCTTAACATCAGAATAATTTAGATGGTACACTGGTTCATAATAAAGAGAATGGCATCTCAGTCATTGCCACTGCCTGGCCTGCAGGCTTGGAATGTTGCTACTGCACTATGTAACTTTGGTGGAGCAGAATTGTGTAATGCTGCATAACCCAAGTCATATTTGTGTAAAAATCCTGTAATATTACTCTACCCCCTCAGTCCTTATGCTTGTTCCACTTTCAGTGCTGATTCTGTATGTCTCAGCTTGTCAACAAATTCATATATAAAATGTGTCCATGAGAGGGATCTCATAGCCTGATTTGTATTGACTACAGTGGAGTAAAAGTTAAATGCACTTCCCACCTGTAGGGGGAGCCCTGGAGTGAAAATACCAATTCTCACACAATGCAGCTTTAAATGCAGCACCAAATCTAAATGTTTTGTTTATGCTTTTTTCTTTGGTTTCTTTTAACCATATACTGAGGTATTTGTGAACAGGGAAATCATTCCATGTTATGTCAATATGTATGATATCACAAATATTTGTAATATTTGCATGCAAATTTCTTTATCAAACATTAAAAGAAATACAATGTCATTTAATAGGCAGAATTCTCCTTAAATAGGAAAAAAATAATATGATATTGTATTTGATTAAATCTAGTTAAAATATATCTAGTATTTCTCATCTTGAGTGTTTTTGTAGTGAGTATTATTTCTGGGCAGTCTAGATATCTCTTTCTAAAAATATGCTTGAAATCAAGCAAAACCTTTAGCAATTGAGATCAGCTAAGCTTAGAGGTATATTTGGTCTCTAGTCTATTTACACTAACTTGGGATATTATTTTCTACTATCCACCAATATAATAAAATAATTCTACTTGATAAAATGACTAAAAAGAAGTATAAATATCTAGAAATAGATTCAACTATTTTACCTTTATTATTTTTAATATTTGAGTGTACATTTTGAACTGGTCCAGGCTCTTCTTAAAGGAATGTGTGTCTTAAAATATTTTCATTGATTGATGCAACATTTGCATTCTATTGTTGGTTTAAAAACAACACAAACACTTTTACACCACTACCATAAATACATATTGCGCCCCCTTATGAACAGCTGTACATGTGCATTTTTAAGCTACGAGCCACAGAAGTGAAAAAGTAGTGGACTGATGCCGTAGAGTAATATTACAGGATTCTACACAAAAATGCAGCTCCATCCAGCTCCACTCAGTTCTGGACCTGCAGAGGAAATCTACAGAGACAAAATTCTCCCTATTCCTAGTTAGTGCACCCTCAAACTGTAAGCTGTAATGCTTTAGGTTAGGTTCTTCTACATGTCTGACCGGATTGTGTAGGATACTAACAATGTACCACATGCTGCCCCACTTTGGGTCGTTAAAGCTGGTTGAATGGGTTTCACTGGCTCTGTCGGTCCGTTTCACCCTACTATGAACCATCTGCTGCTGGATCCACTCCACCTTTGGCAGGAGAAACAATAAAGAATTACATTGGGGGCACACAGTTACATACCACGAAGCGCAACCATGAACTACAAAAGGGAGTGTTTAGAATGAATAATTGAATACTATTAGTTAAGGTTGGATCAATTAGCTTCTTGGCAATTTTGAGGCTGCATCAGTATGGTTCAGTGCACTGATGTAACTGTGTGTGTATGCTTGCAGGTGCATGTGTAGTCTGACCCATAAACTATTTAGTGGCTTCTCAGTAACAGCAGACACACAATATGAGCACCTTGCTTTCCGTTGCTATCAGGCTGTGGTTCCCTTGGCTCGCTACGGTTGACCGTTTCATGCTGCCCGGGTGCAGGAAGTGGTAGTGGTCCCTCAGTCCACCGATCTGCACCAGAATATGGAAACAGAATTGGCCTGTGTGCCTAAAACATACACCTGCATACCTGCAGCGACACCATGACAGGCAGAAGTATAAATTATGCACCAATCCTTGACGTATGCCATTCAGCCAATGGGTGGATCATCTTACAGCACTGATAAACTTACCAGAAAGGAGCAACTTGAGCTAGAGGAACGTACTCAGTGGGTGCATAAGCCATTGGCTGATCTGTACTCTCTGATACCTTGTTGCTATGACGTTATTATGTTAGCCAAGGCTAAAGGACAACTTTTTTCTGGGGTGTTTCACACTGTCATGTCATAAAACCTTAAGATAAACAACTTTTACTACTATTTTCTACACTCTTAAAAATAAAGATGATTCAAATGGTTCTTTGAGTGGTTCAATTAAATACATTTTTTAGATATGAGTGTGAAGAACATTTTAAAGGTCTAAAGAGGTTCTTTACCTATATCAAGCTTGTTCACACTCACACATCTATCAAAAGTGGTTCTTCAATGGCATCACTTTTTTTTAAAGATGTCTAAGAGTGTATATTGAAGACAAATTCCACTGATTTATCAAAATACCTTTATAATTAAATAGTACAGTCAAAAAGTCTTTCAAAATGGTCAAACCACTGTTCTAGAGAAACCTACTCAGAATTGTTCACAGGCCACTTGAAGCTACCTTACAGAAAGAAATTACACAACATCATTACAACTTCACTACGAGAAGCCTTAGATATTATTTTACAATACTTGTGGCCTCAGGCTTGTGTTTTAAGTATATGTGAAAAGGTACCTTAAGAATGTTGCAGGGGAAAATAGTCCAAACTCAGTGGTCATTTTGATAGGCATATCAAAATGCAACCCATGGTTTCTATAATTACCAAGCATCTAAATGTCTTTACAATGAACCATTTTAATTCAGCCACTGGATTATGCAGACATTTTGAACAGTCTGTGGGAATTCCCCTTTTGAATGTAGGAATGTTTTTATTTGGGGTGTATTTTAACTCATTCTGGGCCCAGTTGTGTTCATTCAGTAGGCCACTGTGGTTTGAGAGCTCACCTTGCATGGTTACCCACATACATAATAAAAGAGATGAATGACTCAGTTAGAGAATCTAATACAGCAAAGCCATCGTTCAAGCAAAAGTTCATCCACTGAAAAACTACAAGTTACAAAGCAAGTAAAGCACATGTTGTTTAATACAGTGGATGCATGATGTTAATTACAGGGGAGGAATTACATTTGCTAATACTCAAAGAGTCAGGCCTAGGCCTTCTTGAGTGACCAAAGACCATTTTGCCTTAGTTAAATGTTGAAATGAATCCCAGAGGAAATGTAAATTAGTGTGACTTTCAACTTTATGGGAAATAAGGAAGTTGTTTTACAGTTAAAACAGGTTCATTTGATATATTTGAACATTGATCAGTTAACGAAGAACAGAGATGATTTTGTCCAGAAATGGCCTAGAAATAATGGCTTGGTGGTCAAACTTACATGCAGCACATACAATGTAGACTACATACCTGACCCATATTTAAAAATCCATATTTGTCCGCAATCAAATCAGCATTTTCTTGACCTCCTGATATTCTGACCGCCCAATGATTGGTGAATAGTCGCATGTGGCAAAGAGGGAGTATAAATCCAAGAAAAATTGCATAGCAAAAAAGTGATCCAGGTGGGCTTGCTCCTGTCATCATCTTGGCTGGATGGTGTGCTCTTCTGACCCTCGCTCCACCTTTAAGTGCACTGCTCCTCTAGCTAACTACACATGGCGAAAAAGACTGTCGTTGGCAACATTCTAAACAAAGGTAGAGTTTCAAAAAAGAAGTTTCGGAGTGGTTCCCTGTGGACCTGGTTTGAAGGTGCTGAATGTGGAGTTCTGTTCCTCCACAGCATCTGTTGCCTGCAGTCAGTCTCAGATTACCAGTTTGTGGGAGAGAGATGCTTTTCCGTCAGGTCAACAGGCCATTCGATGCAGGAAGCACTTAAACCAACCAAACAAATTTAAGTTATAACTAAAGTTAGATTTATTAACAAGGGAATGCCAGTACACACACATTTCACACAAAGAAATTACAGTGACAGCTTCATTTTCAGCTTTGCACAATTTAAAAGTACATTCCATAGATTTTTCAATATTTCTGCATAATTCTGACTCTGAGCTTAACACTACTAATATAACGAGTACTTTGTCCAAATTCAATTAAATGCATACTGCAGTCTCGGAATTATGCATCTCTGTCATGCCAAGCGTCTTTCATACATAGTAGAGCACATTTTAGCTGTTATTACCTGCTGCAAACATGATGCAGAGCCAGACTCCAGCTTCTGGCAGCCTCCTGGCATTCTGGCAGCAGGAGTTTTAGCCCATTCCTCATGATCAATGCTCTCCAGCTCACTAATATTTATGAGTTTGCTGCTGCAACCACCTGTGTTTAAATCCCACCTAAGACCTTTGAGGTTCCAGTCAGACAACTGTGAGGACCACTCCAGAATCGTCCAGGACTTCTTCTGAAACCAAGCTATGACAAGCTAGGACTTTGAGATATACTTGGCATAATTATCCTGTTGAAAGGTCTAAAGACGCCCAAACTTTATTTCTTCACAGAAAGCATGATGTTTTCTCCTGATACTTTATCATGAGCATCACCAAGTCACTGCCATGCTTCACTGTAGGCAGGGTGTTCTTTTCAGTGTATTCATAATTGTTCCTCCTCCAGGCACATCACTAATCCAAACATACCCCAAACGCTCCAGTTTACTTCATCACTCAAGTTTTGGGACTCTGTTTTGTGGAGCAATGAATCAATACTGGAGCTTTTCAGGCCTAAGGATCAGTGGTATGTAAAACATTGTCTATGCAATGAATTGTCTCATGAAAATACAATTTTCCCACTAGTAAACATAACATTGTGGTTGTGTTCATGTCCTCTCATCTAAATATTATTACAATTTTTCATAACAAGATCTGGAGCCAAATAAATGTGTAATTGGAAAATGTATGGCACAAATCCAATGGCAAATTTGTTTTTGACCCCCAACTGCAAATATCAGCACAGTAAAGCTGAAATTGATTTTATTTACACAACGTCTGTAGTGCATTTTTTTAAAAAAAACTTTCAAGACAAACATTTTCTGAATGTTCATGAGGGATGCGGACTCATTTCTTTCTCTCCTTTCTTTTTAAACTAAACCCATCATGTAGGCTGCTTGTTTAACTACATACAAATTCTGTATGTTATATATACCCCCCAGATTTGTCCAGTGTATAATTTCCAAAGGAATGATAGTAAAGTAGGTAAATTCATAGTGTAGAAAACTGTCCAACTGACCTCTAACCAATAAAGTAATGTAAATGATTCACTCAGATGCCAGTTTTGATGAACGACAGCTGTTTGCAAAGGGGGTGTATCAATTTTAGTTTAAATTTTCTTAAGCTCATGTTTTCTTTTATTTTTTTTTAATGTTCTATCAAAATCACTGTACATCTTTACTATCATTAGTGATACATAACTGAGTGTGCAATGGGTGAGGAGTTTCAGTGTGTGTCTAAACAGATCTGTTTAGTTTTCTCCACAAAGCAGCAGCAGAATCTTCTCATAATCTCCCTTAGTTTCTGCCTGTGAGAAAAACAAAATCACTAGTCAATGCACAAGACAATCTGCAACATTATTATATTCCATTACATTACACTAAACTCAGTAGTGTTATTCTGCTATGCAGATCTCTGTTTGACTCACAAGGATGGCCTCCTGAAGGGTTTTGCCGTACATCCTTTTGTACTCCTGTTTGATTTTCAGCAGGTCCTTCTCTGAGCGACTCACTAGAATTCTGGTCAGGGTGTTGCAGTTGGTTCCTATGCCCTAAAGAGGGAGCACATTGCATTCAAACAAAATGACTCAGATCAGAAACAACAACAAGGGCTCAGCAGAGTGTGCAATTAATGCACACTCAAAAAGGTAATGTACCAAAACTCCACAGATTAACTCATTTGATTGTGTAAAGAACCTTTAAGTGATCTCTAAATACAGAGAAATAAGACTGTAAATAAGATCAGCCTTTTCTCATTTAATAAACCCACATTTACATAATAACATCCCTGTATACTTTTATACCAATTCAGAGGGAGATGCTTGTTGCTGTAAGTCAAGGATATCTTTCATTTTTGCTTTTGCCAGTTATTAGTTGTTTGTTTTATTCACATTTTATTATTTTTAATAAAACATCTAGCCAAATGCATTAACATCACACAGATTTATTTTAATAATACCAGACACTACACCACACACCACTACATCACACCAGTAAGCAAAAGAAATTCATGTTTTAAAGTAGATACATTTAATTTCTGTTCATTGTGTCTCCATTTTGCTGTTTTTCTTTAATATGACTTTTATTTTATATATTTTGAATTAGAATTTGAAATTTTCTTTTTAGAATTAGGTTCAAATTCTATGATTAATTGACCAATAAAAATGCTCCAAAAGAACTTGGAATTTAATCTTTTTACATTAAAAGAAGATTTCCTGTACAGCTGACATTCTGGAGGTACAACATCTTTGAGTAAACTGAATAAAATTCTGACAAATTACTGTCACTTAAGTACAGTTTTTCTGTCCGTTTTTAACGTCTCGCCTTTATTTTTAAGATAATTTATTGAATGGAATAAATTCACAATAAATGTATTAAATCACTTAGTTGATAACTTGCTTTGTTTTGTTTACTACAGAATTGTTAACTAATTTGGTTGAGCTTTTAGAGTACAGTGATAGATGTTTTTAAGGTAGGTGATAGGTGTTATTTATTTATTCATGGACTTGCTGTGCAGAGAAATAGACCATGAATCTTTACTTTACCTTCATAGCTAGATGCAACCTTTCAGCAAAGTACGCAGGCTTGTTCCAGGCGGCCTTCACTGTGTAAACAACAAATCAGTCAGTTAGACACATGGGGTTTGGTTGGACTTTAGAAGCAACTGCTTTGTTTGTTAATGTAGCCAAACCTACTGGCTGTAGTCATGCTCTACACGCTAAACTGGAAAGTTTTGTTTTCTTTTTCTGTGTGTCACCAGACAATTTGTCAGTGAACAAAATTCCTTACGTGCCTTCAGATAGTTTGCAGTTGCATAGGTTAAAGACTCAGACCCACACACCTGCTCACACTTACCCAGGGTCATTAGACAGTCCTCGATATCTCCGCTTAGCTCATGCTCTATTGCATTATTTAAGCCTTGAGTACCAACCTTCTCGTACTGCTTGAAAACTGAAGAGAACACACAATGGCATTTGGTCACAATTGAACTATATGCCAATAAATAATTCTTTATTATTATTTTTATTTTTATATTATATTTATTTTTTTATATGTATTCAGCTTACTTTTGCACAGCTGAGCTTCACTCCTGGATGTAAGAATGTCGATGAAGACAGAAGACACCGTTCCTAACTTTTTCTCCCCAGCTTCAAACAGAGCCTGAAACCACAAAACACATCAGTGTCACAATACATGGTAAATCTATGTAGTGGGGTATATTTTGTTGAATGCATTGTGGGTGGGTATTTTGTTACCAAACACTCAAAACTGTCCTGATAGTTGAAAAAACAGGTTAGAGGTCCTTACCTTTGCATCACTTTTTGCCAGACCGTCATCAATGTTAGAGTCCTCACTTCTGGTAGCCTGTGTGTTTTAAACAAATTCATTTTGCTTCATTGTGTTCAAACATGTATCTGTTAAGTTTGGACACACTGATATACAGCTGCTTCTGGTTTTCACTATTTTAAACATTTTAACAGTGTAAACAACAAAGCTTGTGCAGTAACCAAAAAAGAAAAAGAGCCCATAACACAGAACACTGAAATGTACCTGCTTCATAGTTCATACAGTCCATGCATGCCATACATACATTTACACCACAAACTGCATCTGCAAAGCCATCAGCATTGTAGTCTTTTCAGTAATGCCGTCTGACCGAAGATACCAGAGCCAATCCGGGACAATGGACCCAATTTGACTTGGACACTAAACTGCAGAATGGCCTGATTTACTTCATTCATGTCACGATAGCCAACATATTTACATATATCAACAGTGTTTTAGACTCTACTGCTTTTGATTTTGCAGTGTGGCATATTACATAATGTAGGTAATTACAAATAGCAGTCTTAAAGGGTCAAGCTGTTTAATGCTAAGGGATAAAGAGATGTTGAAAAGTGGTCATGCACAAAAATTCATTCTGAATGTTTTGGTACCTAAAACCATACCCAACTCTAAGCTGGACAAATACAGTATATACAAGAACGATGTAGGATGCAGGCCCTTTAAATGAACTTCGCTGGAGAGACTTTGTACAGTTAACATACTCCCATGTCAAGCAGCTTCATTAGCAGTCTCCTGGGATACTTTGTCAATGCTCTATATTATAGCATATTCCATATTTGAATATGCTCTATACATTATAACACTTTGTTGACTGCCCTGAAATCCTCTTGGTGCAGGATGTATTTAAACAAAACCCCCACTCCATTTAACCATAAGCCTTTAGATCAGAATATCTCTTTGACTATGAAAAACAAATTCAATTGGGTGCTTTTGTACCTTGCATAAGGCAAGCAGGGCAGTCTTGAAGTCTCCACTGGTGTCCCCTTTAATGTCATGCTCCAGCTCCTCTCCGTATGCTGAAGTTGGATATTGTAAACAAACGCACTTACAAATAGTCATGAAAGAGGTGCAACATGCTTGAATCTGGGTACCAACCTTCTTTGAAGGCCGTTTTAATCAGCCTTATCTCCTGGTTTGATCTGGTCCCAAGAATTTCACACAGGACCTTTTCTTTGGTTGTCAAACCCTGGTTTAATTTAAACATGAATATTTTTGAAAGCATTAACATGCTGAAAGCTCAAATACTTACATAAGGAAATGTTCTGAATGGAACTAGGTAACATATGGCAGACTGTGCTCATTACCTTCATGGCCTGCCTGAGCTCATGGGCATCAAACTGGGCTGGTGTCATCAGCAGGGCCAAGACCACATCTTCATAACTGCTCTTCAGAGCTGACTTCAAAGTGTTTGGAAGGTTCTAAGATACAATAAGTGCAAAATAACAGAATGCTAATATATCACATCAGTATTTCCCTAAAACATCCTTAAATGAACCAGAGTAATTAGTCAGAGGTGGAGTTTAAACTACGAGATTCAGTGACTGGGTGAGAAAGTGAGAGGGTCTCACTTTTCCAGTGTCTCGTTCATAGGCTGCTTTGATCTCCTGTCTCTGGGCGTTAGTCCGTCTTGCTAGAATCTCTGTGATGGCATTCTCATCCACACCTGCAGACAGAAAGAACATAGACATCTGCACATGCTACAACACCTGCGTTGTGTGGCCCCAGATGAGCGGAAGTATATAAACAGAGTTTTTTATTGGGTAAACTCTGAAAGGTTGCTGACTTGGATGTAGAGCAATAAATTACATCATTTTGAACTGGATTATGCCTGATGTCAAATTAAGTAATCATATCTCTTGATTTGTGTTATTATTATTATTATTATGTTAGAATGCTTTTTACATTAATTAACTATTCGAACAATCAAGATGTTTATGTATAAGTGTATCAGTTCAGACTATATTGCTTGCCTGTATAAGCAATTGGTTGTGAGTAGATCTGATTGGCACAAATTCTCAAAACCAATTACATAAATTACATAAAATGGGTTATTTTGTTGGTTTGAAACTAGCTGTTCATTACTAGCTGTTGATGAATTATATTGTTTTATTAATTTACTAAGTTAATTTATTAAGTTACTAAGTCACTTGTTTTGATCATTCCGACACTCAAACATCTAACTAATGACAGAAATTCTAGCCTGCAATCCATTTCTACAGCACAGATACACACACACAAAGGCCACGCTTGTTTAGGAAGGCCTCATTTCATGACATTGAGCACATAAGCAAGATGATAAATGTTACATATTTCCAAACATCAGAGGAATTTATTTATTTATTTATTTATTTATTTATTTGCTGTTGTTGTAGCGCAGTACCTTTGGTTTCAATGGCTTTCTGCAGAGCAGCAGCATCTCTGCTGGCATTGAAGTTGGGATCAGGCTTGATGGTCCCGAAGTAAGGCTGGGCACTTCCTTTGGAAGAATCCTTACCCTGTCATAGAATACATGTACAGAGGTATTGAGACATATAGGAGACCTGTGCACTACAGTATTTTGAAGGATAATGTTTTTTTTTTCTTGATTTTAAAACTGCACAGTTATGTCACATAAAAAACAGGATGACATTTTTATTATAATGACTAACCGCACTGTCGTCTTTTGGCTTGTCATCAGTGAACTTTTTTATTAGTTTCTGGAAAAAAGCCATCTTGATAGTTCTGAAAAAACAGAAATATCTAATAAGACATATATTATATTCATCTCTATGAAACGACACCTTAAACATCTGCCCATTGAGATCAAGCACCATGTGGAAGCTTTGTATTAATATGAAAGGAATAGCTCAGCCATTCATGCAAATGTTTATAACAATGAATGAAAGCTAAGCATCACCAATTACCCTGATATCATATTCAGAATGCTAACAAATTGCTTGTCACTTCCATTCAATATTACTCACAGTAAACTACTGAATTTATTGATGAACCAATGTGAAAAAAGTGGACAGATACCATCTACCATATATAAACATGTATAAGCATTTGAAACTTGAGGTCACATGTAATTAATATTTACAAAGTAAGCTTTTTATTTGTTGAGGGTAACAAATGCAAAAAAATGCATATTATTGCTGTAACACAAAAAACATGTATGTCCAAAATGGCAACTTTTTAGGTAAATGAAAAGACCTTTTGAAATGAACTTTAAATGGCCATTAATGTGATTTTGAGTTTGAAAACATTTAGGTTCTCTTGAACCATGTTTCAGGTGATTCTCTACAATTTAAAGATCAACTGCCAGATTCACATTATGTCAAAAAATAAAAAATGGCAAATGGCAAAAACTGAGACACAATGTTATCAATATTAGTGAAATGTTGTAGGTCAATATCCAAATGGCATCTAAATATTCCTGCTTTCTGGAAAACAATAATTATATCATCAAATATTGAAATATCAGTCAAATCTAAACAGCCAATAGGTCTATGGTGAAATGGAAAGAATGGATCCCTAATATTTGCTGTATGAAAATGGGTATCATGAACATACCAAAACTGCCCTTTTGTATTATCTTTTCAGTTCATTAAAAAACTGAAAGTACTGTCATTTATAAACATCAACTTTGCTGACAATTGACAACCATTCTGTCAGACCTCATTCTTGGAATATATAATCTCCAGCAGTCCAATGACAATTATGGATGTATGATCAAAACCAAATATACTATAAAATAAGGCAAAGAGCATCTTACCTGTTCACTGTCTTTGTGAAGAGTTTCTCAAAAGACTGAAAGAGCAACTCAACAAGTTATGAGAACACCCACACATGCTGGGTGGAGAGGATGGAATCAGATACTTCTGGTTCTACTTGTCTGCATACCAGCAGTTATTCCCTTGCTTAGGAGTCTGACTAATCATACAGCGGATGGATGTTGTATTAAGAAAATCTGCAGTTTGAATAAACTAGTGTGATTTAAGAAAATAAATAGTGTCAGAATGTGCAATGAAAAACAGATAAGTCAGGAAAGATCAAATAGTAACTTCAAACACTGTTTTATTAATTCATTATTTAAAAGAAGCAAAGTAGTGAATTCAGTGTTGCAGCAAAGGCTGATTTTTTATGTCTGATTTCATAACAGTGTTGGTTTACTATATTTTTGCCCCCAAATGTATATACAGCCAGTCCACTACCACAGGCCCAGATAGACCTGTAGTTAATACTGACAAAGTGGTAAATCATGACGACCACTTTGGGAGACTAACTGTTACAGTGTGGTGTGGGGTTTGGACTCAAGTGCAATCAGAATTCATTTTATTATGATGAAATGATAATCATATGGTGTGTGCTTAGTGACTGTTGGGCTTGAACTACCAACCCTAGTAATGAGAGCCCAGTGTATTTTTATTGTGCCACCACAGCTGTGAGAGGTGGCAGTATAAACACTGATCATAAGCAACACAAAAAGGCGGGAAAACAAAGGAAAACCAGGAGTGACGTTAACTCAAACTAAAGACAACTCAAATGCTTTTCTCTTTTCACTGTTAACAACTTAAACTCTTTTCTTTTTTGTTCACAGCTTAAACTTCTCTTTTCTCTCTTCACTTTTCACAACATAAACCCACTGTTACCATTCGCCCCTCTACAAAGGTGCAACAGGGAAGTGTGTTTGGCTGGGTGTATTTATACCATGCCACACAGGTGGACCTGGTCAGCGTTGATTACCGCTGGGAATTCTGGGGCTTGGAGTTCTTTGCTCCAACCCCACCAGCTTTCCTACTTTGCTGGCCGGGCCCCCTGCTGGTGGCTGGCGGTACATGCTGCCTGCTCACACTAACATGTTGCTGAGACTGGAAAGCAGCAAATAACCACAAGACTCTGCTAGTTATTAAGGAATATGAAAGGCACATGACAAAGTGAAAACAGGAAAGCAAACTAGGATCCTAAAAGATAATGCTAACCTACTGTTTTTTTTACCGTCACTTCTCTCCAGTGTCTGCTCCCTGAAACTTTATTACCTTAGCTGGCTATCCACACTGGAGTAAAACACATATCAGAAGCACTGGCTTATTTTATCTTGAAAGAGAATGGCAAACCCAGGGAAGGACGTAAAAGCAAGGCTAAAACCTGACTTCAATCTTTGCCTCGGAACATTGCTTCATTCTAAGGCAAAATAACAGGATTGTAAATAAATTTGTAGAACCTCATCTCAGCATTTTTTTTTTTACCTCAAACAAAGTCGCATTCTCATAATTTCTACATCAAAGAATGCTCAAAATACTCAATAAATGCAGTATATGGCACATTTGAAGGTATATTAACTATCCTACTTTATATTAACCCACACACCCAATGACTCAATGTACACTCACTTAAAGTTTCTCACAATCGGTTTATTATAAAAGGTGCAAGAAAGCAATTGCTTGTTTTTTTGTGAATAAAGAAATCACACACACTGGTTATGAATAAAATTATGATATAATTTTAAAGTATTACAGTATTACAGAAATTATATTAGTTGCTCTTCGTTCCATAGCTGGGTAAAATGTTGCAGGCTTAGAGGTATGCTTCTAAATATGATACCATACTACAACCTTCATAAATGCATTCACAATCTGTATATGATAATGTATTTATCTGATTACAACAACATGACTTTTCTACTTCATATTACTTTCTGGAAGATGGTAAAATTATCCCCAAGTTAGCTAGATTAGTTTGGAGTACAGACAGGAAGCATTATACTGTATCATCAGCCAGGTAGAATGCTAGTGTCTGGGTGGTGGCCCCTGTCCCCTGCCACGGCCGGCCCCTGGTCCTGGTGCCCTGGGGCCTGGAGCTTGGGTCACAGGTCCTCGTGCATTAGGATTAGCCGACGCTAGTGACACGTCCTTCTGCAGGTTCACAGCATTGCCAGCTGCTCCCGGCTTCACTTTAGGTTTCCTTTCTTCAGGTTTGTCTTACGTACAGAAAGAAATGGCTGAATTAGGAAACAAATACCTACTACTACCTAAATACTTTGTATACTTACAATATGTACTAAGAAATAGTTAAAGCAGAATTCTACTGATTTCCTAAAATGTCTGCATACGTATAGGGTACAAAAAAAATTAACCATAATGTTTTTGGTGTGAAATGCTACATTCTACAGAAACTCACTGTGTGTGAGCATTTTTCACCTCAAATAAAGTCATATACTTCAGTCAAATACTTTGTATGCGCCGTTTAGGTCCTGTCTTTCTCTATACATAAAATTTTTATTAAAACTCAAAGCTGTTTATGCTCAAAGAGAAATATGGAATATACAAAAAAAAAGTATATATATAATATTAGTTACAATTAAATGTTGTCAGACTGTAATTTATTGCTGACCTTTCTTTTCTTCTGGAGGAGGCACATTTGAGCGGTTGGGTAGTAAGTCCTCCAAATCTTTCATCACTTGATTAGTGCTGTCTTTGTTATTCCGCCTGTTCTTCTCCTCGTCTCTCGCCTAGGAATGAGATTGCACCCTAATTCACTAACAAAACACTTTGAAATATTTCATTTGAATTGTAGACGGTCAGATACGATAAGAAAGAGGTGGATGGGAACTTACCATCTGCATTTTCTTTTTCAGTTCCAAGTTTGCATTTTGATAGGCCTCAGACACTGAGTTGAGATAGTAAATAGCCAGACTGCAAGAACAGTTTAGCTGTGTTAAAGACAGTTACTGTCAAGCAAAGCTTCAAATATACTAGAATATAGAATCCAAGACACGAGCAAACACAAATGTTAGGGAGTAACTCACACCATCAGTAGAATGGCAGGGATGATGAGGCCAGGGTTTGCTGCATAACTGAACAGCGTCCCCAAAAATGAGGGCAGATCCAGCTCTATGGTCTCTATAATCACATCAAACATTCTCTCCTTGCCACTGTGAGAGAGGACAGACAGTGTAACAGACTTCATTCTCATGTTCATAAGTGATACGTAATGTGTCAGTTTGGATAGAATGTGTGTAGTGATGCTGTAAAGTCTGGAATAAGTGTTTCCAATAAAATAGAAACAAATTGGTTGAAGATAATGCAGATCTACGCAGAAGTTCAAACATTGTCTAATGTTTGTCTAATGGAAGCTATAAAAATGTAAGAATGTTTAGATGTTTACAGAATGATGAAAACCGTTGTAAATGTTTTAAACTGAGAGAGCTCTACACCACTGAGGAAGACGTTCTAAGAAACTTCACATGATATAATATATGTTGTATTGTAAAAGTGGTTATAACTTGTTGTTAGATAGTGTGACAAGAAATTACTATTGAGCATATTCACTTTATGTCCAAAAGTTTGTGGACACCCTTTCTAATGAATGCTTTCGGCTATTTTAAGTTGCGCCTGTTGCTGACACAGATGTGCAAATGCCTGTAGAGATGTATTGCCAATAAAACAGGACTCAACATCATCACATCGAATCAAATCAAATTTATCTGTATATCGATTTTTTACAGCCGCCGTTGTCACAAAGCAGCTTTACAGAATCAATAATCTGTAAGAGGACAAGAGATTAAAAAGACATAAAAACCTACGACTCCCAGTGAGCAAGCCAAAGGCAACAGTGGTGAGGAAAAAACCTTGGGAGGAACCAAGACTCACAAATGGGAACATGAACTTATTGGCACCAGGCATGGGCTAGAGGGGTATAAAGCCCCCCAGCACTGAGCAGCAGAGCAGTAGAAGAACTCTGTTCTCTGGAATGATGGTGTTCCATCCAATTCTTTTGGGATAGGTGTTGGGGATGAGGTAAAGCAGTGATCATCCTGACCTCGCTAAAGGTTCTGAATGCAATCAATCCCTCACAGCAGTGCTCCAAAATCTAGTAGAAAGCCTTCCCCTGGACAGTAGAAGCAGTTACTCCAACAAAAGCAGGATCAACTCTTTTTAATATTCTTGATTTGGGAAGTAGCAATAAATTAGCAGGTGTCCAAATACTTTTGTCCATATAGTGTGTATATGTAGTAACTGCTGCAGATGAAAATTTCATGATTGATGCACCAAAAGAAAATGCTTGAATCCAAAGCTAATATGTCTTTTTCCTTCTTCTATGAATGTCATTTTTTTGTGATGTCAATTAATAACTTCATATAATTTGTTTTTTTAGAATATTACTCTAGATTTTATGTTACTATTCAATAAAATAATACATATGTTATAATATATAAAAATATATTATAATATATATATATATATATATATATATGTATAAATATATATATATATAAGCATATATTATCATAAAAATAATGAACATTCCAAACTTGTATGTGTATACATGTAATAACCTGAAGGGTCCACAGTCGAATGATGGGGGTAGTGACATGATCGTATAGACCACAGGCAGCAGACTTAGGAAGAGGATGAGGAGAAGAAGGCCCATGTAGAAGTTATTGGATTTGGAGGCTTTGAAGACTCTCTCATGAGGCACATTGCAGGCCATGACAGCCCAGCATTGGTAGTACATGGAGGTCAGTAGACGAAGAACGTTGATACCCACTAGTCCAGGGGCGTAAAATGCTCCCATCCTAAAACACAAACACACACACACACAAACAAAAGTTTCTAACATCATCAAAATGAAAGCAATTTGCATTGAGGATAGCTACATGACTTTAGGTTTGTAGTTGCTGAAGCACACTTGACTTGAAATAAAACAATGGTCATGACGTTGTCAGAAGGGCCTGTCCAGTCTTAACATGCTTTAAGGACATTGGTTCCATGTTTGGTAACCTGTGCGGAATTTACCACTCTCTTTATAACACATAGTTCTCCAATTTTAGATAAGGATGACAGATAGTTGGACAATATGGTTGGTCAGGTTTTCATGGCCTCCTGTTTCACAGCATCATTTCCCAGCATTTTGTGATCGTGGTTTTATCTGAAAGAAGACAAACAGCTCCCCCTTCAGGTAGAACCATACACATACACACCCATGTCAATAATTATGTCAGGTGAGGTCATAAGTCACATTTTCAGTGTAACACAAACTGGCTGATCTGAACAAAGATGCTAATAGTCTCTCAATACAGTAATCAATCACACTGGACATACACTGTGGGCCAACTCAAAGTAATAAAGTAACGATTACAGATCGTAACTCAACAAGTTCTTTAATTTCAGTCTGACAATAAATTTTAAGATGAGCCTCAAAAATATTAGGCAATGAGCTGCAGCTGAAAAAGCCCTTTAGTCAGTGTCTCAATTTGTTTACTGTTTATTTTTAACAAACAGTAATCAAATTAAGGGAAAGGACCACAGACATACAGAATATTTAAGAAATTTAAGGTTTACTAATTTTGTAAAAAAAAAAAAATAATAATAAAATTGATTTGCCTCAACCTAAAATGTCACCCCAAACAGAGAGGGAGAACACAAAAAACCTTTTGACAAAATTAAGTTGAGTTAAATTTAACAACAACAACAAAAAAAACTCTGTAATCAACATTTAAATTAAATAATTTTAGTTGGCCTGATTTTATTTTTTACAATGTAGTAGACAATTACAGAGTAGTGACAGAAGTATGCTGTCAATCACTAAAGAATGCTGTCAATCATCAAGAAAAGCTATGAAACACTTTTGTGTTCCATTAAGAACCATGTTTGTAATAGAGATGTGTGAGTATGAAGAATCTTTAAATTAATAAAGAACATGAAGGTTAACATGGAACCTTAAAGGTTCCTCACACTCACACATGTCTATTACAAACACAGTTCTTTATGGAACCAAAAGTGGTTCTTTAATGACATTGCTCAAAAAACTCTTTGTAGCACCTTTATTTTTAGGAGTACAGGCATAGATGAGTCAAGGCCTGCCATAAAATGTTTGCTAACTTAGAGGGTTCACCACAAGACAGTTAGCCTAAGTTACAGTTGCTAAAAGTCACAGTGTTTTGAGCTGGGAAACAGAATCCAAAACTTTATGATCAGTGTCTAATTACTTATGAACTACACTGAACATGATATCTATGACCAATCATTAAAAAATGTGAGGGTGTGGTCTGCTGCATGTGTTATTGTATTATGTATTATATCCTACCAGATCATCCCTTGATTGAAGACCAACCCGAGGACATTGCCGCTGATGTCAAACTCACCATAGGAAGGCTGAAGATAGAGAGACATTTAGTTATCAAAACTGTCTACATTAAAAAAAGCATGTGAGGCTGTTTAGAAAAAACCTACCCAGCCTGCCTCCAGGTCCCAGCACCAGCAGTAGTTGAGGAACCGTACAATCAGAGCTCTCAGGAAGTCTCCAATGAGTATAGTCAGATAGGTCACCTGGATATCTGAGATAGTCAGCTTCACAAACTCCTGTTAGTAATTGTGGAGGATAACATGAGACTAGATATTAATTTATGATATTAAATAAAATGGCTTTATTTGCAGAAAGGCAGTGACTCATTCTTGACACAGAAGCTATCTTATCTAAATTCCATTATGTGTAGTTACTGTATTAGCTGTAGTAGAAAATTGTAGGATATGGACTTATATAAAGACTACATGGACAAAAGTATTGAGACACCATATCAAGGATTTGACAAAAGAGTTTATCCTGCGTTTGTTAAAGTAACTGTCCTACTGTCCAGTGAAGAGTTTCTGCTACATTTTGGAGCACTAGTGTGAGGATTTGATAGCATTCAGTAACAAGAGCGTTAGTGAGGTCAGGATGTTGGATGACCACCACCCCACTTCATCCTCAACTTACCAACTCATCTGAATAGTGTTGGAAGGAGCACTAACTATCCTTCCAGAGAACACAGTTCCACTGCTCCACAGCTCAATGCTTGGGAGCATAATACCCCTCTAGCCCACGCCTGGCATTAAACATGGTCCCGAAAAGATTCAGGTTTATCTGCTCCAGAAAGTCCTGTTCTGTCGGCAATATTTATCTACAGGACTACACAAGCTGTGTGTGTGCATTTGCACATCTGTCAGCAATGGCCATAATTTAAAGCTGAATGCATTCAATATAAGGGGTGTCCACAAACGCTGGTACATGTAGTAAAAGTTAACAGCCGTCAATGTAGTCTTATGCAATGCAGATTCTCAAATAATGGCTAGTAAAACAAAGTTTAGGAAGTTAGCTAATTATCTGGCCGAGGCTAATTTAATTGAGGGGAAGTAGAGTAACGTTTTGAGTCAAGAGGCAAAATCAAAGTTGAAGACAAGGTGGTGTCAAAAACCCAAGCTCAAAACGGGACTACAATAACCACAGCAAACACAGAGAGAGAGTAAAGTGGGTCATTACTATCCCCACTGTTGTCTCCCAGCATGGGCCTCGGATGACATCAGCAGGGTTGACCGGGGGCGGTGTGCCGGTCTCATTGGGGTTATTTGCACTGTAGTTGGCATAATACTCCTTCATGAACCAGATGCTAGCATTTTTTATTGACTGTTCTTCCTCCAACTTAGGGAACAAAACAAAAAAAAAAATTATATGCTTATTGCATTCATTCTCTCTTGACTAGTTAAGATGTTTGATAACACTGTAGTTGGATGGTTCATTATAGATGCCTCATAAATGCTAATCAAATAACATCTAACCCTAAACCTGACCCTAAAATGGTAAGGTTAAGGCTTGGGTTAGGGTTAGATGTAGGGTTACATTCAGTAGAGAATCATTTACATTTAACTTAGAGTTGAGTTACATGTAATAGACATTTAGTTGAATGTTAGCCATGCCATCTATGAAGCATCTACAATAAACCATCCAAAGTGTTACCACATGTTTATTTCAAATCTAAAAGATGATGCTCATGCAAATGTTCATACTAAGAACCACCTCACAAAGATGAAAGGCTCACAGTGTTATCATGACTTTTCTTACCTTTGCATTAACCTCGTCAAACAGAGCCAGCAGGAAGGTATAAAGGTTGCCCAGGAAAAGAGCAAAAATGCGGCCAAGCTGCCACTTGAGGGCGATACGGGGGTGGTAGTCCTCCAGCTCTGCAATGGTTTCAAACAGCATGGGGCCCACCAATCCCAGAAGAGACATGATGATCTCCAGCTGAAAGGTATCCACCAGCATGTAATCATCATTTATGGATCTTAAATGCTTTAAAGAAAAAACAAATCTTACATAGCTCTTAAATATCAATTGTTTCACTCCTCAACTCTGGAACAGAGAGCCTGAGATTTTGTCTCAAATCTACTTCGAAACATGTTTGTGGGCTCAGAGTGGCTCAGTGGTCTAACTACCACTATGGCCTAGGAGTCGTGAGTTCGAATCCTGAGCCATGTTGCTCTGGAGGTTGTCAGTGGTGCTTATTCCCTTTAAGCTTAAGCAATACTCGCCGGCACAGGCGTCTGTTAGCTGGTGTAGCGGAGCTGAGGACTCGGCACTTTCCTCCGAGCTTGTCGGCTGCCCGGCAATGGTGGCAGTTCACAAAAAAAGTGTCGGTAGATGCTTTGCATATATCGGAGGAGATATGTGTCCTTACCCTCCTAATGTTGTTTTTTGATGGTACTAGGGGGAGTTACAAACCAGTGCATTAATTGAAATTGGAAGAAAAAAGGAAAAATCTGACAAAACAAAATAAAAAGTAAAATTGTTAAAATAGTTAAATAACATATTTGTTCAGGCTGGCATTGACTATTGCGTATTGGGTCTCATTTGAGGTTTGTGTAGGAGTACAGTGATTTTAGCTTTCCAATGCTTTACTCTTAAAAACAATGGTGCCACAGAAGTTCTTCAAACAAAGCTTCTGGTTCCACATATTTAGGGGTTTGGGCTCATTAACATGTCTGTTGTGCTATATTACCTCATTTTTCTCATACCATCCTAGATCATCCATGTTAGCAAATTCTTGAGAACGTTTAACCACAAAGTAGATGAGGTAGCCGCTGCCTCCCAGGGTGCAGGTGATGAGGAAGTTGGCCAGAACACGCAGGAACCTCCTCAGGTGAATGTTCTCGTCCTTCTGGTTCTCCTGTTCGTCCACGATGGACTCCTGCAACACATTGCACCACTTTTTGGTATGAAGGCAGCAACTCATTTGTGGTACACCCAGTCTTAAATAGATGAAGAACCTTCACACATAGTTTCTTTTAGATGATAGCCATAAATGTTGAAGAGCATGAACTCTTACAGATGGTGGAGATCCACTGCTTTCATCTGAAAGGACATCCAGAAAATGAGATATACAGAATACACACATACACATGTGCAAGTGTGCACTTGTCCTCTCCGTCCCCACCATTCCAAAAACACACACATACAGGATAAACACACAGACACACATCTCTACACACCCACCTTGAAGCTGGTGGTGATGGAGGCATACTTGTTGTCGGCCGTCTCTGCATTGCCAATGAGATAGTCCCAGCTGGTGAACATCTTCCAGGCGAAGGTGAACTCACTGTCCTCGCCGTCCCCGCCCCCCACGTCTGCGTTTTTAGCCATCCTAACGGCGAGAGTGGACTGCGTTCACAAACTCACTGGGAATCCACTCTGGCTGGCAGGATAACAGAAGCGCATTCTTCCGCGCAAGCAACTGATTTGAACCGCACCAAGCAAATGTATAGCTGACTATCAACATGCTAAAACCTAATCATGTTCTAATGATCACAATGCCAACCCAATGCCAATCCAATGCCTAACCCAATGACTAACCCAGTGCTCTGAATCTGATCACAAAGCACATCATTAGCTCATGTGCACCTCTGAAGATATAAAATATCATGTTTATAGTTATGACATCTACTGAGTGTGGCCTGCACTACTCTACGCAATGAAAAGAACACCATTCAGACACACTAACCTGTTCAACATTAAGTATGGTCTGTAGCAGTAAAGCATTTCATGCCACTTCTAGAGGATCTAGTAATGGATGAAACAAGAGACTCACGTTCGGATCACAACCATCAGGCTATACCCGAAGGTCCCAATGCCCACCATCAGGTAGGACAGAGGGAGACGGAACTTCAGGAAGCCAATGGTTCTCTGGTTATTATAGTAGCCATAGAAAAGGACCGAATACTTGCAGTATCCCTGTTAAAATAGAATTCAGCGAGAGGGATTATCAAGTGAGACAATTCATGTAACTCTTTATATAGCACACAAGGTCATATAGTTAATGGGGAATTCCACTGATTTTTTAAGATGTTCATCATAATTTACTTCTTATTATGTAACCATGTAAGTCATGTGGAGTGTTTTACAGAAAATACAATCAATCAGAATATATCAATTGGGATGTTTTTACAATGTTAGTGATAGGAACCAGAGACCATATCCAACATGTAAAGATAACCAGGGAAATGACATGCCTATTTTGAGTTATACTTTTGAGTTTTGAAATGACCAGGAGGAGGACCATGCCTAAAGCTCTTCCTCCTTCAAATTCAATGTCCTATAAATTTCCTGTGTCTGTGGCAAAGTTTTCATACCTTACAGCCACCCCAAATCCCCCCTGCACTTAGGGTTCTCTCTCTCACCTCCCTTCTTTCATGTAAGAAGAATTCCGGAATTCTAGCACAGAGCAGAAGCTGCCCAGAACTTCAGCCCAAGCTCTAAGAGCCTCTCATACAGTCTCTTCTCATTCAAAAACCATGTTGAAAGCACAAACTCACCAAAAACCCATAAAAATGTAATGCTGATAACACTGTCTCGAGGGACTGCTTTCCTTAAAAATACACTATTTGGACAAAATTATTGGGACATCTGCTCATTCTTGGTTCGTCAAGGGTATGTCACTACCATTCATAGGAAGCTTTCTACTAGATTTTGGAGCATTGCTGTGGATTAGAGAGCATTAGTGAGGTCAGGATGTTGAATGATCAGCACCCTACCTCATTCCCAACTACCTGGATGGAAGTACTGGATGGAGCACCATCCATCATTCCAGAGAACACATTTCCACTGCTCCACTGCTCAATGCTGGGGGGCTTTATACCCCTCTTGCCCACATCTACCATTAGGCATATTGCCAATATGTTTCATGTTTATCTGCTCCGGAGAGTCCTATTCTATTGGCAGTACTTCTCTACAGGGACTAGACAAGCTGTCGGCAATAGGTGCAACTTAAAGTAACGTTCATTAGAAGGGGTGTCTACAAACATTCGGACATTTAGTGTACTGTAGAACTATTTTGTGGATAACTAGCGGATGCTAGTTTATTTAAAAAAATAGATTATATACAAAACTATTGTGTGACAGTGTGTAAGGCTTCTGGCAAAATATTTATTTCACAATTTCATGTAATAAACATTTTGTCTCATCCTACATTTTTGGATTCTACGTTCCTGTCACTGCCATTGTACACAATCTTAATAATTAATACTAATAATTTTCCAATTACTGAAAATGAGTGGAATTCCCATTTAATAAGTTACCAGTTCTGTGTTATGCTACAGAAGAACCAAATTTGTAGATGTAGATGTAAATGTTTAATAGCAGCATTAACTATGGAATTCATCTTACGTTAAAGTCTGTGAGGACAGAGTAGTCCATAGCTGTGTCCTGTTCTTCCCGTGGCACTGTTTTTCGAGGAATGGATCCATAGGGGAGGCCCATGAGAACCTGTGAAACATCCACTATCTGTTTTAGTTCATTAGAAAACCAAATGATGGCAGCATGCAGTATTCATCCACATGGACCGTGCTTACTGACCTCGGGGATTACGACCAGGCCAAAGGTTAAACTGAAGAGGACTAGGTTCATGCCATACATCCACCGGAGGAAAATAAAGTAAGAGGCCACCGAAGAGCCAAAGTGACCTATGAGTGAAGCAGGCAGAGGTACAGACTGGGAATTCAAAGGGAATGCAGTTCTTATTCTTTCCACCAGGTGGATAAGGGTCTTCTTTAAAAAGTCATCAACCCAAAAAAAACGTAAGGCTGTGTTGGCACAACCATACAGTGTGTCACCTTTCTGCTTTACACATTCACACATTCATTTTGCAACTCACTATATTTGGATAGCCCACTATAGATTATTTATAGATGTTTAAATTATTAACAACATAGAAACTCAACAGCAGTAGGGTTAGGCTTGAGAAAAGATTAGCAGGGCTGGCTCAGTGATGTATTGTGCCACCACTATGGCCCGGGGGTTGTGAGTTTGAATCATTTAAATTTACATTTACGGCATTTAGCTGACGCTCATATCCAGAGCGACTTACAAGGTTACTTGTATTACAGAGGTGGGCCAATGGAGTGTTAGGAGTCTTGCCCAAGGACTCTTATTGGTGTAGCGCAGCACAGTCACCCAGACCGGGACTCTAACCCCAGTCTCCAACATGGTGTGGTAGCTCAGTGGCAGGTAGTGGAGTTATCTGTTGTGCCACACCAACCAACCACCAATCCTAAGCCATGTGGCATTGCCATCAGCGACCGAATTTCAAGAGAGGACAATTGGCTATGATTTCTCTGGGTGAGTAGATGGCGTTCCCTCCCCTCATTACTCTTAAGCAACATTGCCTGGCATGGGTGCCTGTGCTAGTAGAAGCTATGAACGGGTGGGTTAAATGGCAGTACCAAATTGGGGGAAAAAAGGAAAAATTCAACAACATCTAAAGAGCCAAAAGGTATACATGGAACAAGACTATAACTGGCAAAATATGCTTTGGAGATTCCCCTCTTAAAGTAGGTTTTGGTTAAATATTGCTCTTTGTGCTAACCTCAGTCTGTATGATGATTAGAACATGTAACCATTTCCCTTGTGGCCTGATACTGAAACAGCTTGTTGTATCAATTATAAAAATCTAGAATGAAAATAAAAGATCCTGCTGAATAAACAGCATTATAAGGCAGTTGTTGACTCTTTTTCATACAACTGCCAGTGCTACAAACTTCCTAACTTTCAAGAGGTCAGAGTTGTGACTCTCTCATTAGTCAGAAATGCAACTCAAATAAAATAAATATAACTCTGTTTCATTCTGAATTAGCAACCCCCCATATTCCATAAACTGAGTAATTGTAATATTATACTAAAACTGGCTATTAATATCCAAACCACTCACTCTCAACCTCTTTTATTTTCCGCTCCCATGGAATGCAGGCAGTTTTGAAATTTTCAAAATCTCTTTGAAACTTGATCCATTTCTGACAAAAAAAATAAAAAAAACAAAATTGAAGAGAAATGTAGAAATTTAAAGAATAAAACATTGTCAACCATAATCTGGTGTTTTATGAGATGTATTGTTGCTTTCTTACCTTCATCATCATGACTTTGTAGGCATAGAGTTTCCTGCCTTTTCCTTTGCCCAGTGCCCCCTCAAACTTATCCACAAACAACTGTGCTTCCCTAAAGGGAAAGCAATAACATTTTTGAATCAAGGCTAAATTGACTACGCATTGATTAAGTGATTGCACTTACAATTGAAATGAAAGATATATTCTAAAAGTAGGCAGTAAATCCAATATTTCCTGTTTTTGAGACTGTGTTTGGTACTTAAGATTATTATTATGATGATTCAGTTACGTCAAGTTCAAGTATATCAAGTTCCCCACTAGCAATAAAAGCATGCCAAAGCAAGGAAATCTGCCAAAGGAGTATTTAATCTTAAAGCAAAAACACTATTACCCTATAATAATGTTAGTTCCATAACAAATCTTGCAATAGACAGTTCTTTAAAAATCATTCTTCAGAAGGATTCTTTGATTCTTTTATATATATAGAATATCTTCAGATGTTCAAATTGTTGATTTTCAATTTGGTGAAATGCAGTTTATTTTCAAAAGTGTTAGGGTTAGCGTTAAGGTTAAGGTCACGTTAAGGACCTTTGCTAGGTTCAATTTAGGATTAGGGTTACAGTGGGGTTGACCAGGCAAAAAAACCTTTATGCATTAAATGGTTCTTTGAGTTCCCATGGTTCTATACACTGCCTTTTTTAGAGAACCCCTGAAGGACTGTTTTAAGGGTGTACATTTTGTTTTTTTAAATACAAAAAAAAAAAATACAATTTAATAAGTACTATGTAGCAAGACATTCTTTGTTTGCATTGGGTGAGGGGTGTGTAATGTTCTAGTGGGCCAAAAAAAACATCTTCAAAGGCTTACTCTGGCCCACAGGCCACAATTTCATTTAGATTATGTAACAGTTCTTCAAAACTTCATAAGATTCTCCATAATCGCTTCACTTTCTCTACGGCATTTTTCATAGAACTCTTTGTGGAACTTGATAACATGCGTGCTTGATACTAAACCACCATGTCTAATTGCCAAACAACTAGGTGGCCAAATGTTGTCTAACCAGGCCATCTTTGAACTTGATCTTGATCTTAAGAATGGACATGGACATGTCGTGTCAAGAAGATTTTAAGATTACTTTAGTTTCTCAGTGATTCTCTCTTGTGGGAAACTTATATTGGATACAAAGGCTAAAACATTAAATATACTATGCTAATGCTAATGCTAAATAATTGCTCTCATCAAACAGCTCTCGGAAAACATGCATTCCTACTCTAGTCAGCACTCCTGCACAGTACTTGAGATGTTTGAGTCTCCTCTTCATCCGCCAGGGCTTGTTCCTAATGTTTGCGATCAGCTTCTTCTTTTCCTCCACCTCTTCCATCAGCCGGGCCCTCTCCCCCTCTGACATGGACTCCTCCTCCTCGTCCCCCCCCTCTGACTTTGAGTCCTCACTGGGACATTACAGGGGATGGAGGGATGAAGAAAGAAGGAGCAATGAGCAATGCTAATAGAGGGTTATAGCAGACATTTATGCTGATCTGAGACCAGTTTTGCAGGTCCTTCTATTGGAATACAGGCCTAGACCAGCATAAATAGGGAAGTTTCACCATAGAGCCTGAAGAAAAAAGTAGTATATGACGACTCCCCTTTTTAGAGCAACTCTGGATTAATGTACTCGTTAAAGAATATACAAGAAACATATAGAATTAACCCGCTTGTTAGAATGACACTAGTTCAGGTAGCTCAAAAATGCTAAAATAGCATGTGCTCATCTCTTTAAATTCTATAATAAAACAAAGTTTGAATGATGAATTATGCTAACTTGCTTTTTAGCTGTAATCTACAACAGTGTACATATAAATGACCTGTGTTCTGACGAGGCTGTTTATTGAGGCTTAGTGGGTTTTTTGTTTGTTTGTTTGTTTTTTACAAATGAGCTCTTATTCCGCAAGTAGTCAGTAGTTTTTCTATTTGTCAAAGCTTTTAATGGACAGACTGTCTCTTAAATGATCAATGTCAAATCTACATACAAACCCTACATATTGGAGGTCTTGTGATCAGCGTATTTTTGCTGTTCCTCACTCTCAGCCAAACCAAGACTTGTTCTAGAGTTTTGTCATCCCAAAATGTCTATGTCTATGTCTAATGTCAAATGTGTAATTTTATTTGTTGTTGTTATTGCGGTTATATGTCAGGATGAGAAATATACTTAGTATTTGAATCCATAAGGGGAAAAAAAATCTATTTAATTTTTAAACTTTTATTACAACAAGGAAAAATATTTCTAATTGGTAAATATAAAACACTGACAGGGTTAATCCTAAGTTTTAAAAGTGGGGGGAAAGACAAAACCACTGGTGGTTCTGAGGAGTTTAGGAGGTTAAAATAAAAATGGAATGTCCCACTGACAGTATGGGTATCCCTCCCCTAAAAAGAAGACTTGGAGTTGGTCATTTGAGGTTTGAAGACAAAATTTCATTTGTTTGGTTCTTTTTAAGGAGACAACCCAAACTTTTTAAAAGTACATTATGTTGTTATTTTAGAACCATGCTCAAAAGTGACAGAGAACATGACACTTCCAAAACTGTCCACTTTCACCAATTTGTTATTCCATCTTTACAGTACCTATATTTTTACTTTTACTAATTACAATCTACAGTCTGCAGTTTTTCCACCCTGGACCTAAATCTTAAAGTGCCCACTGGGCAAATCACTTTATTTGATCTATATGTGATACTTTATTATTTGGAGGCTCAGTGCTGATTGTTTTAAAAGGGCTATATGAATAGAAATGCACAATACTTACACAATAAGTGTAGGAGTGAAAATGACTTATTTGGCAGAAACAACATAAAACAGAAGAACCTGCTTTAGGTTGTTTTCCAGCATACCTACTGTTCTTCTTCCCACTCTTGTCATTGTCTTTGCCTTTGCCCTTGCCTTTGTCCTCCTTCTGTTTCCTGCCGCCTCTCTTGTTTCTCTTGTTGGTCTCCCCATTCTCACCCCCGTTCGCTCCCGGCTTGCCTCTCCTCCGGTTTCCAGCGGCCCTCCTCTGTGGAATTTCATCGTCACTGTCCTCCTCCTCCTGCTTCTGGGCCGCTTTTCTCCTGTTGGCTGCTCTGCGACCTCTCGGGGGCTCATCATCATCATCTTCGTCCTCGCCGTCCTCGCTGGCAGCCGCCTTGCCTCGTTTGCCTGCTGGTTTTTTGCTGCCACCTTTGCTTTTGGCATTCGTGACCTCTGAATACACACAAAGAGGTACAGTATATGTGGAGCACAACACAACCATGTATTCTTGATGTCACATCATCTTGATCAAGTCAGAAACTCGTATGCACAGATGGATAAGAGGGAAATCAACACAATCATGTAATAAAGCAGACCAAAATGACAGTTAACGGAACATTACAGTAAGTTATAAATTAAAGGCATGAGAAGTATACATAAATGGGAAATATTTGGACGTACCGTCTGCACTCTCAGCATCTCCATCAATCTCTATTCCAACTAAAAAACAAACACAGCATCCCAAAACATAGCTTTTATATCACACTAATATTTCAAATATTTTGAAAATGGAGCACAACAGGTTGAATAATTAAGCCACTTATTTTGAAGACTCACCATCCTCTAATTTCCTCGTAGCATCGCTTTTCTTTGGCATCTTGGAGATTCAGAGATGCCGTGTGCACTGGAATGTTCTGCTAGACGCTGGCAGTCTAGCACATTGCGCCAGCCCAGGTGTGCAGCTGCTATCCAGTAACTGACTCCCTATAGCCATGGCAACACCACGTGACCTCCCCATCAGGTATGTTTAATATCAGTGGGCAGTGGTATCAGTTCCTCTGTGTGAGCAGAAATGAAGATCTATGAAAAATAAATCCTCTCACATGTGAGCCAGACATACATTCATTCATGATAAACAAGAGAAAGCTCAGAGAAATCAAGACAAAAGGACTGAGGAGAATGAAAGAATGTTCAGTTAAGGAGCATTCAGCTAGTGGACATCTCAAGGCCCACTAAACACATCAATGCTGTTCTTAGGACCAGAAAGACAGCTTATTATGTCTGATTAAACTGGCAGATACACTCTCACTCATTGGGACACATGACACCTACCACTTGTCACAAGGCGAACACCCTTAAACATTTAATGAAGGTTTAGGTTTCCTTTCAGAGGCAATTAAGCACATTTCACAGAGTATTAAGCTTTACAATTTCATATCGCTAATTATGAGGGAGTAGTAAGGAAGGTCCTGGTATTACTATTGTTTAAGTTAAGGTAGTAAATAATGTATATTTCAGTGTTTTAAAGTGTTCAAACATTTAGTGTATGTGTATTTATATGTGTATTTCCATCTATCCACATATATGATAGGTGGAAACATTTTTGTTGTGTATGTAAACACAAACCAAGACTGAGACATGCACACACACATATCACATACACTGTGACATCAGGCACCCAGGCTCTTGCTGGATGATTCAGTGGGTTTCACTTTTCACAGTCCAGCCACAACATAGTCATCTGTCTGAGTCTGTTAGGCTGGATGTCGCTGAAATCTTTAACGTGTACCCATGTAACAGCATGTGTGGCCACCTCTTTACTCACACATGCCCACCCACACAGATACACACATCATGATCAGCAATATGATATTTGCTGAATACTGGCGGTTACAAAAATGCTCTAAAACTTTTCGGATACTTCTCAAATGATGGCTAGTTAATAATTAACGGTTTGCTTCATGTAATGTGTATGAGCAGCACTTAAATGTTAATGTATCTTGCTTGGCACGGATGGCGACCGCATTTAATCTCAAGATGGAGAACATGGGCTATTTGTATGGTCTGAGCTAATGGGACGTCGCCATAATGGCTGCTGAGAGTGCTGGTTAGTATTTTCCCCATTTCCTGTGGTTCACAGATGAGTGACAAGTGACAGGAAAAAAACTCAATAAATGGTTATGAAAAACAACACAGTGCTTCTAAACTGGTGATACAGTTAAGCAGTAAACATCCTACCATGCACTGCAGCGTGTATAGAAATGCTAAGCAGGCCCTACTGTCCTTGGTTAATCCTAAATTAAGAGAAACAAAACAAGAGGAAAAGATATTAAAGAAATGTAGAGAGAGTTCATTAATTTTTTAGAAAAGATTATGGAGCTTAAAAACACTGCTCAACTGGTTCATGTTTAAGTAGGAACAGTAACACTAATGTGACACATGGGGAAAGTCATACATGAATGTCATGGCAAAATTGGGATTTCAATGATTCCTTTGAACTGTTCATGTGAGGGGGGAACATACATCTTTTATTGAAAAAAAAATAATGTTGTGCACAGGGTCAAAATTAGACTAGATATTTAAACATGGAGACAATTGCAATGTTCCAACAGGACAATGGATATCAAATATACCAACATACATCAAATGTGGTTGTCACATGGATAAAGCAATCTATTTATGTAGAAGCTGTTCATCAGAGGACTGAGAATGTCAATACAGAATGTCAGAAGCTAATATATATTGGCGCAATAAAATAGAATATTTTGCTGTTGTGTAAACCAGCATAAACTAGCTTAGTATGAGCCAGTATGAAATTTGAGTTGGTATCTTTAATCTTTAATCTTAATATATGTATATACCAGGGACACATATATATTATGCCAAGCCAAACTGGAAATATTTAATGAACTTATATATAGAATTAATGATATTATAGATATCATATATAGAATTAATGATATATAATGAATGAACGTTTATATATATATATATATATATATATATATATATATATATATATATATATATATATAGAATATATGGAATGAACACTGATATATATGGAATGAATACTGATATACATTGAATGAATACGGATATATATTGAATGAACACTGATATATATGGAATGAACACTGATATATATGGAATGAATGCTGATATATATTGAATGACGTTTTGTCATGGATATACATATATATATATATATATATATATATATCCCTTAAAGATATGCTAAAAGTTCAAAGGGGGCACATGGGGTAACCTAACTAACACACGACATGTTGGACTACAGCAACCTTCAATATTCTACCAGAGCATAGAAGGGAGCTGGACAAAAAAACATGATCACTTCTCATATTTCTCATATTTTATTACAATTGTTTCAAGATACTGTCAGTCAAACATGCAATATTTATAACTATCCAATCAAAACATTAAAATATCTCAATTATTGATGATGGTTCCACTAAAAGAAGATTAATGCTTTCATTACTAAATTACATTCACAAATTTCATGTATAATCCAACAGGCTAATGTTGATTCTTATCATGGCAGGTGTTAACCAATAAAATCTTGAGTAAACCCTTTTAATCTGGGTCCAGGCCCTTTTTGAGCAAGCCAAAGGCGACAGTGGCAAGGAAAAACTCCCTCAGAGCAGGAGAAAGAAACCTTGAGAGGAACCAAGACTCAAAAAGGGAAACCCATCCTCCTCTAGCTGACACCGGATTGAAAAAGTATAACCAGAAGGAAGCTGTTGGAATGATGAGCTGATTAAAGTACTGATTTTGAACCAGTTACTTTGGTGGATCTAATGTCTGGAGGCGTTTTCAGACTATTATAACGTGAAATTCTCCTTTATCGTTACTCTATTAGATATAACATTCAATAGAAATATGCACTGTCTAGAGAACAAAGGGTAGATTACCTTTGTCCCACCAGGCCTTATTCTGCCCTTGTTGATGTGAGGCATTTTACTTCTTGCCATGATGATGTGAAGTCTCCCAGGGTCTCCTTGCCTGTTACTCTTTCATGTTTTTTCTATTGCTTTAACAACAAATGTTCACTATCTTTGCCTTTGTCTCATCAGGCCTCAAGGGAATTTATTCTGCCCTTGTTGATGAGAGACCTGTTCCTAACATAATTCAGATGATCATGATGCAAAGTCTGCCAGGAGCTCCTTGACTGTTGCTCTTTCAGACGCTGTAACATTTAGTAGGCCCAAAGATGTGATTCTGCTCTTGTTGACAGGAGGCATTTTTGGTGATGTGAAGTCTGCCAGGGTTTCTTTACCTGTTGCTCTTCCAAATGTTGTAACGTCGAGAACAAATGTTCACTATCTAGAGAACAAAGGGTAGTCTGCCTTTGTCTCACCAGGCCTCAAGGGATTATTCTGCCCTTGTTGATGGGAGACCTGTTCGTAAGCTATGTCCTATGAGTATGTTGTAAACTCTGCCAATGTTTCCACAACTTGTCATCTTCCAGATGTTGTATCACTCAGAAGAATTATAATCTATCTAGAGAACAAAGGGTAGACTGCCTTTGTCTCGCCACGCCTCAAGGGATTATTCTGCCCTTGTTGATGGGAGACCTGTTCCTAACATAATTCAGATGATGTGAAGTCTGCCAGGATCAGAAGGCCTCTGGCGATTATTCTGACTTTGGTGATGTGAGGCCTGATACTTCCTAGTATTATTATGTGAAGTCTGCGGTGTCTTCTTACCTAAAGGTAGTGTAGGTTACTATAATAGCATGTGGTTTGGGATGCAGCCACAATAAATATTTTACAGACAAATAAAACCTGTACACTTTTTTCTTATCCCAAACCCAGTTAATATGCCAAGTCATCTGTATCATTGTTATTTTCTCTGCACAGTCAAAGCTAGAAAGAGCAGCCAGCCAGCGATAACAGGCAGCAATAAGATTGGCCGACCTCAAAATGTATATCAAGGGTCTGTTATCTGTCACAACCGTGAATGTGTTTCCATAGAAGTAGTGCAGAATTTATTCTACAATGGCACACTTCAGGGCAGGAAATTCCAGCTTATGGACTGAATGCTGCCTTTCACTGCTTTTTGCTAGTACAAGCGATAACTGGCATCATCCTATCATGTTCCTATAAGACAGCCCCTAAACCAGAAGTGCTGGCATCCGTGTGGAGGACATATGGTAATTTTGGATTAGCAACTGGTATTGTGGGATTGCCTCAAAAGCTCCCTGGCAAGAGGGTGTCCATCTGTTGGCAAACAGTTCTTTGGGGTCAAAGTAACCCCGAGGGTAAGGTTAGGAAAGGGCTTTTATGTCCTTCTTATGAGGTGGATAGCCCTTAGTAAGTTCACTGAGAGTTTGAAGTTGTGGCCAGGTCTGTGAAGCACTGACTTTCACAGGGTTGGTCTCCACCATTTGCTGGAAACAGTGTGCCCTAAATTTCATACTGAGCTTGCTAAGAGCCTACTCTCGTGTTCATCAAGCATGCTTGAAAAGAACACCAGTGCTTCTTTCATATTAAGGCTGCCCATTGGAAAGTACTAGGTGCATAATCATTTAGACTCTGAGTTCTCCTGTCCCTCCACTCTTTTGTTAGAGGGGAATCAAAGAAGTCAAATTTAAGTTTGGACTTTGTGGGTTCAGTGAGAATTGAGAAGCATTTGACAGGCTCAAGATTTTTGTTGAAGACAGGTAAATTATTATAGACCTCTTTTAGAGTATGAAGCTCTGCAACGGCACAAGTGGATGAAAGTGCTAAATCCTATTCATCTTAATTTCTAACCCACACAGATAATTTGTTGGGATGTTGTTCAGGAATAGTGACTAGGCAACACTTTACAAAGGTTCCACCAGTTAATCCAGATGTTGCTGGTTGCTGATGTTGTCACCAGTGGCCTTAGTTAGCTTTGATATAGCCCTCCAGAAGGACTCTCCCTTGAGCTAGTACCACCTGCTGTACTTTGCATTTGAGGGTCACATGGCCAGCTCTTTACTTGTGTAGTGTATTTATTGGCTATACAGATGTTCATAGGCCTGAAGGAATGGTATGGAGTTGAGGAATGATATGGTAAGCCACACGGGGTAGATGTGGAAAAGAAAGGGGGTCCTGTTTCCTGACCAAATGTGAAAACTATACATGAATCAACGAACATAAGATGCTGTTTAGATTTAGACATCCCTTTGGGTGTACATGACATAGATTTAAAAAGTGGTCCAGATGTGTCTGTGGACCACGTATGTAATGGTGGGGGCTGATGAGTGTTCCTTATGGATTAAATGCAAACATTCTGCATATGGGAACAATCCAACATATGACGTGTAGTAGGGTATAAAAACTCAAGGCATTCCTATGTAAAGGAGAGAGAGATCGAGGGGCACTCAGAATTGGCAGACTCTCTCCACACTGTACTTTTGATT
The DNA here is from genome assembly GCF_030463535.1 of Salminus brasiliensis. Lineage (NCBI taxonomy): Eukaryota > Metazoa > Chordata > Actinopteri > Characiformes > Bryconidae > Salminus > Salminus brasiliensis. The sequence continues at coordinate 15,439,911 of NC_132878.1, forward strand.
GGAATAAAATATTTCATTGTTACAACTAAAGACGGTGGTTACAGACTATCCTTTTTAAATAAGAAGTCCATCTCCAGAGGAAGACGAACCGAGACGACACTTGCATTTATGGACACTTGCACTTCATCTTGACAAGTTCAGAATTTGGTTCATTACTGCAGGATGAGGCTTCTTTATGTATTTGGATTCACCTGAACAGTGGCCTTCTGTCAATAAAGGTTTTGGGTTGAAACTTTCCTTACTTGATTTAACAGGACTTTGACCTGTTTTTAAGGGATGCTGTTTTTAAGGGCATGTCATTTCGCCAGTTGTTTCTCCATCTTACGTTCAAACTGAGCCAAACTGCCCCAAGAACTGCATAACTTCATTACCTACCTCATCAAACTCACCAGTCAAAGCACCTACTAAAACACAACTAATGCTGTTTCATCCATGCTATTTTTAGACCTATTGCTACAAACCTCATTCCTTTAATCTCTTTCAGCATTAACAGCTCCTTGTCATCAGGCCATGTACTATCCATCATTCAAGGCTGCCAGAGTGGACCCCATCTTAAAGAAGCTATTTCTAGACAGCTTGGGCATCAGCGTCTGTCTCTGCCCAGGCTATAAGTTCAACCATTGCATATAAATAACTTTGGCTGCAGTAAACATTTTTAATAAACATGTTTTATTAGTTGGATTAATATCTTTACCATTTTGGACATCTGATTGCTCTGTTGACATTGACGGTATTGATATCAAGCCAACCCATGTTATTAAAAAGTTTGGTTTTCTCCTTGAATCATCCACCAAGCACTCAGCTCACACTACTCCTGCTCTCTGACAATTGCTCTGGTTTTCTGTTGACTGTAGTAAAATTATTTAAGGCACTACCTGGTCTGGCTCTTTTGTATCTCTGTGATCTTGTTCTTTTATATTTTCCTTCTCTTAGTCTTAGATCTTCTACCTCTGGACTCCTTCAAACTCTGTTTCTTCAATTAGACATTCTTCTTTGAGTGGCAGATTTTTCAGAGCTGCTGCCCCCTAGAACTCTCTCCCTCATACTCTCTGCAAAGGTTCAACCCTGCCTTCTTTCAAATCTCTGCTCTCTTTTATTTTTTCTACTCCCATAACTCTTCTTTTTTCTCTTCCTATGTAAAGTGTCATTGAGTTTATTAAAGGCGCTTTAAAAGTTGAATTTGTTATTATTATTTTTTTATTATTAAAAGCTGTGTCAAGCTATACTATAGCTGTTCCGGCAGCTCCTGGTGGCCCAAAACAATACAACCACAGTTTATGTTAAACAGAAGATTAGGCTGGTCACTAGATATACTGAATACCACACTGTAAATATTTCCCTGTAAAATTACAGTAAAATACTGGCAGCAGGGTTTTCAGCTGTTTACAATACTTTTTACAGTTTTTATATTGTAATATTTCTAAAGTTAGTTTCTTAACAATGTGATAAAATACATATTTCCAAATTCAAATCAGATTTTTATTTAGGCTAATTAGGCTAACTTTAATAAACACGAAACACGAAAACTGGTTTTAAAAAATTTCAAGTACTTAGTATTTATTTTAAAAAAAATATTTTATTAAAACTTAATGAGTACAACAAGTAGATACACCCAGTGAGTTCTCTGAACAATCTGGCCATTAATCCCCCAAATATTTAGGTACAAAAGTATGACTAAAAGGAAAACCTCTGGGAGAGGCCAGTAAAATTCAATTAAATTATTCATTTACAAACAAAAAAACTTTTAAACAACCCAAATTTGTACAAAATACAGTGTTGCGCACATAGTAAGTGCATAGTGTGAGTCTGTGAGAACTTGCTTGCATGAAATTTAAGTTGATGTACAACTATATAATAAAATCCTTAAAGATGTACTCAGAGTTCTATTCTGAATTAGGTTGAATTCAGAATAGAAATCTGAGTACATCTTTAAGGATTTTATTATATGGTTGTCCATCAACTGAAAAACACCCACAATTACTTGAATGAATTTCACATATTTTAATAATATTCTTTCAAGATACTGTCAGTCAAACATGCAATATTAATAACATTACTAACTAATTAAACATTAATGACAGTTCTACTTAAATTTAAGAGAAATGCTTTCATTACTAAATTACATTCAAATTTCATGTATAATCTAACAGGATAATGTTGATTCTCATCATGGCAGGTGTTAACCAATAAAATCTGATTCAACAAGATAATGGACATGAGTTAACCCTTTTAATCCGTGTCCAGGCCCTTATTGAGCAAGACAAAGGCAACAGTGGCAAGAAAAAACTCCCTCAGAGCAGGAGGAAGAAATCTTGAGAGGAAGCAAGACTCAAAAAGGGAAACCCATCCTCCTCTGGCTGACACCGGATTGAAAAGGTATAACTAGAAGTTTGCCAGTATCTCCTTGACTGTTGCTCTTCCAGGTGTTATACAATTTTTTAGGCCCAAAAAGATTATTTGCCTTTTTTGGTGGAAGGCCTTTTGTTCAATAATTATGATTTGAAGTCTGTCAGGGCTGTAACTGTTAGTGTTACTCCACTTTAGCTCTTCCAGATGTTGTAACCTTCAAAACAAATTTTCACTAACTAGAGAACAAAGGGTAGACTGCCTTTGTCTCACCAGGCCTCAAGGGAATTATTCTGCCCTTGTTGATGGGAGACCTGTTCCTAAACTATTTAAAATGATCATAATGTGAATTCTGTCAGGATCTCTTTGACTGTTGCTCTTCCAGGTGTTGTAACATTTAGTAGGCCCAAAGAGATTATTTTGACCTTTTTGATGGGAGGCCTTTTTTCAATAATAATGATGTGAAATCTGTCAGTGTCTCATTAGCTGCATCTCTTCCAGATGTTGTAACATTCAAAACAAGTATAGAGAAGAAAGGGTAGACTGCCTTTGTCTCCCCAGGCCTCAAGGGATTAGTCTGCCCTTGTTGATGGGAGACCTGTTCCTATTTCAAATGATCGTAATGTGAATTGTGCCAGTATCTCCTTGACTGTTGCTCTTCCAGGTGTTATAACATTTTTAGGCCCAAATAAATTATTTGCCCTTTTTGGTGGGAGGCCTTTTGTTCAATAATTATGATTTGAAGTCTGTCAGGGCTGCAACTGTTAGTGTTACTCCACTTTAGCTCTTCCAGATGTTGTAACCTTCAAAACAAATGTTCGCGATCTAGAGAACAAAGGGTAGACTGCCTTTGTCTCACCAGGCCTCAAGGTTATTCTGCCCTTGTTAATGAGAGACCTGTTCCTAACATAATTTAAATGATCATGATGTGAAGTCTGCCAGGATCTCCTTGACTGTTGCTCTTCCTGGTCTAACATTTAATAGGCCTCAAGGGAATTTATTTTGCCTTGTTGATGGGAGGCCTTTGTTTCAATAATTATGATGTAAAATCTGCCAGGGCTGTTACTGTTACTTCTCCTTAGCTGCTACTCTTCCAGATGTTGTAACCTTCAAAACAAATTTTCACTAACTAGAGAACAAAGGGTAGACTGCCTTTGTCTCACCAGGCCTCAAGGGATTAAGAGATGCAAGATTTAAGAGTTTTAGTGTAATTTGTACAGTAAGCAGGCAGTTACACTGTACAAAGAAATTCTTACTTTGCTAATCCACCACTAGCACATACGCTATTTACACTTACATTAAAAACTACACAACATAACATAAGATACACAACATACACATCTACATAAGTTAAAAACTTGTAGATATAAATAAACTGGAGATATAAATAAACCATAGCCATAGCCATACATGCCAAAGCCAGGTGGGCAGGGTGGTAAGCTTTGGATTGTGGGCAGTTCCTCATTGTCTCCATACTTTTCTCTTGCCGTCACTCTGATACAAGTTAATCTTGATCTGAGGTGTTCAGAACTTCTGCAGGCTTTTTAAAGTATTTATTTGCGAACTGTAATCTGGTCAATCTGTTTAGTGGTTTGCATCTGGTAGAGTAGCCTCTTTATTTCATGAAAAGTTCAGTAGCAATCTTCCTTGGCCTACCAGTCAATTTAGTGATTAATTAGATCGCCAGTGCATACTTTCTTCTTATTGATATTCCAAGGTTTGACTGATGTCTCGAATGGTTTCATTCTTGTTTTTTTTTAGCCTCAGAACAGCTTCTTTATTATACTTTCAATGGCACAGCTCTTGTTCTCATGTTGAACAATGGCAACTACAGACTCCAAAGGTGTTTGAAAGCTTAAAAGCAAGCTCAAACATCTTATGCCTGCACTAATAAATCAATGGAAGACAACTGAGTAAACATTTACATTTACATTTATAGCAGACGCTCTTATCCAGAGCAACTTACAAAAGTGCTTCGCTATTTACTCAAGAATAACCTCATCTGGAGACCATAATACTCTACTCTTCGCCCAAGTATTCTCAGAAGAGGTGGGTCTTCAGTCTGCGTTTGAAGACAGCGAGCGATTCTGCCGTTCAGACACCCAATGGAAGTTTGTCCCACCACAAACCTTTTAGATGGTGACCAGATGGTGCTGGGGGGCTGTCAATATAGGCTCTAGAGAGTCCTATTCTATTGGTAATACTTCTCTACAGGGACAAATCAAGTGTGTGTGTGCATTTGGTGTGTGAATAGGTACTACTTAAAGTTGCTGAACGCATTTATTTAGAAGGGGTGTCCACAAACATTTGGACATACATGGGGATTCTCAATACAAAGTATGCCAAGTTCGGACTGGGTGTACTTGGTAGTGCTTGTAGACTTGGCAAGTTTGACTCACTGGTACAAACTCCTAAGGACAGTTGGATGCTGTACAGTAATTTTGCAATGGGAACAGCAGCGTGGTAATGCGTCATGCAATCTGGGATATTTTGGCTGTGACAGTTCCGGGCAGTCGGACTGTACTTGGCTAGATCTGAACTTTTACAGGAACAGCACTTGGGCTGCAACTGATGATGTTGCACAAGTCCACAGGAACACGAGCACGGATAAGGACGCAGACTGAGAATCGACCACAGCCTATGTTGCGCTCCAGGGACGCACTTGTTGTGTCGAGCACTCCAGACGGGGGGAGGCGCTGTTGGAAAGACCCCAGACCAGCTCTCCGCTCTGTGAACGGAATTGGAAATTGTGGAACTGGCTGCGGTTTAGCTTGTTAGCTAACAGCGAGAGACTGTGTTTACACATGCCAGTGTTTCATTAAACCTGACCAGAAACGGCCATCACAATGAGTGGGATACCAGGCACCGCCGTCATTCAGATCACCAACCTGTCCTCGTCTGTTACAAGCGAGCAAATGAGAACTCTCTTCGGCTTCCTCGGAGATATCGAGGAGTTGCGGCTTTACCCCCCTGAGTGAGTGTGTGCACACTGACCCACAACCAACAACAAGAGGATCTGACGTTATAGACCTCCGTAAAACTCTTAGCAGGCAACCTACAGATTTATATGCAGCTCTGAGTAAACTGTGTCCGAGAAAGTGCACTGGTTAGGTTAGAGGTGGAGAGTCCAAGCCCTGAAACTTGAACTCCGCTCCAGAGTTTAGTTTATACTGCAGGGCCGGCTGTACTGCAGCAGAGCCATCTAGGCAGTTGGAACAAAACCCTGGGGCGGATTGTTACTTTCTGGACCTGGATTTGCCACCATTGAGATCTCCCTAGAAAGCTAGGAAAATAGCTGAAACCCTTGGCTGTTCTTTATCTGGTGTTTTTATTTACACAGCTACGGTTTATGTAATGCTATTCTGCTGAAAATCTACTGATGCAGATTTTAAGCACGGCTAAAATGTGACTGAATATACTAAGAATATGTAGTGAGTGTAAAGCTAAGATGATGATTTTTTTTTGTTGTTGCAATATTATGTTGAACTGTCAACCAAAGCTGACATTAGCTTGAGCCTGACCCATCCTAATGCAACCCTTTAGTGTGGACATCCATATTGCATGATGCACTATGTACTAATATTTGTGGGCACCCCTCCTAATGCTACTGCACGTTGCACTCAAAATACACACACACACACACACACACACACACACACACGCACACACAAACACAGCCTGTCTAGTCCTGGTCCCTGTAGAGAAGTATTGATAATAGGACCCTCTGGAGCAGATAAACATGCTGGACAAAAAAGATAGGGTGGAGATCATCCAATATCCTGACCTCTCTGACGCTCCAGAATCTAGTAGAAAGCCTATTCACCAGTGGAGTTAGCTGTTAATCAGGGGTAAATACCCCTGATTTAGGGGGAAAAAAAAAACAGTGAATAGGCAGATGTCCCAATATTTTTGTCCATCTAGTGTATTTCCCAGTATTTAGTCACTTTAGTCTCTCAGTTGGAAACATTGTCATTGACCGTTAACAGATTTACAAACAATATCTGCACCATTTTAACCCTTTAAAGGATTATCAAATTCCTACGTTTAACCTTCATACGTTTATTTTATGTTGCTGAATTCAGTCCAAGACTCTGCTGATCTGTTTTGCACTGCTGGAGGTCTGGTTTATCGCAGGGCGCTGACATTTGATTGACCTTAAAAAACCTGTAAAGACTGTTGAGAAAGTTAGCTTCCTATTTACACACAGTTTTCACAGATTTGCATCTGCAGTACTGGAGGAGGGAGTTTTGGGTCAGTTTAAGCCAGATTGTGTGTCATGATCTGTGGCATGGAGCTGACCCACATGACTATAGGCTGTTTGATAAGGAGCCCAACAAGTCAGAGACTGCGAAAGATTGACTGTGGAGGATATGACAGTATGATAACTTGACTGTTTACGTCACAAGAGGTTGATAGATAGATAGATAGACTGATACATTTAACTTTGTCATTACGGAGAACAAGTGCAAGGCGGATGTGGCTAGAAAGTGCAATACTTATACTTATATATGTCAAAACATTAACACCACCTGCCTAATATTGAGTAGTTCCCCCCTCGTGCTGCCACAACAGAACTGAGCATTCACACAAGTAAAGGCATGCTGTGGTATCTGGCACCAAGATGTTAGCAGCAGATCCCTTAAGTTGTAGAAGTTGTGAGCCGGTTCACCGGTTGGCCTGTCTTAGACTACCCTTCGGTAGGTACTGAGCACTGCATAACTGCAAAGCCTGATGTTTTGGAGATGTTCTGATCCAGTCATCTAGCCATCACAATTTGTCGTTTGTCTCAGTGTCTCAGATCCTTATCCTGCTTTTAACACATCACCTTTAAGAACTGACTGTGACTCGCTATGGATGAAGACAATCAGGGTTATGGGTTGTTGATGTAAGCTTTCACAGAGAATGCTGGCCAACTGCATTGGTATTTGTTTTATATATATATATATATATATATATATATATATATATATATATATATATATATATATATATAAACTTATAAAAACAGCTGCGTAAAGCAGAACATTATTTCTTAATGATCCATTTTATAAGTAAGAGAAATTCTGTTCCATTTGTTCAGAAACATTTCAGTATCGGGCTAAGTTAACTCATTAAAGTCACATGTATTATTGTTATTAATATTAATGTTTTATTGAGAGACATTGATGGTTTTTTAAAATTCCATACAGTAAAATCTGTACTGTAATTACAGTAATATAGTAATACAGACATTAGATATTTTTGTTTACAGTTGATTTTCACTTTATAACTAGATGTGAGATGTGAGGTAGCACCATTAACTGCTACCTCCATAAGTATTTTTATTATCATCATCATTTTTAATGTTTTATTGAGAATCATTGATAGTCAGAGCTATCACAGTTGAACTTTATCACTATATAAAGCACCTAGAGCTGCTACCTCCATAAGTATTATTATTATTATTACTATTTCGATTCCTGATGATGATGTTAATGATAATAATTATAATAATATTGTTTACATTATTCAGTTGATAACGGTAGTGCCTTTTTTAAATATACTCCTATCTTTGCTGTAATTACAGTAATATACTAATGCAGAAAGTACAGTTCATTTTTATTACAGTTGATCTTTTACTATATAAAGCACCTAAGGCTTGTTACCTCCACAAGTGAAGTTGTTATGATTATTATTATTATTATGTTTAATCTTAATGGTGGTAAAGAATGTCAGTTTTTCAAGAAATGTTCTTTTTCTGTTCTTTTTCAGCAATACGCCGCTTTCCTTCTCGTCTAAAGTTTGTTACATAAAATACAGAGAGCCGAGCAGTGTTGGTGTGGCCCAGCATTTAACCAACACTGTGTTTATTGACAGGGCTCTTATTGTTGTGCCCTGCGCCGAAGGTTAGTGATCTAAGTCTATCTTGTTTTTTTTTGTTTTTTTTTTGGCCTGACAGATGCTTATGAGGGGGCACGTAGCCCTCTCGAGAGGTTCTACTTTGACGGGCTGCCCTGACATAACCTATTTTGTGTCTGTGTTTCTTGTGTTTGTGCCGAGATACTCCAGTAATGCTGCGAGTTTGGCTGGTAGCGCTAGTGGCTGAAGTGGGAGGAAGATATTGTGGGTTTTTTTATTTTTATAAATAGACTTACATTGGTGGTGTGCAGCTAAGAGCATGCAACTATTTTTAAAAACGGAGTTTCTTAAAGTGGTCCTCTGTAGCTGAACTGGGCATGGTAAAGTTTGTCAGTCATGGTTTCTGCAAGAACAGCCTCCAGCCTAGCCTAGGCTTACCTTTGTTATTAGCACCTGTTGAACAATTGTAGGAGTTGAAGGGCTGTAAAACTAGCTGCAATAGCGCACATATCAGCAGGTCCGCATTGCAGTGCAAAGCCCAATGTTGTGGCAGTACTAGCTTGCTTGTTGAACAATAGTAGTCAGTACCGGTGCTACAGGGCTTGTGTCACGTCAATACTGCGGCCATGAACAGATCTGCCTTAGAAAAGAAGGTTCCTTCAGTGCTGCAGGAGAATATCTGCCTAACCATCCTTGTCCTTTCTCTTTTTTATGTTTGTCTCTCAGACCAAGAAACGAAATATGCAATCCTGTTTTGTTTTGTATGGTTTGTTTGTTTGTTTGTTTATTTATTTATTTATTTTTATGAAACCAGTGGTATCTTAAGTGAGCTGTTCTGTCCATGAAATAAACACTGCTTGTCCTCGTGACTTGGTGCTACTGGATGGCTTACTGCGTTGATTAATTTGGTTTCTGTATGTTTTTTCTGTGTTGATTATGTGTGCATATCAGATGACTAGAGTGGCCCAGGCGTTACAGTACTACACTAGCCTGACTCAAGGCTTTGTTTTCCAAGCCACTAAACCCGCTGGGGCCCACGCTGCCTTCAAAGGGGGATTGTGACCGGGATCGTAGATGCTGAACCTTCCAAGATGGACACCTTGTCTCTTTTTTTTTTTTTTTCTTTTTTTTTTTTTTTTCTTTTATTTGTTTTTCTTTAATTTTTTTATCTGACATTGTCCCTTGTTTGCCTCTCAGAAGAGCTTGTTGCATATTCATTGTGTTGTTTTTTTTTTATGTTTTTTTTTTTTTTTGTTCTTTTTTTTTTTTTTTGTTCTTTTCTTTCTGTCCCCCCCTCCCCCCATTCCCCCTCTTCCTCCCCTTCCTCCTTATCCAGTTGCACTCTTTCGCGTATCTCTCTATGCTGTCCAGGTTGGCGTCCAGTATTGGAGGGGATTTGAAAACACGGTATACAGGCAGCAGTGACTGGCGATTTACTCTCACTCTCTCTTTTATTGTCTCTATGATTTCTCACTCTCTTCCTTTCTATAATTTCTCTGTCTCTCTATCTGTTTCCTCTGTTCTCTCTGTTCCCTCTGTCCCTCACTCTCTCGCTCTCTTGCTCGCTCTCTCTCTCTCTCTCGCTCTCGCTCTCTCTCTTTCTCTCTCTCTCACATGATTCTGCACTCATATGGTCTTGGTTTCACTTTGACTTTAGGATCCTGTGCTATACCCAGAAACACACCTTCAGTTTACTGTTAGAGTGGAGAAGTGTATTATATATAGATATATATACATATTTAGTGATTTCAGTTTCATGACCAGGGCTGGGGAAGTTCACACGATGGTTGGACGTCCAAGTTCAGTTAAGCGAACAGGTTTTTTTTCTCCCCCCCCTCTCCCCAGTACTTCTTTTGTTCTAGCCTGGGACTACTTAATGCTAATCCATCTACACTTTCCAGTTTTCCACCCACCTTCTCAAATATCACCAATTCATTTAGGAATATTAGAGTCCCTCAAAGCATAAACGCATGCTGTAAATATGAGTTTTACTAAGACCTGCAGAGTAATGTGTTAAAAGCAAGGAAGCTTCTGTTTTTCATTTTGGCCAATTTTTGGGGGAGGGGATTTTTAAAAGACATTTAAAATGTTCTTCTCTTCTGTATCTGATGTTCTGTGTGCTATTAGTGATGCAGCCAACATGAACGGTTGTCTTGTGTTGCACACCCTTTCCAACACTGCGACACGATCGCCCCAGGGAGAAAAGCGCCCATGCTTGATATCGTATGGTTCATGACCATTATGTTTCCAGTACAGGTGACCCATACCACAAAGTGTTACCTCATTCTCTACATTGTATCTTTAAAAAAAAAAAATAAATTAAAAGAAGAAAGGGCAGATTTTCTTTGGTTTTGTGTTGTGAAAAAGAAAGTCTTTTGCAGTCTTGTGCTGCTAGTATGAAGAATTTAACATGAACAAGGTTAAAAGCTATGGTAGTTAATTGGACTATTGACAGGACTCATATATGATCGGTGTTAGAGCTCTAGGATGTGTGATGGATCTTTTTTTTTTTTTTTTTTCCTCTCTCTTGTGTGCATTTAGAAGGGAGAAAGTAATGTAGCTCTCCATGGCTTCCTCTAATGCCAGTTTCCTCTTGCCCATAGGAAAGATCCCTGAGGAGGCAAAGGCTCTGTCCCTGCTGGCACCTGCCGCCCCAGTCGCCAGCTTGATGCCCGGCGGAGGATTGCTGCCCATCCCAAGTCCTGCCCCACTCCAGAATGTGAGTCTTCAGCAAAAAGTCAGCTAAATCAAAATTAAATGAAGCCATGATTAGTGCGGGAAAGCAGTAACATCGCACTGCAGTGGTTCAGTGGTTAAAGCACCAGACAGGGTTGTGCTCAGCAAAGCTGCCACTGGCCCTGATCCCTCTCTGCTCCCCGGGCGCTGCAGCAATGGCTGCCCACTGCTCTGGGCATGTGTGTGCTCGTTGTCGCTGTGGGTTTTTTTTTTTTTGGGGGGGCTTACTAGTGTGTACAGTGTATATGGGTGTCTTGTCTTGTCTTGCATGTTAGTGCTCATTGTTATGAACGGAATGCCACATGTGAGTGTATTCACAAGTTTGTGAGCTGTTAATGTGGCATATTTGTAGAATGGGTAGTTTTTCCTCCCATAGACAACTTTCTGCTCTTCATCTTGGTTTATCCTTTTCAACACTAAATGCAGTCTCCACAGACAAAACACTTTTTCACACCTGAAGAGTGCATGATTGATACTCTATATACTCAAGTAAACATCTATAGGCTACTACAGTCCTCTGTAAAATCAAAATAGATCAGCACAAGTGTAAGCTTTTTTTAATGACACTGTATGCCCTTTTCAGCTTGGTCTGCCACTACCTGGTCGGGGGCCGCTGTCAGCTGGACTGGAGTCTTCGGTGGCAGCACTAAGCGCAGTCCCCTCCCAGCCTCCCATCATGGGCAATGTGGACCCCTCCAAAATCGACGAGATTCGAAGGACTGTATATGTTGGCAACTTGAATTCCCAGGTATTCAACTGAAACCTTCTCTTTTTTCAGCCTGTTTGTGTTGTTCTGTTGTTGTTCTCATAAAAAGATGCCCTTTTAGTTATATACTGTATGTCTATAATATTTGTGGACACTCCCTTCCAATGAATGCATTTAGCATTCTTTAAGTCACCTTTGCTGACACAGATGTACAAATGCACACACACAGGTTGTCTAGTCTTTGTAGATGACATATTTTCAATAGAATAGGACTCTCTAGAGCAGATAAACAAATAAATTCCACCTTTGTCCCAGAAGAAACAATAAATGAGCAGGTGTCCCAATACATTTGTCCATATAGCGCATATTTAGCAACTGTCTTTAGCAAATGTCTGTTCGTAACATAAATGCATTGGACTATGTTGTATGTTATTCCATGTTATTCTCATAACATGCTTTCTCATTTTTCTGGCCCTAGACCACCACAGCTGAGCAGCTGCTGGAGTTCTTCAAGCAGGTTGGTGAGGTGAAATTTGTACGAATGGCAGGAGATGAGACGCAGCCCACCCGCTTTGCATTTGTGGAGTTTGCCAACCAAGAATCTGTATCTAGAGCACTCGCCTTCAATGGGGTCATGTTTGGAGATAGACCCTTAAAGTGAGTTGCTGCTTCTCTGAAATTTAACACATTCACGCAGTGCTGAAAATCATAGATATTTCTGAAGTTAGGGAATTGGGTATACAGTTGTACAGATGTAAAATTGTACATTTAAGCAGATTTGTTGTTTTTTAAGCCTTTTTTATTCTAAAAACCATACAATTCTGATTTATTTGTATAGTGCTTTTTACAACTGTTGTCACAAAGCAGCTTTACACAATCAGTAATTAGTAAAAGACAGAAAAATAAGACATGAAAAATCTAAGACCCCCAGTGAGCAAGCCAACGGCGACATGTATGTCCTACTTCAATTCCTGTGTAATGTGTCCTTTAGGATCAACCATTCCAACAATGCCATTGTGAAGCCTCCAGAGCTGACCCCTCAGGCTGCAGCTAAAGAGCTGGAAGATGTGATGAAGAGAGTGAGAGAGGCTCAGTCCACCATCGCAGCGGCCATTGAGCCAGGTCTAGTTATGCCCAAACTGTTCATTCATGCTAGATTTGACACTTTTAATATGAATGCAGATGAACTGTCCCTCGAGTTATTGACTTATTGATCTTTTATGTTTGTTATTCTATAATTGCACATGGGTGTGTGTTTACTTTTGTGCAAAACAGAGCACAAGAAACACTCACCCAGCAGATCCAAGCGCTCCAGAAGGTCCCTTTCCAGATCTCGTTCCCGTTCCCACTCACGTTCTTGTTCCTACTCACGACGGAAACGCTCCCGATCCAGACACAGGTAGGCCAAACCATGCTCGTTTCCCTTTCCTAAGGCTCTACTAGATTTAGGAAATAGATTTATTTGTGGTAGAGATTTCAGTGATTACACTTAACCTGAACCACCTGCAGTAATATTGGTCCTGTTTAAATTTACCTCACAAAATCTACTTCTAGACAGTTTTTTTTAAATCACTGACGAAAGCCTCAGGTCCGAGGCAAATCGGCGTTGGCATGGCTCTGGCTTGGTCGCTATTTGTAAACTGCCGAAAGACGTGATCACAGTGTGATCACTGAAGCCTCGCAAGCCCCCGACAAATATCTAGTAGGTTTATTATCTGGACCTGTCTGCGATCCTAAATCCAATAGTGTGGAAAGTGTTGTGACTGGATGTTAGTGCAGCGACAAGCCACTGGGCAAGACACGGAGTGAGGAAGAAGCCGAGGGTGGAGTTATACAGTGTCAAGAATCGTCTTGTGTTGCTTGTTTCTCACGGCCATTTGTTTTGGAAGGAAAAAAAGATGTGTCCTGCACATGGTATTATATCAGGTCTTGTGTGTGTTTTCATGACATTGCATGTTTTTGGAGAGCTGACGGACCCTCGTCGAGGGTTTCCTTTAGTCAAAGATCTTGTAATTTGTGACCGTGTGTCACTGATCAGTCGTATAGTATACCACTAAACCACTGAAGAGAACAACGATCTGACCATTATACAAGCTGTCTAGTGCCTAGTGTGCTGTCTAGAAATTGCATTTTCACAAATGGTTCGTTGCTAAATGACAGTTCTACCTTAAACGCTCACATATGATGAACCTGAAGGCCTTTTTTTCTGTATAGCAGTTCAACATCCATCAGCTTAAATTCTTTTTCAAATATTCCTCACTTAAAAGTATTATTTGAGGAACCTGTTGGCAAGACTCTGTCTGCTGAGTAGGGCCGTCTGTATCTACCCTGTCTCATAAGGCCATAGTCAGTGAAAAGTGGCTCATCATTTTACCTAAAGCAAAGACATCATGTGGTGGTAAGCAGCTGAACTGGGTTTATTCATCTCAAATTCTTTGATTGAACCATTAGGAGTTGAATGAATCCAGTTCAGTTGCTTGTTACCACTGAATATTGTTGTGAGACTAATCCTTGCTCATTCACTGATAATGTGAATTGTAATCAGCGTTTGTCATCTTGTTTAATGGAGATATTGTGGTCCTAGTTCTACTACGAGTCAAGACAAGAGTTGACAATACGAGTGTTATTGTACAGTGTATTGTATCATTCAATACAAGCCTCTAAGTTCAGCATGAGTATAGAGCAAGTACAGTCTACTGTCACGTGCCAAACGCACTAATGGTGCTTAATACTGCATAGGACAGTGGTGACTTAGCAGTTAGGGGGTTGGGTTATTGATGACAGAGAGTTATGGATTTGATACCCGGGCTCGGCAAGCTCAGCAAGGCTCTCTTGAAGCTCCCGGGAGTTGCAGCGATGATTGCCCATCGCTCCGGTCATGTCTCACGTGTGTGTGTGTGTGTGTGTGTGTGTGTGTGTGTGTGTGTGTGTGTGTGTGTGTGTGTGTGTGTGTGTGTGTCAAATCGTGAATATGGTTAGGCCTTGTCTACACTAAAATATAATATCATAGTAATGAAGTTTTTATATACATTTACACACACACACACACACACACACAAGTACAATAATATGGAGATGAAAGCCAATAATGAGGGCACACTATTTGCCTTCACCTCAAAATTAATAGCAGGGAGGAAAAGCCCATTCCTCATAGCTAATGTATCTTAATTGAGTTGAATCTTTAAAGAAACTGCAATTAAAAAAAAGCTTATTATTAGCATTTACTCATCAGTCCCCTAAGCTCTGCTCATCAGGCTAATTCTCAAAGCTTCTCTTAGCTCGGTCGGAAAGCAGCAAAGCTTGCACTGTGTCTGTTTATTCCATTGATTCCAAACTCTACTGAAACATCATGTGTCTAAATTGATTTTAAGGGGCAAGCCGTCTCAGAGGTCCCGGCAAAAGACGAGCGACTCCCGTGGCTCACACAAGAGGCACTCGCAATCCAGAGACAGGAGACCCAGCCGTTCACACTCGCGCTCCAGGTTAGACCAAGCAACCCCATGCGCTGGCCGAGACTATCACTTAGTACATCACCTACCCACAACACACACACCACAGACATAAACTAGGTCCTGTGCTCTGGAGATGTTTCCGGTACGTTCAGTGCTTGTGACGCTCATGGTGACTCTACACACACACATCTTGACTTGATTAAGATTTGATTTGATTCTCTGTTATGTATAAAGATTTGCCAGTTGGATTTTTAAGTGGTCATGGTTTTCCTTACCATTTGGGGCCTAAGTCACAGTGTGTCTGCAACCAGTGAATTCTTGTATATGCTCATGTAAGTGCTACCGTAGAGTGAAAATGTCATAGTCTTGTAAAGGAAAGCACAGAGTTCTAAGATCATGGACCAACCACAGACCCCATTTTTGTGTACAATCTGCTGTTACCTATATCCTTAATATACTACTATTTCATTGCATTCCAAGAGTGTCTGTACTTAAAAACATGCTGTTTAAACTGATGGTTGGGGCATAATCTAAAATTTTAAGCTCTTTTTTTTCCCCACAGGGACAGACGGAAAGATAGGGAGGGGAAGACAAGGAAGGGAGATGATGGTGACGGCCGAAGAAGAGACAAAAAGGGGAGAACACCTCCCAAAGGTTATGGCCGGTCCCTCAGATCGCGCAGCACTAGCAGGTCAGCAGAGCAATTAAAAGAATGCTTTACCCAATAATTCTACGACGGTCATAAATAATATTAATAATAATAATAATTATTATTATTGTTATTGTTATTTTTATTATACAGCCTTAAAAGAAACTGGACAAACAATTATAAATATAAGAACCATTTTTAATACTTGAATGCAAGCCCTTGGTCTGCTGGGCCCCTTGGACATCACAAAATGCTGTGTTTTCTCCTTTGAGATGCTTTGACAGGCCTTTACTGCAGCTGCCTTCAAGTTTCACAGTCTTTGTGCCTTCAGTTTTACAATCAGAGAGCGAAAAGATGCTCAGTTTGATTGAGGTTAGGTGACTGACTTGGCCATTTAAACAATTTGGATTGCTTTTGAGGTATGTTTTGTACTGTTTAGGAGCATTTGATGGAATCTGATTGACTGAATATGATGGTGTAGCTCTTTACAGTAAAGGATTTGTCCTACTACTTCTATCATCAGTCATATTACTTACAAACACCAGTGACCCAGTTCCATTGGCTGCCATAACAGTGCTTCCGTCATGTGTGAGAGATGATGAGATATGCTTCAGATCAAGAAACCTTTGTTTCCGTCTCCATTTTCACGTTAATCACTTTTTCACATTTTTTTATGTAGGTGTTTTCTGTCTAACTAGGCCTTTCTGTTCTTAAGTGTTGTCCATGGTACATCTGTGCATTTACCGTCCAAATACTCTCTCATATTTAGTACAGTGTTTTTTATTCAAAATGTGCTGCATTTCATCCAGTTAAACCAGACTGAATACACTGTTTGTAATGAAACATGCGGTTGGTCAGTGTTCTTTGAGCACTGGTCATGTCCTCAGTATGCTTAGGAAAGCATATTGTGTATCACTAAGAAAATTGATCACTATATGACAAAATATTGTCATATTGCCCAGCTCTAGTCCAAATACTTAATATAGTAATACTTAACATAGTAATATAGTACTACCAGACTGTGTGTATATTTATACACATACCTCGGGTTTGACTATATGTTGTCACCCACCACATAAACTAACAACTACAATAGTTTATGAGTAGCTGTTTTAGTTTTTAGCTTGTGCGGTCGGTGACCTCATGTAATCAAATCTGGCATCACTGAGCACAGAAACAGCCCAATTAGAAACAGCCACAGCTTTTTCAGTGACATTGGTTTATGTAAAAACCACCACTTTGGAGAGTAGCTTATAAAAGCTTAAGGAAAATCTGTCATCTGTAGTTTTCCACTTTCAGTCACATGAGGTAAGTGGGATGTGCATCAAGCAATAAGAATCAATAATGTGATTTATTGGCAAAGATTTTTTTTTTTTTTTTTAGAATAAATGCTTTTAATGATGTTCATTAGTTGTTACAGTTCTAGTATAATGTATACAAATGCTTGTTAGTTTTCATTGTTGGCATTAGCAGTGCTAGTAGTTTTGGGTGAATGTGCCTGAATCCTGCTCTGTAGATGCTGTACAGGTTTGCTTTGTGTGTTGTAATTTTGCAATTTTTGTTGTGCCAGTAAGACTAGGTGCAGCATTAGTCACTAGGGAGGTCAGTGTGGTTCCACAGTCATGAAGTCAAGTGAGGTTAACTGATAGGTCTGTGGAGTGAGCCTGAAGGGAAGTGAGTGTGCGACACCAGACTTCCCTGTTGAGCCTTCCGGGAGTGTCTGGGGCTTAATTCAGGGAAACCCTCATGAAGGGAGGTGCATATGTAATGATTCCTGTGAAGAGCTTGCAATGTAGTGGGGATTAGAGTATGGGGAAGGGAATGGGCTGGGCCCATGTGTGTAATTACGTGTAAGATTTCATGATCTTTTTCTGTATTATTTTACAGTTCAGACACATCATCTCCTGTGTTGTTTCACAGTAATAACAGGCAAATGTATATTTTGCAGAGGGCACAAAAAGAGAAGCAGATCTCGCTCTAGGTCCCTAAGGAAGAAAGCAAAGTCTCCTTCACCAAAGAGGTACATCCAGCTTGGATTTGGCAACACGTTACTTGCATGAGTTGCACAACTTGTCCCAACATTTATAGATATTCCATCTTATTAATGATTTGAACTTGAATTGATGCGAGAATTGGCCTATTTTGCTCCTGGGCTCACCCTACATTTGGGGAGCGTGATTTATTTTTTCACCTTTACGGTAAGCACATCCCCTTGAGCACAGCTCCCCTGATGTACAGCTTTACGCATGCATTTGTTAACAACTTGAATGATTCTGAAGTGAAAGAGGCATGTAGACTGACACGGTAAAGTAACATACCAGGATTTTACTCAAGTGCTGTTGGAGGATGCACTAATTGCTCACACTGTGATTGTGCCAAGTCCTGGACAAACTTTTTTTCCCTTTCAATGGAGATTCTCTATTTAGTATGTTCTCTAGGACTAGGCTTAATCCCTGTTCGGGAAACCAGCCTACAGTGTTCCTTCCCTGATGATTATGCAACTTTCTAATTGTGCTAGCGTAACTCAGCAAGTGGAGAAATGTCATAGTTGTATTATTTAATCATGGTACAATCATCTTTTTTTCTATCATATGAAGTTATAACTTATAAATAAACTTATAAACTATAACATTTAAAGTAAGGTAATGTGTGTTTGGTAGGTTATTTCTTTGTTGTAACAATGCTTCTTGCCAATAAATCGAGTGATGAAGTGTTCAGTGGGGGTTGAGGTAAGGACTGCTGGCCGGCCTTTCCATCCTCTCCACTCCAAAATTCTGGAGGTGGTCTCTGATAAACCCCGCTCTGTAGGGGCGAGCGTTGTCATCTTGGAGAATAGAGTTCAGTCCCAGACTGTGAAGATATGGGATTGCCACTGGTTGCAGAATGTCATCTCGTTATCTCTCCGTATTGAGATTGAGTCTCCAATGATGACAAGCCTCATTTTTCCAGTGAGAGAGATGCCATCCCACACCATCATACTGCCTCCTCCAAAAGATGCAGCAATCAGCATAATGTCTTCTCCAAACTTTGACCCTACGATCCAACTGCCGTAGGCAGAATCTGGCAGAATAAGCTGTTTGGCATTGGCAGAGAAGATTTGGCAAATGTTTCATGGACGCAACCAACATCAGCTCTGCTGCTCGTCCCATGCATGTTCCTTATTAATGTGGCACCATTTAAAAAGGCAATGAACAGGCTTTCCAACGAATAATCTACCAAACACACATTTCCATATTTTTTTGTGCTAAGTTTAGCTTCATTTAGCCTTTTTATGTCGTTGTTTTTGTCCAGAGGAAAGAAGGAAAAGAAGAGAGAGCGTGTGCGGGACAGTAGCAGGGAGCAGAGGGGGAGATCAGCGTCCAGGAGGAGGAGCAGCAGAGACTCGGACAGGCAAGACAGCAAAGCCAGGACTATTAAGGTACATTCTCTTACACACTTTCTGTGCCACAAGGAGGATGGGAGAGCAGCTCACATGACAGTCACTCTGTACCCATAATACTGTTAACACTGTATTATATTTAATTGATACTTTATCATTATAACTAATGTTAAACAATTCATTGAGATGAAACAGCTTGGCTTAGCTTCGGAGGCAGAAAATCATGAGAAGTAGAGTGCTTCTGAAAACAGCCTAGTAATGTATTTTGTGAGTGACATTCTACCCACAAACTTGGATGATTTCACTTGTCTTACTAAGATCTGACCTGATTGGTTAGCTGATAAAAACACTTTCCGTTACCTTGATGTTTTTTTCTACAGCTTTCGAAAATGACCCATATTGTCCTCGTTTACCATTAATGAGTATATAAGCGCTGTAGGTTGGTAAGATTGGCAAGATTGGCAACTTTTATCAATTCAGAATCTCTGACTGTTGTTCCAGTTTTAAGGAGCTAAGAAACATGATCACGGCCAGTTCTCTTACCTCTTACACATACCTCCAAAGTGCCTGTTTACGACGATTGCAGTAGAGGTATAATGACCCAATTTTGAAAGAGTATCAGAATTTGGAAACAAACTCTCTACATTTCTTTACATATCCAGCGAGTCGCTGATTTTCATAAAGCATTTTGGGGTACGTTCACACGGTAGGTAAAGTGGCCCAAAACCTAAATTCAAATTCATTTATGTAGCGTTTTTCTCAACAAAACGATGCTTCATGTATAGTTTCGATTTCACCTTTGCCAGCATTACAGGAGCTGTCAAAGAGTTGTAATGACTGACTGCTGGGTTTATCATAAATGGTTTATATAAACTTCACTTTTAAACTTTTTATTTACATGTAACACTGCAGCAGCGCCCTCCTGTGGCTGTGTTTAACCATTTCTTTAGAGGTTGCGATATGTGCCTTCTAATTTAGTTTAAACAGAGACCTCACCCCAAATATTTATTTGGTCCGTGACCTCACTATCCTGACACGGAAAACCTCCCTCACTGCTGTCGTCCAGTTTCACTTCTTCTTCTTCGTGAATGTCAAGTTGGATTAACGTAAAAGTAAAAAGCATGAATTACAAAATCGGAGTTGTATTGCAGTGTATCTCATATGTATTGGATTTCAATACCACATTTTTACCTGCTACATGAATAGCCACAGATATGCCCAACATGTCCAGTTGTTGCGCAGAGACCATGTATCTCCAAAATAGCAAATTTTAAAACTTTTAAAATCTTTCAATGGAAGTCAATGTAGAAAGATTTTATTCCAAGTCATTTTAGACCTTTCTATTGGTCCATTTATTATCATCATATTCTGACCCAGTGTAAGAAAAACAGCAAAAATGACCATAGCTTGATGTCCATTCCAATTAGTAGATTCTGCTTTTTCTGCAACATCAGTTGCTAACAGATGCATAAAATCATACAGCCATGCAGTCTTCATAGACAAACACTGAAAGCAGCATGGTTTATACCAAAGAGCTTATATGGCACGTTGGAGTGACCTTCAACATGGCACCGTCATTAACGCTGCCTGTCCAAAAAAATTGACTGAATAAATATCAGTCCAGCTGTGCAGGGAGCCCAGCAGTGAAGCAGTAGGCTACACGAACTGGGACTTGAGGTGACAAAAAAATTCTGTTGTAATTTTGGAACTTGAGTTCCAAACTGCTTCTGCAGTCACCCACAAACAAGCCACGCTGAAACATGAGGTCACCATGCATATGAATATTCGTCTGGTCTGAATGTCAGGAAAACAGTACCTGTCCGAACACTGTGCCTTTTCTAAAGCGTAGGTGGTGGATAGATTAATGGCTGCATTAATGCAGTTTCACATAGCCCACTAATTCCAGTTAAAATCTTAATGCTACAGCATACAGTGATCTCCCAGAGAATTGTGTGCTTCCAACATTGAGTCAGCTTTCAGCAACAGTTTGAGAAAAGCCCTTTATTGTTTCTGCATTAGCCTGGAGTGTAGGGTTTGTTTTTAACTAGTCATAGCATTACACATTCCCAGAAGCACAGTGAAACGTTCGTGATATAGACGAGACGCAGTGTGCTTTTATTTTTTTGTACAGCGACGGCTTCCTTCGTGGTGTCCTTCTGTGAACGCCATATTCTTGTTCAGTGTTTTTCTAATAGTAGATACATGACCAGGCCCACAAAGACAGTGTTGGGGTTTAGGAATTGGCCAGTTTTCCTGTCCTTTTGGTGCTGCTGAATTTTCTTTTGAATGAGGAGAGCGCCAAAGAAAATACAGTTGTAAAGGCACCTTTTATTTTATTTGTTTTATTGATTTTAATATTTATCTTTATTTATATATATATTTATAATTAGTTATAATATATTTATATTTATCTAATGCTTATTTCAGTCTCTGTATAAGCTGTATATAAGCTTGGCTACATTGCAAATGAGGGCTACCCTTAAAGCATGAGAGTGCTAAATCCTGTAAAGTGTGTGTGTGTGTGTGTGTGTGTGTGTGTGTGTGTGTGTGTGTGTGTAATTAACTTTACTGCATCTGTGTGTTGTAGGCTGTGAGACAGTATGAGGAGAGGGATTATGAGAGCGAAGCTGAGGGTTCTGATTCGGCCGCCAGCGATGATCTGTCACCTCAAGCCCATCACAACGGCAGCTACAGCAGCGTACACAGAGAGGAGGAGGAATTCTACACCACTGAGTGACCAGGCTAAAACCCATTTCCAACTGACCCGGGAACAGACACTGTGGCAGGGTTTCCATTGCCTATATGGCGTTCGGAGCAGCTGCTCTCAGACTGCCTACAGAAGTGTAACATAACCTTGATTTTTAATTGCCTTGCTCCTCCACAACCCGACCGTGTTTCTTCCAGCTTCCATACCAGAATGGCCAGAAACAGCCGCCTTCTTGTCATACAGTAACTCTTTTGGAATATGGACCTGATGTGTGACGCTTGGTGTGAGAGCTTTATTGAGAAGATGATGCTTGTATGTAGTTCATGGTTTCAGTTTAGTTTTTTTTTTTTTTTTTTGGTTGTTATTTTCTCCTTTTACACTAATGCACAATTCCTTATATATATATATATATTTCTATGTATGCTTTACATTGTGTATATATGTAGAAACACATTTTTAATAGTTGAGTTTTGTTACTCCTGCCCATCATACTAAAATACAGAGCCATAATTACTGTTTGAGATGCGTGGAGTGGACATTTTTCTATATTTTCTGTGTACTAAGGTTAACTAAGGATATGCCCTCAAGACAGAGTTTCACTTATACAGCAATTCAGAACTTCAGGAGAACTGTGTATGTGTGGGGGAAAATAACACATAGCATGTAAAACAAATAAATTAAAAAAGTGCCTGGAAAAGGATAGATTGTTTGTAAGCAGAATATTAAGTATTATAATGGAAGATATACTGTATATCTACATACTGTATAACTTTGAGAAACAGCTGGTAAACAAGTGCTCAGTTTTTAGTTGTATTTTAAACTTTTTTCCTAAAACCAGTCAATAGGAATAGCATGTACATGTACTTTATTCCGAGTACAAAAGGTCTTCAATATCTGTCCATACCACCAAATCTGAAGTTTTGTGAGGTTGAATTTTTTTTGTAGTGTGGTATGTGTGCGTGTGTGTATGTGTGTGTTTATATATTGTTGCTGTTCAGTGAAAAACATGTATCCCTAAAATGGTGAAGGCAGATATGTTCTGAACTTTGAATGGAAGTCGGTGTAAAATAAGAGTTTATTACAGGTAATTTAGAGCATTTCTATCTGTCCATTCATCCAGAATTATTTACACAGTATACGTAGCTGCTACCGGGTTCAAACCACAGAGAAAACTAATAACGGAGCGAAATGGAGATGCATGTTTTTCAGTGGACAGCAGCGATATGCAAGTCTTCATGTGTTTGCTCATGAAGACTTACTGTAAAACGGTGAACAGTTTGGGTTACAGATTTATGTTGGTGAGCTTTAAGAAGCTTCTGAATGTTATTTATTCTTTTATAATGACTGTTTTTGTTTAGGCAGATTTTGTGATTTGGTTATACATAATGCTTATAGAACTGTGAGAACTAACATGGAAAAACTCCAGAATACAAAATAGCTATTCCTGAACTGTATTGTTTGGTGAAGTGTGTTTCTGTGGATATATTTAACCTATTTTTGGAAACAAAACGTATAACTAAATAAATTAGATTTCCCTACCAAATAAACATTAAAGAGGGTCTACCTCAAACGTCTAATGGCTTTGAATGTGTTTTTGTATTTATTGATCTCAGGATATTACTCAGGATAACTCTAAGCTATGGGAGTTCTCACACTCACACTTTTGGTCAAATCAGACTCTTGTGTGTTTTCACTCTTTGTACGATTCGCTTGGACAGGTGTGATTAGTGAGTGGACCAAAACAACCGCTCTGAGACCCTTGAGAAGAAGTGTGACGTGAGTGAAATTCTATAGTAAGCAAACCAAACTTGCCATCTGCAAATTTACAGCACGATTTCTACTGCCTTCTACTGACATTCAGAACAAATAAAACATCAACTCCAGTATTTTGTGCACCATTAGTGGAAAAAAAAAATCAATATCATAAACCACACATTGACCTTAACAAACATAAAAACTGTATGTTTTTTATTTTTTTATAGTTTAAGTTTAAACTATGAGGAAACCCTTGTTGAGGAATCTGGGACTTGATATTTGGGTTTTTTGCTTTGTGGACTGCTCACCCAATTCAGACCACTGGTTTTTAAATTGGGTTAAAATTTGAAGATTGATTTGTTTAGTTTTTTTTTTTCCAGTCATGTTTTTAGAGTTCCTCTTCCTTGCCTGAGCCCACAGTGGTCCACACTTCACAAGAAAAACTTGACTTACTTGAGATTAAAGCTCTTTGGTTTTACTCTGGTTACGGAATAAAAAAGGGATTTTACATGTGTGTAACCTCATATTTATACCTCACGGAGACAGGAAATGCTCACATACAGCCATTGTGTTTCCATTTTAAATTCCCCTAAGATGTAAGATGTAAGATGCAAATTATTTAGATTTTGTCTTAAAATATAATATAGTGCCAATAATAATAACACTTTTTTTAAAGAATACAGACTTTTTAAAGCACTCCTTTAGAAATATTTTCTATAAGATAAGACATAAAACATATTTCCAAACATTTTTGAGGAACTTTTGAATGATTAGATGTATTTTTTTATTTTTATTTTATTAATTACAAGTTTATTTAGGAGAGGGAACAATGCCTGCATTGATTGTAGCATATCAGACATAGCATGGCCTTTGTACATGTTGTCTTTTACCCTTTACTCCCACAATATGTTAAATTGCTAAAATTGTCATGGAAATATTATTGAGATTCTGGAAATGTTGCTTGACTGGGATTACATATTTTAGCTACTGATGCTATTTTTTTATACTGCTGTTAGTAATGTAGCCCTGTTGTGGACAGAAACACCAGCATCAAATCTTACAGTGTTTGTTATAAATGGATACAAATATTTGTCAATTTATGAATAAAATACTACTTAACACACTGCATATCATGGCTGTCCAATGAAAAACAAGTATCTCCACAATGATGACTACAGGAGAAGGCAAAGCAGGTTAATGTAAAATAAATACATTTCAGGTATTTTAGAGCATTTCTATTGGTCCATTCACCCAGTGCTATTTATACAGTGTACAGAACAGCTACAGGGTTCAAACTATGGAGAAAACTAACAACAGACAAAAATGGAGATACATGTGTTTCATTGGACAGCAGTGATATGTGCCTTAAACACACTACCAACCTTTTTTAAATCGCCCATCGAATATCCTTATGTCTTTTTGTCACAGTCATTCTCTCCCAATTTGACAACAGATGTACACATTTTAAAAACAATCACTTTCTAACTTGCAACCTCCTTTATATATAGCTATCATTCACCCATAATAAAATAACACCAGACTGTTCCACACTATATGTACAAATGTTTGTGGACATTCCTTTTAGTGAATACACTCAACATGTCTAGTCCCTGTAGAGAATTACTGCCAATAGGATAGGATTCCCTGGAGCAGATAAACATGAACCTTTTGGCACTATGCTTAATGCCAGGCATGGGCTAGAGAATGGTATAAAGCCCCCCAGCACTGAGCTGTGGAGCAGTGAACCTGTGTTCTCTGGAATATTGGTTGGTGCTCCACTTAATACTTTTGGGATGAGTTGAGGAGTTGGGGATGAAGTGGCGTGGTGATCATCTAAAATCCTGACCTCACTAATGCTCTTGTAGCTGAATGCAAACCAGGCCTCCCAGCAATTCTCCAAAATCTCGTAGAAAGCCTTTGCTGGATAGTAGAGACAGTAACTCCAAAAAAAGCAGAATCAACTTTTTTTAATACTCTTGATTTAGGATGAAACAATAAATAAGCCAGTGTCAATAAAACAACATTAAAAAACATAGAAGCGGTTGCACCTGCAAGAGCGGTTCTACAGAGCAGTCCATGTTCTACAGTGAATTTAAGATAACACAACTCTGCTGTTGGCACTTTTACTTTTAAATCCTTGTTTTTATTAGGATTTAGAGAGTTTGTACTGAGAGGCTTTTAATGCACTCATTTTATGTATGTTGTCATTTATGGAAGTCATGGAAAATGTCTTGGAAAGGGTCTGGAAAACTGTGGGAACCCTGTCATGCAAATACAGTGTATATGTGCAAATGACAGGTGTTTTCTCTTTGGAGGATGTGAACTTGGAAAAATTACTGACCAGGAATGCCCAAACCTTTGCCAACAACTGTTAATCTGGAAACAATTCTGAAACCGGGTTTACTAAAGCTCCTGCAGCATGCAATTCATAAAGTCAGTGCACAGCGTTGCAGTCTGCATCACCGGAAGCATCTCTCATGCTGCATGTCCTCGGCATACGTGAGAGCCTGGCGAATGTAGTCCTGTCCTGGATTTGAGGGTGCTGTCTCAGAGCTGCCTGCCTGGCTGGAAGGATCCTGAAGCCCAGCTTTGGCGATCTGCTGGAACAGCTCCATGGTAGTGTAATCACTAACAAACACCATCGCTGGCTTCGCGGCAGCTGTGGAGACGCAGTCTGTTGCTATAGCGTTTGAGGAGTCTGCCATACTGTTGTCTCTGTTTTCTGTACTGTCTGTGTCAACTGGTGGGACGGGCGCAGAATCCTTCTCCTCGCTGTCTATGGAAAAGGCATCCGCAGATATGGAGTTTGTGAGGCTCGTCCCATTGTCCTCCGCTGCTGCTGCAACAGGAATAAGGGTGTCCTCCACATAGTCCTGAGAAATGAGGGCTCTGGAACAGCATGCATCCTTTTTGACCTCTACCACAGTCACATGTTCCTCAGTCTCCTCAAGGTTCTGCTTGTAGAGGGGCTCCATCATCTCCTGACAGAGAGTTAGGAGAACACTGCTTATGCATAGAACAGCACTCAGAAAGGTATTAATATTAATATGACAACTACCCTCCATAAAAGGTTCTTCAATGGTTCTTATTTACATTTTTTAAAGAACCCAGACTCTTGATCTTATGGTAAGAGGAATGCTTGAGATTGTGATGGAGAACCTGCTGTTAATAGTTCTTAAAATAAAATCTCTTAAACATAGTTCTATATACCACCAAAACAGTTCTACAGTTAATATTTATTTATATATTCTTTATGATGAAGAGAACCTGCTGTGCATAGTTCCTTAAAAAATGGGCACATGAGGTTCTAAAATGGCAAAAACGGTTGTACGGTTATCTATAGTGTATTGTTCTTTAAAAACCTTTAAACACGGTTCTGTATAGCAATCAGAAGCGGTTCTGCTGTTGCTATTGTTGTTACTCATGAAGAAGAACCTGTATTTTATTGTTCTTTAAAAGTCTTGGTTCCATAATCAACCAAAAGGGTTCTGTTGTTGCTATTTTTACTCCGTATGATACAAAAACGTTGTGCATAGTTCTTAAAAAACCCTTTAATGTGGGTCTGTATATCACCACAAAGGGTTCTGATGTTACTGTTGCTACTGTTCATGATGGAGAGCCTAGTGTGTATAATTATTTATAAATCTTTTAAACATGTTTCTAATAATGCAACCAAAAAACGGTTCTGCTTGTTGTGGTACTCAGCTATTTTATGTGAACTGATGTGAGTAAAGGGGCTGGGATAAGGAAGAGGGGCTGTTTAATAATACATGGAAGCAGTTGCACCTGCAAGAGTGTGTCCATCTCCTAAGGTGAGTTTAAGATAACACAACACTGCTGTTGGAATTAGAGAACCTGCTGATCACACATATTTCAAAAATATTTTTTAACCATGATTCTGTATAGCACCAAAAAGGGTTCTGCTGTTGCTATGCTTCTCTAGCTTAGTAATGAATAACTATTTTTGCTAAGAGTGTAGAACTGGTTACCCAGCTGAAGCAGATTTCACTCATTTCACACTTTCAAGAGTGATACTTATCTGCAAAGCACAGTTTAAATCCCACTCACCAGTTCATGGCCTCCTTCAATTTTCTGCACGGCATTACTGTTGCAGGGATTTGGGATGCTCGGCCATAACAGATTCTTGGATCTAGGTGATAAGATATGTTAGATGCCATCACACTACTGAGACTGTGTGGGTAACGAATGAATAAAGTTAAACCTAAAGAGAAAGTTAGATTAATTGTTGGCTTCACCTTTGCAGAAGACGGCAGCAGAGATGAACGGCCAGTAACAGAACCACAATCCCCACAATGACTGCTGCCAGCATTCCTCCTATAGCCACCGCATCTGGAGAGGGAAGGCACTCAGTTATAATGTTTTGTGATCTGCTGATATAACCAAGATCTAAGCGGTGGAAGGACTACCCTGACTCATATACTGGCAAGATAAACGTAAGATAAACGATTTTAATCTAGTCTACATATATAATATTAAGATTATGTAACTTATTAATAAACATTTACTTGTTTTCAACAATTATATCTGGATACAAAAGTGGCAGACAATATTGTTTGCTTCATTCATTAGTTCTCACAACAATCTCACAATGAGAAATATTATATACACACTATATGTCCAAATGTTTGTGGACAGCCCTTCTAATGAATGCATTCAGTTACTTTAAGCTGCACATATTGCTGGCACAGATGTTCCCGTAGAGACACATTGCCAATAGAATAGGACTCAGATAAACATGAGCAGATAAACATAAAGCTATCAACACAATGCCAGGCGTGAGCTAGCGGGGCATATATAGAGGGTGCTCCATCTAATACTTTTGGACTTAATAAGGGATAAGGTGGGATAGTGATCATACAACATGCTGAGCTCACTAATGCCCTTTTTTCAAAATTCTGTATCCCTTGATTCCGTATATTCTTAATTGTGTAATGAGATTTCTATCCTTTGTGAAAATACTCCTTTGTTTTTTGGAACAGCGAGCACCAAGAAAAGGTTGCATAGGATGAGGCCGAAGATTGAGAGAAGTTTGAGAAGATAGCCTTGATAAAACCATAGGATTCGCAACTAAATAAAAAGTTGTAGTTTAGGGGTCAGCATACAGCTGATCATATTCTCATTAAAAAGGACCTCAGGGTCCCATGATTCCTTAACTGCTGCTTAATTATATGTTCAGTAGGGTAAGGATAACTTAACCTAAGCTAAGGAGTGTAGCCTACTTAAGCATTCTGCTTCTTAAATAACTTAAATTGCCTCTCTAAACTCAGGAAGTTAGTGTTTTATAGCAGCATCAAAATGAATTCACAAGGTTGTGAAGGTCCAGGTTGCCATAACAAGAGAAATCTTCACGATAGTCAAGTCACGATAGTCAAGTGACACTGCAATCTTTTCTTGTTCTTTTATATTGCAATATAAAAAAGGGTTCAATGATCCAACATGTTGTGATATTAATAATGTACTCAGTATATCCAAGATTAAAATGCATGAAAATGAACTGATTAAATAAATGATAGTGGGCAGAAATAATCTGTCTCTGGTAGATATGTCAAGGAAAATGAGAACCATACAAATGTTCCTTTTATATAAAGGAAATCAAAGAAACAATGAAACTATCCTGAAACAAACATATGTTAATGCCTGGTGTAAACAGGCTCCTTGTTAAACATATCATAAACATATTTCTGATAAAAAGCAAAAACTTGCCTGGATTTGTCTTCAAGGTCATAAAATCACTACGCCTTCCCTCTCCTGCAGCTGTGTATGCGGACAGTTGCACATGATACATTCTTCGGCTTTGCAGATTCTTCAGTTCGTAGCTGTTCACATGAGGGTCCACTGTGATGTCTGCAAAGAGAGATACTTACAATGTGAAAGAATTCTTGGTGTTTATTGTCTTGTATGTTGTTCTATTTATGCTGTTGTTTAGTTTCACGTGATGATGGCCACTGTGGGAATAAGCTTTAGTGTGTAGGTGTCTTTAAATCCAAGGTTTTCAAGGATTTGTGTCAAAAAACGTAACTTCAGCCTAACTTGTCTTTCTCTATTGAACAAGTGTTTGATTTAAAAAGGCCAGGTCCGAATCTGTCAGTATATTAACTGAGGCCATGAGCTGCAAATCAGGAAGAGTTTATCAGGAAGTCTCTCAGTGTATCACCAATGAGACCTGTCAATATGTGTAGTAAGACTCAAGTCTCATTCTTGAATGTAACACCTGACTCACTTTTTTCACTGGTGTCAAGTGTGTCAACATAGTAGATGATATAGCCTCGCAGGAAACCACGTAAGTCCTCCTCAGCCACTGGGAGCCATGTAAGCACACAGGAACTTTGAGTAATGTTAGAGATGCTCAGATTCCCAGGAGCAGCGTGTGGTGCTGAAAATAAAGACGACCTTTTAAATGTTACTGGGTTTGGATATATATACTTCAAGTGCACGCACAGAACAACCAAGTGTACATGTTTATAACAATGCATCTGTCAGGCAAAAACCTTGCATTTCCATTTGCCATTTTTTACTTTTTGGCATGATTTAAATCTGGCAGTGGATCCTTACGTTGTGTTAAAATGCTGTGATGAATGGACCAACAGAAATGCTACAAAATGACTAGGAATAAAATCTTTTTACATTATTTTTTGAAAGGACGGTTTATTGTTGTTGGGGATACAAGGTTTTTTGTGTGACAACAATGATATATAATAATGATCTATATAAAAAGGCACTGACTTCCTTCTAAGAGATAGGCCTGGGCTCTTCCATAGGTCCACTCACTGTTGTTCATGTTCTTTAGGTTGCAAGTGTCTTTATCTGGCCTGGCGTGCAGGAAAAAGTGGTATTTCTTATAGGGCTTAAATGTACCTGCAAAATCAAACACAACACAAATGATTTTTATCAACTGTTGAACACTGCATATCGTTGTTGTCACACAATGTCTCTATTTTTGCTGTTACTTTTCATTTTTGCGTATTGGTAGTTTTTCTGTGTTCAAATATCATGATAAATGGACCAATAGAAATGCTCCAAAATGACTTGCAATAAACAATTTTGACAGTGAATTTCAATTAAAAGTTAAAAAGTTTTTTTCCTCCTTTTGTTAAGTTGCTTATATGGAGATATAATGTTTTTGAGTGACAACAACGACATACACAGCAATAGAATGAGATAACCTTACACCTTACACATCACCTTACACAACTTGTTAAATATAAAATACTAAAATACAAAACTCCAATTATTCAAATATACAGTTTTCGATTAGTCCTGCTTTCCATTAAAAGTAATACATGCTTCACAAAATCTCCAGACATTGTCTCCAAGCAGCAAGCCCACCCTTCACAGTTATAATATCCTACAAAAAACAACTTTTCTGCAAATCCTTTTTATGCTACACATACACTTTTTGGGGGTTCTTATCAGTCTTATTGTTTTAAAACATTTCCCTTTATTAGTTCAGCGTTTAAACGACAATGTGTGTAGCTTAACCTAGAATGTATACTAATAAAGAATTTTCATTTTTCTGCATCATTTTAAAGAGGTAAACTCATACATAGTCATCTATTTTCTATGCATTACACCTTGACATATGCAAGCCTTTTTTGTATTTTTTTGAATATCTCAAATGATTAGAATATTTCATAGATCAAACAGAAAAGGATAGGCAATTTTGGAAATGTCCAACTTCTGACAAGTATGTTTATTAATATGCCTTGTACTTGGTTGGAGCTCCGTTACCACAAATTCCTGCATCACTGCAATGTGGCTGCTTTGACAGTGGCCTTCAGCGTGTCTGTATTGTTGGGTCGGGTGTTTCTCATCTGCCTCTGGACAATGCCCCATATTCTCTATGGTTCAGGTCTGGAGAGTTGACTGGCCAATCAAGCATGGTCAATATCATGGTCAGGTAGTAGTTTTGGCACTGTGGACAGGAGTCTTGCTGGCCAGGAAATCAGCATCTCCAGCAGATGGAAGAATGAAGGGCTCTAAAATTTCCTGGTAGATGGCTGCATTGGCCTTGATAAAACACAATGGACCAACACCAGCAGATGACATGGCATCCCAAATTAACACACTTTGGCGCACTGAGCAACAGTCCAGTCCTTTTTTTTCTTAGCCCAGGTTAGAGGCTTCTGATGTTTTTTCAGCAATTCTTTGGCTTAACCTACTGATGAAGGGTGTTGATGATCATCTTCTGGACAACAGACAAGTCAGCAGTCTTTCACATGATAATGGTTGTGTGTGCTAAACTAAGCTGAGAGATACACAGCATTCAAATTGTTTGAATAGTAATTTACTCAAACTAGAAATAAAACATTTGAGATTTCTGTTTTTTTATGAGATAGTAATACAACCATACTGATTAAAAGTAAAAGAAAGAAAGGGCAGAAAATCCTTGAAAAACACTTTATGGGTAATGAATATAAAATAAATGACAGTTTGCCTTTTTGAAAGGAAGAATGATGCACTAGTAGTAGATAAAACAAAAAGATGTAGGAGGATAAAAAGGGAGAAAATGAGGTACCATTTTGAGTTGTAACATCATGTTGTTCTTTCTTCTTAAAGAAGGACTTGTAACTCGTTTTCTCTCCAGTTGCCCACCATTCTACAGAGTAGCAGGCATACTTCAAGGACACATTTTTATACCATGAGAGATTGAAGCTTTCAGGGCTTTTCACGTCAACATTAAACTGCCCATGCCAAGCTGTGAACACCAAACACATTTGATTAGAAATAGCATGGCATTATAGCAAGGGTGCAAAATATGGAAAAGAAAATCAGAATTGTAATACTTGAAGACATATAGTATTGTCTATTGTGATTATTATATTTTTTTCTCATTTACAAACACATTCAAAAGAACAATTGCATCATTAAATCATTATTTTTTTATCAGCAAAAAACAATTTAAACAAGAATAAAATGAAAATAAAAATAAATGAACAAAATACTGTATGTTATAACTGACATCTAGGTAACTGGGTGGCTGTGCAGTTTGGCTACAGCATAGACTACGGCGTAGATTCAACACTGAAGCATTAACTGGCCTTTACACTACAGTGTTGTTGGTTTCAGGCACTTTAGAATTGGTCTAAATTTGTTTTGTTTTTTTAATGAAACAAATTAAATTGATTGAATAGTTTTCTACACCCAGAAAATAGTTTTGTAATGTTAATGATTTCAGACAATTAGGATAAAGTCATGTTAAGATATAAGATAGTCATATTGCTCATTCTTGTACCATGGAATTGGCCTTAAATCAGAGTTAGACATAACTGCTATGTGGCCAGCTTTAACTTCTTTGTAGTTATACTGACAGCACCTCTAAGAACCTAAATACGTTTCATAAGAATCTGCAGATTGTCAAGCAAACCCGAACCGTAACTAGCACAAATCACAGCCATCCTGCACATTGATCTATAATGTTGTAGAACAACGCCAGGTCTCTTGTGTGTGAAGGACAGAAGTACTTCAGAGAAAGCTAGCAAAATGGTAGGACAAGCACGTTTCTGTTATGACAAAGTCCTGATCCTGAGTAAGGTTAAGGGTTTTTGGGGGTTTGCATAGTGGCACTTACTACCCACAGAGGTCTTTGGCTGTATTTGCATATGAAACATTCAAACATCTAAATTCAAGCCCTGCTTGTTTGGTATTAGCAAGCACAAAGTTTCAATTATTCTATAACTATAACTAAAAATAGAGATTCATCAGACCAGGCTATGTTTTTCCAGTCTTCAACTGTCTAGTCTTTTTGATAGTTGTTTCTTTACACAATTCTGAGTCAACTCTAGACAGCAGTTCTAGAAATACTCAAACCAGCTTGCCTGGGACCAACAATCATCACAGTCATGAGGCCACACCTTTCCTCATTCTTTGGTTGATGTGAACATTACCTTAAGCTGCTGGCCAATGTCTGCATTGTTTTATGCACTGCCCTGCTGTCACACGATTGGCTGATTAGATCATTGTAGTTGTACAGGTCATCATAATTAAACCAATAAAACATCAACAGGTTAAGAAAAGGATCTCTCAAGACTTCATTAGGGCTGGATCCTGCTGGATGTTATGGACTGTGCTGCAGGGTTCTGGAGTACTCCCTGATCCAACTAAGCCCTTCTGAGTTGAAGCGGGTGTGTTAGAGGGGAAACACACAACCTGCAGGACAGGTGGTCTCCCAGGGCTAGTATTACAGTATAATCAGGCAAATGATGTATGCATGGGAGACATTCAGCTTTGCTTGTCTCTTCAAGTGTTGATCTCCAAATGCAAAAATGCTCTGTAAAAGCTTTGCGCAAAAGAGACAGAAGCTACAGTGCTCTCTCGTGCTTGATAAGATCAGTGTACTTTATGCAAGACAATAAACACTGGGTTGCCACTGAGGAAACCACTGTTCTCTCTCAAAAAAATGCAGCTCATCTCAAGCTAGCCAAAAACATGTGGAAGTTTAGAGAAAACATAATAGAGCATACTAACCCCAAGACCTCACCCCACTGTCATCCAGGAAGTCAGAAACCTCAAAATAAACAGCCTGCAGTCAACTACATAGGAGCCAAGTGAATGTGCGCCATTAAATATAATTCTAGGTTAAGAAACCGAAGAAGACCGTAAGGAAGATCGTAGATCGAGGAAGATTGAAATCGTATCTCTGTATCCTTTAAAGTTCCAGTTTAAGACACAAGAGAAGCAGTGCAGCCCATCAAGTATACCATGCTGCTCCAGTAACAGTCCTTATGCAGGACTCCTGACTCTACATTCACCTACATTCACTGCGTGACATAATTCAAGTCACTGGAGATAAGAGCATCAATTCACATATGCCATTAATGTACATGCAAAACAGTTGATTAGTAAGTATCTGATTTGAGTGAATTGAGTTGACTCAATAAATAATTCCATTTTCTATATGAATATATAAAGAGTCTTTGGCTGTTCACCAGCTTGATCTGAAGCAAGACATCCCAAACATATTGATAGCAAAATTGTATTATTTGTGATTGACCAAGTCATAGTTTAATCATGGGTCAGTTTTCCATATATTATTATTATTATTATTATTGTTGTTGTTGTTGTGATGATGATGATGATGATGATTATTATCAGTAGTAGTATTGTTATGATTATTATTATTATTATTATATTACAATATTACTGGGATCAAGACATGCCTAACTAGATCACACATTTGAATGAAGCTTCTGTCAAAAAAGGCCAAGGTATTCAACTACAATCTATATAATATAAGTAACTAAATATTACATTTCACTGATGTCCAATGAAAACCATGTAACTCCATTTTTGTCCATTGTTTTTATTGTCTCCATGGTTTGAACCCTGTAGCTGCTCTGTACACTGTGTAAATAATTCTGGATGAATAGACCAATAGAAATGCTCTAAATTATTTGGACTAGACTCTTAGTTTACATGATCTTACATTATCTCAGACTTGTTTTTGCCTTCTCCTTTAAAGTCACCATTGTGGAGATGCAAGTTTTTCATTGGACAGAGACGATATGTTGACCTTGACTTTTTAAACCGTACATAACACTATTTATTATTATAATTTTTTGGTTATTATCCCACCCCAATCTGTATCTGAAGGAATGAGGTATAAAATACTGTTAACACTAATGTGAGACGTAAGATATTATGTACATAGGATGTTATAATTAGCATTTATTTATTATTCAGTCACTTATCTTTATATAAATAAATGCCATTAAACTTTGCATGAGTTTATAGTACACACAGAGTCACGCAAAAATGAAATCTGGATCTTTACGTTTCCTTATTAACCTACAGCAGTTGAGGCCCATTCATCAGCCTGGACTGATTTTTGAATGAGGCACATTACAGGGCAATCGTCAGATAACATGTTCAAATATCATTGAATATCAAATATCAAGCCATAAACAAGAGCTTGTCTGTCAGTGATAGTCCATTTGGAGTGGTCAGTGGAGCAGATTTGTTCAAGACAGGGCAGAATCATATATTGCCTGAATTTACAGACCAGTTGTTGGCCTACAATTTAAATAAAGTTCACAGGTCTTATTTTAGGACCAGTTATGCAACTATGTACATCACTTCAGGGGGTTGCATGTTTCCCCCTTCACCACTGAATGGAATTCCACTATTTTTCCACATTTTCTGTAGCTGAGATGTAAACAAAGTCATACAGAACAACTTTGGTGTGTAAACTAAAAAAAATATCTTTCCAAAATAATCAGCTTAAAACGTGCAGCAGTCTTTGTGGACACATCTTTTTAGCCAAACATACTGGATAAACCTTTGGGCAAAGGTTGAAAAGCGCATTTCATACCAAACCACTCTGACTGACTTACGGAAATACCCATTAACATATAAGCAAATCATATTGTACTTATGTAGCTCTTGTGCATAAGATATGAGATGAAAGAGAAAAAGTAACATACCATGCAAATCCTCTTGGACCTCTACGACTCCATATGCAGGGGGTGATGCCCCAGCTCTGTTAAAGGCACTGATGTTGATGTTGTATGCAGAATAGCACAGAATCAAAGTTATAGTTGGGCTTCTGAGGATGTAACTGCTCACTCCAGCAAGTTCCCCAGATGGCTTCCAAACTGTAATGTTATAGCCCTCCACTGCCTCACTGTGCACATACTGAGAGCATGAAAAACCAGTCAGCAGAGTTTACAGAATACATGGATCTACAGCATGTCTGCAAACAAACGTTTGGTGTTTCTAGGACATGTAAGCATACTTTTAAGTTGTGCATTTAGTCTAATGCAATGCAAAAAATAAGCAGTGTCTAGAGAGCAGTTAGCTTATTAATGGTAATGCAGTATGCAATGACATTCGGACAGGAAGCATCCAAACAAAATTAGTGTGGCCAAAACGCTCCCATAGGAATGCACTGAAATGTGTCCTTAAACTTTTAACAAATAATTCATACACACTTTTTGAGCTACAAATACCACATTTTCCAAAATCGTAGAGCTAATACCATAGTCGTATGATTTATGGGATTTTGATGCAATCTAACACACAGTTTTCATATCTTTTTCCCCCCATAGGAATGAATGGTGGAAAGTTTAGAATGATCAAACCGATGATGTCACTCCTCCCACACACCAGCTGAGAGAATGTGTGCAGCAACCATTAATTATTTCCCTTGCTCTCCAGAACTGTCTCTGCTTGGATGAGCTTTTGGGCAACAGTTTTGGCACCCCACATTTTGGCCAAAGCTTTGTGGACACAGATCTATTAGCCAAATGTACTGGCTGAGCTTCTGGGCAAATGTTTGCTTTCGCTTTCGAGCTACAATTATATGAAATTAGGACCCCTAACCTCATTTGATAACCCTAGGCTGAGCACTTCCTCATTTTAAACTCTCAGTCATGGAGGGCTTTGACATGGTCAGGAGGAACTATTGGCTGTAAGAGCAAGTTACAAGCTGTTTTCTGTATTGCTGGGTGTGACTCTGCTGGCTGTACTGTAGTGTTCACTCTTGCATTACCACTGTTTACACTGTCAATTCTTTTGGCAGATAATTAATACTAAAAGCAGCTTTAACACAAAAAGACAATAACTTGCTGAACAGAAATTGTGTAGTGATCAAAACAAGACATTTGTAACAGTCTGAACAAAATGAACAGAGTTGTTTGAACCAGCAAATACTCTTAAGATTTCTTAAGATTTCCTTTTTCAAGTCAGGAGGAACTCACAATCTCTTGAATCATCTGGGTTATGAGCTCCTCCATGTTTAAGAGTCTGAAGGTGGATGAACGATAAGTCAACAAAAGTCAAAAGTACATGTAGTTTGACCAGGCGTGCCCAAGCCTTTGTATAAAATCTGAAAAATGGAACCTTAAAAATGTGTGAGATCCTGACAAAACCAAAACATGTGCCCTACAGTAGCACTCTTCCTATCTGATAATGTGGTAATCCAGTATCTGAATTTTGATACATTTGCTGACCAAGAATAGTGTTGGCAGGCATTCTGGTAAGTTTTAGTTAACAAACTTAATTAGTTAATTTGCCTCTAATCACATGAACTCATATTTTTAAGGTTTTCTCTTTTACAGCTTATTAAAAGCCTCGTTTAAAAAAAAAATAAATCCCCAAAAAACAAACAAAAGTCCAGATTCTCACAGCAGAGGTTCACTGTCCAACTCCAAGAAATTGTGCTTGAGGTAATTTGTAAATAAACTAAGATAGCAAAGCAAAGACTGAACAAATGAGTAAAAGGAAGGTCCACTGTACCTGCCACACCACAATTACTTTCCTCTGTCCAGTTTGGAACGGCTCCAGAATTATTTTCGTTATGGTTGGTGTGTCTACAAATTCTGGTGGGAAAACCGCACAGACGTAAGGCTTAAGTTAACGCTTTTATGAAAGGTTATTCAAAGGTTTCCCCATTGGTTTGGATATATGGCCTTTATTTGATGTAGACAACTGTTTACATTACGTGGATGTTCGTTAAATGTCATAAAGCTTCTTCACATTCATATATCTCAGTTACAAAAGGTAGTTCTTCTATGGCATGTTTTAGAGACAGATCAGCATCCTGCTTCATTAAACACACTTAATTCAGCTCATCATTATGAATTCTAAGTGTCTGAACAGGGACGAATCTTTGCAGAATGGTGGCTTGGAAGGAATCCACTGCTGTTATTTTGAGTATTTGAGTATAAGAGGATCCACTAGCAAAGTCAAACAAACAGGGTTCAGGATTCACTTGTGCAAGATGCCATTTTGGGCTAGGTTTAATCCTGGACAGGTATTAGGCATTTTCTTGGGCTACACAGCATTTCCTATGGATGTTCATTCTATCTAACAATTTTGTCCAAGGACAAGTACAAGTATAATGTGCTCAAAACCTCACCTTGTGGGATACTAATGACCTCACTCAAGGGGCACTGTGGACAGTCTGTAGTGACCACACATTGTATCTGTATCTCATAGGACAGAGATGAGTTAAGATTTCCCAAAATGCAGTCTTTGCTGTTCTGGGACTTCACCTACAGTATAAAGGAAGTGTAGGATAAGGAGGAAAATTTGAATCACCACAAATTAATTTATTCCACTGGCCTATTAATACATCAAACATGTGTAAAATGGTGCTAATCAGTATAATTGATCTCAAGCTGTAGCAGTTGAAAGATGTTTTTTTTATTATTATGAATACTAACCCAGATTTCCCTAGTTCTCAAAACATTCTATCTAGGCCTTCAGTGAAAAGATCTGCTCTATCATATGCTGAAGTACTTCACTGTATGATCATGGAAAGAAGGCCAAACCCAGCAGAAAGGATGTCTGTATCTTTGAAATCAGTTCACAAGTACTGTTGTTTACCTCTTTCCACAACGTGCTGTTTTGTTCCCTGTACTTCAAATAAAAATGCTTTACACTATTATCATGCCACTCAGCTGTGACACTTAAATTGCCGTGTCTTCGTGTGAATATCACATTACTCTTATCAGGTGGGCCACAATGTACTGAAATACAAGAAATTAAAATGATTAAAGTGGAAAACACTAATGGAGGCAATGAGGTGTCTTATAACAGTTATGTACCCCAGATAATACACTGCTCAAAAAAATAAAGGGAACACTCAAATAACATATCCTAGATCTGAATGAATTAAATATTCTCATTGAATACTTTGTTGAATGTGCTGACAACAAAATCACACAAAAATCATCAATGGAAATCAAGTTTATTAACCAATGGAGGCCTGGATTTGGAGTCACACACAAAATTAGTAGAAAAACACACTACAGGCTGATCCAACTTTGATGCAATGTCCTTAAAACAAGTCAAAATGAGGCTCAGTATTGTGTGTGGCCTCCATGTGCCTGAATGACCTCCCTAAAACGCCTGGGCATGCTCTTGATGAGGATCTCCTCCCAGACCTGGACTAAAGCATCTGCCAACTCCTGCACAGTCTGTGGTGCAACGTGACTTTGGTGGATGGAGCGAGACATGATGTCCCAGATGTGCTAAATCAGATTCAGGTCTGGGGAAAGGGCGGGCCAGTCCATAGCTTCAATGCCTTCATCTTGCAGGAACTGCTGACACACTCCAGCCACATGAGGTCTAGCATTGTCCTGCATTAGGAGGAACCCAGAGCCAACCGCACCAGCATATCGTCTCACAAGGCGTCTAAGGATCTCATCTCGGTACCTAATGGCAGTCAGGCTACCTCTGG
Organism: Salminus brasiliensis; assembly: GCF_030463535.1. NCBI lineage: Eukaryota > Metazoa > Chordata > Actinopteri > Characiformes > Bryconidae > Salminus > Salminus brasiliensis. The sequence continues at coordinate 15,479,680 of NC_132878.1, forward strand.
CGAGCACATGGAGGGCTGTGCGGCCCTCCAAAGAAATACCACCCCACACCATTACTGACCCACTGCCAAACCGGTCATGCTGAAGGATGTTGCAGGCAGCAGATCGCTCTCCACGGCCTCTCCAGACTCTGTCACGTCTGTCACATGTACTCAGTGTGAACCTGCTCTGTGAAGGGCGCCAGTGGCGAATTTGCCAATCCTGGTGTTTTCTGGCAAATGCCAAGCGTCCTGCACGGTGTTGGGCTGTGAGCACAACCCCCATCTGTGGACGTCGGGCCCTCATACCATCCTCATGGAGTCGGTTTCTAACCGTTTGTGCAGACACCTGCACATTTGTGGTCATTTTGCAGGGCTCTGGCAGTGCTCCTCCTGTTCCTCCTTGCACAAAGGCGGAGGTAGCGGTCCTGCTGCTGGGTTGTTGCCCTACTACGGCCTCCTCCACATCTCCTGGTGTACTGGCCTCTGGACACTACGCTGACAGACACAGCAAACCGTCTTGCTACCTGAGCCACTTGTGTGGGTTGTAGAGTCCGTCTCATGCTACCATGAGTGTGAAAGCACCACCAACATTCTAAAGCGATCAAAACATCAGCCAGAAAGCATAGGTACTGAGAAGTGGTCTGTGGTCCCCGCCTGCAGAACCACTCCTTATTGAGTGTGTCTTGCTAATTGACAATAATTTCCACCTGTTGTCTATTCCATTTGCACAACAGCATGTGAAATTGATTGTCAATCAGTGTTGCTTCCTAAGTGGACAGTTTGATTTCACAGAAGTTTGATTTACTTGGAGTTATATTGTGTTGTTTAAGTGTTCCCTTTATTTTTTGAGCAGTGTATATATATATATTTCAGTTTCAGTATTACAGTTGCACTCCAAATTATTCAACAATTTAGGTTCATTAGCAGCATTTACAAACTCCAACCAATCAAACATAAACTCTTTAAATAGATCAACACAACTACTAGAAGTGTGAACTGATGAAAGTGCTTTCTCCAAATTCAACACAAAATGGCACAGCAGTCTCAGAATTATTCAATCCCTTTATAACAAGCCCCTTCAGTACTTAGTAGAGCACCCTTTTGCTGTTATGACCTGCCGCAAATATGATGCACAGACACCAGATCAACTTCTAGCAGCATTCCTGAGAAACCTGAGCCCATTCGTCATGGACGCTGGCCTCCAGTTCACTAATATTATTGTTTTTGCATGCTGCAACTGCCTTTCTCAAATCCCACCAAAATTTTTCATGGGGTTCAAGTCACTCCAGAACCTTTCAGGACTTCTTCTGAAACCAAATTCTGGTGGACGTAGAGATGTATGGGGTCATTGTCCTGTTTGAAGCTCCAAGCTAATTTGCAATGGGGGTTGAATAATTTTGAGTGCAACTGTACTACAACTACTATTATTACTACTACTCCAACTACGACTACTACAACCAATAATAATAATAATAATAATAATAATAATAATGATTTACTCATTTTTAAGAGAGACCCGGTGAACTTTGCAAAGATGCAATTCTTCTGATCTTCACTCACTGCAAATGCATATGCAGTCATGTTTGCAGATTCTATGACAAAAGGCTTTGTTTTCATGCTTTGGTTCTCCAGTTGTCTTTGATTACATGGTTTCCTGCCAGAACTACAGAAACATTTTATTTCACACAGTGAAACAGAACAGTAATGGCGGCCTGTGCAAAAGCTTAGACATTCTTTAAGTTGTACAGTCTTTGAACTGAAGGCATTTTTAGGTCCTACATAGTTAATTGGAGACAGGCTGAGAATTGTCATTAGGGACTGTCAGCTGATGACAATATCAGAGCCTATTACCCATGGGCCTCTGTAACCAGCAGGCTGACTTTCTGATAATTTTGCTGATTAACTGATTCTCACAAAGTTTCTTAAAGGAAATCTAATCAAAACTGGCCTTCATGACTTTTCTGTTTGTTATTAGCATATTTGATTAACCCATAATCATCAATCAAAATGTAATAATTTTGCCTGCATCTAAAACAGGCTAAATGACAAAGCAACAATGGATGAGGAGGAGAAACAATACTCCACCCAAGATTAAGAAAAACACTCAACTAGCTCAGAGACCCTCCCTTCTATCATATATCACTCAGAAACGTGTTGCTGCGCAGAAGGAAAGAGCACAATTTAAGACCATGTGCTTCCTGTAAGTCATGTCAAATAAGCCACAGCATCTTTTTAGAAATTGCTGTTAACACATCAGTGTACAGTTCAACACGCTTCAAGAACAACACTAACTGCCACCTCATCCTACCCACCCAGATTATGCTCTCTTGGACTTCTCTTGGGCCACAGAGGATACTTTATTATTTGCAATTCAGTCTGATCTCTTGAGCACCACACAAAAATGCCCTACCTGCTGTTGTGTAATTCTGTACATTTTCATGATGGAAACGGAAACTTACTGTTGTGTGAAGATGTGGAGATTATAGCTGCTGTATTGTTTTCTGAGACTCCATGTGCATCTGTAATCAAGAATTTGAGTAGTCCGCCTCCCGAAGCAATAAAAAGCACTGAATTCTGAAAGAAAAATCAATGATGAAGAATGGCACAGTAAAGGAAGTTTTACTTTACTTGATTGCAGTGAATTTAATTTGCAATTTGACTTGCAAACAATTTGATTGCTGTGGGTCTGGTCTAAGCATGTTGAGGTGCACAGCATTAAAAAGGTTTTTAGGAACAGACATTTTTACATGTCACCCTAATTTCCATGACAGAAAGGGAGGGCCATGGTTGTTTACTTTGAGTTAGAATGTCCGAAATCTGTTGATTCAGATTACAACCACAGCGATAATAAACACACACTGACTGTACTTACATGCAGTTCATAATCAGATTTTGGTAGCAATCTGATCAATGCCTTTACATGCACTTTTATTCCGGTCTACATGAGTCAGGCAATAATCAGAGTTCTGCTTTGCCACCAGCCAATAAACTCACAGAATAAGACGTGACATAAACGTCATGTAAAATTTAAACTTCATACTGCGGCTTAATTTAGACATCAAACCACAATATGAACAAACATCATCCAGAAGATAAAGAATATATAAATCCTTCTGTTTGGGTGGTGCTCCAGAAGCTGTGGTAAATGCTGCATGATTATTTCTGGTACCACGTCTGTTTTCAAGCATGTGCAGACTGAGAAATCCGAGGATACTCCGGTTAAGAGTAATCTGATTAATGAGCTGAAATCCAGCTCTGTTTATCAGATTTCTTAATCCTATTTCTATTCCTTACTCTATGAATCTAAGACATTGAAGTATGCTGTTTATATGAGCATTTGATAACTGCAGAAATCTGATTATGAATGGACTTTTGAGTGCATGTAAACGCACTTAATGAGTAATATAATATGCTTAGTTAGAGGATGTCACAATAATTGGATGAAGAAGGGAATTTCACATGAACAACAGTGTTCTGAACCCAACGCAAAAAGGCACCATATAACTTATATTCACCACCTTTATAAGAAGAGGACCTGCGTCTTTGGTTAAAGGCACTCATTTAAAAAAATCCACCCAAATGTCAGTACGTCTGCTCTTAATATTTTGTGATTTGTGATTCATTCTATTCTGGATGCTATTGTGGTTTGCTATTTCTGCCATCTTTTCATTGTATATGTCTGAAACTGATGTTCTCATGACTACATGTCTTATGGAGAACCATATGGAGGTCGGGTTTGCCCCGTTGCAGTGAGATGCTCATGTTTGTATATGGTTCAAGCTACATATCTGCATGTGCTCTGGTTGTCTAATTACAATCTCCGACTTGTAATAGACAACTTTGTTCAAATGCTGTCTTTGATGTTTGTGTAATTATGGTTGCTGGCCAATTCTTTAAGGACGAAGGTGACTAATTCTAATTTTTAATGATAACTGCATTTTCTCAAATTTGTAGTGAGGTGGAATATATGTTCATTGATTATCACTATTGTGTAGTATCAGCTTTGGCCATTTTTAAAGTTCTCTAAAAGCTGAGGTTTTATTGAAGGCTCAGCACCAGTATGAATGGCTGGCTAAAAATTGTGTTATGATCATTCACAGTTCACAGTTATGAGTGATAATTCAGAGTTGTGACCTTGAATATTGCTTGAATATGCCGGTATTTCGGCAACTAGTTTCACGGCTTCAGGTTTAGATGTTTTGGGCTATTCATGATTTCACTGTTTTGGTGTAGATATATATATTTTTCACAGCTGTTATCTAGTCTGGTGGTGATATGCTGCTCTCCAAATCGTGCTTTAACATTTGCATTTTCCCACTTAACAGCTTTGATTAGTGCTAGAAGGGATTCCACAAGTGGGCTGGGTGTATGTCAATATTTGGGGGCGTACCTAAAATGAGTCAAATCTGTTACATAACAGTTTTAACATAGTCTGACAATGACTTTTCAGTCTAATGGAGCCAAAGGAATATGTGGAAAGAAAATATTTTAAAGAAATATTGGGTCATCACATTACCTTTAGTGGAGTTGCACTGTTGTTGACATATGTCCAAGTTCTTGCATCTGCAGTCAAACACTGGAAAATAGCAGGTAAATTGCAAACCATTTCAAAACATGAGGCTAAATCTGTGATATTTCAGTCACAGCACTCTCGTAACTGATATTCACCAATAATTGTGTGTGGGGTTCTTCTTTTCTCAAGGGTAGCTTATGTAACATGGCATCAAGGGTTCTTGGGACTATTGAAAGAACCTGATTCTTTAATTTAAAAAAAAAAAAAAACTAAAATAGATGTAAGTTTGGACAACTCTAGTCAATATACATGTGCTTTATGTAATTGAAAATAAGTACACATTCTCTATAGTAAACACATAATTGAAATGCACTTAAGTTAACTGATTGGGGAAAACAAAAAGTTGTAAAAGTGTCTGCTGTTTACTTATGTCCACTTATCAAATATCAACGACTGACTGACCACAGAAATATTAACTGCTCCAAAACTCTTTTCAAACAAACTGTCAGTAAAGTCAGTAAAACAACACAGTAGAAATGCTGCCCAGCCTGTTCCCTTTTTTTAAGTAGAATGGGTGGGGTGTTATCATGGCGTTGTCAACTGAACACAATTGATGTCCATGAATTGCTCACTACTGACAGACATAGTACAACAACTAATTGGTAAATAGTGAACTACTGAATATTGATACACATTGTGCAACAAGTGAATAACATATAACATGTAGCTACTGTTTTCTCATTCAGTGGTTACATCTTGCCAAACCCTTATTTATTTAAAAAATCTATATGTAGTAACACTTATTTGAAGTTATAGTTTTAAATGGCTTTACTTCTCAACTCTTATAGTCTTAGAGTAAGTAAGTAAAGAAAATATTTAAGAAATGCTTTGAAAGAGAGTCAATGAGGTAAATTACAAAACTAAACACCATCCAGTTTAAAATAATAAATGTTTGTAAAATGCGCCCAAACATATTATTAAGCAACAGAAATGTCTTAACATGAAGGTAACTTTATAACTTAATTAAATAATTAAATGGAACCAACAAAACAGCTAGGAATGCTGGAAAGCTCAGCCGTAAGACAAAAACTCTTCAGTCTGTAAAACTCATCCAGGTACGTTTCTCTTAACTAGCATTAAACAGACAAATTCGGCATAAATCAATTTTTTACTGAACCTCACTGTAAATTGTGAATATTAATTTTTCTTTTCAAGTCTAAGAAATAAGAAAGATGAACTATACAGGTTTAAGTCAGCATAACTGTTGTTCAAATGAATGTGAATAGTCTACTATCAGAAACTTTTTGCCATTGTAGCATTGATGTCTGAATCATGTAAACAGATACATAGTTGTCAAATCAAGTGAAAATATGTCAAATGCTTTCGGTTTTAACCAGAAAACCTTAAAACTTACCCCAAATGTAATTCAGAAACTTCATACATAACAAGATCAATCGTGACAGCTTTATCTAGAAAGACTACAGAACTGAAAAAAGAGAGTGATGTGCTAAAATGAGCTCTGACTGTGGAAAACAGCCGAAGGAGTAATACTACAACCTACATGAGTAATATTGGTAGCATGTAATAAGATTAAATAATGAAATACACAACACAGGAACTCTGACAACTGTACACCTTATCTCTAAAGCAGCAGTCACCAGGTCACCTCTTGGAGATGTTACTTTCCTGCAGGTTTCACCTGAAATCTCAATCTAATAATCTGATCTCATTTCTGCTGAAGTGACTGCTGAAGGAAGAAATTAGATAAGGTTTGGATGTTAGATAGGTTTGGAGCTGAGGTCTGCATGATCTCTGGGAGCATTTGCAAGTCTTGACATGGGTCACTGAATCTGTTATATTACCTAATGATAAGAAAACCTCTGATATGATTAATCAATACACTTCAGAAGGCTGCACAAATACAATCAGTAGTATTGCTGTAGATCTTTGACTTTCAACTCTTCCTCTAACTACAGCATAAGGTTGCGTCAGTACTACAGTAGTTTTTGCTGTTTATTTGTATTGAATATGTGTATTTTAATGCTGATGTTTCATTGCTTTATACTGTTATATGTGTTTTTGGGATACATTAAGATTGAGGTTATATTCTGATTGTCTTTGTAAATAACAAATATATAAAAATATGCTTCAGATTTTATCAACTGTTTAACCAGATTTCAATTGTTCACATTTGTCTAACTTCTGAAACATCTATTCTGTAGCTACTAAATAAAAAGCTATGGACAATATTAAGCCTGATAACTCCAGTTAAACTAGTATAACAAACAAGAAAACTGTAAATACAAAAATTCTACATGGCTCAACTGCATTTTTGCATCTTCTCTTGTCATGAACAGAGACTGAAGCCTAACACGTTCTCTGATAAGCTACATGAAATAAAACTGCCACCTTTTGTATGTTCTAGACCCTCATTTTCCCCTGTCATGGCCTCACTTTGCATCGCTCCGCTGATGACACACTGGTCTATTTGAGTACTGGTTTCACCACAGTCACTAATAACTCGGGCCGGTGCTCTGGTATCAACTCAATTCTTATCAAACCTTCACTCAACCCAGGTTTCTTTTAAAATGGATTCTGATAGGTATTATTTTCAAATACCTGAAATACTTAAACTGTACTTTAAATAGACTTGAACCCTTTAACGCAGAAAGGCTTGTTACACTCTAAGGCGTATTATTCAGTAACTAGAGGGACGTCTGTACAAACTGATGAGACCATTCTTTGGTAATAGAAGCTTGTAATAACACTTTCGGCCCACTGGTGGTCCATAGGCTGTTTAAGGTAGCTAAAATAAACATCACTATTAGACTACATGTCAGCGCTAAAGTGTGCCAGAGAACACCTAGACAAAGACCAGGACTTCTGGAACAACATGCTTTTACACTAAATAAATACATATTTAGTCTTGCAATTATTATTACTATTTTTTTGACTGCAGGGGTCTCCTCCTTGCACACCTCCTATGAAAGTTAAACTTTCGTCTCTTTCTTGGCTCCTCTTCAGCACTGCATAGGTGTTTAGGTTCCCATGTGTGCTGTGCTGATGTACTGCTGCTCTTTCCCCTCACATGCTGACTATTAGGTTCGTTTTCATCTACTTTTGTCCTGCCCTGTCATTTGAATACTATTATAAAGTGACCTTGCGTTTAAGAACGGTGCTAAATCCGCTAAATTATGAATGTTATGGTTGCTGTTATGGTTATTAGTACAGTTATAGAGTTCTTCAACTGTAAAAGGTTCTTTAATAATAATTGCAAGACTGAATATGTATTTATTTAGTGTAAAAGCATGTTGTTCCAGAAGTCCTGTTCTTTGTTTAGGTGTTCTGGTGTGGCGCAACAGATAACAGCACTACCTGCCACTGAGCTACCACACCATGTGGGAGACTGGGGTTCGATTCCTGGTCTGGCTGACTGTGGTGCTGCGCTACACCAATAAGAGTCCTTGGGCGAGACTTCTAACACTACACTGACCCACCTCTGTAATACGAGTAACCTTGTAAGTTGCTCTGGATAAGAGCGTCAGCTGAATGCCATAAATGTAATACTGGCAATTACACCCAACAACGCAGAAAAACACTGAAATACGGTTCCTCTCAGTGATGTAGAACCAACTGTACAAGGTTATTTATAGAATCTTTTAAAATGCCTTTACACAGCACCTTAAACTTCCCCCTACTGTTATGAGTCAAACAACCTTTTTGTAGAGTGTAGCTACTCTGGCATTTCGTTTTGACACTGATAGTGTGCAAAAAATCCGAGACACAATTGTTGTGATTCGTCTCACAGTAACATGGAAAGATTTCATACAACAACTAAAAACATTGTAACCAACAACACCCTTTAGCATTTAGCAATAAAGCTATAAAGCACTTTGTAAGTCGGTCTGGATAAGAGTGTCTGCTAAATGCCGTAAAAGTAAAAGTAAATGTACTTCAACAATCAAGAGCAAACCAAACTAAATGTCTGTGATTCAAATAAGACCAGCTTCTCCAAAACCCTCTTTGAAAAGTATTTATATATATATATATATATTTGTATATAGTTTGATCTGTTTAGTTTTATTACTTCCATCTCTCTGTTTGAATATTATATTTGGATGTTTGAATATTTAAAAAAATGGTTTTCATGGGGTGTCAGAATTTTTCACATGTATGGCTTAACAATGTCAGCCAATATTAATAAATCTTGATTGCTGCTGTCCAATAAAAACAACAAGAACAAAAGTCAAGAAAAAATTTTGGGGATACATGTTTTTTTTTTTTTGCTGGACAGCAAAATATATATTAAGAGAGAGAGAGAGAGAGAGAGAGAGAGAGAGAGAGAGAGGGAGAGAGAAAGAATTCCCTGTATGATTTGTCTTATATTATCAGCCAATTTGTTACAATACTTTTACACCTTGTGAGGTTTGTCAATAAAAGCAGCCATATTTTGTTTCTGTGTGTTTCTCTGTGGGTTTATAACACTGTACCTAAAAGACGAGAAACCAGTCACTCCAACCTATTCCACCCCAAACTATGGGCCAAGTAAACTTAAACTTAATATTTAATGCTTAAAGCAAGATTAAATATGAGCTCATACCAAATCAAACATATATAGACCAAATCTACGTATCTGTACTAAATGTACTTGTACTTAGCTCTCTGTATACATGTCAGTATAAGCCATATATACAAGAACAATTTTGTTTCTTTAGAAAATACATACACAGCAAACTGAAGGCAACCTCACAAGTGTCTAGGAAGTTTCTAGGAAGTGTACTAACGTGTGTAATTGTGTATTACACATTTGCTATTAATGCTCTGCTATTTTTTACAGTCCTCCATTCATGAGACACCCACACGATGCTTCAGCTCCACTCAGCTCCACTTTCAGTAACCTGAAAACCAGGCTTTGACCGGGGTCTAGGCTTTAATGGAAAGTGGAAGGAGGACTGTGAAACTGAATGTTACAGGGCTTTCGAAGAACATGTTCCGCGTACTGGCATCCTTACGGTCTTCCAGGTCCAAACCACTGCTGGGTTTGGGCTGGAGGAAAGTCGCTGAGATACACCGGTGATAATCCCATGACCCCACCAGTATATGCAACCAGTATACACAACCAGTGCGGGAAGCCCTTTAACCTAACACTGACCCCAAAGCATCCCCAATACATCCCAAATACTAACCTGCTGAAGCTTCGGGGAGAGTCCAGATCCAGCCGAGGAGAACCCCTGAGGAGGAAACCAGTGAAGAAAGCTTCATTGAGCTCAGTGACAGGGCGCATGGTCAGTGAAACGACGCACCTGAAGTCTGAAGTTTGTAGCGCGAGAAGAAGAAACCTCACCGTAAGAAAGGCGCAGCACCGCCGCGCGTGCACGCATGGTGGCTGTCTGGGGTCGAGTCTCTGCTGAAAGGTGCAGGTCTACAACTTCGAGGGGTATTCCTTCACCACGTCAACACACGCGCAGCGTCCCCACTCCTCAGAGGCTCTCAGTGTCGTGACTCGATGCGCGCATAACGGCAGAGCTGCTCACCAGCAGCAGCCTCAGCTTCGTCATGAGGCACCTCAGAGCTCCTCCAACCGATGCTGTCAAGAAATACACCAGAATGAAAGGCATGGAAATAAACATGCAGTTGAGTTCAGCAGCGGGACTGGCACTTCTAGCACGCCTTTCACTTCCTCAAGCCCAGAATAGCCTTCAGTTGGAGCCTTTAGCGTACAGTGATGCTGTTGAATTACTGGGACGAATGGAGGGGGTCACAGTGTGTCAGTGCCCCCTTAATTATTAACTTATTAGCTTATTACTAAGCTTTTTAGTATAGTTGACCTAATGTAGGTCTTGGCATCAGTGTGCATTTATTAAAGGATACATATTAGATCATTAAAAAGTCTAGGATTGAGCATAAGTGATAATACACTACTGATCATATGTGTAAAAAGGTGCTTCCTAAATTACTGTGAGAATCCGAGCCTTGGAGGAATGAGTTAGCTCTTTCTGTTGACACATCTCATGACGTCCTTGGCCTGCTTTCAAGGAACTAAAGTTTCTATTTGAGGTTCACTGTTCTTTCGGTTGATTGCTTCGTAGTAAACTGTACAAGGCCATGCGTTGATCCGCTGGAGTTCTGCATGTGCAGCATGAAGTAGTGGATCAACGTACATTCCTGCTGGATGGGTTGTTGTTGGTGTTGGAGTTGTTGTCGTCGTTGTTGTGTTGCACCAGGGCAGGTGGCAGGTCTATGCGAGAGACACTGCACATACCCTACCACACCCTCGGCCTACAACACCGACTTTAGACTGTTTTCGCCGTTTTTGGCACGGCTCAGTTTCAGCAGTTTCAGTTGGCCTGCTGCTGCCTGTGTTCCTTTGGGGCTGAGCTCACTCTCTCGATGTGTGTCTCTCTTACTCTCTCTCTATCACTCTATCACACAGGAAGAGGCATTTTCACACTTCAGAGCCTTTAAGGAGGCCCCAGCTTACAAAGCACGCACAACACCACACTGTACTTGGATCATGTGACACATTTTGGAGACTTGAGAAATTGTAGGGTCTAAAAAAGTCATCTTATCATGCAGATACTTCTCAATACGCTAGCGGCTTCTTTTAGACGCAGGATGATTCACTGAGAATGTAAATGGACAGAATTTCACATCTACCCCACATGTAGACGATCAGTCAAGACACATTCACAACATAGCTAGGAGATGAATAGGGTAGAAGTGTATCCCTGGTGTCCTGCACAAACCCTGAATCAGCGGTTTTGCTGTTTGTCCCATGTTCTGAATCTGGTCTATACAATGTGTCGAACGTTCATGCTGAATGGACCAATACATACCAATCATACATTTTTGGAGATACAAGCTTACTGAGTGTTGCTATTGTATTATAAAGCAGGGCTTTTGTTTATCAAGCTAAACACTAGTCGCCAGTAGCGCATAGTTGCCCGCTCTAGTGACAACAGTGAGCATTAGGGCTAACTGTTGCTGGAGGGAAAAGGGTTTGAGGTTTACGGAACTGCAACTTTAAGTCGTTCGTAAGTGAATTATGTGAAGCCGACTTAGCATTTCCCCACAGCTGCTGAGTCACCACTTTGTTTCCATGTGTTTTTTTTTTCCTCGGGTTCGTGAACCTACACATTATGAAAAGCACTGGGGTCGGTCAGTCGAATGGCCGCTAAAATTGTTTTTAATGAAAAAACATGTTGTGTTTGTTTACCCTCTATAATTTCCGGATTGATCGTCATTGAACTTACACTTTTAAGCCCATAGGCCTTCAGTAAAAGGCATGTATCACACACCAAAGCTGTTGTTGTTAACCAGGTATTTGAATTTCCAAAAGATTCTTTGAGCGATGGCATAGAAGAACCACTTTTGGTTCCCTAAGGAACTGCGTTTTTGTAAAAAAAAAAAAAGTGTGAAGAACCTTTTAAAGGTTTAAAAGATTATAGAAGGTCTTTACCAGTGCAAGAAATGGTTCCAAACAGGGTTCTTCTATGCCATCGCTCAAAGAATCAAAACCTTTGTTGTTGGATACACACCTTCTAGGCTGTTGCCTAGCTATTGCCTGTTGCCGGTGGTGGTGAGGTGGACAGGGACAAAATATACATTTGAAAAAGTGTGTGAAGGTAGGGGATGTCCCTGCCCCATACAGTAGTATAGCACAGCACAGCTCAGAATTTGAGGTTTTGTTGTTGTGTTAAGTTACTGTGGGTGACTCAGACTTCCATTACTTGTTAGCTATATTTGCCTTCCTGATCTAATTGTGTAATTTTAAAAAGTATAAGTTTAATCAAAGGCCCAGGTCGTGTTCAGAGCTGTGCTGCTGGTGAGAAAGGGGGAAGTAAGATGAGATCTAGGTAGCCACGGTTATGGCTAACTAGTGTAGAAGTGAGTCAACAGCTAAGATTCTTAGCACAAAACAGGAAAAATGGGGACACTGACAGGAAATTATTCACTTATTCGAAGGGCCTCAAGAGTCGGTGCACCACGCAGACGTGAAATCCCCCACCCCTGTGCTTATCAATGCAGTGATCAGCGGCTAGTTTGTTTTTTTGACACCTGTCATACGGAGAGCGTCTGTGCTGAGATCACAGGGCGAGATAAAGAGCGCGTGGGGCCTGTTGTGCTTTGATAGAACGTTTGATGTGTGCTTGGCTGAATGTTATCTGGTTCTATTTTAGGTGAAAGACACTGAATCAGTAAGATTTCAGAATGATTGTGAGGTGAAAAAACCCAGTAGTATTAAATCTGAGACCCTTTAAGCTTTTTAATGCTAATTGCAGTGACTTCCCACAAATGACAGGATCCCAGGTGTCTGCGTGTGCATAAAAAGGTGCATGTTGATGCACATTTTGCCTTAGTGTCATTCCTTAATTTAAATTCATTAGGAAATTATGACGTGATGACAGGAAACATGGTTTACAGAGCTCTAGATATTACGTGCATAATGTGAGGCTTAAAATGCAGCAGATTAAACTGTATCTTTAGCTCCATCTAGCGTCTGAAGTCTTAAGCAACTTTTCAGTACAATAGCAATGCTGTAATTGCAGTGCACATAGGTGGGCTGCCAATGGTTTTGGGCCCTAATGAAAAGATATTATAGTGGCCCCCACAATTTAACCACCAAAAATACTCAATTCATAGCTTTTTAGAGTCTCTGTCAGTCACAGGCCTTTAGAATCAGCCTAAATTTCCTGCCATACCGCTCCTCCAACCGATGCTGTCAAGAAATACACCAGAATGAAAGGCATGGAAATAAACATGCAGTTGAGTTCAGCAGCGGGACTGGCACTTCTAGCACGCTTTTCACTTCCTCAAGCCCAGAATAGCCTTCAGTTGGAGCCTTTAGCGTACAGTGATGCTGTTGAATTACTGGGACGAATGGAGGGGGTCACAGTGTGTCAGTGCCCCCTTAATTATTAACTTATTAGCTTATTACTAAGCTTTTTAGTATAGTTGACCTAATGTAGGTCTTGGCATCAGTGTGCATTTATTAAAGGATACATATTAGATCATTAAAAAGTCTAGGATTGAGCATAAGTGATAATACACTACTGATCATATGTGTAAAAAGGTGCTTCCTAAATTACTGTGAGAATCCGAGCCTTGGAGGAATGAGTTAGCTCTTTCTGTTGACACATCTCATGACGTCCTTGGCCTGCTTTCAAGGAACTAAAGTTTCTATTTGAGGTTCACTGTTCTTTCGGTTGATTGCTTCGTAGTAAAGGCCTTTAGAATCAGCCTAAATTTCCTGCCATATGGCGCTCCTGAGTGTACAGTGTATTGTTCTTACACCAATACAATTGGAGTGAGTCACCTTTCCCAATGTGTAAGTGTGTTCCCTTACCTACTAAGTGAATATATTAGAAATCTACCATTATTATCATTTGTTTTGTGCAGTACAATTAAATTCTTCATTTTTTTTTTATAGTCCAGCTTAGAAAGCTAGGGTCAGCCAAGTTACAGCATCACTGGAGCAGAGCGGGTTAAGGACCTTGCTCAAGAGCTCAACAGATGCAGCTGAGATAACCTGAGTGTCAAACCCACAACCTTGTAGGCAATAACCCAGCACTCCACGAAGCTACTAAGCCCCCATTGCCCGAAGTTACAGGTTACACATCAGATGCAGCTTCTTGTAGTGTGAAAGCAGGTCCAACGTCTATAATGCTTCAGAACTGTTCAACACATTAACTTAACATAATAGAATGGCTGCCAAATATGAAAACATGGCATTAAAAAAGTGCCTTTGTTGACCTTTTATGAGATAAAAAGGTACTGGGCAAGCAATGCAGCCTGCTCGCGATAAACCTCTAATGGGTAAATACTGAAACGTTGACCTTCAGACCCTTTCAGTGAGACAAGCTAATATAGAATCGGGTTTGAGTAAAACATGTTGGGAAACCTGTTATTAATGGAAAGGTTTGAAGAATTTATGGTGTCAATAAATTATGTTAAATTATATATTATGTCTTTAAAACAAGGCTGGTAGCAGCATTTGTGTCTGAAAATAGCAGCTTCAAATGTGCCATTTGTTGAATTACACTCTCCACCTGTAGGGGGAGCCAATGAGCAAAAGAAATACCCATTCCTGCATAATGCTGCTTAAAATGCATCCAGGTTTGAAAATGTTAATCAGTAATGGATCCTGGTTTATAGCTTCCCATCTTCTCATCCACTTCTTCATTGTCAGAGTTGCAGTACAACCAGAGCTTACCTGAAATCACTGGGCACAAGGCAGGAATACCCTCTGGGCAAGGCGACAGTCCATCACACGGTACCACACATCCAACATCCTCATGTGGTGCTCACATAAATAATTTCTCTCATAAATCATTTACGGCATTTAGCTGACACTCTTATCCAGAGCGACTTACAAGGTTACTCGTATTACAGAGGTGGGACAATGTAGTGTTAGGAGTCTTGCCCAAGGACCCTTATTGATGTAGCGCAGCACAGTCACCCAGACCAGGAATGGAACTCCAGTCTTCCACGCGGTGTGGTAGCTCACTGGTAGGTAGTGGTGTTATCTATTGTGCCACACCAACCACCAACCATTCCATTGGTCGAATGGGGACTAGTTGGGTTCCAGGTGGGCACATGCTCTGAGTGGGTTTTTACATGTGTTGTTACTGGGACCCAGTTGAGCATCCCAAATGGGCCTAGTCATTCGTCCCCTAATCTCACATGGGTCCCATGTAGGCCCCATGTCCGGTATGCAACCCAGATGAGACCCGTGTTTAACCCCTGCTGGTCTCACCACTGACCCTGGTGGGACCCTGGTGGGCATCCATATGTGGGGCTAACATGGAACCCATTGACAAAACTTTCTGGATCCCAGTTGGGCTAACCATACAGGCATCTCATGGGTGTTATCTGGGTATGAGCAATTGAGGTTCACCTCAGATTGAGGTTCGTTATTAGAGGACATGATGTGGAGAAAGTAGGTTGCCTTTTAGACTACTGGGTTAGAGTACTGCAATACTTCTCTAGCTGAGGTGCTACAAAGCTTTCCTTGAATGATGCTATAACAGAACCACTTTTGAGTCCACGAAGAACCATGTTTGTAAAAGCAAGTGTGATGAACTCTTTAAAGGTTTAAGGAACCTTCATTCTTCATACTTAGAAAAGGTGCTTCCCAACCACAAAAAGGTTTGCCTATGGCGTCGCTTAAAGAACCCTTTGTAGCACCATTATTTGTAAGTGAGTAGACAAGCTCTAATTAGTTCAGGGGTGGTGGCTGCATTGCTTTAAAAAGACACCCATCCAAGAGCACTGGTTAATAGCAGCTCATCAGCGGCATATGAGTGTATTATAGTGATACAGACTTAGGCAAAAGCATACTACCCATTCTATAGGACAGAAAAAAGCACTAAAAGTAAGCTTGTTAGGATCATACAGGATCTAAGCCACTGCATCGGATCTAAGTCACTGCAA
Organism: Salminus brasiliensis; assembly: GCF_030463535.1. Taxonomy (NCBI): domain Eukaryota; kingdom Metazoa; phylum Chordata; class Actinopteri; order Characiformes; family Bryconidae; genus Salminus; species Salminus brasiliensis. Next base: position 15,495,605 of record NC_132878.1, read on the forward strand.
CTGCATCATCCAAAAATAGGCCCCAGTTATCTGTTTTTACCAAGAGCTTTTAAATGCTCTTAATGAACCTTGTGAAATGAAACAAATGTGTTGTATTTGATTATAGAGTGATATGGTAAGCACATTTACCAGCAATATATTGGTGGCTGTCTGTTTCACTACTTAAAAGAGTCACAGGGATCCTTTATCCCTGTGATATCTGAGCAGTTTACACCATAAACCCAAACCTAAATGGGGGAAAACTGCTAAAAAAAGATGTGTGGACACCTACTTATCCAACAATATGGTACTATTTGACAGGAAGACAACTAACTGCATGGTGAGGGAACTGTCTATTCTCAGTTTGATACTATACTATTGTATACAGGCTGGTTTTCCTAAGGGTGCATTGTAACCTCATCTTCTTTTTGTCCTCTGCATGAACATGCTAAATCAGATGCTGTCTTGTTGTGTGGAACCAGTCAATCATGTGTAGGACCTGACCCTGTCCTAATGCAAAACGTGGTTGATGATCCTAATCTTAATTAAAGAGACACATATGAAAGATGTGGTGATCAGTTTCGGGGGAAACAATCTATTACCAGATCTTCCTGAGTTTAGACCCTACACGAGATAATAACCATATAACCACAGATTTATTTTAAGAGATGCTAAGTGTGCAGGCCTACCTCCAGGGTGTGCTGCTTCATGTGTACCTGACCTTCATCCATCCTGTCTTGAAGCATATGCTACCCCTGTTTGAGCTGAGCTACCTAAATTCCTTATGAAAGAGCTTGAATCCGTTTAAAGGAGGTGTTGTAGTAGTATTAGGCAAGCACACACTACCCTTTCTGTAGAACAGGATCTCAGCAATTCTTTACCGAAAGAATTGAAGCATAATTCTGTAGCGGAACACTAGAACATTTCTGCAACCACTCAGTTGTACAAGAAAGGCACCGGTTATTTGTTTTTACAGAGGGCTTAAACTTTACTGACACATTTATTCTGACTATGATGTTTCAGTTTTGATGTATGAAACATAAATTCACATGTGTTTCATGTGTTTTCATTTTTTTATGTTTTTAACTAATGCTAAACATTTCTTCAGAAATCTTCAGAAATCCCCAGTTTTGCTGTAGCAACAGCATCTACTCTTCTGAAAAGGTTTTACACATTGCTCTGAGGATTTAATGGCATCCAGCAATAAGAGAACCCAGAGCCTGCCCAAGACATACCTGAATTACGCCTCAAATAAGGGCTCCAACACCACCAGGGGGCCCCCAAGAGCACCAAGATATCATGATAAAAAATACATATTTTAAAAATAAAATGTAATAATAAAACGAAATGGTATTACAGAGATAAAAGCCATTTTTATATTCATTTACTTTCATAGCTGGCACACCAATACTAGGTTAATCAGTTCCTGCTGTTGGGCAAATGCAGATATGCACCGCTTAGGTGGTCAATTTAGGCCTGGTCGCTTCAGCGTATTGGAATGAAGAAGCATCTGGTGTTGAGGTGGTGGTATGGGGGGCCCCAAATGAAAATCTGCTTAGGGCCCCATAAAAGCTTGGGCTGGCCCCGAGAGCATCAAGAGGGCCATAGACGCACCACTTTTGGTTGCATACAGAAGCATGTTTGTAATAGAGATGTGTGATTGTGAAGAAAGTACCCTTACTGGTTCTTCACCATCACCCTTGCTTCTAAGAGTGTGTAGACTGTTCTCTCTCTCTCTCTCTCTCTCTCTCTCTCTCTCTCTCTCTCTCTCTCTCTCTCTCTCTCTCTTTCTCTCTCTCTCTCTCTCTCTGTCTCTCTCTCTCTCTGTCTCTCTCTCTCTCTGTCTCTCTCTGTCTCAGGTTTATGATCTTGCACTCTATTTATCTTTCTAGTGTTTGGGAAACTATAATAGCAGGTTGATATTTGTCCTACACCCTATAATCATCTCTCTCTGAACATCTACAGCCTTGCAGCATTTCCCCCTGTCTTAATGTGGAACAATCCTCAATGAATCCTCAATGAGGCAAAGCCAGCCAAAGCAGATGACAATGTGTTTTTTGTTGTTGTTGTTGTTGTTGTTGTCTAATGTATTGCACAAGATATTTGAAAGGAACTAAAACATGGTATCAAACTTTGTCAGAAAGTGCATAATATTTCAGTCTGTGACAGTACAACATTTGAAAAAATATAATCATAGCATCAAGCTTTGTTTTGTAGTTATTGCTCCTCTTAGATTTGAGAAACTATTGTCATAGGTATCAGTTCAGTGTACTTGAGTTTACTTCAAAACATGAGCCTGTGGACATTGAATTCTCTAACATGACCGTCACCACCTTTATTCATTGTAATCTCTTTTTTTTTATTATTCTGAGATGGATGGAGACAATGCTCAATATGCATGCCTTATGAACTCTCTGAAGAGGAGACAGCGGCTAGGCCCTGACGAGCTTAGGCTGATTGCTGAACATGATAGCGATGAAGATCATGAAGACATGACCATTGAAGAAGAGGACAAGGAGCTCCTGGATGAAGGGGAAGAAGAGGATGATGAAGAGATGGATGAGCAGAGGGATCCACCAACAACCTCCTATCGGTAAATACATGTATTCCAAGTGTTTGTAATTGTAAATGTGTGTATGTGTACATATATGCTGACAGGGGTGGGAGCTTGTACTGAATAGGCCGTCTTATGCAAACCATCATGGGCCATGGAAAGAAGTGACCCCAGATGAATTCTACCGGTTTCTTGGGCTCCTCATTTACATGGGTTTCATGTCCCTCCCCAGTATTCACAGATATTGGGGAACCAGATCTTTTCAGGGTTCATGGGCCAAGTTATTTATGTCCTGTGGCCGTTTCAAGGAATTGATGGCAGCCCTTCATGTTGTAGATCCTGCCACAGAAAGCAATAGTGATTGTCTTGGAAGGAAGTTGCGTTACTGATGGACAACCTCAAAACCAGTGTCAGCAGCTTTTCCAGGCTTATGAAAATCTGAGCATAGACGAGAGAATGGTAAAATCAAAAGGTCGATCAGGATTCAAGCAGTATATGAAGGGCAAACCTACTCGCTAGGGTTTTCAATTGTGAGTCATTGCAACCTCAGATTTGGGATATACCTTAGACTTTGATGTATACACAGGCAGTCTTGATTTGATGGGTGCATAACTGATTTGACTACAAAAGTGATTGCAGACCTTGTGGAGCCATTTAAAAATCAAGGTTACACAGGTTGGTTTGACAACTTCTATACATCACCAACTGTTATGGTCCGACTGGAAGGAATCAATGCATGTGGGACATGTAGAATTAATCATAAGAAATTCCCAGTGGATTTCAAAGATGTCAAAAAATGGGAGCGACAAGCCAACCGTGGTGATATGAGGTGGTGATGGAAACGTCTTTGTTGTTCAGTGGAAGAACACGCAAGCAGTTACATGCCTCTCCATTCCACAATGCTAATGGTTTATCAGTGGTTTCTAGGATGGTAAAGAAAAATAGGCTGTCAATCAGCTGTAGCAAAGGACTGCAATAAGTACATGTGAGGTTTTGACTGATCTGATCTAATGTGTGTGAAGACACAGACAACAGTCTGCTTCAGAGATCTCTTCCATTTTGTGGGCAACCCATCGTTCCAATGCAGCCTCAGGTTATGGGTTTAGTTTAGCAGCCTACAGACAGATAAACTTGGAAAATCTGTCGCGCCAGCTTGCAGACATTGCCATCTATGCAATTTTGCCATCTCAGCCTTCAGTAGCTCGAACCACTTCCTCATTGTTTTACTTCACCCACATTCCTTTAGATGGAGCAATTATCAAGAAATTGCTGGCTTTGCTACAAAGATTGTATGCATGACTCCTGAGTGTCTTCTACTGTCAGCTCCTCTAACCCTTCCTCAACCCCTGTGTTTGTGTACATGTTCTTTGTTTCTTTTTCTCTTCACAGGTCAAAGTTCAGTGTGCATTGGTCATTGGGAGGAGGTCATATGTTATTTTTTTTGTAGTGAAATTTTGGCAAAATGGCTTAGATGAAATTTTATATCCTGTTACCTCAACTGTTGAGTTGTTGAGATGATTATCCTGAACAAACAATTGCTTTTTCTTGTATTGTTGAATTGGATTATTTGAGATTTTGTTTTATTGAGTGATGCATTGTTCATTGTTCTTCAATAGTGCTGAACTATATTGTAGTTATTTGCAAGAAAATATACAGCTTGATTTTATGTAATGATCTCTGTTAATGTGTTGTTTTGAAATAATGCATAGAATGAGCAGTGTGTATAATTCTAATAGAAATCTTATTTTTTAAACTATACACTGTTAGAGTGCTTTTTTGACAAATACATTTTATCTGCTGTCTTATTTAAAAAATATGGATATTGACAACAAAGTAATAATATTAAAAAAGTACACTTTAGTTGGTTTATAGTGTGTGCTGACATTGGTAAAAAATGAGCTACACAAACATTCTGAACTGCTAAATGACACCTTCTGCTAAACTGATTATAATTTTTAAATAAAAGATTCAAAATAGATGCAAAATTATTTTCTTGACAAATGACTCATGAAATTTTGAACATTTCATGTACTCTATATCGTACAGAAATGTGTATTTATGTAAAAATGTATTTATGAATTAAATAAAAATTGAGATTTTTTAGGTTTATTTAATTAAAAAATGTAAATACATTATTTATATTACACTTGAAAAACATTACGTTTTATCCCATTTAAAGCACTGATTCTCCTGGTTATAATGGTGTGTGTATGTAGTCTTTATTTACCATAACAGTACACTTTCGTTGGTTTATAGTGTGTGCTGACATTGGTAAACAATGAGGTAAAAAAGGAGCTACATGAACATTCTGAACTGCTAAATGACACCTTCTGCTAAACTGATTATAATGTTTTAATAAAAGATCCAAAATAGATGCAAAATTATTTTCTTGACAAATGGCTCAAAAATTGTGAACATTTCATGTACTCTATATCTTACAGAAATATCTCTATATTGTACAGAAATATGTTTAAATATATTTATGAATTAAATAAAAATTGCGAATTGTATTATATTATACTTGAAAAACAATATGTTTAATATCATTTAAAGCACTGATTCTCCTGGTTATAATGGTGTATGTATGTACTTTCATTGGTTTATAGTGTGTGCTGACATTGGGAAAAAGTCCTTCCACCTTCTGCTAAATTGATTATAACTTTTGAATAAAATATGATAGGTGATCCTCTATATTTTTTTGTATCTATTCTGCACAGAAATGTGTTAAATATATAAGTATTTATGAATGAAATGACAGTTTAAGTTTGGTTTTGGAGGATATTTGTATAGATTTGGTTATATTACACTTAAATAACCATACTGAGTTTCATATCATTTTAAAGATCTGATTCTTCTGGTTATTATGGTGTGTATTTAGTCTATGCTATGTACTAATGTTTTTACACATTGATTTTTTAGTCTAAGGCTGTTACATAGTGTCCGAAAATGAAATGTTCCAGGATTAACTGGACACTTATTGAATTTTAATATAAACTTCAATAAAAATAATATTCAAGTCTGTTCCCTCAATTGAATAAATAAATGCTTCCATGTAGAGCAGACGCTTTATTTAAACTAAGGGAAGAGTTTTTATACACTGAGTCTCTGAATATGATTTTTCAGCCTGATGCTTCAGGGTCTCCGTATTTCTCTCGCTGACTGGGCGGAGTTTTGAAAGCTGTGAGTGAATGAGCTCGAGCACGCCCGGTCACCCGCGCGAGCACTTTCACCCCACCAGCAGCAGCAGCAGCCGCAGCACGCGGACGAAACGCCTGCAGCACTGAAACTTGATGGTGTGCCTGCTGGTGTTTACCTGAGCGCTTCGTGGCTCAATGGAGAGGCGCGCGCAGGGGTCAGTTCTCTGACGGACACAGTGTGAAAACTTCTGCACCATGTCCTTCACGGTGACAGTGTAGCTCAGTGTAGCTCTCTGAGTGCTGTCGGGGCTGGCTGGACGTCATCATGGAGAGGGAAGAGTCGGACAGATTTGGAAGCGACGGGAGTAAAAGTTCATCGAGCTCTCAGACGCTGTCGGACGGGGGTGAGGAGACTCGGGGTGAGGAGACTCGGCGTGAGGAGACTCGGCGTGAGGAGACTCGGGGTGAGGAGACTCGGGGTGAGGAGACTCGGCGTGAGGAGACTCGGGGTGAGGAGACTCGGGGTGAGGAGACTCGGGGTGAGGAGACTCGGCGTGAGGAGACTCGGGGTGAGGAGACTCGGGGTGAGGAGACTCGGGGTGAGGAGACTCGGCGTGAGGAGACTCGGGGTGAGGAGACTCGGGGTGAGTTTCGGCGTTTTGAGGAGCTCCAGCGTCGCGCTTTAGACTTTTCTAGCCTCGAAGAAAACGGGAAGGAAGGCGGCGGCGAGGGGGAGTCAGAAGACCTCAGTAAAGAGGAGAAAATGAGGAATGAGGAGGACCAAGAACGAGGAGGCGACGAGGAGGATGGGGACGAAGACGAACTGGTAATAATAATAATAATAATAATAATAATAATAACAGAACGGCCGAGTTAGCGAGGAATACATGCTGGAGTCGTGCAGGTGCATGCTGGAGCTCAGTTTGCTTCTAGAAGAAACAGCACATTTAAGTCTTTAAGTGCTTAGAATTGAGAGAAACTGGAAAAGCAGGTGTGTTTATGGGTGTGTAGCAGCCAGCCAGCCAGCCAGCCAGCTCCATGTTGGTCTGCTCAGGGATCAGGGCTGAAGGGCTGTGCGTCTCGTGGGCTGGTCAACCCAATTTTGCAGTGTCTGCACTTTGGTAAAACTGAGCGTGCTATAAAGGGGTCTGCAGAGGCTACAGAAGAATCACTATTGGTTCCATAAGGAACCATGTTTGTATTTTAGAACCTGTGAAGAACCTGAAGTGGGGCAGTGGTGGCTCAGCGGTTAGAGCGCAGGGTTGTGGGTTCGATTCCCAGGCTTGGCAAGCTGCCACTGTTGGGCCCTTGAGCAAGGCCCTTTACCCTCTCTGCTCCCCGGGCGCTGGAGTTGGCTGCCCACCGCTCTGGGTGTGTGTGTGTGTGTGTGTGTGTGTGTGTGTGTGTGTGTGTGTGTGTGTGTGTGTGTGTGTGTATGTACTCACTGCCCCTAGCTCACTAGTGTGTGTGAGTGTGTGTTCACTACCACACAGGACACATTTCGCTGTACACTGTACAGGGACAAATACGTGCACCTTTACCTTTACCTTTAAGTGGCTCTTCCAGGGCATTGCTCATAGATTCTACCATTTGAAGCACCAGAGTGTAGCAAAAGCTCTTGCATAATGGGAGTCAGTCTTTAACCTGTTCCTGATTCTACTTATTGATTAACAAAACAGAGTCATTGATTGATTTTGAATTAGTTTAAACTATGCAAACATTCCCGTCTTTACACAAATCAGCACTAATCAAAGTTCTGTGGTACTTTTCCTCATGATTTAGTTGTTGGACATGACTAGGTTTGATAGCTCCACAGTTGTCAGCGGCCCTCCTGCTCCCATACCTTTGGGAAATAATGGGTGTATTAGAGCTGGGCGATATGGACAATTTTTATATCACAATATTTAAAGACTATATATTTTTTATATGACATGATATTTATCCCAATGTTTTGTCACTAATACCAAATTGCCAAAATGGTAATTTAAAAAAACTGCTTTCCGAATACTGTTCCATACTGAGTACTGTGCTTCACTCCATTGAATGTAATAAGACTGATGATTACGCTCTTTGGAATGAAATGTGTTACTCAGTGCTTTTTAAGCACTGACAATATCCACGATACCCTAATAAAAGCATGTTGTGTACCACGATAACAAAATTGATCACGATGCGATAAAATATTGTCATATTGCCCAGCTCTAGGCTGTATGATCAACTGCTCCTGGTTTGTTGTATTGAACATTCATCAACCCTGCTTTCAGGACTCAGGGAGGACCCATGCAGAGAGAGTGTTGCTTTTGCTTAATTCTGCTGGTGCAGTTTTTAAATTTGTTATTTAGGGTTTAAACATTCTTAGAGTTGCATCTAGAGTGTGTATGTCCTTGTTTTGGAAGTGGAGCTTCTGCTGTTAGCATGCGTCCTGTCCCAAATGCTGTTTTGAGGAATATCCCTACAGGTGCAGTTTGGAGTCAGTCTCAGTGTTCGGTCTTCCTGAGTTGTTCAGAGTGTGTGGTGAGCAGAAGGAAGACCAGCAGAAGTTGCCACTTACTTTCAGTTTCCTTCACAGATCCAACACGGTGACCCTGGTGACCTTGCAGAAAATAGAGAGAATCCTTATTGAATAATCTGCACCCTAAACACATTTATATAGTGTGCACCTTTGTGTGAGGGGAAATCTGATTGACTTGAGTCTTGTTAAGCTGAAGTGCTTGAAAATACCTGAGGCATGTCTTGCATTGTTCATTTGCAACAGGTCAAGTGACCATGCAGTGAGCGGCTTCAGGTCAGTGGCTGTCAGTGATGCACAGACATCTGCTTTTGTGCTAACACAGTAAGGGCAGAAGCCAGGTTTCTGGGAACCAGTGGCTTATCTTCTCAATCTGCTCAGGCTTTGTTTACTTTAGATGAGTCCAGCTGTAACATGGCCTAAGTTTGCTTTCCTCTCATGTGAACGATCCTCACAGAGATCTGATTGCTAGCGCTTGTCATAGGGTCCAAGCTCACGCTAATCACAGGACCTGATCTGGACACGATTGTTGAGCTCAGGGTTGAAAAAGCCAGGATAATGGGGGGGATTTGTAAAGCTTACAATGACAAGTATTCTTCCCTTGTTTTTAACTTCAGATTTAGTGATTTGAGTTCTTTGGGGTTCCTTTTGCATTGGACTTATCCAGCCAAACAATCTGCCTGGAAAATGATGTACATTAATTTGCCAAATCCTTTTCCGAACCATTTTAAAAAGCCAGTTCTTCTCCCTGTTCTGGTTCTTATTTTGCTCCGTCTCCATGTTTTTTCCCCTCTGTAACTGGCTCCAGGTCTAATGGTTCTGGTTCTGTTTGTGTTGTACATTCAAACATAGGGTATGTCTCTGTTTTCAGACACACCTAACTAGTACGAAAGTCTTTTCTAAAGTTCCATAGATTGCTATAGCGTGCTCTGGAACAGCTGCTGAGTCTAATATCACCATGCTCAATGTCGGGTGTCATCTAGAGGTGTGTAAAGCCCCCTAATGCTGGACTGTAGAACAGTGGAACTGCACTTGCTGGAGTGATGGAGCTCTACCCAATGCCTTTGGAATGAGCTGAAATGGCGGTTTTGATTCCAAGCTAATTATCCAACATCAGCACCTGACCTCTCTAATGCTCTTGTGACTGAATGCAATCAAATCCTCACATCCAGCAATATCTTGTGTAAAGCCTTTCCAGATTAAATTAAAAAGCTGTTACTGCGGAAAAGGGGGGCATATAGGACACTCCCCCACAAACTCACTAGTATCTCAAGCTAAACAGGGGACAGAGAACCATATCCTGCAGTAAATCTGCAATCTGGCCGCTTTTATGTGAACTTATCAACCTCATTTCAGCGGTCTTAAATAGCTCCCTTTTCCCTTCCTCTCCCTTCTGAATAGTGATCTAAATAGGAGAGGACATTCTGACGTGAACCAGAGAAACTGCCCTCAGAGATTCTTTCACCTTTACAATAGTCCATGAACTCGTACAAAGGCAGAGGCTCATAGGGATAGCTTGTGATGCCTGTTTATGTGAACGTATTGGCCCAGTGGCCTTACATAATGGATTTAGGCCATCATGTTCTTGGGAAAAGAGTTGTTAAATGATTACCCATTATAACCTGTCATAATGATTATGAATTGTGAAGAATGCACAGTTGAAAGAAAGTTGCAGCTCTCAGACCTAAGTCTACCCATCGAACACATGCCTCCAATATATTCATTATGTATATTTTATAAAACGTTCAAAAGTCTATGGATGGTTAATGTTGATGTTTTACATGTAGAAATGAAATTAAACATACTTTATTATTTTGTTTTGTACAGTTGTAGAGTACACAAATGAAGGAGCTTCATGCAAAAGACTGGGAACTGCACAGCAGATATGAGTCTCAAGCTGAAGTCTTAAAAAAAAAAACAAACAAAGAAATTAAGAAAACCTTTTCAGAGACCTGTTTGAAGGATGTCTATACATACCTTTAGAAAGATTTGTCAGACTATGGAGGTGCTGCTGCATCGTAGAACAGTGCACAGTGAAGGAAAAAGAGGTGGAATTTCATGAAAACACTCCTCAAACTGTTAAGCATGGGGGCGGGGGGTGAATCGACCATGCTTTTGGCTTGGGGCAAGAATGCTTCCAGAATTTGCTGGTATTTCTCTAAATCCAAACATCACACCATCTTTACTAAAAGCTGAGGATTAAAAGAGGATGGCTTTTACAGCAACATAATGATGTTAAGTACATCAAAATCCTCAAAGAACTACCTTAGGAGGCGCAAGCTGAAAATTTTGCAATGGCCCTCATAGTCGCCCAGCCTAGACGTCATCGAAACTCTGAAATCTGGAGAGATCTCAAAAGAGCAGTGCAGCAAATGAACTAACAATTTCATTTTCAATTGAAAAACTCTTAGCTGGTTTTTAAACTGAAATATGCCAAAGGTACGGTTACTCAGTCCTGACCACATCCTTCTTTATGTAGAAACCATGAAAATGTGGAAATTGAAAATTAACCTTGCTTAAAACATTAAAGAAATGTGTAATCTATAACTGTATGGCTTTTGGAAATCTTTTACTCGCAAAGCTATTGACCAATTTTAACCAAAGGGCGTCCAGACCTTTGCATGTATAGGTCTGACCGATACTTCAGAAGGTTGTTTCATGATGGATGTATTAGAATGTCCTCATATGTGTATAAAAGATATCTGCATCGGCCCACAACTCCTATATCAGCGCACCCCTATTTATTAGTTCTCCATATCTCTCCACATTGGTTTATGACCTTTTGTGACCTTTTCCGTATCCATGCTTCTTTCTATGCTGGATTCTTACAGCAGGCATCCTATCAGGGTCCGTTACAGGCCCCATTAGTCAACTGTATCGCCCACCTAAGATGCCATTTCCGGGTTATAAATAAACCTCCATTTATTTTAGTGGAGCTTTTCGTTGTGAAGGGGGGGGCACAGAGTCAGTGAATGGCTTACACGCTAAGAGGATTCGTCTTTAATCTCTTTAAGGTTCCTCTTCCTCCACTAGGGGTGATGTCATTCCCAGCATGCTCGCCTGATCTCTTCTGTTGATCTCTTACACTCTGCTGCTGAAATGTGAATGGCAGATCTGTAGCTCTGTTTTTAAAGACTTTAATGGCACTTAGGAGGAATATGACTGTACCAGAAGCCAGTACATCGTCCGAAGGATGGCGGGTAAGCTTTCCTGACCTTTAAAGTGAGTTGAGATTGAGTGTTGGGCTTCAACAGGTTTGCCTGTGCTGATTTAGAGATGTAGTCTTGTCTGAACATGAGTTTTGACAGGCTCAAACTTTAGTGTTGGAAAATTGGTCTATATATTTATTTAAGCCTCTCTCCTGAGAGCTATTTATGTTCAGTTGAGTTCAGTTGTGCTGTTCTGAGATGATTCTTATGGTCTCAGAAATCAGAAAGCTGTTAGGAGGAGTTGAGAACAGTAGAAATGCTAGAAATCATTCCTAAGCCAAATATTTGAGTGTACTGTTAGAAGTGTTAGGATAGGTGACCTATGTAGTTTCAGCATGAGAACTAGCTTGAGGCAAAAATCCATCAGATTCAACCTTTGTGCTTATTGACTAATGTGCTGTTAGATATTTGTGCTCTGTAAATATTCAGGTCCGTGAAATAATGGAGCTCTGTGGAATTAGGCGTGCTTTTAATATGCCTGGATTATCAAAGATGGACACTAATCCCAGCACGCCAGGGAAAGTTACTTGTCTTGGCAGGCTTGTCCATGTTGTCCCAGGGAGTGTGTCCTGCTTGCTCTATGTAGTCTCTCAGGGAGATGTACTCCTAGGACATCTGCAGAGTTTCTGTTTGCTTTAAAGAACGCTGTGTGATTTAAGAACATTGATGCGGTGACCCTGCTGTTTAGTTTGTGTTAGCTGTTTGACATGTCCTACTGCAATTTATGCATTTTATTTTGGTTAAAAATGGGATGTGCTATCTTTGAATTTAGAACTATGGAAACAAAACTTGAGTTTCTGAGGCAGCTTAAAAGGTTAAAGTCTGTTGGTCAAGCTTTTTAAAATCCCAAAATGAAGTTGTTTACTTATTTTTAAAAATGGTTTTCCTGTCATTTATGCTTACAATCAGCTATGTTGTCTGCATAATTTAAATGTTGGGGTGTAAACAGTGTGCTTCACGGTGGTATGCTTTGAAATGACTGTAAAATACTGATGTCCACTCAAAAATGATTTAATTTAAAAATAGGTTTTAAGCCTAGTGTCCGAATGATCATAAAACAGTGTTTCATGCATCAGACAGGTTATTAATGATCATTTTGTAAGAGAGCCACTTGAGGCGTTAAACACACCTGGTTCCAATCCACAACTACAGTGATTACAAAAAGTTTAATTACAGAACTCCAATTGTGATTTGGCAAGTTTCTCTTGCCACAGAGCCAGGGATGTCTTAATCTAGTTATGTCTCCCCATGATCGAATCTGAATCTCTTAATGTGAGAGAACAGTTTCTATAATGAGACACTATGGCCTGATTGATTTAGTTTAGTTGAGACTTTTCTTAAAATGACTGTTTTATAGTGTGTTTAATATCTTATAATCCAGTCTGACTCTCCTCCCTGACCATTCAGCTCCCAGCTCCTTCAAAACACTGCAGTCAGGCCAGGTCACCTCATGTGTCTGTGTCTGTGTGTGAGTGTGTGCGTGCGGTGGTACACATTCTGAAGTGTTCTTTGTTGATGTTTGTTGACTACTGATAATGACTGGGTTTTCTATAGCCTGTGTGTATTAGCATTAGCACTGGCCTCCTCTCGGTTGTAAATGAGCTCTTCAGTGCTGATTTAAAAACAAAGTAAGGCGCAGGGTTCTCCCGCTGGTAAAACCATGTATTTCTGCGGTAGTTTTATATAGTTTCATCAGCAGACATTGTTCTGTTTTAGTGTTCCACTGTGACATAGCTCCACCCTGCAGACTCTGAACTCTTTTATTTACCTTCTGAGAATGTCTATACTGCTGCCTTCTGGGAGTAATGCCCTTTAATGGCACCTTGAGGCCACCAGATGGCGCTCTGAACATCGTGGTTAAAATGAAGAATTGAAATTGAGTTGGGGTTAAAGTAGCAAATACTCTATATATTAACATCTGCTTGGATCGGATTGTGACCTGCTTAAACTGAACATTTTGACCCAATCCACTCTGAATTACGTTGTTTCCGTCTGAGCTGTTTAATCATGAGAACTGTGGTATTGCTTTTAAAGCAACGTTATGTGAGAATTAGTACTTCTTGCTCCTGGGCTCCCCCTACAGTCGGGAGATGGAATTTAAATTTCGAGCCACCCCTGATTTTACATGTGTTTTTTTTTTTTTAAACATGCCTTTCTGGACAAGCTGAGATACAAAACTATCATTGCAAGTGAAAGAAGCGTTGTAGTTTTCTGTAGCACTGCCCTGCCAGCTTCACAAGAATTACATGGCGCAGTTAGCTTTATGCCAGGCCTGGAGTAGCAACAATAGAGGAGCTGTACTCCCTGTTACAGCTCAATAGCACATCAAACTTGTTTTTACGGCTAAAATACTACATGATGTTGCTTTAAATATTGATATATTTGTGCCGATCCATATACCTGTGAAAAATAATGCTTCTATACATTATATTGATGGTTGGCTAATGCTTTGAGTGTGATTTTGCATCAGTTTTGAGTCACTTTTTGTAACCCAGCAGTGAGCCATCTCCAACTTCTCACAGATTGCTTTTTTTTTATAAGTAAACAATATCTTAAAAGGCCCATAATCACACAGCTGCTTGTGTCCAGAGGCAGATCTGATCAACACAGGAAGCTGCAGGCTCCCTACTGGGAGTTTGCAGTGATGTGGAAGCATTCAGTGTGGAGGGAGTGTAAAGCTAGCAGGAGCTCCAGTTCATGCCCTTGGTTCATGTGGTGGAGCCGAGCTCAGCAGCGGAGGTCTGTAATATGAACAGTCGTGACCTTCTGAGGAGCATGATTTAGCTGGGAATGGAACGGGGGTGAGCGTTGAGGTCAGCCAGATGTCTGATGACAGCGACTTTCCTTACAAAGTTCCTCTGGGACACACAATTTTACATGAAGGTGTTGATCTGAAATGTCATTTGTTCCCTGCCTATATTTGTCAGCATTTATGCTGATGCTGGGTTCTTTGAAGTGATTACATAAAAGGGTCACATTAGATTCCCTAAAGAGCCTTTCATTGGATAGTTCTTTTAAAAAGTAGTTGTTGAAATCACTCAGTTAAAAGGTTTTATAGGGTATTGATTCTCCTGTGCCATCACAAAGCACATTCAACAAACCCAGGTTTAGAAACACAAGCTAAGACTAATCCTTGTGTGTGATGGGCAGATGAACGTGTGGCATTTACGACATTTCACCTTCATCTAAAATGCAGGAAGCTTATATTTTTCAAAGAAAGACAGTGAATCATGCTGCATAAATAGAAAGAAAAGCATTAAATGGTAAAACGCAGTGCTTTCCCACACCATCAAATTCCTACCAAGCAACTGTCCTCTGTAGTACACTGTTAAAAGTAGAAGCTCCTTGAGAAAAGCAAAACTTTTCTTATAGGTTCCTACACAGTTTCAAATTACAGAACCTCCAAAAGTCAGTAGTTCAACTCTTTTTGGTAATATCTACAAACGGACCACCAATATAAAGAACCTTTTAACCAGGTAAAGAAACATTGGAGCACATGAGTTGGCATTGTTCTATATTTGTTAAGTACCTTCATTGTAGGCCTGCATAATCTGTCATTTTGCAGGCTGTCCAATGTCCTATAAGGCAAATGAAATCAATCACAAAAGGGAGGTTTGCACTGTTTTTCCATGACAGACCGACCAGCAAAATATATTGTAGAAAAAAAGATTGCAATGGCAGTTTTTTTTTTTTTTTTTCTGGGGTCAGAGCTTAGGGCCAGCCATACTATGGTGCACCTGGAGCAGAGTGGGTTAGGGGCCTAGTACTAAAAAGGGTAAGAATTTGTCCAAGGTGATCTCAGATGTTTGCTGTGTTTACTATGGGGGCATATTTGATTTGACTCATAACATGACTTATAACCTGAAAAATGCAGAAGTCAAGACAAGGGCTGAAGGAAAATATTGATACACTTGAGTATTGCGATATTATGTTTTGCGACACTGTGTCGATAAAAAAAACAAAAACAATAAATAATAGTTAACATGTAAAGACTGGCTGCAAACAGTGCTTCATTTTGTGTTTGTTAAACCCTGACCGCTAGATAGCAGTGCTCTCCCCTGTCTTCAGATCCCACTGTTTGTTCCAGTTCCGCAGGAAACGTCCCACCCCTTAAATTATAAAAATGCTTACAATTCTATTTATTAAAATGTGAACATTTGTGCCCCTGTTCTATGTGCGCAGTGAACTGTGGGCAACAGAAGGCAGGGAAGCATATATCATTTGCATCATCCAAATCTCCTCAAAGCTAGGCTGCACTTCTAGGCTGTTTACGAATGGTCCTTTACTTTTGCACAGCCTTCTCTGACCTAGCAGCCGAGAAATGCAGCCTACCTCGGCTGCAGCCTAGGCTTTATGCCTCTGGTTGAAGTGTCATGAAAAATGAGAACAGTGCCGATTTTCCTGCTGTATTAAGCACATTGTAGCAGAGTATGTATGATTTTAATTTGCTATACATGTCGTTGCACGTCCTGTGATGTGACTATTGTGCATGCACACTTTGCGATGACAATGCTGATTCCTAAAATATGATTTAAAGAAATTGTACATCTCCATATATTGCAAGCTTTGGGGCAGTGGTGGCTCAGCGGCTTTTGATAACAGTGTTGTGGGTTCGATAACCAGCTCACCACTCTGGGCATGTGTGCTTACTGTCACTGTGTATGTTTGATTGTGATATGTATTACAGTGCCAGGTTCCTGCTAATACACAGCCCTAGTCAAGACAGAATGTGTGGGGGCAACTGCCAATGAATATGGGAAGTGAAGGGGCCTTTTGAGGATAGTGTCCTCTTGACAGTTTAGCAGCTGTTCTTCCAAGTGTCTACAGCATGTACTAAACCATGTTTATCCATTGTGTGGTTTCCAAACAGAGTGCCTAACAGATTTTCTTAGAAAGCATCGCTATAGTAAATCTAATCTAAGTGGGGTTTAAGTCAGGTGCACTAGTGAACCGTCTGATTTTTATAGACTATGTTAAGAACCCTTTAGAACTTGTTAGACATGTCCCTCAGCATCACTACCTTCACAAGCAGCATGTTCCACTTCAGCAAACTATGTCAGCTAAGTAGGGTTTTGAGTTCTGTGCCCCAGTTCCCCTTCAGTCACTTTTTGTTCATGGGTTATGGTAGCTAGAGGATGGCATATGGGCTCCATCTCTCATGTTACAGTGCTTGCACACATACGGGGGCTATTTTAAGAGGGGAAAGGTGACCACAGCGTCTGCTCACACGGAGCTGACGAACGCCTGGCTTGTGTAGGTCCTCATGTGTCAACTGATTGATTTTTGACAGGGACATAGAAGAAGGGGTATACAGAACGACTGACGCACCTTTCAAGTAGTGGAAGCTGGGGTGTTAAGTACTGCTGAGTTAGCTGAGAATGCCTGTAGCCTAATTGGGGAGGGGGGGGGGCATTTATTTTGCTTCATTTAATGGGCTTCTAATAAAAAACCCATTGTAAAATTCAGAGTACCATGTAGCAGGGTTACCAAAGGGCATTAATATCATGCCAGCATGTTAATGTTGTTGACTCTGGGTGGTAAACCAGGATAGCTGACCTAGATTTGTATGTATTAATTGTGCAGTGTTGCAGTCATCCTTAGTTCAAACTAGCTTAAGCAGCAAACAGCAGCAGCATTATCCGAACCCATGTTTGGTGTGCTGGTCAGTCTTGAGCAGTGTAGTACTGCAATATACACTCAAATTATCCAGGAGACCTGTATGCGTACTCATTCACACATTTATCCTTTGAGCCAATTGTGTAGTTGCAGTGCAAAAATCATACAGCTACGAGTCAGTAGCTTCATGTAATGTTCATATCAACCATCAGAGTGGGGTAGAAATTTGATCTCTGTGATTTTGAGCATGGCATGATTGTTGCTGCCAGACAGGCTGGTTTGAGTATTTCTAGAACTGCTGTTAATCTGGGATTTTATAACAGTCTCTAGAGTTGTCTCAGAATGCTTTCATAAACAAAAAACGTCCAGTGAGCTTTTTTGTCCTGCACACAAAAAACGGCTTGTTGGTGAGGGAGGTCAATGGAGAATTGACAGCCTAGTGCTAGCTGCCTAAAAGGCTATAGGGTTATAGGGTTAAAGGCTAAAGGTAACCCAGATAACCACTCTGTACAACTGTCAGAATCCATAACACATTGAACCTTGAGGCTGATGGGTTATAAGAGCAGCAGACCACATTGGATTCCACTCCTGTCCGCCAAGAACAGAAAGCTGAGGCTACAGTGGGCACAGGCTCTACCAAAACCGCACGGCTGGACACTGGAAGAAATGTAGCCTGGTCTGATGAATCTCGATTTCTGCTGAGGCACGCAGATGGTATGGGCAGGATTTGGCCAACAGCATTAATCCAGGAATGCAACCTACATTGTGTCAACAGCCCAGGCTGGTGGAGGTGGTGTAATGATGTCGGGATTGTTTGCTTGACACTTTTTGGGCTTGTTTAGACCAATCAATTATCGGCTTGTCTGACGCAGACAGTTTGAATGTGGTTGGTGTCTGTGTTCATCCCAGCATGATGATAAACCACATCACAAAGCAAAGGTTATCTCCAACTGGTTTAGCGAACATGAAGAATTTCGTTCAGTGTTTTGGGGGTTTTCCCAGTAACTGGATCTGAATCCAAAAAAAAAAAAAACAACCAAAAAAAAAACACATTTGGAAGTTGTTGCTAAGGGACACCTGGCACTTCTTCTACCACTGAAGGCTGAGATGGTTTGGTATAAACCCCTGCATCCTCAGGACGTTCTACACCTGCACTGTGGAGAGTGTTTTGACAGGCTGGATCACCACCTCATAGGGGAACTGAGCGGTAAACTCTGCAGAGGGTCTTGCTCACAACCCAGCTCATCATCGGGGTTCAGCTTCCAAACCTGGATTTATTCTCCAGCCACTGCCTGAGAAAGTTGAAGAGGGTTATTAAGGACTCCACCCACCCAAGCCACTGCCTGTTCTCAAAGCTGCCCTGCGGGAGGAGGTACAGAAGCATGAAGACCAGAACCAGCCGGTTCTGAGACAGCTTCTACCCCAAAGCAGTTAGGCTGCTGAACAGGCAGTAGCACAGTGTACCAGTCCACAGTCCATAAAGTTATCTCTCCAGTCTCATCACACCTCCACCCCATACAAACACACTCTGCACCCTGCACTTACTTACTGGAACTGTGACCTCTGCTCAGTCTGCACACTGCAGCCACAAAGACTTCTCCCCGCTCACATTGTTTGAATTCACACCGTATCCTGTGTCTAGATGTAAATAGTAATGTAAACATTTCAGGTTATATATTCATGATGTACATAGTTTGTATGGTGTATGCATAATGTTTATATTTTCTGTATCATGAGAGCATAGTGGTGAACAGTTGGGAACTTTTTGGTTGGGACTTTTCTCAAGAACAAATTTAAGATGGCATTGCTCAAAGAACCATTGGTAGCACATATATTTGTAAGAGTGTGGAGATGGGAGACGCCCAGTGATTTCAAATGGTCTCCAGACCCACCATCACTCTGACTGTATATATTTCTGTTGATGCTTACCCCCCTTGTGTGAGGATATACGGTTATAAAACATACTACCATCTGTAGTCATTACTGTACAACTGTAGTGACTCCATCCTTTGCATGGTAACAACATTAAGGACACAGAGCTGTAGCTTATATAACCCTTTATTAATCATAATCGAGGTAAAATATTCAATTTGCTATGATCTTGATTTATTGTCCTGTTGCCCAGCACTGTAAATACTGACTGGCCACTTAATTAAAACCACCTCCTTGTTTCGAAAGTAATTGTACATTATACCACCTCCCCTTCTCATATAGGAGCACTTTGTAGTTCTATAATTACAGACTGTAGTTCACCATTTTCTCTGCATAGTGTGTTTGCCTTCTTTCACCCTGTTCTTCAACCACCACAGAGCAGGTATTATTTGGGTGGTGGGTCATTCTCAGCACTGCGTTGACACTGACGTGGTGGTGGAGTGTTTGTGTGTTGTGTTGGTGAGTGGATCAGACCGCAGAGCTTCTACTGTGTTTTTTGAAAAAGGTTTTATTTTTCTTTTCTCTTTTTAAATCCTGTTATCTCTTTAAAATGTATTCGAAACTGTTTACCAGTCAACATTTACTTTCATCAAGGTCCCCAAATCATTTCAGTTAAGTCCAATCTTTAGTGTTTATTGTGCAGTGAAATAGGTTATTATTCAGCGGCGCTTCTCTGCTGACTGGAGAATTATATTTGTTACGTAAGATGCTCCCTGAGTCATTGTTATGTAAAGCACTTTCTGAGGGTCATCTCAAAGGGGGACTATGGGGGCTTTCATTAGGAATGACCTCATGCATAGGTTCAGTGCTGAAGGGTTGCAGCGGTCTTTCAGAAATGAGCAGTCCTAAATGACCTGCATGATTTAGCTGGTCTATTCACTGCGGTTGATGCAAATGCCACATCGGGCGTAATCTAACTTTCATGTTCTGAACGGCTTCCCCAACGCTATACCTCATCACAGCCCAAATTTGCCACTGTAATTGCCTTTGTGCTTTCACGAAGATGAGTTTTGTCTGCCTATGTGACTCTGACAGGGCTGGCTGGAGTCTAAAATAAGGCTTTTGCTTAGCGATTGTGGAACTGAACTGAGATCAGGAGTGTGCGCTCCTTGTTCCTGAAGAGTTTGTGCACTTAATCTGATTACCTAATACTTATGTAAGACTTTTCGTTTGTGATCCAGGCGAGTTCATAAACACTAGATAAGCGTATATGAAGACTAGATGAAAGGAGAGATGCAGCACGTATTTTGTGTGAAGGGGGATGTAAGATGATGATTTTTTTATTTTATTTATTTATTTATTTATTTTTTGGTTTAATTGCAAATAGATGGCTTGTGTTTAGTACTCCATTCACGTTAAACCTCATCTACATCTACTGTTACTTAGTAACTGTCACTACTAGCCATGACGGACTTTGCGCTCCGAATGCAAATTTCTCATCTGGTGTTTTGATACAATGACGGTCAACATCATCTCAGTGCAACATGAATTGCTCTCCATTACGAGGAGCTGGCGTAGCGTCCACCCACTGAGATTGACCCCTCGAGCGGGTTATTCAGACAGGAGTGCGTTCTCATCAGAAGATGATCTGCAATCTGAGAGATCAGTGACGGTGCTGTTGCGCTGCCGAAGCTGAACAGATGAGGAACGAGATCCTTCTAAAGACTCACCAGAAATCATGGTAAGTTGCAGGGCGAGCGACAGATCGGGCGGCTGCGGCTGCGGCTGCATTTAGTTTCCAGAACCTTGCGCCTCTTGCTGCTTGTACGTATTTCAGCGATTCGGTTGTGAAGCTTATTGAGGCTAATGACCTCTTGAGGTGATGCTATGTGATGTAATGGAAGGTGAAGATGTTTACGAAAGGGCTACTGCTTTGGCAGGAGGATGCATTAGAGGCTTTGCCATCTGCCTGCTCGTCTCTTCAAGCCGCGAGCATGGTGTGGACAGTCTCAATAGGCTTTCCTGTGTTTAGAGTTGACGGTGGAGGGGATTAAATATTATTCTTCGCTCTGGATCTCATCCTCATCCTAGAACAGTGCTTCGTGTTAAGACGCGGCTCAGCCTCCACTTGCTTTTCATAGATTGTCTCACACAACAGTAATTGACCTAACCGTGCTCTACCCACAAGTGCATTCTTTCGGAGGCAACTGTTGCGAGTAGAGCTGGAGGAAAATATCATATTAATATTTGATTATTTATGTGAAATAAACACTAAATAATTCATTTATTGGGATTACACTATGGACAAAAGTATTGGGACACCTGCTTGTTCACTGATTCTACTGAAATCATGGGTATTAATAGAGCTTTTCTTGGAGTAACTGTCTACTGTCAAGGCAAGGCTTTCTACTAGATTTTGGAGCATTCAGCAACAAGAGCATTAGTGAGGTCAGGATGTTGGATGAGCACTACCTCATCTCATCCCTAACTTCTTAACTCCTCACAAAAGTACTGGAAAGAGCACCATCGTTCCAGAGAACACCGCTCCATAGCGTCCTGGAGGGCTTTAAGCCCTCTAGCCCATGCCTGGCATTCTCATGGTCCTAATAGGTTCATCTTTATTTGCAGCAGTCCTATGCTATTGGCAGTACTTCTCTACAGGGACTAGACAAGCTGTTTGTGTGTGCATTTGTACATCTGTATCTGCAATAGGTGCAACTTAAAGTAGCTAAATGCATTCGTTAAAGGGGTGTCCACAAACATTTGGACATATAGATTATATTTGGCAAAACGGGGAATTCCACCAAAGGCATAGCTACAGATCTGATACATGGCACACAGAATCTTGAGACCTGCTGTTGAGAGCATTTGTCACACTGTTCTCAGTGAGACAAGCTCTGTTTACAAGTGGATGGCGACCCGAAACGAGTTAAAATGTGAGAGTGAGTGTGTGTGAGTTAACCATGATAACTCACACACACTCCCTGATACATTTACATTTAAGGCATTTAGCAGAGCGACTTACAAAAGTGCTTTGCTATTTACCCAAGAAAAACCTTAGCTAGTTAGAATAGACTAATAGTTCAAAGATACCTCTAAGCTTTAGACATTACTAAGCACAAATCAATAAGGTGACCATAGTACTCTGCTATTCGTCCAAGTATTCTCTGAAGAGGAGGGTCTTCAGTCTGCGTTTGAGGACAGCGAACGACTCTGCTGTTCGGACACCCAGGGGAAGCTCGTTCCACCACTTTGTTACAGGACAGAAAAAAGCCTGGATGCTTGTCTTCCGTGGATTTTGAGGGATGGCGGGTCAAGCCGAGCCGTACTTGAAGCTCGAAGGGCTCTAGGTGCGGTTCGGCTTTTGACCATTGCCATCAAGTATGGAGGGGCTGATGTATGATGCGGGCAGCTACAGGAAGCCAGTGGAGTCACATGACTGAACAGATAACAGGTCTTTAAGCTGCTTATACTGTTTACTAAACTGAAAGTTGGCTTGAAGTAGACAGCGATGCTCTGTTCTTGACATTTACCTGTGGTTTTTAGCTCTGTTCAACTCTGTGTCTGGTTTGTGTTCTGCTTATTGTTCCTCATGCTTTTTTACCTTTTTGGGTTGTAAAATGTAAATGTTATGTGCAAATGTTATGCCAACTAATTGATGATGACGATGATGATGATAAAAAAAATATAATAATCAGAATCAGAATCTCTATTTCACCAAGTATGTTACACATACAAGGAATTTGTCTTTGTGAGAGCAACACGTATGACAAGTAACAAAAAACACAGAACACAGTCTTAAACTAAAGGAAAATGACACTAAACAATAAATAGAGTAGGGGATAAATTAAAAAAATAAAAAGTACTAAAGGTAATAAAGAGCTGATATTTACAGAAAGTAAAGAGCTGATATTTACAGAAAAGAACATCTGTACAGTGTGCAAATAGACATAGTGCAAATAGGCAGAGTGCAAAATAGCTGTTCAGTCCGGTTTGGTACAGTTCAGTTGTATGTTTTGAGGTTTACAGTGGGAGGTGTCCACTGTGGTTGAGGAGCGCTACAGCTCTGGGGAAGAAGCTGTTAGCATGACATGTTGTGCTGGTTTTGATGGACCGCAGTCTTCTACCAGACGGGAGAGTCTGGAAGAGGAGGTGTCCAGGATGTGAGGGGTCAGATGTAATCTTGCCAGCCTGTTTCCTCACCCTGCTGGTGTAGATCTGCTAAAGTGATGACAGGTTACATCCAATGATCCTCTCTGCTGTCCTGATGATGCGCTGGAGTTTGTAATAATAAAATTATTATTATTATCGTCATCATCGTCAACAGTAGCCAGCAACGCAACACGTTCTGCACCCTGCAGAAGACCACCAAAGTGGCTATCATCACATCACTGTTGACCAATGAAAACACCTTTTTTTCAGTTTTTTTTGCTTGTTAATCGCCTTAAAGTTTTTCATTAGCTCAAGTTTGATGTGCAAAGTAATATTGTCTTTGGATCCACCAATGGATCATGTGCAACATTCTTGCCCTGGAACCTAGTTTGTTTGTTTGTTTGTTGCAGGGTTTTTCCTGACATAAAGCGAATCTCTTGCCCGACTGTCTAACTTGCAAAGAAAACAGCAATGCTTGGTGTATTCAAGCTGCAGACCCAGTAGAATTGCAACCACCTTAAGATCACCACATGTTCCAGTTGTACATTGAGTAAAAATATGATCTTAACCAAATAAAACAAACATTACTGTCGAACAAATACATCTATGTACGCAAGGTTATGTTCCAAAATTTCACAATGTTTGTAAAACTAAATTGGCAGTTTCTCAACCCTACATGATGTCAATGTCACGGTCAGTTCTGTCATCAGCATCAAAAAGTCCATTTGAAACACCAAAAATTGCAAAGGAAACAGAAACCTTGTAAATCAGTGTTATTAGTTCCATGAGCAGGAGTGGACGGTTAAGTAGCCCAGTTTGGGCAGGCGTGGGACTTTATTATGAGAATAATGAAACCGAACCAGTTCATCCAGTCAAAAAGCTGCAGTCACAAACAGGAATCACAGTTGAGTAGTAACATTTCTGATGTCTCAAATGATGAGAGAACCAACAAGATGGAGCAGATAATGATATAATTGCACATTGCTAGTGGTTGTAAAGTTGAATTCTAGGCTGCCTCTGACAAGTGTTTGGTTTGAGTTGCTAGTTATAGGCTACAGAGAGGGTGAAGACTTTAGACAGTTGTAAGGCCATAGCTACCATAGCTGTGCAAACCTACCATTTCCATTCAGAGGTTAAATTCTTGCTTTGTGTTGATTGAATTAATAAAATAATACATTAAAAACATTTATAATGTGTTAAACTTATAAATAAATACATAAAATGTTTATTATAAATTGTATTATATATATTGTAATATATAATTATAATTATATATTAACATTTTATGTATGTATGTATGTGTGTGTGTGTATATATATATATATATATATATATATATATATATATATATATATATATATATATATATATATATATATGTATATATATATATATATATATTGTGTGTGTGTGTGTGTGTGTGTGTGTGTGTATATATATATATATATATATATATATATATATATATATATATATAAATAATTATTATTATTATTATTAATACATACATGTAAGGCGTACTTTGCAATGAAGGGAAAAAGGCTGTGTTGTTATTTATCATTATTATGGTTTCCCCCTCCCTTTTCCCAGCTAAAACGCAATACGCGAGTGACCAGGTGCCTGGAGACTGATTGAAAAATGAGTCTTTCAGAGTTTCTCAATCATAACCGAATATGTGCCATTCCATGCAAGCTGTGATTGGACATTTTGCATGTCAGTCAAACAGCTTCTTCCTGTCAAAGTAGGCGGTTCCTGACCATGTTAAATGTGTTGTGTTGATTCTCAGAAAAAAGGTTTTTTTTATAAATAGTTTACATACAAAGATCAATGGCAGGCAGTTCTGTCTCATGTTTAAACCCTTACCGTTAGATAAGTATCTAACCCTGTATCTTTTATATGTATTGGATCGTCAGATTCTTGCCCTAACACAGCCCAGTGCACAGTGTTAAGTGCACAATTCTGGCTAGTGTGGTAAATGTAGCCATGCAGCGTTTAGCTTGAATCAAAATGGGGTGAAAACCTCTGCCCTGACGGCGTGACCACACACAGTAGAATATTGTTTGAAATTCATAAGACGTTGTAAAAATGTGGTACAGAGTCATTAGGTAGGAACTGTTCTGTAAAGCTTGTCCACAAAACAAAGCTTGTAGGCAGAGTATGCTGAGGATTTGTGTGGGATTTTTGTCTTCTTCCTAGCTAGAAAGATATTTGTCAGCAAAGTCTGTGTACAGAGCATTCTTCTAGTCATCTGCCCTCTCGTCTTCTGTGCGCTGTGAAATGAACTGTTCTTTAAAGGATGGGCTTGTCAGGAACTGATCACATGGGTGATAGAAAAGCCCATAACAAACACAAACCAGAGCGTCCTCACGCTGCATTTGTTTGCAGTCAAACAGTCAGTTCCCCCTGGTTCCCAGCACATGCAGCCTTAATGCAGAAATCTGTGTGATTAGCCGAGTTCCTTTGTGCCCGAAGGCCTAAGGAGGTAGCCTCAGCTGTAGGACTGTGTTGCAGAACAAATATCATGATGTCCAAGTTTTACTGGTTTGCACCACAGCTGCCTTAGCTGCATTTATCAGTAGGACTCAGATTTCAACAACTTAAAAATAAAGATGCTTCTCGAGGTTCTTTGAGCAGTGCCCTAGAGTGACCTCTTTTGGTTACATGCCAGACGTGTTTGTTTTTTTCTATTGCATTTCTCAAAGAACCGTTTGAAGCGTCTTTATTTTCAAGACTGTGTTTATTCAGAGATGGGTTTTGTGTCTTGTTGCAAAGTGAAAGTTTGACTTATTTAAAATGACAGCATTGACAGAGGTTACTAGTGCAGAATCTAATAAGACTGATCGGAACTGGACCAAATGGAATTGTGGACAGGCTGTCACTCATTTGGTCTATGATGGGCTCTAGCTCAGTTATTGCCTGAAGGAGTAGTGTAGTTTCCGCACCCTTGTATTATTATGTGTACACAACAGATTAGTACACTCAACAATAAATCCGCTGTAGACGGATAAATCACACTGTTTGCATTTGCCTGCTGTAGAACATTTTATTTTGACCTCAAGAAGTAGGGAGGGCAAAAAAATCTCAAAATGGAAGTAGTGATTTACCTGCATTGATTTGAGAAGGTTCAGAAACATTTAAACACACTTAATTAACTTAACTATTAAAGAAGTTAATTAAATGTGCAAAGTACCTTTATAAGATAGTTGAGTAATGTGCTCAATTCATTCAAATAAATAAAAAGACCTTCTTATAAACTGCTTTTGATTAAATTCAAATTAAATGAAATTAAATTATTTATCTAAATTAAGTAATAAATTTTTTTTTGTCAATTAAGTACATTGATTAAAGTGATTGAGTGAATTCTAATGAAATTAGTCCCACTGAAACCCTTTAATTTTTATTTATATGAAATCAAACAAGTGATTTTAAGTGAATTTAAGTGAAAATAAGTGGATTTTAGTTCAATGAAAGTAACTTCCACTCAATCCAAATTTATTTGGAGTGAATTGTATTTAAATGAAAGTGAATCAGAAGTGATTTTGAGTGAATAACAATTAAATTAAATGAAGTCACCCCTACAGGGGTTTTGAGTGAATTTTTAATAAATAAGTCAATAAACCTAAACGTATTGATGTTATTTAAATAAACTAAATAAAACTGCTTTTGAGTGAAGTCTAATAAAATTAAAATCACACTGAAATGCTTAGCATTTTTTTATAGGAAATCAAACAAGGAAGCTCCTTAAATTGCTTGTTACCAAATGAAGTCATTTTGTATTTTTATTGAGCGTTTTGGTTGTAGTGTGGTGCACTTTACTACACAGCAAGGTTGCTTATAACCATGAAGAGTCAAGTCAAGTAAATCAACATGGTAATACCTGGTGCCCAGAGCCAGTGGGAAGGATGTGTTACTCCAACAGTGTTCTTATACTTGTATCTATATTTTATTAAAACACCACACAATTCTTCTGCTGTTTCATTTTTTAAAATTAGTTTGTGGCTGTGTGACCATCCTGTATTGTGAGCAGCTGAATTTCACCTGTCCTTTAACCAACCTTGGAAACAATGGAGAGTTGCTTTCACTGAAATAGTTTTAGCCCGTGGAAGAAACAGGTTTGTGTTGCATGTTTCCCTTGATCTATCCCTTTAATCCTCTCACTGAAGCAGACTGTGTGTTGTTGTCTCTCTGATTTCTACATTTAATTATGTAACTGTTTATACCATTCTCATTCAGACAGCTTTGCTGATGTCCTGAGCTAAGCAGGTGGACAAATCCTGGACTTGTGCTTGCAGTGCAGGTGTGTAATTTTTGAGGGACAGTGTGAAGATAGAGAGCTTAAAGGAGCTTTAGAGTGAAAGTGCACCCTGGACTGATTAAAGGAAAGTGATCGTCATAGCTCATCACATTGACAGAGAATTCCACACAATTCACATTCATTTCCACTCTCACCTACTTAATCTGAGGACCATAGCGTTGAGTAACTAATGGCTTTTGTTTGCTTTGTGGATTTCATGCTGGTTTTAGACCAAAAGCACTTTCTGAACATTTATTTTATAACCCTCAGCCATGAGTGTAAGTGAAAGGCATTGCAGGAGAGCTGGTAGCATGTTGATTGCGATGTGTGATAGTTGTGTAATAGCCGTACACTCACATTGTACATGCCCATGTCTGGAGAAAAGGTGGTTAGTTTAAGCACAGTGGAAACATTGGATCCATTACAAGACTGTTTAAGGTTGATTTATAAGATTATATACATGTTTTGGTTGATGCATATGCATATATCACCAAAAAGGATACTACTATAATGTGTAAAAAATCTCTTTCTATGTAGAGCCCTTTTTGCTTAGGGAGGACAACAGCGAAAATGGAGCGTGAAAAAGAAAGGAAGGATCAAATGAAGGATGAAAAGTAGATCAGGCGTATATATACTGAAGCTTATATGGTGTCATTGAAGTAACAAAAGGTGACAGTTCTAAAAATAAACCAAAACTTGAAAAAAAAAGAAAGAAATACAGTAAGTTGTGAATGTGCTATTTAAGTTTTAATGTTAGCATTTGCTTCTGTCAGAGAATCATGCGGTCATGACCAAATAACAGCACGGTTAGAGCGCTTCTGAACCAATCGGCTTGTGTGGCCCGAACTGTTGTATATCATTATATACTATACATTAAAATATGAATGGATCAGCCTGAGACATTACTTTATGATAGTTCTGACAGAGGTCTGAGGCATGTTTTACACTCGCTTTCTTAGTAGAAGGTTATCAGCATTTGCATGTAAACACCCAAGACATGTAGGTTCACTGGTGGCTTTTAATATGTGAAGATGAAGGTGCCTTAATGCCATTATACTTAAATGCTTGCACAGTACATCAAAGGTCTTCTATTTGAATATGCCAGCATGTTAAGCTATGGTCAGAGCACAGGGCCAGTCATTCTATGGTGCCCTACGGCTCTTTACTGAACCACCACTTCCCTAAATAAAATGACATGAGGTCAAACCACTCTTAATTATTTTGTTTACATTTCAATAATGAAACAGTTTTGAACGTGTGAAAATTATGAAATTTTATATATATCTGTCTGTCTGCAGTAGATCTTCATGCCTCTGAATATGAGTCATAGCTTGGACTGTAAACACTAGATGGATGATTAGTGTTTTTATTACTTGGTGTGTGTGTGTGGTTTGTGTGCCTGCGCATGATATGTAAAACATTGGCAAGTCCCCAGCTCTGAGCTCATTGTGGTATGCTGTGAATAAAGGCTGTCGTAGATGTTATCCGCTGTGTGTCCCACTGGCCTGGGTTAAATTACCACCACATTAAGAATGGAAATGAGTTGTACAATGTGAAGCACTGTGCTGCAGACAAAGATGTACTGTATATACCACCATTGCGAGACGTCGCTATGGCAACATAAGATCTTTTTTGCCAGCAGTAAATTTGGTAAGTGTCTAATGCTTCTTTTTTTTTTGCAGACACCTGCTTCAACGGTTTTTCTGAGGATTTGATTTCAATGAGTATTAATGAGGTCAGGTCAAATGTTGGATGATAGCAAAACACCACTCTAGTTCTAGCTCATCCCACAAGTATACCGTGAAGCATCATAAAAAAGACAGTAGTCTAAATCGCTCATAAAATTGAGTATCTGGTTACTTTTGAATGTGTAATAAAAGAGCTGTAGGTGTGATCATTTAAAGAAGTCAAAGTGGCGCTTCTTCACACTCACATCTCTCTTACAATAAAGCTTCATTTTGGAGCCAGAAATGGTTCCTCTATGGCATCGCCTGGAGATAATATAATGTCTACTTTATAATGTCTTTATAATGTCTATTGTAACTGTTTATAATGTAATCAGGCTGAATCTCAAACCACACACTACCACACTAAATAGTATGTTAACCTATTGAGTCTAAAGGTATTAGTCTTCAATTTGTCTCTAGAAGCGCTTGCATAGTAAATAATACCTGCATGTTTTAAATCAAAATGTTCAGAACAATCTCAGCTCACACGCTGAGAGTTGAGCACTGTGACCTAGAGCCGTGAGACCTAGAGCACTGTGTAAAGAGATACTCTGACCCTAAACCTGGAAAATTTAGATTCTTGTAAAAACATGCTTGATGTTTGGTGTTTACCAGAGTTCACAAAAGCAGTGCAATGAAGGAATAAAATAGTATGTAAAGGGCAAGAGGCAGAGGCACAGCCTTGTAACACTGTGTTTCGTACGATCTGGCAAGAGAAAGGGCAGGCTCTACAGATTCAGGAGATTATTAAAACTATTATAAAAATATTTTAGAAACCATATTATAGAACCATCCAGATTGGTTAAAAATAGTGCACCACCATCAGAAATGCGTTCAATGATGTAGTATTCAAAGAGTAGACGTGTTGAGTTTGGGACACAGGCATGGATTTGTCTGGGGAGCAAGCTGTGGCTAAAACTAAACCTCTACAAAGCTTACAGTGCACCACACTGTTGGGTCTCTATCCAAAACAACACTTTAAAGTGTAGAAGGCAGCATGATAGCACTGTAAGTCTGCACTGCTGCTGTTATGGTAATGGTTGCACCATGCATTATCAGACATTCTTATTCTGACATACGAGTGAAAATTTCTGCAGCGAGTTTCTGTTTCCTTGCTCTACATTAATGCAGCAATAAATTACCCAGTGATTACCTTAACTACATATTACCCCAGAGATGAAGTAATTCCAAGTTATAACCATTTTAATGCTACATCTCAGGTAAAGAGTTGAATTAAAGAAAATGTTTTTTTTTTTTTCCATTGTTTTTTTTTTCAGCAAGCAGACACACACACAAATTCCTTTTACATAAATCGATACATTAATCAACTAATCAAATAAATATTCATTAGATTACTTGAGGGGGTGGGGGGGGCATTAGGTGCATTAGGTGCAGCCCTATTCTAGATGTGCCTTACTTTAGAGAAGTCTCGTTGATTTACCATCTCGTTTGTGTGCCTCACGATAAAGGCCTTGAAGCCAGCGGCCAAGGACAGACACCCGGCGGGCTTCAGTCCAATTAAAACACTGTTAACATTCGTTCCCTGGGCTGCAGTGTTTAGTTTTCGGCAATCCACACGCCCCGCCTCGTGGATATTCGCACTGGCAGAGGGGAATAAACTGTATATCTGTGTTCACTCAGGCGGCTACCCATTACATAATAAACCCAGGACACTGCTGCCTAGTGCCACTGGGACCATTAAAGGATGCAGAGTATTCTAGAACAAAGACTCATGACCCTGTGGAAAACCCCCCCCCCCCAATTCTCCCTTTGCAAATTGCAAAAGCCTGCCTAAGACACAAGCCTGAAGCTGGTATCTGTCTATACCAGAACATGAACATTTAAATGTAATATCCATGCAAATGCAGTACATCAAAAAATCTAAACCATACAACTACATTCATCACTGGTTTGGCAGTGGTGGTTTGATGATTAGAGCACTGGGGATATTGATCACAGGGTTGGGGATTTGAGACTTTCTCTATTGCTTTGTCTCAAGTATGTTATGGCAACAATCTCCTACTAAGTTAGATTATGAGACAGTACCCTTACTTTTACTATAGTACAGCAGCCACTAAGTTGCCGCTGTTGGGCCCTTGAGCAAGGCCCTTAACCCTGTTGCATGTCTGGTGTTTATGACTATGTCTGTTTTAAGAAATTGCACAGTAGTGGGGTACTAGAATTGTGTAGCTAATTGTATTAGTGGCACATTAAAAAAAAGATGATGAGGGGATTGCTGGTTTGAAACCCACGCCATCAGCAGCCAGAGTCAGAGAGAGCACAACTTGCCTTGCTCTTACAGGGCTGGGTTAATGGCACTTCCTTCGCAGCTTCTGTTAGCTGTTGTATCAGAGCTGAGGAGCCATGCTATCTTTCGAGTGTGCTGAGTGCCTTTTCACGTGCTCCCCACTACACTCTGTCCGTATGTATGTTTTTCTGTCTGTATGTTTTTGCACACCCCTTTTAATGAATGGAATGGGTAAAAAAAATCTTCAGTATGATAATCTTGTCCCATAAACTTTCAGTCATTAGTAAACTATTTTTATAAATAGCAGGGATGCACAGATCCATCTTTTTCTGTTATGATACAGATATGGATACATGAACTTTGCATATCGGCCAATACCCAATACCAATCTGATATCATTGTAGCATTAATAAACCATACACCTGACCATCTGTGAGAGACTCAAGGCATCGGGATTGACGTAATCATTACTTCATTACTTTATAAAACAAACTATATCAAATGAACACAGATATTAATGAACCTAATTTCTGTTTATTGGTCACTAAAATGCATAACTGTGCTGGACTTCGGCACAGTGCTGTCTGGGCTCAGGACTTTTATTCTGAAATTGGACGTCTGTGAGACTAAAGAGGAGTGAGCAGCTCCTCTCTTCTTGGTTCTCCTTATATGGAAGGCGAGCTGGATTACTCGCTGATAGTTGATGACTGGGTCGAGGTGACCATGCTGGTTAAATAGGGGGAGTCTTGCTGTTTGCTATGTGTGTATAATGACTGTAGGTTACTCAGATCCTGGGTTATGAAGCCTAAAATACAGACGGCGCGAGAATTGGGTTCCGTGAATGGGTCCGTCCTTTGGCTCAGACTCATTATCCGATACCCAATCAAGCTAATTTTGTTAGTATCGGGACCAATATCCGATCCTAGTATCACAACTCAAAAAAATTGGGTAAAAAGTAGTAAGCTTTCTTTGGTGCTTGTGATTGTTGTTTGATTTTTTTTTTGTGTACAATCTACATATTTGTTACAGTTTTGTTATTTTATATTATATTGAGTTTTGCTAAGCATTTTCAAAACTCAAGGAAAAAGTACCCTAAATCTTCAGTTTACATTCTGTCAGTATGTGTGTCCTCATGATCATGTAATGACTTTAAAATGTGTGAAGGTCAACAGATGGCCCTGGATCTGTTACATTTGGCATTCTCTCCTTTCATGTCCCTGTATCATCTCTCTTGAGGTTGGCCTACTCTCATAGACAGTGTCCCATCCTGGCCTTGGTTTCCAGACCACAGGATCACCTGGACAGGGTCATTGCAATGTAATTATCCCTTTTCTTTGGGAATATATTTTTTCTCTAAATGACTTGGCAAAGTTTACTACCTTCTTCCTTCTCATACACACAACCAGTCAGTCAGGCTAACCAGTCACCACCTATTTCAGTAGAAAATTTATTACAGTCCATGTGTGTCTGCAGAACTCAAGACAGCTGGACTTGTTGAAACTAGATCCACACAGAGCAAGTCAGACTTTTACTCACGCCTCCAAAGAGAGGGTGTTCCCCTTTCCAGTCAAAGCTGGATTTGTTTACATTTGTCTGGAGGAAACTCTTCCGCTACTGTACTCTCATCCCACTGAGAGGTGTTTCTCAACAGGACATGGTTTTCTTTTGACTCTTGCACAATGAGATTAAGAGTGGGCTGTTGGATGGCGTCATCTAGGGCAGTGTTTGAGATGTTGACAATAGGAGAGCTCTTGCTTGAAGGCAGGATGGCTTTGAAATCATTTGTTCCATTGTGCAGCCATAAACATGGACTGTGGTCACTGTCCATGAAGCTGGTGAAACTAAACAATGCTTTTTCATCTGAGGGAAGATATCTTCTTGGAGATAAAAGGTCAGATTTTTAGATAATGTGAGATGGTTTGTTTTCTTTGGCTGATATCAAAGTGAAGTTCTGCCAGAACTGTAAGAAAACTAACTAATACATCTGTTAAAAGCTTTCCTGCTCGTCTTCCATAGCAATGTTGACATCTCTGGAGAGAGTTTTCCAACTTTAAGGCCAGAAAATCCCAATTCTCAGGACTGCATTACTCCCATCGCTGACACAGATGTGCAAGTGCACATATACAGCATGTCTAGTCCCTGTAGAGAAGTACTGCCAACAGAACAGGACTCTCTGGAGCAGATAAACATGGACCTATTGGCACCATGCCTAATACCAGGTGTGGGCTAGAGGGATATAAAGCCCCCAGCAATGAGCTGTGAAGCAGTAGACCTGTGTTCTCTGGAATGATGGTGGTGCTCCTTCCGAAACTTTTGAGAGGAGTTGAGTTGGGGATGAAGTTGGGGCTGGTGATCATCAAACTTCCTGGCCTGGCTAACATTATTTTCGCTGAATGCAATCAACTCTTCACAACAATGCTCACAAAAGTTTGTAGAAAGCTTTCCCTGGACAGTGAAGACAGTTACTCCAACCAAAGCATGCTAAACTTCTTTTTTTGTTTTTTAAATTCCCCTAATTTTGAATGAGCAGGTGTCCCGATATATATGTCCATATAGTGTATCTCTGGAAATATCTGGAAAATATTTAGTATTTTTGTGTGCAGACTTTAAACACACAAATATAGAAAATGGACCAGGACTGAAAATAAATACCTAAGTTTATCCGCCTTGTCTTTCAAAAATGCCTTTTAGTTGGAGAAAAAATAATTTCAAAAATTGTCCCACAAACTCCTTGTATCTCCAAATTGTTAACTTTATAGAAGAAGGACTTTCAATGGAAGAAAAAATAAAAACATCCAAAATGGTTGTTCCATGACAGCAAGGATGTGCAGTACAAAGGTTTGGTCACATCTGGTTGAATGTGTGCCTAATCATCGCCAAATGCTAGGGTGACCATATTTTTGGACTGTCCACTGTAGTTAGAATGTCGTGGCTAGTGGGTCGCAAGTAGGCCCGAGGTATAGGACTGTGGCATTGTGTTTGTGTGATGTTGGAAATACCTCCCAAACCACACAGCTACTGCATGTTAATGTACATTAATACAAAGTCACTCGTTGAGGAAGACCATTAAAGTGCCTTTATGACCAAATGATCTCCTTTTAGTTCAATGTACAACAAAAAATAAGGTCAGATGTTTGAGATGATAATTAGCACACATTCAACCAGTTGTGTCCAGACTTCATCAGACATTCTGACGCTCTTGTCGCTAAATGCAACTCCTCAGAGAACAGCTCTAGTAGGAAAGAAAAAAGTAGTTTTTAAAAGCAACTTTATTTATTTATTTTTTAATAATAAATAATAAATAGCTTTCCGAAGATTTCCAAAGAAAAAGTGGATGTGCAGGCATTTCAATACTTTTGTCCATATAATATAGGTTAGTCCTCAGTGCACAGCATTGTTCAACACAGTGAATGAAATGTTTGTTGGTCTAGTATGTAGATCATACAGCAGCTACGTGGTAGGAATGAAGGAACTGGTGGCTTGAGAGCTTTAAATGGCATAAATTATAAGTGACATAATGGGTAAACATTCTAAAACCCAGCTGGATATGAAATCCCTGTTGTGAGGCTTTTCACTGTAGCTTGAAATTTAAAGCTAATTTTAGTGAATCAACATAAATAATGTTATGATCGAAAAGCAGTTAGCAGTAATTGAGCTCAGAAAACCTTTACCCTTGTTGTGCATGTGTACAAGTGATTATGGCATTGGTCATTTCCTATGAATCCTCTGGAGACTGAATCTTATATTGCACAAAGGAATAGTTTGACATAAATGGAGGAAAAGGACTGAGCTTGTCAACACTTCTCAGCGTGATTAGATATATATATATATTTTGTTTGTTTGTTTTTTGTGGATCCTCCTCTTGAGGAAACAAATCATTGTGATTCTAAACAGAACAGTAGTTTGTATTCCCATTATTGCGTGCATGTATAATAGTCCATCTGTGGTGCTACTGGAGATAAGTTCTTTATAGCTTTGTGTGTTGCTTCCCAGATTAAGGTCTATGTTTATTTGTCGTCTTCCTCTCCTCTAGCTGGATAACATCCTGTACCCCCCCTCCGTGGCCTTCCGCAAGACGAGCAACCCCGAGATGTCCAGCGGCTCCGGCCTGGCGCTTAAATTCAAACGGCAGCTCAGCGAAGATGGGAAACAGCTCCGTCGTGGGAGCCTGGGTGGTGCTCTTACAGGTAATGCTAGCACTATTGGTGGTCTGTGATCTTCACAAAGT
Organism: Salminus brasiliensis; assembly: GCF_030463535.1. Classification (NCBI taxonomy): domain Eukaryota; kingdom Metazoa; phylum Chordata; class Actinopteri; order Characiformes; family Bryconidae; genus Salminus; species Salminus brasiliensis. Next base: position 15,531,130 of record NC_132878.1, read on the forward strand.
TAGGACATGAACATCATCTTGCACATAAATGAGTATATTCCCCAGTATGGCTGCAGTGATCGTTGTATTTTTCAGTGTTCCAACTCAGATACATAGTACAAAGCTTATGGCTATTTCTTTATAATGCCAATCCCTTTCACTATAAGTGGGTCTCCTGTTCTCTCAGCACATTTAAAGTATGGCCATTAAGGAGTCCATAACAAGTGTGTGGAGGCGGGGCTCAGTGAAGAGTGGACAGGTTAGAACCGAGGCAATCTGAGGCTTTTCTGCTTCTTAAATCGCAGAGTGGGAGAGTGGATGCACAGCTGCTGTGCAGAGGAAGTGTTGCAGTTGCTGAAAGTAAGAGTGATCAGAGTACAGAGCAGCTGACGGACCCCAGATCAGTTTTTCAGCAGCCTGGTAGGATTGCTTTAAATGGTAGAGAGTGTGTGTTTTTTTTTTTTTTTTTTTTTTTTTTTTTTTTTTTTGGGGACGCTCACTATTACTACTATTTAACAGTGATCCTAAATTTGTGCTGAGATGGGAACCCAACACTATCGCTGACAGCAAAGATCACAGCATAAATATTACTGAAAAAATGTGAACCTACTGAAGAGCACTGCTGAATGGGTTACCTCTACATACAGAGCAGTAAAGGGCCATTTTTTGATTGTTTTATTAATGTATTGTTTAATAAAAGACAAGTATATTGAGTAGAAGTATTACGTTTTGAAGTCCCAGGCTAAAGCAGTGAAGTAAGCAAATTAGCAACATGCCATGCTAAGCGTAGCTCAAGCAGAAGAAGTTTAACTGCGATAAGGATAACAAGCATGTATGTGGAGGTGGGGCTTGGTGAGAAGTGGTCAGGGTAGAAAGGAACCGATCACAGGCTTTTCTGCTTCTTAAAGTAACACTGGATTTGCCTTAAAATAGCAGCTTCAAAGTTATGTTGATGCTCCACTGGCCGTACGTTGCTAAAACGTGCCCTTTAGGGGTGAATCCAAGGATTACACTTCCCGACTGTAAGGGGAGCCCAGGAGTAAGAAATGGCACCATTAGAACTGTTAACAGTTTAAAGGTTGCCACCCACCTCTATGTAATGGAGGGAAAGTACTATCAATTGGGGACAAATCCCTTGTTTTAAAATGCTGCAAGTAGTAAGTCTGCAGAAATGTTTGTCCAGTCTTTTAGAGTACTCTCTAAAACGTAGAATCTACCTGCACTGTAAAGCTGTGGCTGTACCGCATGATGATAAATGGGCATTTCCTGAGTACTGGGATGAACGCCTCTTCCACACAGAGCAGGAGTCCCTTCTTTCCTCCCTTGTATCCTGTTTTTTACTCCATTGCCATCATTGACTGGGCAGGTCCGCAGGATTTGCAGCGCACACATGCCTACTGTACCTACTGGAAGAGAAGTGCGGAATACCAGGCTGAGATGGGCAGGAATCTTCGAAATTTCTCTCTAATTAACTGATAGTCTTCTTTTCTTTTGGGAAAAACGGCATGTCCTCAGGCTCTTCCGAGCTGGAAATTGTAGTAGGATGTTTTTGAGCTGAACTGTGTGAGAGAGCTGCGCCTGTGCCAATTCCCCTTTAAGCTGTACTGGCGAAACAAAATGTGTTAAATGCATTTCAGAAAGGTGTGGCTACGATCGTGCTGAGGCCCATAGACCACGCATGACTGAGTAGATCATTGCACACATGCACTGTTTTGTTAACATCTCCCCACAAAATGTTAACCAAACAGCCATAAGATCTGTGTGTATGTGTGTGTGCGTGCGCGTTCATGTGTGTGTTTTTGTGCAGCACTGGATGTGTTGCCGGGGAGAAGATGGTTCTTTATTCAGGTTGAGAGGCCAAACAGCTGCTGATTGATATGTAAAGGACAACACAGTAGCGAGACAACACTTAACTGTGAATACACCCTCCATGCACATCAACAAGCATTGAATTGAACAGGCAACTGGCGTTCTAATCAGCCCGCTTTACCCTCCAGAAGAACATCTATTGTCCCATCTTTTGTGTGGTGGCCTTTGGTTTTGGCAGCCTTGGAGTTTAATATTTAGATGAGTGCAACTCGAACCACATCGCAGGATAGGTTAGAGTGGAGTAAACTGCAGTTTTCTGACCATATACATTTCTTCTTGAAGAAGTCATGTGAAATGCCTACACCACATGTCCACATGTTTGTGGACACCTCTTCTAATGAATGCATTCAGCTGCTTTTACTTGCACCCATTACTTATTATACAATTGTAAATGCACACACACAGCTTGTCTGGTCCTTTGTAGAGAAGTATAGCCAATAGAATAGGATTGTCTGGAGCAGATAAACCAGACGTAGACTAGGTATAAAGCTCAGTATTGAGCTTTGGAACAGTGGAATGTTCTCTGGAATGATGACGCTCCATCCAATATTTTTACTGGGATGCGGTTAGGTGGTGATCTTGTTGCTGAATGCAATCAAATCCTCACGACAATTCTCCAAAATTCAGTTACTCCAACAAAAACAGCATAAACTTTTTTTTCTATAAATATAAAGAATATTATATGTATAAAGAATATTATATGTATAAAGAAACAAGGAATAAGCAGGTGTCCCAATACCTTTGTCTGTTTAGTGGATTTAAATTTGGGATGTTTGCCATTCGTTCAACAAAATAGAAAGATACAGGTTATACAACTAAACAAATAAGCATCCGTTAGTCTTTGAATGACTTGAAATATAAGCCTTGAAAGCCCACAATGCCCAATGCGCCATACAAAAGCAGTGCAATGTTGGGGAAATCAAAAGCGTGCCTTTTTCTTTAAGCAGTTTAACTACTGTGTTGTTGCTTGTGTATAACATCTAATTTTAGTATTTTTTTTTAAGCTTTAAATTAGATTTTTTGATGACTTAAATATTTGGGGACTGAATTAGATTTCTGGTGTTCACTCACTGCAAAGGTCATTGGAAGAAGTGCTTGGTTAAGGTGAAGTTGGCTCCTTGGAGGAATTTTGATATTGTGAGATGAATAGTGAAGAGATGATGTGTGATCAGAATATAACCTTTAGGACCACTGTAATTAGAATCACGGCATGAACCAGGGGCCTGGTTGAACCTCTCGTGGCAAGGGTATGCTGTCTGGAATTTCATTAAGCCTAATACAGTCTGGTCATAGGTAGAATGTCAATATATCAATATATGAAATACAAAATGAACACCATGATTAATGCACAGGCAAACATATAGTTATGTTCCTTGGGGTCATTTTCTAAGGATTCCTAAATGACCCCAAAAATGACCCCATTCCTAAAAAATGTCCAACATGCAGATTTGCACTGACCCAAATCAAAACATGAAAGCAGCTTTGGGTGAGGTCCTGGGTGGAGAAGAGTGGGTTGGAAGTGAGTAATGAGTGTGGTAGGACATATTATAGGCTATTTTACATGTGAGGCAGAAGCTTCTTATACGAACCCCCATTCCACCTTAAATGGTGCTGCTGTGCCATAATGTAACATAATGTAGCTGCTGCATTGTTTAAGGTGGAACAGAAATTAAAAATAAGAAACTTCCCAAAAACTGCACTTTTTGTGCCCAGTTTTCATTGGCTATTGACGGGACCTGTTCAGATTTAGTCGCTGACCAGTATACACTCAGGTCAGATAAAATAAAAATAAAAATAAGTTGATAATGAATTTGAAAATTTGAGTCCGAGCCTTTCATACACTACTCGATTCTCTCTTCAACTGTCAATTCTGACAAATCTGCAGACTGAGAATCGGGCTAAAATCAGGGTAATAATCCCATACTGTAACCCCAGCGTAAATTGGTTGTAATTATGAACTAAATTTCGTTTATTGGTTGTTTGAGTAACTCGCCATTTATAAGCTGTATTTTGTGTTTTACTACTGTTTGTCTTTCTCCTCTGTTAAATGTTCTTTGATTTGCAACAAATGTGACAGTTATTCCAAAAAAGAGAAGATCTCTGGAGGGAAGTGCAAATACTCTTAGCACTGTACTGGAGAATCCTTGAAAGTTAATCTGTCCCAAGTCATGATTTTCAATTATTCATCCACTTCTTGTTGGCACAGTCGTTCTGTTTCCTTAAAGTTTTCAGACTTTAACAGAGTTGATCATCTTTAATGATGTGTGTCTTGCTGCCATCTACTGTAGCACCACTGTAATGTCTCCAGCTAAGGCTGACTGGTTTATGTGGAGAAGAGAGAGGAATGAGTGAGGAACAGTAGGTTTATGGTTTATTGATTATTACATTTTATTGCAGTAAAAATTCTTTAAAGTTAGTGGAGAACTGATGTTTCCTATGACAGTGTCTTATGTAACAGTTCTACAGGTTCTTGATCCTGTCTAAATGGATTAGGCCAAGCTTTTAGCGCATTAACCCTTTAAGCCCATGAAAACAGCAGCCCTCAGACCCTAACTAGTAAGTCTTTTTTAAGCTTGAGCCTGTAGGGACTTCTACTGAAAACCAAAGAGGCCTCCATGAAAGGTTGCGTAATGCTAATGTTTATTTAGGGGCTTCTCTTGACAGCCCAGCAGCTTTTAAAGAGGTTCATGAAATGTTGTGCAGTGTTAATGGGAGAGGGGTGAAATTGAATTGAAGTTTCCAATTATGTCACATTACATTTTTGGATTATTCAGAAGTCAGAATTGTTCACAGAAGTGCGGAGTGGAATCCGACATCTGATACATTTAATGCCCTTAAAAGCTTTTTTTAATATTATCAGCCTTTATTTACTGAAGCAGTTTGACAAATTGATTGAATTCCACTTCAATAATACACCAAAAAGAGCATGTGGGGAAAAGTCATGATGAATGTTTATGATGAAAAAGCAGAATTATTAAATTTACTGGAGTCTAATTGTTAACACCATGAATAAAGTGCTGAAAAAATGATAATATAAATGCTAACAGTGAACTTCTTGTAAACAGAAACACTGCTGGATTATGAGGATTGTTTTGCTAAGGATGGGGCTAATGATTTATGGTCCTAATGCTTCTGTTAAAGCCAAATGAACCTTAAAGAACCTTTGTGAGACGCTGCTCAATGTTCATGTTGATCGCTTTTCAGGGAAGTACCTGTTGCCGTACCTGTCAACCGCAGGGTCTGAAAGCTCCAACCTGGTGCGCATGCGCTCCCAAAGCCTGGGCAAGTCCGCTCCCTCCCTCACCGCCAGTTTGGTAAGTTCCTCTACATTTCCTGTCTCTGTTTAACCCTTGTTAAGACCGTTTTCATCCATCTGAATGATCTCATGTAATTTCCGTTATAATGGCTCAGGTGTTACTTTCCAGTTGTAGAATCCCTGTTGAGTCACTGGGAGGCGCTGTTGTGTTTTAATCGGTAAACACATGCATCATTGTCTGGATCACTTTGTGTCTTTTTGATGGACTCCGCCATTCTGATGGAGAACAAGGAGCTCTTTTATTATAATACAATGGACTTGCCGGATGCTTCCTGGGAACGTATCGGTTGCAATTCAGTAACATTATGCATCTGTCACTGATGCAGACACGACGTAGAGAAGCAGTGATTGGGCTGTCCACAGCTGGCAATTTCTTGTATTATGGAGATAACCATGTTGCAACTGCTGAATACAAGCAAAATACAGATATAGTCTTGGAAATAATATGGAAAAATAAGGCTTTGGCTTTTTTTTTTCTTTTTTGATTTTTGCTGTCAGTAGATAAATGACTTATTTTTTTACTTTTGATTTTCTGAATGACTTTACTTTTTGTTTATAGACAAGCATACTGCAAATAGTCACCTCTTGAAATGCTAGAAAGTCAAGGCCAATTCATTTGTTTTCCTTTTTCATTGAAAATGAAGATGAGATGCTAGGTCAGAATTTCAGCTTTAATTTTCTGATGTTTTCACTTAGTTGTGATAGACACATTTGAACATGGCACCTTTAGCTTGAAGTATTTATAAATTTGGGACCTGGCAAGTGGCAGCCATTTCTTGTTGCCCGGGTGTGCTGTGTTAGATTAAATGATTTTTAATGTTTTTAGAAAACCTCCAGCTAGTCTGCAAATGCAGTAAAAGCCTTAAAAAACATAAAAGAATGTTATAAGCATATCTCTTGCTTGCTATAATTACATTAAGTGTTTTTTTTAATAACATTGATTGAATTTACTTTAAGCAGGTATGTTCTTCAGGCATATCTTTGCTAATATTGCCCAGAGGTTCTAGTTAAATTGGATTGGTCTGTAGGACTTTGGTATATTGGAAAATGCAGTCTGGTTTTGATGTTTATTTGAAAATCTCAGATGCAGAATTTTGTTCAAGGTTTTGTTTTGATGACTCTTTCATGAAGGTCATATTTGTGCAGGTGTCCCTGCATAGAAGAAGAGTGCACCACCACTCCATAGTCTGCACAGCCTTCCTGAATGTCTCTTGTAGTCAATAAGGCCTTTGCTTTGGCTTTCTGGCAATCCTACAAGTAGTCTCTTACCAGACCTTAACTTGACCTTCACTGTTCCTATTAACTGCCATTTCTGGGGTGCCCAAACATTTACATGCCATTAAGAAGCATAGAAGCTGATGGAATGAGACTCTCTAAAGCAGCTGCACATTTAGCCCTGAGTCACCATGGCCAATACCTTACGTATAAAATCCCCCACAGTGGAATTGCTTTCTCTGGAGTGGTGGTGGAGCGCTATACAAATGCCTGACCCTCTTAAAAGCCAGTTCAGAAGAGTGCAGAAGCTGTTGCTGCAGCAAAGTGGTGACAAACTCTCTGTCAATACCCTTGATTTCAGAATGTTTCAGCACTGGATACAAACTTTTATATAGTGCCGCGCCTTCGAAATATTCCAGAGCTACCTGAGCAAATGGCACATGCTGCTAAAAGCAGCATCTGAGGTGCATATGTCAGCTTCCTCCTGGGAGGTCAGCAGGCTGCTGTGAAGTCCCCATCTCCTGCCACATCTTATTTGGTTCTCCGCTGCCGCAGCCCGGCCCTGTGTAGGAGTCCGGCTAAAATTAATGCCCAGGGTCAGAGCAACACACAGACATCAGCATTGTACAGCGACTGGTCCCACCAAGCCTTCGTCTGAGCTAGCCTGAAAGCCTGAGATTCCCTGCATTCTCGTTCACTCACTCATGCTCGCTCACTCACTCCCTTTGTCTTTCTTATGCTCTCTCTCCCTTGCTCTCTCTGATGCTGTTCTCTCTCTCATTTATGCTTGTTTTATCTCTCTTGCTTTCTCTTTCTTATGCTCTCTCATGCTTTCATTTGGTCGTTTTCACTTGTTTTCTCGCTTGGTTTTCTCTTTCTGCTTTCTCATTTGCTTTCTCTTATGCTTTCGTTTGCTTGTCTTCTCTTTGCTTGTCTTCTCTTAGCTTGTTGTCTCATTTTCATGTGTTGGCTATTTTTTTGCATTCTTTCTGGAACTCTCATTTGCTTTTTCTCATGCTTTCGTTTGTTCATTTTCCCTGTCGTTTCCCTCGTTTTCTTTTATGCTCTCTCCCTTGCTTTCTCATGCTGTCGTTTGCTCATGTTGCTCTCACTTTCTTTTTCTTTTGCTCTCTCCACCTCGTTATATCTCCATTTCCTTCTCTTTCTTGTGCTCTCTTGACCCTTGCTTTCTTCTTTGCTCTCATTTGCTCATTTTCGCTAGCTTTCGCTTTGTGATTTATGTCTTCTCATGCTTAATTTGCTCATTTTTTCTTTTTTCCCCATCTCTCTTTCTAACTTTCTCATGCTTTTCTTTAATCATTTTTGCTTGTTTTTGATCTCACTTTCTTTAATCTCTTGCTCTTTTGCTTTCTCATGCTTTCGTTTGCTTTTTTTTTGCTTTTTTCCCCTCACTTTCTTACTTTCTCATGATTTTCTTTGCTCATTTTTGCTTCCTCTCTTGCTTTCTCTTTAGGTTCTCACAGAGCATGTTGCACACTGTCTTTCACTAGCTTTAATGTTCTCCTGCTCTCATGTTCTTTCTCTCCATCTCCTTCAGTTCAACTGCGTTCTTTTTAAAAGGCTTTACTGACATGAAATATAATGAAACATTACTTTTCTGTCTTTTCCTTTACTCTTCATTCTTCCATCTTTCTCCTGTTGCGGGTGTTTTCTTTCTCTTACTCTCTCTCTCTCTCTCTCTCTCTCTCTCTCTCTCTCTCTCTCTCTCTCTCTCTCTCTCTCTCTCTCTCTCTCTCTCTCTCTCGCTTTCTCTTTCTCTCTCTCGCTCTCTCTCTCTCGCTCTCTCTCTCTCTCGCTCTCTCTCTTTCTCTCTCGCTCTCGCCGCTGAGAGCAGTGTTTAGCTTTATCTGTCCGTTAACATGCCCCTGCATCTAAACCAGACTCAGTGAAAATCAATGTTGGCTCACCAGGCCATCCAGCTTTGGTTGGACTCCCATTGAATTGCTAATGCCCCCCTCCCCAACCCACCCCCTTTCCCTTTGGATGTACCCCCAGAACATAAAGAGGGAGAGCATGTCTTGGGAATGTTAGCGGTGTTTAGCGAAAACCGTTTGCTTGTGAACTAAAGCGATGATTTATGTGTGACCTTGGAAAGATGTTATTCACATTGTGTACACACACACACACACACACACACTGTCACACACATACATCCCTTGGAAGCTTATCTCTATCTCTTTGAATACCTCAGGTTGCTAAGGGACACAGGATCTCTCGCTGGACTTTTGAAACTTGGTGACGTCTAGTGTACGTGTTGTAAAGGACGGCCGCGATAAAAAGGAATACACTGCGGGAGGAACTCTGATCAGCTAGATATCTGCTGCATTTATTGAATACCTACTGAACAGTGTGAAGCTGCGTACATTATATCATATTGTGGTCACTATAGAGAGTTTATCTTTAAAAAGCCTAAATCCTATTTTCAATGTCCATAACGATGTTTATGTGGCTTCCACACAGCTGCACAATCCTAATTCACTTTCATAATGATCGTTTTCCAGAACCTTTTTCATGTACAGTGGCATGTGATGTTTGGGCATTTCTGCTCAAAATGTGTTACAGTCGATAGTTAAGCCAGTAGAGGATGACCTGATTTCCAAAAGTTAAGTAAAATGTTTCTTTAATGTTTGAAAAAAGTTATCTTTATCCCATCCTTTAGTTTTAACATAACTTAAAGAAAGGGGTCCGAAGCAAAGGTTTGGGCACCCTGCTTTATCAGTACATAGTTACACTCCCTTTGGGAAGTGTTGTGGCTTGTAGATGCATTTGTAAAAGAGTCCTTTACTTCTTCTTTAAAGGGTTTTTGTCCTTTCTTCTTTGTATCAGGCATCTAGTTCTGTAAGATTCTTAAGCTGCCCTGCATGCGCTGCTTTTTTGAGGTCTGTCCAAATATCCAAGTGTGTCCACAAGTTTTAAATGGTGATGTTTAGGTTGGGGGACCGTGAGGGCTAAGGAAAACCTCCAGCTTGTTTCTCTTGAGGTGGTCCATTAAAGATTTTGAGGTGTGTTTGGGGGCGTTATAGAATGATGCCCTTGGCTGCAATGCAAGGCCAATGCATGATCGATCCGCCCCCATGCTTAACAGTTGGAGAGGTGTGCTTTTGAATGAAATCCTGTGCCCGTTGCTCATTGTGATCAAACAGTTGATCTTCATCAGTCCACAGGACTGGTTTCCGATGCATCAATCTTGTTAGATGGTTCTTTAAAGACTTCGGATGCTAGACTTTGTGGTGAGGATGCAGAAAAGGTTCTTCTGACGACTCTTTTCATGAAGGTCATATTTGTGCAGATGTCGCTACACAGTCCAACAGTGACTTTTGAAGTCCAAAAGCTCTGAACCTGAAAACACTAAAGCTTACAATAATTAATGCCCACGAAGCACAGAGTGATGGGCAGCTGCTAAGATGAGCAAGGTTTGAGTATTAATAAAGCTTTGAAATTAGTATCACCTAGTCTTTCCTACCAGTGATTCAAGTTGTTTGAGAGCTCAAATGTGTTGAGGCGTCCAGATATTTGTATGGTGCATTCATAGTTATCTTGCTCAAAAAGTTGTAAAACTTGTTTCATCTTAACTTCATGTTTTGGAGACCCTGTTCACGCACTAGGCTATTCACAGTAACAAATAGTTTGACCAGGAATGCCAAACCTTGGCATGGTACTGTATGTAGACTGTTGGCAGAATAGGCTGATTTATGTAAATATGTGTATTTGTGATCCCTAGACATTACTGCTCCATCTTAAATGTGTGCTCTCCTCACCTTAAATGTCTTTTCCCTCATAAGGATTCCATTAGTCAAATTGTCGGCTCTTCTGATTCTATAGTAATTACCTTAAATTTGTTTTAATTACTGCTCACATAATGGATGTGAAGTGCTTCAGCACCCGCTGCCCCGGACGCCCACCCGCTGTGAAGAATTGGTTACCTGTAACCAATGTGGTCCTTAAACAAGATTATTGATAGCATTTCATGAATGAATGCACAGCGTTCCCCCTGCAGTGACCCGTGGGGTTTCCACCACATCCGTTTACATAATCGCCCATGAACCACGACCTCACTGAAGTTGCTAAACCTGTGACTGCAATGCCCTGTTCCATGAAATCACATTTTCCCCAGAGACCTTGTTGATGGCCTTGCTTTGGAGACCATTTACTTGCATAATTTATTAGAAAGACTGCCCTCTTGCCAATTCTGATTTATTTATATATTTTTAAGCAGCTTTCCCTGGTCATTCCGGTAGGCACTGTGAGGGCTAGGCGTGCATTACAATGTGGAAGTGGCCTTCAGTGACCTGGGCTGTCTGTCCCTGACTGTTGAGACATGAGGGCCTGAAAGTAGTGCAAATATGATGTATGAACCAAGTGAAAAGGTTTTTTTTATTATACATAAATAAAATAAGAATTAACACGGGCATTGACAAGCTAACAAATCACCATTTGTCCACTGGTGGTGTAATGTGTTTATGCTGAAAATAAATAAAATAAGCCAGTTAAAGGTTTTCTTTTGAGTGGTATCTTGCTTTTCTCACTTTTTCATGATATTTAGTTTGTTGTTTCTGACTTTGTGAACAAGAAGGATGTACTAATACAGTATTTTGTTACATGCTTACATGTCTTTAACAGCTAAGGTTCCCCACATGGCTCTTCTGCAGTCGTTTCTTGGCCTAAATACTTAAATTTGACTGGACGCTTCCTTCATCGAACACGTCCAGAACATGGCCAGCCATGACCAGCCTGTTTGCTGTGACAAGAAAATTAGAAAATTACAACCACTCTTGTTTCCCCCGTCATTTCACTTTTACCACTTTCCAATAACATACTTAATATTTTAATATAACATACTTAATATTTTTAATAGCCATTAGTGAAAAAAAAAAACTCAATCTCTGCTTTTCACAGCTCAGCGTCTAAGCTGAGATTCAGTTAGCTGACTGACTATCTAATCTTCACACAATAGCTATTTTTCTTCTCTTCTGTGATTTGTCATTTTAGAATAAGCACCACAGATTTCTGTTTATATTAACTGAATGCTGTTGCTTTTATCTTCCGCTGTCAGTGTCCGATGGCTAGCCGATCAAATCGTTTATCTAATCTAAGCTAATATATTAAAATATTTGCTTTAAAGTGGATTCGTTTAGATAGCCCGTAAACATAGAACATCAGTTCATCATCACTTCAGCGTTGGACTTTCCTCCTGTAAAATGATTATCTTTAAAATAACTAGAAGTGTCGTATCTTATTCACTCTTATTTAACACTCTTATATAACACATTTACAGTATTCTGTGCATTAACACTACAGTAACAGCAGGGAATTTTAATACTCTCTCTGTCCCTGTTTAAAGCTCAGAATCCTTTCTGGATTTGCTGTTCGGTGTTCAGTTGAATTCTTCGCGAGTGTTATTCATTCATGCTGAACACTTCAGCTTATGAGAGACTTTGCATTATATTATGATTTTAATGCGATTTACACTAAGCCCCCAGCAAGCTGAATACTTTAGTGGTGACAGCTTTTTTTTCTGCCCCAGTGTTCACATCTGGCTTTAACGTCGTTTCGCAAGTGATTCTTAAAGTCAGGTTCAAATATCATGTTTGGGTTTCTTCTGTCTCCCTATACAACCTTTATATAACCATACACAACAGTTTACACTGTATTTACCCCTGCTGTATTTTCTCCTTACTTTAATTTTCCTCTCTCTTTTTACTTAAACTGTTTTTAATCTGATGTACTGGAGGCATGTGCGTAGCTGACTGCAAGACCCACCAAAGCACACAAGACCAGTATGAACACAATGCATTATGTAGATTATCCAGACTTATGGCTTTTGGGATGTTCTTTGGAAGCACTGATTGACAAGTAAATTAAGCAAAGTGGATTTTAAATTTAGCTGATAATTAGACTGTAGATCCCTGATCTAATTATGGCTACCATTGTTCTTTAGACTGTAACCAGCTGTATCATTTAGAGCAGAATGCAGAGCATTATCTTTTCTCCTGTTGATGGGCTGGTTGGGGTTGGTTTTGGAGTATCCGGTTTGGACAGAATTTTGTTAGACCTGGATCAGATTGTTTCAAATTTAATACCTTGTTAGATAATGTTGTCAGGCTACATTTTAAGAACAATATCTGTCTCTAATTAACGGCAACTTTCCACCCATTTCTACTAAATATAATGACATGGTCAGAATTGTTTACTGCATTTTTAAAAAGCTGTTTATGGTGACGAGGGAATTTTTGGAATTCGTTTAAAACATTCAGATATTTTGCACTGGTAATAACTTCACATAAACAGCGAGTCAGCAAGTTTCAAAGGGGGGTGGGGGGTGGGGAGAGGATATATAGAATGTATTGCTGCTGTCCAATGTATCTTTTTTAATTAATTTATTCATTTATAAAATTTTCCCCCTCTCTATGGTTTGAACCCTGTAGCTGCTCTGTATACTGTGTAAATATTTCTGGATGAATGGTAATGGAAATAATTGTAAATAATTGTATTCAGATATATGTGCTTGTGATGCTTGTGTAACTTACTTGAACCATCTGTACCGTTTTAACGATTAATAAAATATCACAAGTTACTTAATGATCAAGTTGTTTACATTGAAATTAATCATTTCTTTTTCTCCAACTTGATGTTGATTGTATTTGAAGCATCGCAATCTACTAATTTATTAGTCATAATCGATGTCCAGACCTAACATACCATGAAGAAAGTCTGTTGGCTCCACTGATTGTGTTATATTTGTTTGTTTTAAAGAATCAGGTTGGTTGGATCTTTTCGTGGTCTGTTGTGTTGCAAAAAAAGTTGGAAACTGCTGACAGAGTTTGGCTTCATTTGCTGCTCATTCTGGATGGTAAATTAAATGATTGGAATAATTTGTGAAATCCCCCCTTTAAAACTTGATTTTAAAGATCTTGTTGTTTTGTTTGCTTCTTCACTAGTTTTTCCTTCTTCTTTGAGTCTTTACAAACATGTCACATTTCTTGTAGACCTCAGGTCAGTTCATCTTCCATAGCTCGTTGTGAGCCGCGGGGCAAACAGTCGAAACCTCAAAAACATTTCAGACACACATCTTCTGTCTTCTCACAGTTAAACCTCTCATACCAAACCAGCCATGCTCTCAGGCTTCTCCTTAAAGCCCCTTTGTCCTTTCCTATCCCCTGACTGTGATGTCATTCCCTGAAGCGAGTGTAACAGACTGCAGGGAGAAGGAAGATTCCTGTGACCTTTGGCGCCGATGCACGATCAGTTTCCCCGCCACCACAAATCCCGACCAGAGGAACCATCAAACCGATCTTACTTCAGAATAAGAAAGGCAACTTTTACCAGCACCTGACCCAGCTGCCTCCTCCCTCTTGAGCATGATTAACTTTGGCAGGAAATCAATACAGTCTCCCCATGGGTTGATATGGAGATAAGAAGTCATAATCCCTATGTTTGGGATTGTGGCCTAGAGCCCTCCTTCATTATGGTGCTGGAAGATGTCCTTCACTGATAGCAGCCTGCACTCTTCCCCTTAAGGTGGAATCCTCAGCATGACCACCATCCAGGAGCGGTGGGACTTTGATTGTTCCTGAATATATAGCTTCGGTTTGCGTCATCGTATTTTTTGGACAGAGATTCTAAAGCGATAACAGGAAAATGACTGATACTGGCTGAGGATCTAGAAAATATAGCATTAAGATCGTCTTACTGTAGAAAGGGATATTTTTTTTTCCATCATAGTGAAGAAAGGGACACTTTCTTGATCGGCTTAGTGAAGAAAGTGACACTATATATATATTTCTATAACGTGTGATTGGCTGTATCTTACGTTTTTCATTTGTTTAGTTTTTCCACTTATGATGTTTGTGTCATAATTCATTTTTACATTATTATGTCTTTATATTTCATCCCTTAGAATCCAAAAATGACTTTTGTTAATGCAGAAGCCATGGGGTCACATTTAAAAATCTTTTCTTTTTTTTTTATTTAAACCTGGAAACCTTTAAACCTTTGGAAAATGTAAACATGGAAAAATTATGACTAATACAATCTTAAGCAGACGGTTTATAGATGCCAAATATGTTACGAAAACCAGCATTGGAACAACTTTGACACTTAAAAAAAGTATAATATGAACGAAATGCATTCTGGTTTACTAAAACATTTTGAACAATAAGGTAGAATTGTATTGAAATCTAACGGCTGAACACGTGCATTTTACAAGCTGAAAGATACAGAACCGACACCTGAAGTGAATGAAGCACTTGGACTTGCGTGATGGAGTAATATTTACATTTATGGCATTTAGCAGACGCTCTTATCCAGACAAAAGCGCTTCACTGTTTAGTCATGAACAATACCCTTAGCTAGTTTGTCTAGACTACGATCTGAAGATACCTCTTAAGCCTACATACCACTTAACACAAACGTCAACATGGAGACCATAATACTCTGCACTACACTTCGCCCAAGTACTCTCGGAAGAGCTGGGTCTTCAGTCTGCGTTTGAAGACAGCGAGAGAAGACTCTGCTGTTCATTCCACCACATCGGTGCCAGGACAGAAAAAGCCTGGATGCTTCTCTTTCGTGGATTTTAAGGGATGGCGGGTCAAGCCGAGCCGTACTTGAAGCTGGAAGGGCTCTTGATGTGGATCGGCTTTTGACCTTTGCCATCAAGTATGGAGGGGCTGGTCCGATCTTGGCTTTGTAGGCCAGTGTCAAGGTTTTGAATCTGATGCGGGAAGCAGCTACAGGAAGCCAGTGAAGAGAGAACGCAGCAGTGGAGAGACATGGCTGAACTTAGAAACGTTGAAGCCGAACCATGCCGCTACATTCTGAATAAGTTGCAGGGGCCTGATGATGCACAAAGGGAGACCAGCCAGACGTGAGTTGAAGCAATCAAGATCTTGAAGTGACATAAGACTGAACAAGCACCTGAATGGCCTCTCTAGAGAGCAAGGGTCGAATTCTCTGGATGTTGAAAAGGAGAAATCTGCATGCAGGATTTTAATATTGCAGGAGTATGACTCTGGTCACACAGCGTTGTGCAGTTCTCACAAGAGGTCTTGTGCAGCTCCACCAAATAACTAAACACATAAAACTGAAGAAAAGCCTGTAAAACATGGTTTGTCAAAAATAATCGGTAAAAAATGTGATTCACCTCTGATGACACCCCCACATTTTGGACAGTAGATCAGCTGATTTCTAAGTGTTCTGAGATATTTCTCCTTCCCAGACCCATCTGCACCTACAGCCGCCTTTCTGAAGGCCTTCGAGAGCTCTTTAAATCCCACCATGATTCTACCACACTTCAACTGGCAAAAGCAAACCAAACTTAAATGTCTGAGGTGTAAATAAGACCGGCCCCTCCAGAATCCTCTCTAAACATGTTCTAATCATCTACAGCTGATGTGCTGCACCTGACTCTAGTATTAGGCATTTGAAGTAGTAATAAATGTGGGGATGTTCACACTTTTTATCCTCATTCAAAAACTATTCATTCCAATTATTGCATTTTACACATGATTTTAAAGCCATTTCTACAGTTGTAGGAGTTTAGCTATATTGTTTCAATCTTCCAATATTGTCTGCATGTTTAAAAAAAAAATGTTCATGGAGTGTCCTCATTTTTTCACATGCCTGTGTGTCTTCTGTTGCTTTATAATGTGCCGTTGTACTGATGTCTAATTTCCTCCTCAGTAAAGGGGTCATGTGAAGGAGATGACTGCGTGAAAGACGTTATAGTGTGGTATTGCATGTTATTGTTCTCACTGGCAGACAGGAGTTAAATAGGAGCTGTCAGTCTGATGAAGTGGGAGCATTCGGGGGTGTTGAACCTGTGCCCAACCCGTCTCATTCCTTAAATGGTTTTCAGACATGTTAACGTCGCATGAAGTATTACACTGTTTTTACTTCCAGCTTGGAAAATGGAGACATACATAAACTGCAGCTCTTGAATGGGTTCAGTGATTTTGCTGGGAATAGTGTACATTATACACAGACATATACACACACACACACACACACACACACACACACACACACAACCATACTGCCTTATTTAGGTGTGTGTTTTTTGTTTTTTGCAAAACTCAATCTATTTTTTATATTATAGGTTAATGCTCCAATGCATTACTGATGTTACACACACACACACACGCACACACAGAGTGTCCTTGGTGTTTGTTTTTTTGATGTGATGGTAAAAGGTTGGATGGTAGCAGGTCTGGTCAGATATGCTGCTCTATTGTAAGGTTATCCGCTGTGTGTGTGTGTGTGTGTGTGTGTGTGTGTGTGTGTGTGTGTGTGTGTGTGTGTGTGTGTGTGTGTCTGTGTGCGTGCGTGCGCACTCTGCAGGCCTTGAGCTCACCTCTGATGAGCTGAAGCCACAACTCGACCCCACAGGTCACTCAATCAACCCTCACCACAGGCCACCACTGCTGCCCTAAGCCCCTCTCGCTCTCATGCGCTCTCTTGCTCTCTTTCACGCTCTCTTTCTCACTTTATCTCTCGCTCTCCCGTTCACTCTATCTCTCCCTGTTCTTTTTTCTTTGTCTTTCTTTCTTCGCTTCTTTCGTTCTTTTTCTCTTTTGCCCTCTCTTTTACCTTCTGCCTTTCATTCTTCTCTCATCCTTTTCCCGTTTTTCTTTAATTTTTTGGTTTTTCATCCGTCCATATTCTCTCATTTTGTCTTCCATTTTTTTTCTTTATTATTTTGTCTTTCTTGTGCATCCTGCTCGGTCTTCCCTCTCTCTTTTTCTTTTATTCATCCATCTCTCTCTCTCTCTCTTTTTTCCTATGTCCTTCTTTTTCTTTTCACACATATTTCACATGTATGTGTGTGTGTGTATGTACTTTTCTATATCTTTCTTTTTTCTTTTTCTCACACTCTTACAACTCACTCTATCCATCTATCCATCTATCCATCCATCCATCCATCTATCCATCTATCCAATTAATTCACCGTCTTAAAGCCTGTAAACCTAACCCGTTCTCCAGCAGCGTCTGTGGCTCGACTCTGCCTGCCCCACTCCTTCATCTTCCATTCAGCTCTCCTTGACCGGTTGTTTAGCCCGCTCCTAACGGCCGGACATGTGCTTTGGCTGCGTCCAGCAGTTTTCCGGTCGAATGTGTTTCCTGCAGGTCTACAGGAAAGATGTGGCTGAGGCCCAAGCCACCACTTTTGTCAATGAAGTCATTTCCATACAATTCGGTGTTCCCGAAGCTGTGCGGGGTTTGTTGTTGAAAAGTGTTTCCTTGAATATATTTGCGAGGCATGAGAGGCAGCCTCCTCTGTGTCTCTGCATTCGTATCTCGCTGCGGGGAGTGAACCCAGCGCCAAATAGTACAAATGACATATCGCTTGTGAGTTTTCAACCTCACGCCTCTGTGCTCCTGTTGTCCCCCTGCCTCAGCTTCAACACACAATGTTCTAATTGTTCCGTTTAGCCTTCGTGTGCCGTGCTCACTCACTCGAGACCAGTCAGTTCAGTGGAACAGAGTGGTTTAATTCTCAGCAGGATAATCTGACAATTCTCCGAACATGCAGAGGCGACATAAAAAAAAAACACCTCAGTGTGTATCTCTCAGGTTAAAAGGTTTAAATTAATACACTAACCGTGGTTTAGTCTAGGGCCTGACCGTGTTACTTATCTGATATGACTGGTCCCAGTGATTTATCTGTATCAGCAATACCCCATAATTAGTCTCATATAATTTTGTGTCAAAAACACAGTAAGATAATTTTATTTCTGCTGCCTGAGTTCAAAAAAGGCCCAAAGTAAAAATTCAGAAGCTGCCGTACATGCACTGCTCCTTTTTAGGGTCTTATCCCATCACAGATTTTTGATAATGTTTAGGTCAGCAGACTATGAGGGCCGTGGAAAACCATGCATTTTAAGCTGGGTGGTGTAATGCTCAATTCCAGAATTTGCTGGTATTTAATTAAATTCATTCTTCAATCTACCTGTGAAATATTTCCCAAGCCCAAAGCATGATCAATCTACCCCTAATACTTAACATTTGGAGAAATCTTTTTATGGCATTCTTATTTATTTATTGCTTATTGTGACCAAACATATCTTTTTGTAAACTATATCAGTCCATAGTACCTGTATCTAAAGTTAATCTGGGCTTGTTTAGATGTGTTTTTTTGAAAACTGATGCTGGATTTTGTGGTAAGGATACAAGAATGATTTTCTGCCAATAATTGTTCAATTAAGGTAATGTTAGTGCAGGCATCACTGCACAGTAGTGCACACCACTCTTGCAGTCCTTTGCAGTCCTTTTCTTTCTAGCAACCGTACAAGTAGTTCTTGGTTTTCTAGACCTCTATTGTTCCTGCTATTTCTTAATTACTTCATGAAATGAGGAGGAAAAAAAGCTACCTGAATACACTTATTTTTTAAATCATTCTCCTGCTCTGTGGGCACCAATCAGCTGTTTTAGGCAGCTGTTCAGAAGAACCCATGGCTGCAATTTTCTACCCAGTTAGGAAGGCCAATTGCAACAGCTAACAGAAGTGTGTGCTGACCAACATCACACTAGAAGTGATGTGAGGAGGAAGTGCCATCAACTCACCCCTAGTTGATGGCACTTCCATCAACTGTGCTCTCTTGGTCTCCGGCTGCTGATGGCAAGCAGCATGACCCATGATTCATGATCATAATGGCAGCACCCTAGTCCACTGGAGCAGGGAGGAAAATAAGAATACTATGTGAAAGTAAAGCAAAAAAAAAAAAAAAAGTTTCTTATACTGTTGTCGGTTTGACCTTCGGGGATCGTCTCGTGTGTCAGCTTCAGGTAGCTGTCACTTTTTTCCCCCCCCCCCCCCTCCTCGATAATCAGGATCATTCAAGCCTGGCTGACGAGACTGGGAGAATGGATAGGGAAACCACTTAATATTCACATGGTAGTCCTAGCGAATTGAAGAGAGACAGAGAGACAGAGAGACAGAGAGACAGAGAGACAGAGAGGGTGTGTGTGTGTGTGTGTGTGTGTGTGTGTGTGTGTGTGTGTGTGTGTGTGTGTGTGTGTGTTAGGGAAAGGAGCATGTATATTAGGCTTGGGGTGGGGGCTGGGGGAAGGTGAATAAAGAAAAGTCAGAACTCAAGTAGACTGTGAAATTGGTGGATGGGATTGGCACGATGGCAATCGTGTACTTAGTTTTCCACATGCAAATAATTCCAGTTTGACTGCAGAATGCCAATGGTGAACAATCTGGTGGTCACTAAAGCCAAAGAAGTACAAGAAGCACAGTTGCCACAACATGCAGCCAGACCCAATTACCATGGATGACATTTGTTCTGCAGATAATGGTTTTATTATTTTTGGCCTGTTTGGTCATTCTGGTGCTCAGCCATCCATTCGGAATCAAGTCCTCATAGACTTTTGTAGTCGCTGTCATGCCCAAATACAGAACTCAGTGTTGTTTTGGTACATGGAGTTCATAAAGTCTTGAAAGAAGCATTAGTCCAGAATCAATAAGCGACGACCTCTTGCAGTTAAGAGATGGTCAATACAACAACCCTGGAACCAATTCTCTCTCTTTATATCCGCCTTCATTCCCGACCATGAACACGAAGCACATCTCTAAAATCTTTTGCTTGAACTCATCGTCTAATCGTCCCCACGTCCTCCAGAACAGCTTCTTGATATAGCCGTGACATTTGGCATTAAATTCTTGCATCTAAGGGGCAAGATTGTGTTTGCATTTTAGCCTGATATGTGGTGTTGTACACTGTGAAATGTAGGTTCTTGATAGTGAAATTATGGCCCTATAAACACTGAGAATTCTGCTCATAATAATTAGCTGAAGTGAGAATAGTCAAGTGTGTCACTGTCTCTGGTAATTCTTCTGTAATGAGCTCCCATGAGTTTGTCAGTCACTACCTGTGTTAGCTAGTCAGCATTGGTAGCTGCAGCTGACTAGTGTTACATATATTTTTCTGAAGGAGGTTCATCCCAAGCGTTACTGTACTCATTTCTCGATTTTTATCTACTCTATTCGTTATGTCAAGATTTACAGTGTTTACCGATCTGTAATGTCACTACTGTTAATGTTGCGTGTAAAAATGATCTCTATTTTTTGAAAAGCACTTCCAATGTTTGCTCTTCTTTAGCTCGTATCTTTTGGTGTAGTGTTTGGGCGCTACAGTCCGGAGCAGGTCTTCTATTTCTATTTCAAATGCTAAAATAATTTTTATTGTTCTTCATATTTCACAGCTTTTTATTAGTAAGAAAAGAATTTGAGAAAATCGACGAATGCTTGACAAAGTAGGTGAATTTTTAACATGTATACTACAAACAAGCCAATACTCCCACTCTTACATTTGCAGGGAGAGGAATGGCCACCCACCCAGAGAGTGGTGGTGATTATTCTGTCTTAGACACCCAGCACCAGATGGCTGTGGCCTCACCAGTGTTTGTTTCTCCATAGATCGGCCCAACAAGTCGTAGTTACTACCGCAATGCTGGTGGTTGGCACTGGGTGTTTTGATTAGGTATTTTCTAGCTTGTATCTAATAACTGCGCAGGAGCTTGCGTTGGCTTGCAGGAGTGTTAGCCTGCTGATAATATGCCACTAATGAAATCCTCGAAAGTCATTTCCATGCATTTACCCTTGACATTTTCAGAACTTGTGCAGTGTCTGCTATGCAATGCCATGCTTGACATGGTACGTTACACCGCCCACACCCCCCCCTCCCCCTTTGTTTGTGTTTATGCTTCATAAACACAAGTGAAACCCCCGTCCCTCCCCAGCTGTACCTCTTCATAATACTGAGGAAAGTATGTGGACTGTTTCAGGTCACCCAGTGGCGTCCATATGTTTGCACTTTCATTTTTCCGCTCATGGACTTTGGTGTTAGTCGGTCATGGTTAGTCCCTCGGTCATGGTTAGTCCCTCTCTCTCTCTCCGCCTTTCTCCCTCTCCCAACCTCCCTCCATTCTCCTGACCTTCACACTCCAGGCCCTTATCTGCGGGGCCCAGAGCAGGACAAAAAGACACAGGTTCAATACGGTCTGAGCGGGCCTCGCTAGCTCTATTGACACAAGGTGGCTGCGTGGACAGGATGCCAGCTGCATTGTCTCACAGGGCAAAACAATGTGGGACAGGATTTCCTGTCTTTTCTTCATTCCTCCCTCGTCTAACCCCCCCAACACACAATTTAAGCGATCACTTCAGGCGCCAAAGAGCATGCCTTCTCAGCGGGAAGTCTATTGCTGGCATCCCTGACCCCTCCTTACACATATTTAGTACCAGGACTGTCAAAATTGAAATAATTACACCTAATTTGCACAAAGGATGCTAAGACTGATGATTGTGGGGTGTGTTAAACATCACATGTAATACATCATTTATTAAAATAAGTAGAAAATAGTACAAAATGTATACATTTTTTTTCATGAAAATACTATGTACAATGTCTAAAGGTTTGACTCCCAGGTTGAATTTTTCAATGACTGCCCATTGTAGCTAGAAAAAGCTTACATTTTATTTGCCCTAGTAAGTGCTCACCCTGTCGTTTGTATCTAAACCGCTTTTAGCTCTGTGGAATTGCTGGGATGGACGATATGGTAAAAATATTATATTACATTATTCAAAGGCATTATTTTCAGGACACTGTATTTATTTAGATTTTTGACACCCAAATGAAATGTACCAGTAGTAGCAGATTAACAACTGTTCTCCAAATTATTATTTTTTTAAAAGTTTATTAAAAATGTTATTAATTTTTATTTATTTGCTGCACTACGTCCAATTAAACCAGACTTTTATGCTCTTTGTAATAGAATAGGCAGCTGGTTAGTGTCTTTTAAGCACTGCCAATATTCACGATAGGCTCTGGAAAAACATAATGTATCACGATAATGAAATCTATTGCGATAGGACAGTCGTGTTGCCCACCTGTAGATATTGCTTCTATTAGTAAAAATTATGATGGGTTTTTATTTAGCTAGTTAGCTGACCCCATATATTATTTCTAAATATATACTTTAATAAGAAAACGAACCCAGGGTATACATGTTTTTCATTGTTCCGTAAATTATTTGTTTTTTTTTTGGCCATCATTAAAAACTCAGAGAAACAGACAGCATAATTGGTACGTTGCACAACTGCTAATATAAATAATAAGAGTCTGTATTAGTGCTCTTCATGTACATCCCGCTTACTTTCTAATACTCTCTCTGTTTACCTTTTCTCAAAGTCTTCTCTAATGCATCACTCTTTGTCTCTCTTACTCGCTTCCCCTCTGCCGCTCCCCTCCCTTTACACACGCGCGCACACACACACACACACACACACACACACACATGCACGCATGCACACTTAATGCTTCATGCTTCCACATTGTCCTGAACTTCCAAGAGAAAGGGAAAGAGCAGAAGAGGGACGAGGGGCGGAGTCAGCTGACTGGCCCCCTCCAATCAGATAAGTTCTGATGTAAGTGTTTAGCAGCTGCTAAGATCAGATGGAGCGTGCCCGGAGGAGTCGCGCGCCAGTAGCACAGGCAGTGCATTGCAGCATGGCTCACGACCGGTGAGGGAGAGAGAGGGCGTGAGAGAGAGAGAGGGAGAGAGAGCAAGAGCGAGGGAGAGAGCGCGCTCTGCCTCTCCAGCATGGATGAGCCCAGCATTCTGAGAAGACGAGGGCTACAGGTAGGAGATATCAAATGCCAGCCTTAAAGCTTGAACCCATGTGTGTGCGTGTGAAGGTGTGTGTGTGTAAGGGGGGAGGGGGGAGGGGGTGCCGTCTGAATGTGTGTCAGGCTGTGAGCACCTCACTCGGGAGTTTTTGCAGCTTTTGTGTTAACACTTGGAGGTGCCGGGTGAATAATAATACGTGTGTGCTGGTGGAGTTGGAGAGATGCAGCGAGGTTGAGAGAGAGAGAGAGAGGGAGAGAGAGAGAGAGAATCTGTTCACATTCACAGTCCTCCACTGCAGTGCTCAGCTACATCTGATTTTTTCTTTGGAAGTCTTCTGTAGCTCTGCTCGTTTCTGTGCTGATCAGCAGTGTGATTTTACAACCGGTTTCCTTCCCTTCCGTGCAACTTTTCACAGCGATCTTGAATGGGCTGCTTGGAAACTTGATTGAGGGAAGCACCTGGGTGTTTACCTTTAATTGAAACCAAGTCTCTGCACTGCACTGAGAAGAACTGTGTTGCTCTGGTGCCAAGAGCAAACTGAGAGTGAAGATCTAGACCTAGAACTGCTGAAGAACAAGTCCAAGAAGTGCTGGACGAATACAAGCTCGGCACTAGTAACTGCTGCAGCGAAGGCTGCTCGGCGTGAATGATGTAGAAAGAGGTTCCCGGCTGTGGTGGTGCGGATGTTTCTACCCTCGCGAGTTAATAATGTAGGGTTTGTACAGTGTGTTCCCAGGTTAAGGCTGGAAAGCCACGTTCAGATGGTGAAAGCGAAGCGCGAGGAAGCCTTTGGTGTGACTTTCTCGACACCCTGTTGCTACCACAATAACTTCCTGAGCACATCTCAGGGTTGCGGCGTCCTGTTCTTGGTGAGAAGTTGTTGCAAGAGCGCGTAAGACCGGTGCGTTTCTTGATGATGATTTCTAAAGGCGACATGAAGGTAGCTTACTGTACTTTTTTCTATCACTGTCACAGTTGCAGATTAGCCGAATGCTAAAGGGCGATTGCCAGACGACTTCAAAGAACACCTTTTCCCCTCTCCATTCTCAGTCTGAACAAAGCTACCCTTGATCAAAGATTTCAGCCCACCCGATCCCCACGCCAGCACCACGGCAACCCTTCCCTTCTCTTAAATCGAACAGAAATTTGACCGTTTACATTCATGTGTTCCCTTCCTTTGCCATTCACTTTGATGGTCTTAATGAATTTCCCCTCTCCAGCTGTTAACATTTGGACTAATTACAGTGTGTGTTTATCAGGGCAGACCAAAGGTGCAATTTCCCTCTGGTGGCTATCAATCTTGGAGCCCATTTTATGATACTTCAACTCTGAAGAACCCCCCTTTTAGCTCTATTTATTAGCATTCTTGCAGAGGAACACACAGGAGCTCATTTTCTGGTGTGGAGGCGCCAGAGACACTCTGGAACAAAACACAAAGTGTTTCTTTGTGGAAATGGAGACGCTTCTGGACGGATGTTCATTTGTCAGGCAAATGTCTTTTATAACTGTGCTGTTAGACTTTTCCTTTTGCCCACAGGGCTTGATCTCATAAATCTGAGGTGTGTGTGTGTGTGTGTGTGTGTGTGTGTGTGTGTGTGTGTGTGTGTGGGGGTTCGACCAGTATCTCAGATGAAAATCTCTATGCTGAACATCAGCATTGCACAAGTCGAGTCGAGCACAGCTGTGTTTTTCGCCCCTCCTTGTTTGGGTGAACGGTACAGAAGTGTGGATATGTAAAGCAGCTTCCTCTGTTTCGTTGTGTTTATATGCCAATGTGTTGGTGTATTGTGTGTGTGTGTGCTTGCACATGCTCATTCCAGCCCTTAATTTCATCATAGTACAGGAAATGAGTGGGTGCTGTTGCTAAATTTAGATTGCTTAATGCCTATGCCAAGGTCAGGTCAATTTGCCTGCTATGTGTCAATTGGGTTTAGGTAACTACAGTGTCCTGGGAAAACCTTGGTCAAGTCTATTGAGACCTGCACTACTATGCTGCACCTGCAATGTGGTTTTCAAGTTTATAAGGGCTTTAAATTCTCCTTTTTTAAATGTTTTTCCTCCCTAAAAATATTGAGGGCCACAAATTAGAAAAGCACAGATTTGCTTTGCTGCTTACTGTGAAATTGACAAACACTTTTGTACAGCCAGCAAATGTATAAGCTTTTCATTCTAGTTTATGTTGCGTTGCACTTGGTGTTGCTGTAATTAGTTAGACTGTAATAATATATAAGGACATATTCAATTTTTGACAGTACTATATTGTGTTGTATTGTATTGTTGTATTGTGACATGTAATTTATGGCTAATGTGCTAGCTAACAGCTAACTCATTACTGCAATGAAAACTGATTAAAAAAACTGATTAAAGGACTTGTAACGAGGCCTTTCTGAAACGTTTTCATCTTTGCAAAAGTCTATTAGAAATGCAGTTTGAGGTTTGAAATTAGATTTGTAACTGCTCGCTGTACGGCCGACCAAAATGTTTAATTGAAAAATTAGAAATGCTGGTTGTACAGACTGCCCAAATATAGCATACATGCTAATAAAGTTAGTGTTATGTATTCTGTTAACTGTATAATTAATGTTAGCATTAGCTACCTTCATTTTCACATACCAAGCAAATTCCTTAGCCTTCCATTAGGCATGCACCAAATATTGGACAGCTACAATTATTCAATAAATATCCGAAAATAGCACTTTTGTGAAATAAGTAAAAAAGACAAACATTTTAAAGTGTCGTAGGAGGACCCAGGATAAGTAAAAAAGACAAACATTTTAAGCTAGCACATTAATTACAATCAGTCACAATACAATACAGTGCACCATCAAAACAATATGATACACGCTGTGTTGCGTGACATTACATAAAGTCAATGTCTGCAAATGGCCAATCGGCCATTTGCAGACATTGACTTTATGTAATGTAACGCAACACAGCGTGTATCATATTGTTTTGATGGTGCACTGTATTGTATTGTGACTGATTGTAATTAATGTGCTAGCTTGGAGCTAACATATTCGCTTATAGCTAGAGCATTATGTAATGTAGAATGTGGTAATGAACATATATAGTATCATTAGGCACAATTTTCAGCTGATTGAATTAGGAAGTGTGTAAATTGTTAAACCCTCCGGTGGTAGCATTAGCCTCACCTGGAAGAGAAAATATTTAGCTAAATTGTATTTCTGAGGGGTCCTTAGAAACCTTGGCCCCCCAATTGCAAGAAAAGAACCTCGATCTGAATGAACCCCCTGGTAGCCAACCTTGAAGATTTTGAATTAACGAATTCAAAGACGACCTTTGGTTAATGGGCTGATTATTAGTTTCTTTGTAGGTTTTAGTGTTATCTGAATCACTAGGCATAAAACACAATCAGTCAGATCAGACTTGTTCATTCCATGTGGCCTGTTCATCTTTTCACACTCATCACTTTCTAATTTATGTGCTCTAATGTCCATTTACAGATGCTAATTCATAAGGTAATTGAAACCCTATGGGCTTGAGAAGGAATAGTTCCACGGTTCTTTCAGCTACATCCTCCATGCTCTGTGCACTCTGGGAGGGATTTCGTTGTCTGCTGAACATATTGATATGGGCATAGTAGAGTGTCTTATGATTAGAATGAATAGACAGTAGTGCTCCTGTATTAGTGTTGTAATTATAGTTGCAGTGACTGCGCATGCACACCGGTCTCTTGAGGCCTGTGCTCTGCGTTTGTTTGGTTGCATTTAGCTTCACTTCACATGTATCCTAATAACAAGAAAGGTATGTAGCGCCCGTTCTCTCGTTATAATGAGACCTGCACGTGTAATTGCTTTCTGTGTTTTCCCTTTTTTTTCCCTCCACAGTGGTAATTATTCTGCAGGCAACCTTGAGAATGTGTGTGTGTTCGTGCATGTTTATGGGTTTCCTATGTTATGAGTTTTGCTATATGATTATCGTTGCTAAAAGATTAACACCTGATGCAAAATAGTAATAAAGTATACTCTTCTTTTTTTTGGTTTTGTTTTATGTTTTCAATTTTCATAGTTTATAAATAAGTCAAGTTAAATGTAGAAGTTGAATTGTTGATGTAATATTTTAACAGTAACAGTAGATCTGTTTGTCCATTTATCATGAAATATTCTGATAACTGCCTTTTTTTAAGTCATGTTAAACCAGGAAAGTTAAATGTATTTTTAAGTTGTTGAATGGAAAATTGTTTTTACCTGGGCAAAGTTGAATACTAAAAATTCTGTATTTATGAATGCTGTTGTCTCCTCCTTCAAAAGAAAATTGGACATAACCAAAACAGAGCTATAAAAAAGGCCAATCACAAAACCCCAAGAATGTGATGTAACAATTAAAAAATAATAATAATAATAATTTTACCTTTAGCTACACTTACCATTTACCTACACTTGTCCCACTAGCATAAGCTGTAGTCAGAGCTGGCAAAAAGGTAAAATTCTTTGTGAGAATATAGTGTCTGGAGCCAGTTTTCGAAGAAGGGGAGCTCAGAAGTGGCAAGCTGACTAGGATCTACGCTAGGTTAAAAGCAAACGCTAGTCTTTTATCATATTTCTCTTCTCCACTCCCTTGGGAAAAAACTGCACTACTTCAGGTAACGTGAGATAACCACACATCAAATGGTAAAAATCCGGCATTTCATTTTACCAGTAAGAAATCCAAAAACGTGGGCCCAGACTAAAAGCAAACCGGCTACAATCTCTTCAGCTTGCTAACAACACATTGTGCTGAGGGGACAGTAGCATCCGGGAATATTTAGTGTTTTTATTACACTTTTAAACCACAAAGCAAAACCATGTTCCATTCTTTCTTTTTACCGCCCAACCAAATTTACATATTTATTAATGTACATATAACTTAAAATTCACAATAAATACGTCCCTTTTAAGCTATGCACTATGTTATCTAAAGTTAGCATTTCCAGCATGCAAAGTCTCCTCATGGCACTGCGATGTGTGTTCAATTTTCCCCTCAAGCCTTGCAGTGGGCTGGAAGATTTGCAGAATATAAAGCTGACAGACGTCATGATGTAGACATGCACGTTTACGAACAATATTGCAGTTGTCAGCTTCGTATTTGTTTTTCTTTTTGGCTGGAGCTCATGTCAGTTATGATTTATTTCTGTATTTGTGGATCCCAGCTATGTGCGTTGGAGTTGACCATGACATCTCAATACATCATTGTTCAAGATGTATGACGATGGATCATTATTCAATAATGGAGATTGATGATGCTTAAGCATTTCGTGCCTGTGTAGACAGATCAATCAGTTCTCATTTACCTTGTGAATAGCAATGAATGCATGTCTTCTTGTATGTCTCACTTATGTCTCAAATATATTGGCTGCTATATTATGCCTACATATTTAAAGCTGCTTCAAATCTTAATTTGATTAAGTCTGCCATACATTTAATATAGTGTTGGATTTCTGCAGCGCACACACTTTACTCTTCTTTGTGCCGTTCTATTGAAATGCTGAATGCAGCTCCAGCAGATTGTTTACTCTATAGAATACTGTGCTCCTGATACCTCAATATATTCATGCCCACATCAAAAGGCTCCAGTCCTCCGTAGTGTGTCAGCAACTCCATTGGAAGTTATCAGACCATCTAAGTCATATTTGTATGCACCGCATGGCATATGCCAACTATCTGCTTGGTTGACACAGTGGTAATCTAGCAGTAGGAAGTCCCAAGCTTTGGCTGCTAAATACATGCACTCGCACAAACTCTCACACACTTCATATCGACTCGGCAGATGCCGAAAGAATCCACTGGAAGACTGGATTTCAGGCTATAAGTTGTGATGGATGGATGGAATGTGGGTATGAGTCGGAATATCCATTGAAAGGGAATTAATGCTGTAAAAGGTACATGTTCTATAAATATGGGACTACTGTGCTAATCCAGATATTGGAAATGTTTCAGAAACTTGTCTGCTGGTGTCAATACCTAAACATTCATAAAAATGGATTCACATTATGAACTGTTTAGCATTTTGCATTTATTTGCAGAGGGTTACAAATGCAGTAAAATAAATAAAACGCAGATATGCTAGCACAGTAGCCCAGCATCTAACATTCTGTATTTCCAGAGTATAATAAGCACATAATCAAATATCAGTATAAAATGCAGGTATGATTTTGCTACTGTTGTGCATACCCATGTACAGTAAGTGTTGTTTTCAATGTAACTGGGACATAACAGATATTTGATCACTACATGAGCACAATCCAAAGCTAACTAAGAAAGTCTTGGGGCAGCTGGCCACAGTAATAGCTTTTAGCAAGAGCTTATAAAGGGGAAGCCTGGAAACTTGAACGTTGAACACATGCTAAGCCAACTTTAACAGTTAACTTTAATGTTAAACAGTAGACTTGAACAGTTTTGAAAGTTAAACATTTACATAAATTACGGTCTTAGTAATCTAATGCATACCCCAATATACAATTATAGACAGCTAAAGTATTTAAGGTACATTAAGTGTAAATTATATTTATTATTTTTTTATTATTTATCATCACCAATCAAATTGCTAAACTTCAACTGTTAAAAACAACTGGTACCACCACCCCCCACACAGAGGTATGTCCATGGTGGAATTGACCACTCTTATAAAAATGTTCTATAAAGTTTTTGGCAAAGACTACTAATATACTACTTTATGTTCACCTACTTTAGTGATGCACCAGAATTAAAATTCCTGCCCAAAACAAATTTAACACACAGCTGATCAAACCTTAATATGCTGTTTTTATTGTATGCATACTGTTTTAATTTCTGCATTATTCTTAATGTAAAGTAAAAATAAATACACAATTGTTATTAGTAAAAATCACGTTTGTCCGCAAATCAAATCACGTTTGTCATGTCGCATTACACAGGTGAGTGAAAAACGTAGGTTATAAGCCCTGTATTTATTTATTTATTTATTTATTTATTTTTACTTGACAATATGGCTACAGATTGTATCTGTGTGCTTGCTAAAGGTCTGTGGGAAAATCTGATTTTAAATGCATCTTTATGTGGACAATTTAGGAGCATCCCGCCTCAACAATGTTTTACTGACACAGTGATCCTCAAACTCCTACAGCAAGACCAAAACAGAAGTCACTGAAGAAAACTGATAGGACAGGTGTAATGTGTGCTGTGTTGACAGACATCCATTGTCACAGAATTTTGTTACCATCCATGTATTTTAGCACTGATGAGTGGCAGCTTGTGTCTTATGTGCGCCAAAACAAGAGCAGTGAATGAGAGCCACACTGGTGCAGATATGTCTGAGCTGTTAATGAATGCAACATAGGAACAGCAGATCACTAAGACTGATTTAGTTATAGCTACTGATGACGCTCCTACATTGTTGTTCCTGATCTGGGTAAAGTTGGCTGCTGTGTCAAGGCTTTGTCTCTCTGAGGAAAGCTTGTGCCACAGGATTTGAACCTGTGACCTCAGTGAACTCAGTGCATCCCTGTCCCTGGCTCTTAAATGATGTCTAAATGATGTAAAAATTAATATAAGATTAAAATAGCTTAAGTATAATGAGTTAACCTTCTTTCAGTCAATGGATCAACCTTTATTTCTAATTGTATGTATAATTGAAGTATATTCAGGATAATCCTCAATTTCAGTATGAGACAAGCATTAAATTACAATAAACAAATTGTGGGGAAAAAAAATAAAAGGATTAAATATTATTTAAACAACTTCAACAAACTTGAACTTCAGTCAAGTAAAAACTACATATTAAAAATAAAAACAAATCAATCAAATTAAGATACAATTAGTAACAAAATCAGATAAATAAACAAATAGAAATTGAATAAAATGAAAAAAAAAATAGTTTGTAAATGCCAAACTTTCACTGCACTTCATAAATAGATTATATTATACAAATGATTGGCTACTGATATTCATATCTGTCAGAAAAGTGTGTTAATATCAGTAATCAGTACATCACCATTAAAATTGAGTATCTCTCTGGGATTGTGTAAGAAAGTCATTGAGGCTGATTTGGATTGATGGCCAGCATTTTAGCACAAAATGCAAAGTTTCTCTCTCACGGCACTTCCTTTGTTAGGAAAGCTATATTCTTGTATTCGTATTTCCAGAGAACTGGTTGGGAAAAGTAGCGACAGTAAATGGCTGGTGCCTCCAAGATCAATTTCCGTCTGATTTAAAGATCAATACAGAAGCAAAAGTCCCTTTAAAATGAAATCTGACAAATCCACCTGAAGAAGGTATTGCTTTTCTTGGTGGCCTACAACTCAAGATACCATACAGTGCAAGTCCTGACCTTTGCCTGGACGGATGCTGAGGGCAGGACTAACGGCGGCTCTGAGGCAGATGGAAGTGTTCTTTTGTAGGTCAGCATGATCTAGCAGTGTCAGGACCACATTAGTAGCTGGACTGATCTCCATGACCTCCAACTGATCCCCTACCCAGACTCTAGAGCTGCTCTTTGAAGATTGGGGTACTAGCAGTTCTTCATATAGAGCACTGCCTGCTCCCAGAATAAAGAATCTCACCATTCTCATTCTCTTGCGTTTTAAGGGCCTTGAAAATGGGCAGTTCCTTCTTTGTCCAACATCATGGAAAGAGTGCAGTAGAGATGCTGTTCACCTCTTTTTGCTCTCTCTGTGGAGGAGAGAAAGCTTACAGAGCCTATAGTGCTACTTTGTATTGGAATCACTCAGTCTGTGACTTCAGGCCTGTCTGAATCTTTCATGTGAGTAATCTTTTAAAAACTTTTATGTACCTGTATGCTGTGTATACTGGCTTTTCCATACTGTGACCTATAGAAATAACCCCAGGCCATTTCAATCCTTTGCGAATGGGCATTGTTTAATATGGTCATATCCTGTAGGAAAGTTTTTCCCCAGTATATCTTAAGTATGGACATTGAAGGAAGCTGCTTTTTTCCTTTTATTGTCTAAAGCCCAAGTCAAGCGAAGCATAAGCCAGCATAGAGTGTACACTGCCAAACTTTACAACCTGTAATAAAACAGGTTAAAATACCCCCATATAGTTCGATTTTATACAGTGATTTTGATGGTTAGTTGTAAAGTACTTGGCTAATGACTGACACATTTCATTCACTTAAGGCAGGCAGTTGGGAAGATAGTTATGGCCTTTTATTGGCGTGATGCCACTTGTCCACTTTGGTGTCTCGTGCTATCTGCTCATAAACATTACAGATGTCCTGCAGTAACATTGCTTGATTGACTCATGTCTGGAAAATGGATCCCAGCTCAGTAGGACTTAATAGTAGTCATAAGGCCCATATACTGTATATTCTGCACTAAAATTAGTGGTGGGCGATATGATGGTAATGTTATATCACAATACAGTTAAACTGAAGGTATTTAGCAGATGTTCTTATCCAGAGTGACTTACAAAAGTGCTTCACTGTTTACTCCGAAAATATCCTTAGCTAGTTTGTACGGACTAGGAGCCAAAAGATACTACCATTGGTAGCTAGATGCTACCAATTACAATAGTCAATGTGGATACGTAGATACACAATGCTCTGCACTACCCTTGGAAGATCTAGGTTTTCAGTCTGCATTTGAAGACAGCGAGCGACTCTGCTGTTCAGACATTCTGGGGAACTTCTTTCCTCCACTTCAGTGCCAGGACAGAAACGAGTGTGCATGCTTGTCTTGCGTGGGTCCTAAAGGATGGCGGGTCAAGCCGAGCCGTATTTGAAGCGCCAAGGGCTCTTGGTACAGATCGAGTTTTGACCACTGCTATCAAGTCTGTTCTTGGCTTTGTAGGCCAGCATTAGGGTTTTGACTCTAATGGGGGCAACAGCTACAGGAAGCTAGTAAAGAGAGCACACCAGACGAAGGAAATGACTGAACAATATTTTGAATACGGTTGTTGCAATACTATATTGTAATATTGACACACATTGGCATTTGATGATCTTCCCTGTAAAATGCAACTTAAAATAATAGTATATTTAATGTACAGTTGTATATTAAATTACAACTGTTAATTACCCTGTAAATCCCCTAGTAGTGGCAGATTTTTAAAACTGATATCCAGATACATATACATATCTCATCTCGTCTTTTGATTTTTATTAAAAATCCACTGCACTGCATTCAATTAAACAGGACTAATCACACGCTATGTATTGGTCAGTGCTCTTTAAATATCACATTGCCCACTAAAAATGACTAAATTAATATTTCCCTATGAGCACAAAAAGCTCAGAGCAGCATGCAAGTAACAGCTTCCTTTTTATTCAGGTGTAATACTATTGTTTCATTTTCCCCATTCCGAGAGCTGCAGGTCCAGACCTATCTACTTACTTAAAACCCATTTCTTTCATAAGATCAGCAGTACTCATCTGATACATGGAATTATGCGAATCCGCACTTGGGCTAAGATGACAAGTCCTGTGAAGCATGGCTGTTTTATATCCACACCAGGGACGTTTTATCTGTAGATCGTGCCTGGCTCTTTACAGTATGAGCCATCAAAACACAGGAGTGTAAGAAGTGAGACCATCAATCACACTTTTGCAGCCATTAGAGGCTTGCCTGTACAGTGGCTTTGAAATGCACTTTGGTGTTTTAATTACCTGAGGGCTGGGGAAGCGGGACAGCAGTCATTCTCTTTCTTTTTCTCTCTTGACGGAAATGACAATAGGAAAACGAGAGACATGTACAATTTTCATTGCTGATGTCTTTGACATATTAATGAATTTATTTTTATGTTAACCATCACTGGTCCTTGTCGGCGCTTTTATGTGGCTGGATTTATGTTTTGCTTTTGGTTACATGAGCTATAAGAACTGTTACAACTAGATTCCACGCGATTGCCTGATGTACTGAAATCGCATGCTGATTTCGGAGTTATAAAATTCTGATGTAAAGACAAACAAATCAGCAGAAATGTTAATATCAGGGCTGTCACAATTACTCCATGAAACTTAATTTAAACTTCATTCTGAATTCCAGCTTTTTGCTGGAATGATTTGGGTCTACTTTCCAGTAATCAATACAAAGTAGTTTTGGCTGATCAAGCTTGACTTATGTTAATGTGTCTATTCTGTTGGGAGAGTTGGATCTCTTCCGGGATGACAACACACACACTTCTGAAGTGTCGAGGGGTTACTGAATTGTTTAATAAATTATAAAATGATGTAAATCATATGCTGAGCCCTTGAATCATCAGATGTCTGTCCAATTAAATACCTATGATTCCTCTACACCTACCAAGACACTCAATTTTTTTTTTTTTTTTTTTTCCCTGACATCTTTTTAGTTTTTTTGGAGGCTTTTTAGTTCGTCTTTTTCTAGTAATGTATTTATGATAACAGTAGCCTTTCCTTAAACTTTTCCTTTCCAAAGGAACCTTGGGTACGTAAAGGTAGTGATGGTGCTAATTTATGCTAGCATTATTAGGAATTGAAATATTATAGTATCAAACTGCACACAAGGCTGAATTTAATCACGGACATATGAGCATTTGAGAATGGCATGCCATTCCCTTCCATATTATGAAAAACTGAATTTCCCCCCTTTTTGTTTTTGAGTAAGAGTTATATACAGTATGTGAGCGTGGGAGTATGTAGCAGTTTGTAACTGTTCATTCTAGGTGTTACCACTTTCTTCATACACCTGTTTTTTTCATGTACATATGTGTATGTGTGTCTGTGCGTTACTATGAACTTAGAATATAGAATATATGTATTTGTGTGCTGGTTTGGGTTTCCTCTTTTCCAGTGATGAAAAGTGATGTTCACACGATAACTTTTTTTAATCTTTAAGTCTGCCAAATGTTTGTGGACACCCCTTGTATGAACGCTTTCAGCTACTTAAAGTTGCACCCATTGCTGACATAGATTTGCTTGTCTAATCCCTATGGAGAAGTACTGCCAATAGAATAGGACTCTCTGGAGCAGAAAAACATGAACCTATTGGCACCATGCCTAAAACCCCTCAGCAATGAGCTATGGAGCAGTGGGATGGTGTTCTGTGGAATGATGGCCCTCCATCTATTACTTTTGGGACCATTTGGAAATGAAGTGGGAAGGTTTTTCCATGATGTGTGTGGCTTAACCTGCAGGTACTTTCATCATCTAAATTGCAAAGTACTACTGAGCTGATTTAAAGAGAATAAATGTTAAAAAAAATTATTTAAAGGATCTGCTGCCAACGTAGGTCTTGGTGCCAGATCGACACCTTCAGAGGTCTTGTGGAGTCTATGTTGAATTGGTCTGATCTGTTGTGATGGGTGGCACGATGCTCTATTAGGCATGTGGTAATGTTAT
The DNA here is from genome assembly GCF_030463535.1 of Salminus brasiliensis. Classification (NCBI taxonomy): domain Eukaryota; kingdom Metazoa; phylum Chordata; class Actinopteri; order Characiformes; family Bryconidae; genus Salminus; species Salminus brasiliensis. The sequence continues at coordinate 15,566,453 of NC_132878.1, forward strand.
GGCTAGTCAGTGTATGCTAGAGGTCAACAGCTAAAGGCCTTGTAATAGATATTTTTCTGTTACATTACTACGTACCCTCTGATTGTTGTAGTGTATAACCATATATATATAATATATATATGCTAGTTCTTTATTAATAATGATGGAACCCCTTGTAAATAAACACACTGGACCTCAATGTCAGCCAGCGTTATTTGCGCTCACTGTTGGGACCCGTTTGATAATAGCTGATGGATAATATAGACACACTCTATAGGCCCTACTTATTATGAATTGGTTTAAGTTGCATTGTGTCAGGAGTATGTCACTCTCTTGATAGCTTTGTGTTGTTGGCAGAAGGACACATCTTATCAGTCATCTTAATATAGACATGGCTTCTCCTGCTTGGGGGGGGGGGGGGGGTCAGCTGCTTTGTCCTTGGGGGCATCTCTCAGATGGAAGATGCTGTCACTGCACTGAACAGAGATATTAAGCAGAGCACGGAGAAAGGGGAAGGCCCCTCATGCCATGCAAGTCAGCGTTTCTCCAGGGTAGGGTTAAGCCAATACACTTTTGATCTTGCGATGGTTGAGAACTGCACCTAATTTAAAGGGAATTATTAATCGTCCCATCACGGAAAGGTTTGTTAGAGCGGCACTGCCACAGCTTTGATGTCATGGCTGAAACCTGGGAGTTTCCTTGTAGCGGTCAACCAGTGGTACAGTTTGGTCCCATTATACAAAGAAAGCGTAAATTCAGCTGGCAAAGGCTTTCCCATTTTTGACCCTCAGAACGTTTTTGTTCATCAGGGTACAATAAGTTTTAATTTCACAGTTTCAGATGGACGTCAACGTCTTCTAAAGCCTCATCCCTCTTTGAAATGGTCCTTCACTACCTGAAGGTTGGCTGGTGCAAAAAGAGTGTGTGGGAGTTTTGCTTTTTATCAGTTCTCAGCTTTTATTTGTTAGAAGTTGAGAGATTGATGGTTATTCCCCTCGTTTTATGTGAAGAAACCAGGAGAAAAATCTATGAGCATTAGGAGGTCTTACAGCTGGGCTTGTGTGGAGTAGAATCTCTTGCAAACTAGCGCAGAACTTGAGTCGACTAATTGAGGGTGTCAGTACTATTCGGATTAAGAGTGGAGGCACCATGAACTTCCTCTTGCATTTAGAACTAAATAAACCCAGAAACCATCTGCAAGCTCCTTTGCTTATACCATTAGTACCCTGGTCCCAGAATCTCTCTGTGCAACTCCTAGGGAAAAGAAACAAACTCTCAGTGCTTTGTTTCTCTTCTCACACAGCCTCGCTTTCCGCTGCAGCTCTGCAAGAAGACAAAGGGAAATCACTCGAGTGTTCAGGCAGCAGTGTCAGTTGACAGCGGCACAGCTTGATTGGAGACGTTTGATGTAGAGCTTGCTCTGGAGTAAACAGTGGATAGAGAACCTCCATGGAAAGAAGTAGGAGTTCCTGCCAGCTTCTACAATGCTTTGTTTTATCTTATCGATTGGTTTATCTACCATCAAGACTGGGCTGGGAGGCTTTTAATTGACTTCATTAAAGGTGAAAGCAATAGCTAGGGCAGTTTCTGGCATGGTGTGTGTTTGTTTATATATTTATTTATTTGTTGATTTTGTCACTACATCCTAAGACAGGGTGTCGGAGGTTTTCTGCCTCATTAAACAGAACTGATTCAACTTATCAGCTAATTAGTAAGACCTTCATGAGCTGAATTTAGTCCAGTATTATAACAGTAGTTAAAAAGTAGAAAGTAGAAAAACGGTCATCAGTCATCAACCATGGCTTTGATGGCTTTGTCCACATACTTTTCTGGTGTTGCATCCTTGCAGTACTGTTTCAGAAACTGGTAAAGTCAGTGCCAGGGTTCAGTGTAGCTGTTGTGGTGGCCTTAAACTTGGGTTACGCTATGCATTTTTAGACCTGATTCTCAGTCTGGATGAATCTGGGCTGGTTGGCTCTAGCCTGGAAATTTTTCGGCAGTCATAGTTTACAGTTGGGTAGAGAGTAGAGTAGCAAATCTGGATCTATAATAATAATAGGTAATGTAAGACGTGTGTTTTGGGGCGTGTTCGATTTTTTCCGTTCACCGTAAAAATCAGCAAATCTTAACCTGGACATGTGAGAGAGTCTTTTTATAATCTGTAGCGACTTTAAAAGTGATGCACTAAGATACATGAGGGGACAACTGATATATCGATATTTTATTGTCATGGTGACAAATTCTGCTGATATAGCTCCAATATTTTGTGCTTTTTTATTTTTTACCTCTGGCAGGTAAAACAGAATAGCTTTGCCAGCTCCTTAACCAGATTCTAACAAAGAATTTGAGGGTCTATAAATTCCATTGCCATAGAGGAACTGCTTTTGGTTCCCAAAAGAACCATTTTTGTAACAAATATGTATTAGGGGAAAGAGCCTTTTAAATGTTTAAAGAACCTTCACTTGACATAAAGGTTCTTTACACATTTTTTGTATCTTATAGGCCCTGCTTCTCACCCCTCCTGGAAAAATATGGTCATCTGCCAGGCTCACTATTTGCATATGGCACACAAAAAACTGCCTGTTTACCCTCCAAAGCCCAATTCAACAGATCCCTCATATCCCAGTAGCCTCATCATCTGCTCCGGCCTGACCCTCAAAACAGCAGGCTAGGGCGGCCAGTCACAGGAACACATGATGTATCCCATCATTCACGGGGCTCGTTAAGTCGTTTGGTCTTGGCTAAGGAAAGAGAATGAGCTCTGGGCCAAGAATGGCCTCTCTTATTTACCACAGCATTACATGTGGACCAGCTACTGAGAAAGATGGCCGGACATATGAATGCCTGCTCGGGTCCACATTCGTGTGGTCACTGGTTATAAAATAGCAGCAGTATATATATATATTTTTTTTAATGTTGCAAATGTCTGCTTATTCTGTTCAAATTTGACCTGTTAATTAATCAGCTATGATTTGTTAGTGATTTACACAAAAGATACTGCATGCAGTGTCCAGACGTCTTGGGTTAGCTTTGTCGTAAAGTAATTCATTAATTTCTTAATGTTCTATGCCATATTGAAAATCATTTCAACTACATCTACAACACACATCTTTCAATACGTCACGCCCAACTGAGCAAACTGGAAAACTTTAACCTAACCTTCCATTTTACCTCAAATAAATGTTGAGACGCCAATTGAAATTCACCTTCAAACCAGATATCTACACTGCTTCTCTGGGAACGCTGCCGTCTACCACCCCTGTCTCAAAACTTCATTAACATTCTGACGGATATCGCTGTAGAATACTTGAATATTGGGTTGAATTAACCTGTCACACTTAATCTGCCTCTTGGTAACAGAACTGAATCTGTGAGAATGATTGCAGGTACATTAAAACTCTTTCTAAGGTAGTGGAAAGAGATTGGAAGCGTTTAAAAAGTGTCACGCTCTTAATCCAAAAGACAAAATTCAACAAGTCAGATTGTCAAATGTGCAAACTCCATTCCTCTTAGGCACTACATGCCTAAAAGACTTCAAGCAGTCATCCTTGCCACAAAAATATCTGCATAATGGCTACATAACTAATACTGGGTAAACCGTTATGTTGACTTTATATTACATGACATTTATAATCTGTAGAGACTTTAAAAGTGATGCACTAAGATACATAAGGGGACAACTGATATATATCAATATTTTATTGTCATGGTGTCAAATTCTGCTGATAAAGCTCCAATATTTTGTGCTTTTTTTCTTATAACTAACCTGTGGCAAGAAAAACAGAATTTCTATTATACTTTATGTACTTTAAGAATTAGTCATACATTTAACTCCTATGTTGATCTTTAGTTTTAGTTTATAAATAACACCAAGCTAAAGCACAGTCTGCACATGTTGGGGCTGTAGTTGTAGTATTAACTAAGCTTTCCCAAGTAAACACTGGGTGAAGTCAATATCCTCTGCATTCAGAGCAACACTGCGAACAGATTTTACCTTAAGATATCAGCTATAAAATAAGGCTGATGTTCCATTGTTCCACTGACTTGTAATGGACAGATAAGTGTGTCTATTGTTGCTACTCCAGGCTCGGCACACTGCTAACTGCACTATGTGACTATGTGAGTGGGCAGGACAGCACTTGCCAGAACTGTGAAACACTGCATATCTGTCATATCTGTGTAAAATCTTGTAATATTACTCTACCGAAATGCTTCTTTTACTGCCCGTGATCTCTCAGCTTCTCCAGAAAACGTCTATATTCTTTAGTAGCGTCAAATTCTGACATAATGCAGCTTTACGTTTTTTTATGAATATTTGTATTTACAAGTTCATCAAATATCTAGAACGTTTGTCATGTAAAAATATTACATGAAATAAGTTATTGACAGAGAATCTTATAAAAAAAAATACTAAATATATGTTATGTATGTAGTTAGGAAACACTGGTTTAAACAATGCAATGACATTAAAATAACTAAATAAATGTAAAGAAGTAAAAAAAGTGTTAGCAGTGCTATTGCAGTCTGGTTTATTTTGCTGGTTGGTATAATATTTCTGATGTATATGAATGAATAAATGATGACTTTACCTTAAAAGTAATAAATAAAATATAGCAGATTGTAAACAAAGTGTCTTCAGCATTTCTCACACTAATTTCGCTGGTCTCTCTTGCAGTCAGTCTGGTAGATTTAAGATGCACTTTTTGCCACATACTTTTTGAACTTTTTCTTTTTGATGACTTTTTCTTGAAACCATGTTTTTCAGTTAGAAGTCGGTTGGATGTTAAAAACATCTTTTTGTAGTATTTTTAAGAGATTTGATAGCGACCGCCCTCATTGAAGGTGTCCAGGTAGCTGTTTTCAATATAGCCGGTTCTTCTTCAGGTGTGTGTGTAGATTCTACAGTTTTGTATTCATGTGTTTAGTAATGAAGCCTCATGACTAAGAAAATAATACTGGTAGAGCAGTGTTTTTCTGCACACAAGTGCAGTCTTGCTCAAGTGCACTTACCTTAACGCCATGGGTTTCCGCAATTTCACAGTCAAAACAAAAAAAAAAGTGTTTACATGGCTTTTATGACTGCGCATGCATTTATTCATGTTGAGCACTTAAGCACAGTGTGTATGTGTGTGTGTATGTTTCCAGGGAGCCCTAATCCCTGCTCACACATGGCGTCTTGGTCACACCGTCGCCAGCTCGATCCTGCTGAGTTATTTTTTCCCGTGCGCTCTGCCTCATTACGTTTGAACTGCACCGGGCTACACGGTGCGCAACAGCAGCAGCAGCAGCACTGCAGCACCATCTGGAGTAGCTGGAGGTAGAAAGAGTGCGTCAGAAGTTTCTCAGCGCTGTTGGCGGTTAGAGAAATTGTATTAGCTCTGGGATGTATTGCACTCTTGTACTAAAACGTCTTTACACGGAGAGAGAGAGAAGTTTGAAAACGAGAAGGTTGTTTTCCAGTCAGCAGTTTGGAATGTCAATGCTCGCTGGTTCCTGCTTGGTAATGAGCAGCAAGGTTTTGGTGGTTGTTCTGCTAAGCACTAGCCATGGCAAGTGTTTAGTTATATATCTATATCCATGACAGTAAGCTGGTTCAGGCTGGAGCTCCAGGTTGTTTGAAAGAACTTGCTGTCTGTTCCTTTAATCTGCATTTTACTGGTGTTTGGTTGAGTGTTGTGAAAGTTAGGGTGGATATTGTCAGCAATTATAGAACATTGACCAACTGTTCCCTTTGCCAGAGACTAGGGCTATGTAGTGTCAAGAGCCAGTCGACAGGATATGTATCACGATAAAAAGGGGTTACGATATATACTAATATATTATGATTTATTGCGTTACTTTCTAACTCTTCGGCTATCCCGACATGGTGTTTTGGGAAATTCCTCAATTACTGTGACTTTATTTATGCCATATCATCCAACCCTAATGCAACAGTATATCGATTCAGATCAGGGCTTGATATATGGTGTGTGCAGGTTTTGGAGGACTAATAGAGTGCTAAGTTCTTTGCACAGGCATACATTCTCTGTTCTTGCACTATATGTCCAAATGTTTATGGACACCCCTTGTTATGAATGCATTTGGCTACTTTAAATCGCACCTACTGCTGGCATAGATGTGCATACACAGCTTGTCTAGTCCCTGTAGAAAAGTACTGCCAATAGAATAGGACTCTCTGAAGCAGATAAACATGAACCTATATTGGCACCATGCCTAATGTGGGGAGTGGGCTATTGGGGTATAAAGCCCCCCAGCATTGAGCTGTGTAGCAGTGGAACTGTGCTCTATGGATTGATGGTGCTCCATCCAGTACTTTCAGGAGGAGTTGGGGAGTAAGGAATGAGCCTCACTAACACTCCTGTTGCTGAATGTAATCAGATAATCAGATCCTCACAGCAGAGCGCCAAAATCTAGTGGAAAACATTCCCTGGGGGGCAGTAGAGACAGTTACTGCAACAAAATCAGCAATTTGTCCTTCAGAAGGAACAGTGAATAGGCAGGTGTCTCAATACTTTTGTCTGTATAGTGTGCATTAGTGAATAAATAAAGATGTAAATGGATATACAGTGACTGAATGTTAAGGTAATTAACATTAATTAATTACCCCCCCCCCCCCCACACACACACACACACACACCTCCCAAATACACAGATGACACTCTGCTAGTTGTGATTGAATGAGTGTGTGTTTGGTACCCTGTGATGGACTGGTGTCTTGTTCGGTGGGTAATTTAGCTCTGTGCCCAATGATCCCGGGTAGGCTCTGGGCCCACCACGAAACTGACATCGGATTTATGAAGACATTGGATTATTACAGGGCTTTAATATGCTGTTACTCAACAGTCGAGCACATTTTCCATCATCTCTGCTGGAGGTTTCCCCGAGTGCAGCTAGTGAGGAAGATTAGGAGCATTTTCTGTCCAGCTTTTTATGAAAATGTAAATTTCATATTTATTTTCCAGCAGACATCAGTGGAGGAGTTTCTAATTGCTTCTGCTATCCACACCCCCCACAGGTTAATGCGCTTTCTGTGTAGTACGATCCATCAAACTCTGCCCTATGGGACCCTTGTACTTCTCGGTCCCACACCTCAAGGGGTTTATAGCATGGCCCTGGTGGTCTGTCAGGGGTTAGGATAGTTCGGGCTGGTTTAGATGGTGTTTACATGGTAAGTTTGACCAGATAAGAGAGAGACTCTCTGAGCAGAACTTTGGGGAGAGAATCCCAGAGAGTAGAGATCTCAAGGGGCTTTTTGGAGAGCTCTGACTCACACTCCCACACTCGCGCACACACTCTTTGTCTGTCTGTCTGTCTGTCTGTCTGTTTGTCACTCCTCTCAATCTCTGTCACTCTACTCCGCTCTCTTGGTCTCTATTGCATGCTCTCTCTCATTCCCTTTCACGCTCACTCTCGCGTGTGCATGCTCCCTTTCTTGCTCGCCCTTGTTCTCTCTCACTCACATTTGCTCTTTTCTTCTCTTTCTCTTGCCCCCTCACATGCTCTCCCATCTCACTCCCCCCCTCTTTCTTTCTTTAGCCCTTTCTCTCTCACCCTCCCTTTCTTGCTCTCACCCTCGTCAGATTTTGCCCACTTTCTTGTCCTTTTTTTTGCGCTGTCTCTCACTCTCTTGCATGCTCTGTTGTGTCTGTCTCTCTCTCTCTCTCTCTCTCTCTCTCTCTCTCTCTCTCTCTCTCTCTCTCTCTCTCTCTCTCTCTCTCTCTCTCTGTGTGTGCGTGTCGATCTCTCAACACAAATACTCTTATGCTCCCTCTGGTTCTTACTCATGAGCAATAGAGTAGGAACAGAGGAATAGAGTGGTTGTTGTACCAGTCTGAACTGCATCGTGTCATGAGGAAACTCATAGGAATTCCTTTCCTGTTTCACATAGACCTGTGCTGAAGTGCTTGCATCCCAGATGACTCTTTATGAATTTATTACAAATGCCCCCTCTGCTGGAGGCTTCAGTAAATTACATTCCTGAAGGGGTTGAAGGACGGGGTCAGCGGAATGTCACCCTGCAGCACGACTGCCAACTCGAGAAGAAGCTTTTCTTTTATTGTGTCTTTGATTTAACGGGCGTTCGTCTTTCTGCGACAGTGCAGATCATACTGTACTTCAGTGTTGCATGTCAGAAATTTGAGCTTCTCTTAAAATGACCTCATAAGCCGTTCTCTAGGTTTTAGCTGTGTACGTATTCCATCAAAGCCTGAAGAGCAGAGGTTAATTATTTATAACGACTTTCTGCCTAGCTTTTTTTTTTTATTATCTGGAGCGCTGGGAAAGTGGGTCACCATGGGGAACGAGGAAAGAGCCAGAACTGTGAAGTCATAGCAGCCTGTGAATGGTCAGACAAGGGAGATGTGTGTGTGCGTGTGTTTCTGTCCTTGTAGTGTATTCACAGTTCACTATTCCAACTTGGGGTGAAGAAGCCGGCGCATTGTAATTGTTTGGGTCAGTGGTCCGTCTCGTTCCTGTCCTGATCCAGGTTTCCAGAGAGAAAAGCCAGACGCAAAAAACTTCCCACGCTCCCTGGCCCGGCATTTATGAATGAAACCCAGCGAAAACAGACGAGGCAGAGCCCTGAGGCAGAGCCAGACAAAATCATTTCAGCCTGAATAGTTAACTAATTCAGCCTGCTCTATAAATATGCTCGATATGACCATAATGTTATTATCATACACTGCAACACGCACACACAGCTCGTCTAGTCCCTGCAGAGAAGTATTACCAATAAAATAAAAACACTCTGGAGCAGAAGAAGATAAACCTGTTGGCACTGTGCCTAATGCCAGGCGTAGACCAGAATGACATAAAGCCCCCCAGCATTGAGCTCTGGAATGATGGTGCTTTATCCAATGCTTTTGGGATAAGTTGGGATGAGGTGGGGTGATGAAGTGATGGTCCAACATCCTGACCTCACTAACGCTCTTGTCTCTGAATGCAGTCAAGTGTTTTTAAAACTTTGGACAGAGGGACAGATCCAGGTAATGGAGTAGCTGTCTGTACGAACACTATAGAAATCTAACTTCTCTCAATTACTGAATAGAGTGAAAGTAAACGTGGGTTTCAGTATCTCAGGAACTTGGGTCCTGGGTTTCTGCTGTGGGTTCGGTGTGTTTACATGCCTTCTCTAGCCCGTTTAGCTCAATTTTACACATTTTCCAGGACGTTTGGCTTTTAGCTCATGCTCGATTCAGCACTGCAGTCTTTGCTATTTGTATTTTCTTTAAGTGAAGTGATTCCTAACACATAGAGCACAAACTGCATCCTTCATCTTTGGAGAAGATTCTTTTCATCTGTCCATATACAGAAGGGACCATTTCCAGTGCTCTCCAATGCTCTAAGCTCTCTGTAGAACCAAGCCCCTTAGTTGCAATTGTGGGAGTAATCGACTGTAATCCGTGTGTGAGTAAGTTTCAGAAGCAGTTTCTCTTGCTGTTCTGGCTAATAGAGTGATACTACAACAGTGGAAATCGGAAGCTTGACCATTTGTGGTATGGGTCAGTGATTTTTGGTAATTTGCTTCATTTAGAGCAGCTACAATTAAACTGTTAAACAAGTTAAACTGGTTAAATGGACGTTTCTGCAACAATTTGGCAACCAATACTAGATCACATAGAGGAAAGATAATGCTTATAATGCTTATTAATTCCTTTTGTACAATTCTATCCAAAACAGTGTCCTCCTAAGTGCTGTCAACTGCCTCTGCATTTTAATAGTATTGTTGCATAAGAGTACATTTTAGTGAAAGGCTTTTACCATGTCTACGTAATTGTTTACCATTATTTATTTATTTGTCTATTTATTTGTTTATTTTTGTTACCATCATTTTCTTTTTGTTTCTTCTAATATAGACATTACATTCCACATACACATGCTTTTTCTTTTTTTTTTTTTTTTTTTTACTTTCAGTTTAGTCTGTTACTTGTTGAAGCCCTAAACTACATAGCTACAAGTAACTGTGGGTTTGAGCCTATTACCCCATGGTATTTTAATGTAGTTAATACATTTTATTAAATGTATTTATTTATTATGTTATCTGACTTAAATCTTTTGCTTGTGCATCTTGCTGGCACCAGCTTGTTTACATTTACATTTTTTATGTCAGATCACCCAGCCTTATAGTATTATCCATTGACCACAGACCTGTGAGCTCACATTTTTCTTCATTCTCTCTTTTCCAGAAAGAGCTCAGTCTGCCCAGGAGAGGGAGCTTGTAAGTAAACATGACTCACACTTATTGATTTCCAGCGTTTATGATATGTGCGTTTTAAAAGCTGGGCTTTTAAACTAGTATTCATTTTACTGCATTTTTAAAATATGAAATGCAGTATTAATGCAGCCAATTTCAATGATTTATAAATGTGGATCTGCCGGCTTTGGCAGTAGCAAAAGAAATCTGAATGAATAGATACAGACATTATTATTGTTTATCTGTTTATTTTCTTTAGAAGTGTTTTCAATATTTGCTCAATATTTGATCAGCTATATGTAAATAGCTTTCCCAATTAGAGAGACAGAGGCAACTTATTTAAATGTTTTCCTGAAATGCTTGCAAAAGCACATGCTTGTTATGGCACCAGACCTGAAGCATGCTTTTCTGTTTATTCCCATTGGGTTTGATTTGGGCAGCATAATGCGGATGTCTGGTTGATTCACATTCATGTCATTTGAGGTGAACTCGTTTACAGATGGAGCATTATGTTGTTGTATCACTTGATAGTTTCCAGAAAAAACAGTGAAAAAAAGAAGCATTCCACAGTAGACGCTTAGCCTAGCATTGTTTTTAGCACTGTATCAAAAACATAGTATTTTTACAATGCTCGCCAAATTGGACTACTTTTCTTCCGTGCACGGGCACAAGCAAAGCCACAGTCTCAACAGCTAGGGTGGGGTTTCAGCATTCTAGTGAAAGATTCTGAAGATAAGTGTCAACACCTTATTCTCCTGAAGTGCCAGTAGCATTTTTTCTGTGTCACATCTTTAGCTAGAAGGGCTAGGAGGCCTTTCGTTAGTGGGCTGGGTTAATGGAAATTTTGCCATAAATATAACAAGTCAAAACTGTTACGTAAGAGTTTGGGGTTTTTGGAATTGGCCTGTTTTACAGACCTGTTTGGTCAACTTTTCTTTTCAGTGAACAGACAACAGTGTTTGAGGTTCATGGTATGTCACTTCAGTGTACCGAACTCTCCACATTCTCTTTTTCTCTTTTTCCAAAATGTCCATATGCTGATGAGGTGAAATATGCTGTGAGATATAGAATGATATAAAAAAAAGTGAAGAAATGGAACGAAAGAATGATCATGTATATAACAATATTTAAATTATTGTAATACCTGGTCTAAGACTGCTATAAGACGGATTGGATCTACGTAAGAAAATCCAAGTAATACTAGAATGCCATATTTCAGTAAGACTACTACAAACCACTCGACACTATGTAAAATGGGCATTTCTTGCTCCTGGGGGGGCCCCCCTTACAGTCGGAAAGTGCAATTTAATCTTTGAGCCACAATTAAGACACGTTTTTCTGGATAAGCTGAGAGATACAGAACCTTCAGTGAAAGTGAAAGAACATGGACTGACGTGGTAGAGTAATATTACTGAATTTACATGAATATATCTCTCTCGAGTATTATCCTGCTCACTTCTCCAGAGTTACATTGCAGTTAGCAGAGTGCTGAGCCAATGACAGTGAGACTATTCTCCCTATTACAGGCCAGTGGAGCATCAACATGATTTCAAGCCAAGGCAAAACTGCTAAATAGTGTTGCTTTAACCAACTTTGCCATGTCTAGAGATGGAAATCAAATTCAGAGGATTACTATCTTACTATCTTATTATTTTTCCACTGGGTTGTGTGAACCCATCTCTGCCTGGGTTTGCTCTGGATGGCATCATTCCTAGGTTCTGCGTAAGCTTGACTAGCCGAGCAGCTACAGGTCCACGGCAACACTTAGTCTTGGATTACGGCTGTCTCTGGGCAGTTCTCCCTTAGGCACAAATGGGATTCTAGCCTGCAGTCTGCCTTCCGGGAGAGCTGCCTGGCTCATAATTGCTCATGGCTAATAAAATGTGCCCACACTCATATATAATACTCAGCCCTAAATCATATTAATGCCCCGTGTAATGTATAATGGGTTGTGATCTAAGGCACTGTTTACACAGGGTTTTTTAAAACTGGATGTTTATCTATCCCTTGGCCAGATGGAGCTTGCTTTAACCTCTCCAAGATGTAGTCTGGCTCGTAGTTCTCTGGGAATCGGTCCAGAAAGAAGACTACAAGTAAACTGTTATGATCAGAGGGAGGATTGGCGGGCATCGTAGGCATGTGTTTCAGACGGAGCGTGTCCCAGGCGTAAACAGATCTTTGTATCTGTGTGCAGGGTTCACAAGCGCTCGGAAACATCTGATCATGTTTTGTGCCTCCTACACTGGCAGTGGTGAAGATACCATACCCATACAGAAGCAGACATATTTTTTTCAATGAACATTTAGGCTTTGACTCAAATGGTTCACTTCTCTCTTATTTGTATTGCACTACATAGGGAGGGACTGTTCAGTTTGCTAAGTAACGGTAGAAGCACAGATGAATTCGGACACTCCATCATCAACCTGTATCAGCGCTGGTCACATAAACACATGACTGGCCAAGCCATGTTTAAAGTACTGCACACACACACACTGAATTCTAAATTGTAATGCGTAAAGCCATTGTGCTGTTAATGGAGCAGCCTTTGACTGCTGTGTTGTTTAGCAACCTAAGCCTACTGTTAACAGAATGCATGGGAAAATATGTGAAATTCACAGCATCCAGTGGCTTGTGACTATCACCTTGGTTTCATTTCATTGCGCATTGTGTTGCTAAGCAACGAAGTGACTCGCAATGCATTTTGGTCCACATTCAGCTCATGTAGTAGCTACACTCTTCACTATTAATTTGTGCATTGCGGGAAATTATAGTGCCCACAATATTATAGTGCCTCAAATTCCAAAGCCAGCTCAAAACCTGCTTCATGTTGTGCTTTCAGCAGCTGGGATTTGAACCTGGATGTTTATTCACCATACTGCATGGATTGTCTTTCATATGGAGTTGAGCATCACTGACCTCTTTTGAATGAATGGTTTCACCACAGAACTGTGTTACTGAATCCACAGCTGTTGGACCAAGAGGCCAGTGACCGAAAGGCTGGTCTTGGCACACGCTGAGGTTTTTTCCCTCTTTAGTCACTAGTCATAACGTCTCTCAAACATGATTGTTATTGGATATTGCCAGACTGATATGATGGAAACATATCAGTCTAGATATTGAATAGCATGGGCTGTGCTTTCTGTGTGTTGTATTATTTGTATCTAGCTGTTTTAAGCTATAGGCTATTATTTTGAATTCTTTCATTTTCATTGCTTAAATGTTTATGGTGTTTCTAAAAACATAGGCTTGCCCATGGGTCTGTTATGTCTGTGTGCATCTGAAATAGGTCAGGCAGGTTAGTTTTCAACTGTTTATATTTAGCCCTTACTGCTGTCTATTTTTGTGGTGGCACTAATAACTTATGCTGGTGTTCAGTGTTGTGAAAAGAAACGAGCTGCTAGTGATTCTTTAGAAGCAGGAGTTCATGCCTATGATACGAGAAGGAACTTCTAGTACAGGACAGTGTAGCCCAACATGAACCAACTCCCAAATAAATAAATAAATAAGTCTTGTCAGGTAACCATGGTAACTCCAATGCTAGCCTACACTTGAATCACAATAGAAATAAAAAAAAAATAAAAAAAATAAAGATCAATAAAAATAAACAAAATAAACATTGAAAGCCCATCACGATAGTTTCTAGAAGTTGAGCCTACCGTTAACCTGTCTGGTGGGACATGAATGGTAAGTTTATGCAGGGGTACTCTGGTGCTCATGTAACCACTCCAGGTGCCGATATCACTACTAAAATCATATTTTTATTTTTATTTTTATTAGAATGATAGATATGGCAAAAATGTTAAATCATTGTGCCACATATTATTGTATCCTCAAGGACATATGATTCACCATATACTTACACATAGCAGTCAGACTTTTAAACTCAGTGACTGAAATAAACCACCTACCCCCACTACCCATAGCATTTTAATCTGTCTGCATCCTATTTATTTATTTACTTATTTATATATTCTATACTTCACTACCTCAGGACCTGCATGTTTCATGTGCTTTATAAGCTGTCTGCATATATGTCGCGACATGTTAAATTTCTAATTATCAATACCTACCTGTTACATATCTGTGCACCTTACACTCAATACCTTTACTCAGAATTGAGTCGTATTTATTGTTTTGTCATGTACGTTGCACTTTCTGCAGTCTGTCCTGTACTGTGGTGTTTTTGTTCTCATTTTGTTCCAAGTTGCACCCATACATAATTTCATTTCACTGTGTACTTGTACAGAGCTGAAATAACAATAAAAGCCTATTGGCTTAACGACTAGTAAAAATGCCCTAATAGTGTCACACAACTCAGAAATTGGTAACATTATTTGCACTTAAATGATTAATTAAGCTTTTTGTAATGGAACATGCAGTAGAGTTGGTCAGTGTTTTTTAAGTGCTGACAATATCCAATACATGCTCAACAACAACAAAAAAACACAGTGCATCACAGTAGCAAAGTTAATCTCTGTAATGGTACAATTTTGACATATTGCTTATCTCTATTCTTAATGTTGCATCATGGAAAGCCAGAAGATGTTTTCTTTTATATATAAGATGATATGAATCAGTCTTGGTGTGAAAGCTAAACTTGCAAGATGAATGTATAATTAAAATGTATAGTTCCCTGGTCCAGATCAAGGGAACTCAACTACAAAAATAAGAAAACTGTCCTCGGTGATTGAAATGAAGGTCTGATGGCCACATACTAGCTGGGAAGCTTCTATCCTTACTTTTTCTATCCTTACATTTTTCTTTCGCCTTCACACAAAAACCTTGTATCTCCAAAATTGCAACTTCACAGGCGGAGGACAAAAACCTTCTTATCTTTTAATAAAAGTCAATTCATTATGAAATTATGACACAATGTTAAAGAACAGCAGCTAGATTTACAGTATGTCAAAAAAATGTGAAACTGCAAAAATGAAGATACAAGGTGCAGTGATCTGTCTATTCAGACTGACTTTCAGAGAATATAGGCCAGCAAAGCCGTCAAAAGCAGCGCATTGCTGTCGATCCCATCCACTGGTGTGAAATTCTCATTCTTCACTAGCTTATTCATTCTGTCTTTGACAGATATTCATAGAATCTGAACCTGATTGAGAGCTGCATTGAATAAAACCAGCATGTTGGTCATTTATTCTTTTGTGATTATGACTTATGATTATGTCCAACGTGACTGCAGCACATGTGATGAATGTGCTTTTTGCAGTTGGGTTGATGGATGCCAATACATGAGCTGAAGTGGGTGTGAGAGGGAGAGAGAGACAAAGAGAACAGCAGTGAGTCAGTGGAGCAGTCAGATGGCTAGCTTCGGTCAACAGCATGGCGGATGATGTTAGGAACGCACTGAGCACGTATGGGCCCCCTGATGTGTTTGCTAAATGTCAATGAGGGGTGACTCATGGTGCCACATTGTGATGGAAGCTGTGTGATGGCTGTGGAATGGGTTTTTTAGTATTGGCCAAGCTTCTTGTAATGCAGAGGAGATGTGGCGTGAACATGGAGGAGCACCTTAGGCCTCAGTATATGTTCCTTTTCATCTTGTAGCTTCAGAAACAACCTCTTTAAAATCTAGAATACTTTTTTTCTTCAGAATTAATGTCATGTTTTTAGTACATAAACCCACTCAAACACCATAAACAGAACTCTGCACCATAAGTAGAAAGATATGAAATACAAAAAAAACATGTAGGATATGGTCTCCTTAATGGAGTTCTGACATACATTTTTGTCCTATTTCTTTTGGCCATAATAGGCCCCTTTTTTCTATCTGTCACAGTATGGCTCATGTGAGCGTAGGCCGCGCTGTCATTGAGGATTTCACGGCACTGTGACTTATTGGTGGAGCAAAAAGATTTAAAGCAGTTAATGAATGTAAATTTAAAGAGGCCAGGGTGGCTGTGACGTGTGGCCTGTAAATTCCCAGTGGAATGATTTCGAGGACTGACTGCTGATTACATCTCTCTCTCTCTCTCTCTCCCTCTCTCTCTCTCCCTCTCTCTCTCTCCCTCTCCCTCTCTCTCTCTCTCTCTCTCTCTCCCTCTCCCTCTCCCTCTCCCTCTCCCTCTCTCTCTCTCTCTCTCTCTCTCTCTCCCTCTCTCTCCCTCTCTCTCCCTCTCTCCTATAGCTCATGGTATGTTTGGTTGCTAATAGTGGTACAGCCAATGTGGGGGTTTTTGAATATTGATGCACTTAAGAGATGATCTTTTCAGGACCGAAAGGCTGATAAATGATAATATTGATATTGAATTGTTACTAAGAACCTGCAAAAATTCATAGAAGCATTAAACATATTCACATAGATCACCTCCTGAGTAATGTTTGATTACAGAATTAGTCAGTAAATTATATTATCGTGTTCCAGGTTCAGTTAAAAGTACCACATGTGAGCTTTACAGAGCCTTAGCCTATAGCTTCATTTTATTTGTGTCCCAGCATTCTTCATCAGACTGCAAATCTACTTTTACTCTGGTGTGTGTGTGTGTGTGTGTGTGTGTAGTGAATTGATAAGTTATTGGTGTTATGTTTGTGTAGCCATAATTAAGTGCAATCTTTTCTGTTGTATAAAATTTTGGAACTAATCATAGGTTAGAGTGATTGTACTGAAAGGTCACAGGTGAAAGTAGCAATTGGGATGAAGAATGCTTAGAATGCGATTTTACAAGCCTGTTCACAACCCTGTTATTTTGCCTCGTAAAGAAACCTGCAGTTTTTCATTTTATGGTGGGCTCATGAAAAAGGAAAAAAAGTTCTGCTCTTATTGGCTGATTTGTCACTGAGACAGTCCACAGTAGCATAGCATGGTCTGTAACAAAAACCTTTGTAATTAATTCCAATTCCTTATTGGATAGTGTTGCTGTCCTCTCTGGGTCCCTGTCCCTGAGCACCCAGCTAGCTTCATAGGCTAATTTCTCTAATGGGCTGGATGTAAAAAAAAAAAAATTGGTATGTAATTTAGGATGTAAATGGGGAAGCAAAAATAATGATTTAAGACTATTCTATAACAGTTTTGGGGTTTCCAAATTGGGTCATTTTACAGCTCTGTTTTGATTTTATAGGTTTTGCTTTTGAAAGAGGACACAACAGTGTGTAAGATTCACGGTTTGTCATTTCCATCTATCAAACTGGCATTATTCAACAATACCGAAATAATTAGTTTTCCATTCCAAAACACCTATAAATAAAGACATTTTATTTTTACATTTACATTTGTAAATACAAGACAAAACAGTAAAAAGGAGAAACTCCCAAGGCGTAGGTAAAAGAACAAAAGAGCATTCATTTCCATAATATCAGCACTTATTTTTGCTTTCATCAGCATGATTTTATGTATTGATTATTGGCCTCCTTCCACAAAGACCTGTAGGCAGCTGTGTTGCAACTATTCGACTTTTTAATCAGTTTTTCCACAAGTCAGCTCTCTTCTGCATCAATTTACACAGACCTTTTACAGAGAACTACAAAGGCTGATACCAACAAGCCCTTAAATGTTCTGTGATTATATATTCTATTTTACTGTATGGATTTATGGTATGTTTATGGTATCTACTGTATGGATTTATGGTATGGTTGCCAAGTTGCACAAAATACAGCAGGTCTATAATTTAATACCTAATATAGAAAACCTCTTTCTTCCTTCTAAAGCTGACTGTTTTTTGGTTAGTAAATGCCAGCCCCTATGGAGTGTTTTGGTAGCAACTACATGTTTTATGTGGATAAACAAATGCTTTTCAGATTATGAATTTTTCCATTCCATTTCAGCCAAAGAGTTCCCTGGCTCAGCTCCTCGCTGACATTTAATGAAGTGAGTTGGACAAAGTGAATGTTCTCCTTGTACAACATGAATGGGTGTCTGGGGTCCGGCCTAGTTCTGCAGGGCTGGCGAATAGGTGTTTAGCTGGGTTTCCGTCTCATGCTCCAGTTCTCCTCGCCGCACTCACCGTTTTTTGATCCCTTTTTATGTGTCATCATCAGTTGTGCATTCTCTTGCCAGTGCTGATACATAATTAATACTTTTCCTCAAACCGTGATCCAACAAGTGCTCTTTGACTTGATTAGGCTGAACAGGATCTATGTTGGGGATTCAGTTTATCGTGTTAAGTTTGTGTTAATGCTTTGTTTTAATAAAGTGTTCATGACGCTGACTTTAAAATGAGCAGTGAATGGGGTCAAACGGGGCTGATGGATGATGCTAATGAAGTCCCAACATGGCTTTCAAGGCTACAGAGAAGATGATTTAACATGTCTACAAGTGTTGCTTCATGTGTTAATGTTTTTGTTGGCATTTTCGAAGAGATCACACAACAAATCACCACTGGCTACTTAATAATGATTTTTATGTAGATTTTTTTGGTTGATTCTCCATTTTATTCCTTGGTATTCCTGTAACTTCTTGGACTATTTCTTGGTATTTCTCCTTTTGTTCATCTGACTTACTGTAAAGGGAAACAGTTAAGCACATTGTTTGGCTGGGTGGGTGGAGAGTTTGCAGGGTGGTTATTTGCTTAGCATGCGGTTTGAGTAGCATTTTAGCATTCAGCTCTTTTCCTCCAGTGCTGCTGTTCTGTTAGCAGGTCTTTCCCACAGTGTTTCCCCTTGCTCAATGGGATTAAGGTACCAGCCTCTATGCACCTTGACCTAAAATGGACTTAAAGCTTGTGCAGACTAGCACTACAGATCTAGAACAACAAATATCACGCTTCCGTGGCCAAGCGTCTGTGTCCGTTTCCTATTTCATAAAGGTACCTGCGAAAGGTTCTGAGGCATTTGTATGATTCGTTCTTGATAGTTTGACCACTCAATGGTCTGCAACCATTCCTAGCTTTATCTATATGTCACTGTTTGGTACTCTTGGTAGCCTGTCAAAAGGGGTAACCAAATCCAGCACAGATGGTATGGTTTGCTTGCATTCACATTTATGACATTTAGCAAACACTCTTATCTGCAGTGACTTACAAAAAAGAGCGCTCAGATGTCCACTCAGAAAATATCACTAGCCACTGTAAATAGACCTAGTGTACAAAGATACCCTTGAGGTCTTGAGGTGGAACACTGCCAGACACAGTCAGTGCTAATACCTAGCTACTAAGACATGCAGTACCTGATGTACATGGGCAGGATTAGTGTGCAGTTGTTTAATAGTGTTCAGCACGTTCAGTTGGTTTTTTTTTTGAAAGCGAGATCTTTTGGCAATTTAATAAAAAAAAAAAAAAAACCCTGGTCGGCCAGGGGAAGTGTGTCTCGCCACCTCAGTGCTAGGACAGAGGAAAGTCTAGATTGGTGTGGTTGATGTGGTGCAACAGAAAGCTCCATTACCTGCCAATGAGTTACCACACTATTAGAGAGACTAGTTTTCGATTCCCAGTGAGTCTGGGTGACTATGCTGTGCTACGCCAATAAGACTCCTAATGCTACATTGGCCCACCTCTGTAATGAGTAACCTCGTGAGTCGCTCTGGTTAAAGTCACCAGCTAAAACGACCATAAATGAGTTGAGAACTCCTGTCTTGGAGAGCCAGATTCCTGCTAGTTTTGTTCTTTTCCTGATCAAGCACACCTGGTTTAGCTCGTCTGCTAATTGCTAGGTTGAGTAGGTGTGTTAGAATAGTGGGGGTCAGTAAACCATGCTGGACCCTGATCAAGATGCTGGTATTCCATATGTCTTGAAGGATGGTGGGTCAAGCCAATCTGTACTTGAAACTTTAGAGATTAGGTAGGGATGTGTTGGTGTATTTGATACTTGATTCGCTGTGAGTGTGTGAATGTGAGAAAGACCCTGGTTTTAGGTGATCTCCAGTGCACTTCGTGGGACGTAAAAGACATCTCCTGGTCTGTTCGTTCAAATCTTCATTAATAGAACAAACAGTAGCCTCCTACACAAAGCCCTGCTGGACACTTGATCTTTATCTTACAGATAAAGGTTCCTACATGATTTGTGCCTTGGTGTGCAGTTCTAGGAACTCCTCGCTGGCTATAGAACCTGTAATATAACATGGACGTTCTAAGACATTATGAATATTATTACATCTCATTTTCTTTGACGAACCTTTCACAAAAAAATGGTTCTTCTATGGCAGCGCTCCAAAGATCAGTTCTTGTTTGGCGCCTTCATTCATAAGAGTGTAGGTGCAAGGCAGAGCTTTACAGAATCCATACTCTGTGTTCCACTCTGCTGACGTAAGGGTCTTCCACCGGCGGAGGAGGGGCAGGATCAGACGGTGCATGTTTGTGTTTGACAGAGGAGCGAGAGCAGGAGCGAGCTGTAGAGAGACAGAGAGAGAGAGAGAGAGAGGGGGGGGGGGGGGCTGTGCAGAAGGGGAGGGGAAAAGAGCCATTGTCCAGCCTCCTGAGCCCTCCACGGGCAGCTAGCTGACGGTCTCATCTGACAGCTTGTGGTGGAAGTTGAAGGACCGAAAACCCCCAAACCCCCCTACCCCCCCGTCGCTCCTTTCCACTCGACTCTGCTGTGAGTGGCTCGGAGCCTCGTTCCTCCGAAGCAGAGCCTGCCTTTTGGCTCTTTGTCAGAGCATGAAGGCTGTAGGGCAGGCATGCAAAGGGGGGAAAATATCATGTGCACAATAGAGCGAGCGAGTGCAGCGCAGCAGCCATGAAAGCCCAGCGAGAGAGGCTGAGGATTCCAGGGCTGACACTGGAGTGAGTATTTTCTCTATGGCTTTCCCTGTCTCTCCTCGTTTGTCTGCGTCGCTTTGCTTGATGGCAGTGGCGGACATCTTCATTTATGCGCAGTGTCCCTGCTGTCAACGTAAGCCGAGCAGCGCAGCGTTACCACAGTCCACAGCAGGCTTCTGCAGCATGTGTTAGGAGGTAAATACAGCCAGGCTAGCCGGTGCTAGTATAGCACCAGCCAGGGTATGCTGGCTCAAGATGTTGATAACAGTTCTGTGCTGGTCTGAGACCAGTTTTCGTGGTTCGTCGTATGGTAGAAGGCTTGAGCTTGGGTAGGGGTGACGCTGATCTTGGATCGGTGGGAAAGGGCAGTTGCCGGGGGTCCAAATTGGTCAGCCTGGGGCCAAGGTGACTGCAGCAGCTGTGCAACCTGCCAGCCTGCCTGTGTGTTTAGAGAAGGTGACGTATAGACAACATGCTGCTCCACAATTAACTCTGAGGCTTTACAAGAATGTCAATCTCATGAAAAGCCAGAATTGCCCTTCTGGAGACTCGGTTCAGTTCATTTAGTAGCACGGTCCACCATATCCCTGTAGCATCCGCAGCATAGCCCCTAATGCGAAACCAAGCTGTTAACCTCCTCGGTCACCATCTGAAGAAGACTGCGTTGTTTTGAGGAGCAGAGGTTTGGTTTTTGTCTGCAGAGGTCACTGGAGACGCAAGTTTATGTATGTGCTAGGCATGTTGCATCACAGCTAGTGTTGCTAAGGACACCATCCATGATCTGTGCTGATCTCCCAACACGTCGGTTCAGCACTTTCAGCTGACATGATTGATTTAATTTGCTCGTCAATAGACACATGGGCTCTGCACCACCAGGCGTCCATTTACAGATTCGGGCAAGGCCTTTATCAAAACAAACACACGTCACACTTTGGTGGTAAGATTGTGGAGGGCATGTTGCAATGTTTGTTTTTGAGCACTTGCTCTGTATTGTGTTACATAGCAAGTGAAGCTTTGAGATATATATATATTAGATTCTGACAAAGACCTGACCTAGCTCAGTCTCTTCGATGGTTCTGTGTTTGCTAATGTGACGTACTGGGTAGTGGTAGGTCGATAATTAAGTGACTACTTATTCCAGCATTGGAAACAGAGAAATGTCTATCAAATATAAACGTGTCAAAATGGTTCTTTGGAGTGATGCTACTAAAGAAGCACCTTTTGGTCCCTTGCAGATATTTTCAGTGGATGGTTCTTTGAAGGAATTCCACGTTTACAAGCTAACTTCTGTCTGCCGCCTCTGTAGCACACCTGTTACCATGGACAATAATTTAAACACATTGTGCTGGAAAAGAACAGAAAACCTGTTGACTTAAACGTACTGCCCATTGAATTTTTAATGTAAGTGTGGTTTGGATCGACGGGGTTTCCATTCTTGTCTATTGTAAGGACTTTGACAGGCAAATTCACTGGTTTTAGTAAGAGATCACACCAAGTCCATCTATCCGTTCGAAACATCTAGTCATGCCAAAAGGATCTGTTTAGTTCTGCAAAATATATGATCCACAAACATCAGTAGGATAAGTAGGGTAATATATTTTGCAGAACTAAAGTTACTCCAGAACTGTGGGTTCTCCTGGACTTGGGGTTTAGTAATTATTGCAGTGTAAATTGATTGTATGTCTTCATGACTGTATTTTGCTCTCATTGTAAGCTAAATGTTGTTGATTGGCCAACAGGCCGTTCTGGTGCTCTTAGTCTGAACCAACCTGAACTGTAATTCAGTCATTTTTAAAATCCTGTTGCTTGTGAGCAGTGTACCATTGGCTGCTGTAGCCATAATTGCACTTAGTGTGACTGCAGTTCCTGGAGAGCCCCCTTTGCCAATGGTATCAGATATCAATACTTTTCAAGGTATTGTATTGACATTTCAGTATCATTACAACACTGGAATTATCTGTTAAAGGTTCTTTAGGGAACTGAAGGTGGATCTTTTTCAGCATCATTGCAGATAATCATGTATGTAAAATACTTTGTATGTAGTAGGAGTATCATTAGGTCATAATTTAGGTCAGCCTCTGAGACCCGGTCTGAATGGATGGATGGAGAACTATGGGTGGAAATATAGATAATCTGTTGAGGAAGATTCCATTTTATTCTAACATTAGTTTAACAAAAGACCCATAGCTGTGCCTGCCTCCTTCCATAACACCATTTTCTGGCCTTTTCCTGGAAGGAATTGCTCATGCAGGAATCTGCTCTGTGGTAACGTCTGCCAGTTCCGCCATGTCTCGTGTGCTATTGGTGTGTGTGTGTGTGTGTGTGTGTTGGATAAACAGAAGCACGGTATGTCAATGTGTTCAGCATCAAAGACTTTGCATGACAGATGCTGTATGGGCCATGTGGTCGTGCTTACGGACAGACATTTATGAAACTCGATTTGACTTCCAGCCTCACTCCAAGAAGCCTGAGCCCGACTCCCACAAGCCCATGCAGCCCATGCAGTCCGCTACACGCCTTCCATTTTTGGAGGTAAGATCACGCTGCTTCTTTGACATAGCCATTTTGGGGGGTTTCGGGAGACGAAAGGGTCGTGTGAGGCTTTGCGCTCCGCCATGGAAGATTATGTCGATGTCACAAGTGTGGATTTTTGCGATCAGAAAAGCACCGGTTCTCTCTCTCATTATCAGTCTTTTTTTTTCTTTTTCTTTTTTGATTTAAATCCAAATCCTTTGTATGAGATTTGATAGGAAGGCTAAGTGTGCTTATATAATGTTCTTAGATTCAGCTCCCCTCCCCCAGCCCCCTTTTGGCGAGCTTCTCTTTCGCCCCTTTTAAAGTGCAAAATAGGATTTTGCAGCTGAATGTCTGCAATATTCAAATTCGCATGGGAAATCAGGTCAGTTCCAATCTCAGTGTGAACCGTTTAGAGTAGGGGTTCTAAAAGTCCCTGCTTTTTAAAATCGTGGAAGGGAGGAATATTTTGATGTTATTTGAAGTAAAGGTTGTATTTGGAGTTCAGCAAGTTTCTCAGCATCTTTAGAAGCCAGATAAAATGTGACTATGTTTGACATGAGATGTTTTAAAATTAAATTAATAAATGAAAACAAAATTGTTTGATTTCACAATGAATAGTGCTGGGCCAAACAAACTTTTGCAGGCTTTACATTGTCTATCTGTGGTGTTTCAGAACGCATAACCTTAACCACAGAACCCTTGACAGTGCCATAGAAAGCATTCACTGAGTACGTTAGCTTGTTCTTAGAAATGACTCGAGTACATCTAAATGTTATCCTAAGCAAAATCCATGCCTTGAAGGTTATAAAATGAGGCTAGCAAATGTATCACAAGGATTGTTTAACAGCTTACAGGCTGGTCTTTTATTAGACATTTTCATCAGTTACAGCTGCTATTTACTATTTTTTATTAATTTGTCATTTTTAAATTCAATTTAATTTGTAAATGTATTTGTAATGCCTTTTAAAATGTTTTTTTTAATACTTTACATTTTCTTTGCCCTTTGTATTTGTCTATGTATGTAAAGCACTGCCATTAATTGCCACTGTCTATCAGAGGTGCCATACCGATAAGCCTGCATTGCTTATAAATAGTGTGAAATAATGTGTGAATTTGTATGGGGCAAAAAAAATCTTGCCTAGACCTGGATTTATGTGCATGTTTACAACCCTGTTATTTTGCTGCAAAATTCAACATACTATTTTTCTTTTATGGTGGGCTCATAGAAAAAAAGTGCGAGCTTTGTTTTTAGCAATATAATGTAGATTTTTCATAATTACTTACCAGACTGGGGTGTTGAGACGGCATTTAGAGGACAACAAGCCAACTGGAGAGATTGTAGCCAGGTTAGCTTTTAGCCTAGCACAGTTCACTTCCTCAGCTTTTGCATCCTTCTTTACTGGGTTTGAGTTTTCTATCTACAGACACTGGCACAGGAGAACCTGCATTCATGAGGCCTAGCATGCGTAGCAACCAGTTTTTCTTTCACTGGCCTTAGTCTGGTGCTGATGGTTTAGGATTCACTGGGCTTTTCCTAGTGGGCTGGGTGTATTTTTGGGTGTGTTGCTTCTTTGAATATTGTAGGTAAAGGTATTCTAGGTATTTTGTGTGTGTGTGTGTGTGTGTATATATATATATATATATATATATATATATATATATATATATATATATATATATATATATATATATATATATATATATATAATATTGTGTGTGTGTGTGTGTGTGTGTGTGTTAGTTATACATTTAAAAAGCCTTTATTCTTTAGAGTCTAGATAAAGAAACAAATACATTTTATGGACAAAAGTTTTGGGACGACATCTCATTTACTTAATAGTTTATTGTCCTGCCTTTGTTGGAGTTATTGTCTCTACTGTCCAGGGAAGGCTTTTTTACTAGATTTTGGAGCATTGCTGTGAGGATTTGATTGTGTTCATTGTCAGGATGTTGGATATTAGTCAGGGTTTTGGATGATCACCACCCCACCTTATCACCAACTTTTCCCAAAAGTATTGGTTTGTTTTGCAGTAAAGAGACAGCAGTGTTTGAGGTTCACTATATGTCACTGAATTCTTGCCTAAGACAGCCACATTCACCATTTGTGCTCAAGGTACTAAACTACACAAAGATGAATAGTCTCCCATTCTAAAAACAATAATATCTAAAACTTCCCATTAAAAACAATAATATTAGAAATATATAAAATATATTTTTGTTTAAAATGATATAAACAATATATATATAACAAATATATATATATATAACAAAAATATATTTTTGTTTGTTTAAAATGTATTCCGTGGGTGGTAGCAGTGTAGAGATTGTGTAGATCAGTGACAGTCAGCCACAGACATTAAATGTTTCCTTTCTGATACTAATAGACTTAGCATAATGTGTAAGGTGTGTGGGGGTGTTATCATCCAAACAGTTCTCAGATAATGAATATTATACGGATGTAATGAGATGATTGATCAAACCTGTCATGCCTTAATGATATACCAACCCCTTATCGCACATTTTACACTGTGAATGTTTTACTACCTGTCCATTAATTTAAAAAGCTCCTCACTACATAGGCAATGATCCTCACTACTGAGATCTTAGGCAATGTCTAGCTTTCATGCAGGCATTTGAAAAGAAGTGTAGTGTGTTGCACTGCTTTTCAAGTGGCGGGGTGATGTGGGCACCTGAGCTGGTGCATTTAACCAGCAGTAACTGTATTTATTTCATATGTTAATACATTCCATATATTAACGATAAACATTATATTTAAGGACTTTTGTTAATGAAGTGTAGTGTTTTTTAAGGCTTATGAAAAACACTACATTCTTCAAAATAAAGGTGCTTCAAAAGGTTCTTGAGATGCCGTAGAACCACTTTTGGGTTAATAAGGAGTTGTTTGTTAATAAACACGGTTCTTATTGGTACCCAAAATGGTTCTTCGATGTATCACAAAAAACATTTTTAAGAGTGTGTATGTAGAGAAACAAATACACTGTATGGACAGAAGTATTGGGACAGCTGCTCATTGATTGTTTTTTCTGAAATCAAGATATAACTCCAACTTGTTGGAGTAACTGTCACTAGTGGGGAAACTAGTGGGGATTTTGAAACATTGCTGTGAAGATTTGATCGTGTTCACTGACTGGATCTTGGATCGGTCAGGACGTTGGATGATCATCACCCCACCTCATTCTAGAAGCACGATTATTCCAGAGAACACTGCTCCACAGCTAAATGCTGGGCGGGGCTTTATACCCCTCTAAGCCTATGCCTGTCATTATGCTTGGTCCCAATAAGTTCAGGTTTAGCTGCAGTAGTTTTCTAGACAAGCTGTTCAACATACAGTGGCTGAAAGCATTCATTAGAAGGGGTGTTCACCAAAATAAATAGAAATGAATGAATAATTCAATTCAATAATTAAAATACTCTGGCCAGCACAAATGATAATGACTTATTGCTTCAGATCATGACTTGGTGACCTGCCCCAGAATCTGTCTCTCTCTCTCTTTCTCCCCCTCGTCTTTGTTCCTCAAGTATGTATCTTTGGACTTGCAAATGAAATGGGTCATTGAGCTTGGGGTGTTTTGTATTCAAAGCAGTCTGATTAGTTCAGGTATACACATAATGACCTGCTCCCCGTGAGCTTTGATGCTGGAATGACGGATTACCAGACCTGTTATTAGAAGATCACAACTGACCTGAAGCCTGTTTTAGACAGATTGAACATACTTACGAAGAAGAACTGTGATTTCTCAGGAAGACTAAGCTGTTACGAGGGTGGGAGATTAGACGTAATCTCTTATTGACTCGTGAGTTTTACATCCCATCTAAGCAGACGGATGATTATGACTCTGTACTTTCACCATCATGCTGAGGCAAATGACAATTCACAAGACCTCGGTCTGTGGTAGCACTAGTTTTTTTTTTATTTTTGTAAGTCAATACTGAATACAAGGTCCAAATGACAGGTGCAGCAGATACAGATACTGCTGGTCTCACAGATAAAGGTCTCTCAGCTGTGTCGTTTGTTAGCGGCGTTTACATTAACCCTTTAAAACCAGAACCATCAAATCATTGCCAGAAAAAAAAAATTCTCTAAGACTGCAGTGTTGACCATTTAAACAAAAAGGAATTAAATTATAATTGACATATTTGGCTTTTATTGTGTGTTGCATTTTACAAATATTATATTTGAATTTGTTGCTCAAAGCAGGTCTATTTATTTTTACAAAGTGAAACATGTAGAACGCAAAATTGTGTAATCTTGTGTGTTTCCATTAAAATTTTACTCAAGTCAAACTTTGAGATGTATTTTATGGTGCATGCAGTGCAAAGATAATCCTCTAGGGGACAATGGGTTTCATTTTTTTTATTATATTTTATGTATGTAATTAATTATTTACATTATTTAGTTTACTGTGTGTGTGTGTGTGTGTGTGTGTGTGTGTGTGTGTGTGTGTGTGTGTGTGTATACACACACATATTTGTGTGTATGTTAAGGTTATTAATTATTGAACATAATTATGGAATTATACTGATTGTGTTCAGAGGTCTCAAAAACTGAAACATTAATGAAATTATACACTTAGCTTTAGCAGTAATGTGCATTATTTTATCATTTATGGACGTTTGAGCCTTTTTAACTGCTGTTAAATAGCTATAAATAGCTATAAATAGCTCTCAATTATGTCTAGACTATATTTTTTATTTTACAGTGGAAAGCTGTGTTAACCCGGTGTAGTTGAATGATGAGAGTTTGGTATAAGTGATTAGTGTGAATCTTAAAACCTGGCATAACTAGGCTGTAAAATGGGCCAATTTCCAAACCCTGATACTGTTACTCCCTCAAAAATAAATGCGTCAACGTCTACCAAACTGGAGCTAAACACACGTCAGAAGAGAAAGTACTGTCTTTCCTTCTGGTAAGACTTGAGAAAAAATAGAAGCAAGAATACCAAGTTCAAAGCTAACCTGAGATAAATCTCAGCTAGCTACTTGCACATTGAGCCAAGAGGATTTACAACACTATACGATAATACTCAGAAATAGAACAAAAAAAAAAAACACTGTATGGACAAAAGTATTGGGACACCTGCTCATTATTTTTTTTTCTGAAATCAAGGCAAGGAAATATGGTGCCCATAGGTTCATGTTTATCTGCTCCAAGAGACCTATTGGTTCTATTGGCAGTACTTCTCTACAGGGACTAGGCAAGCCGTAAATGTGCACATCTGTGTCCGCACTGATGGGTGCACCTTAAAGTGGCTAAATGTATTCATTAGAAGGGGTGTCCAGTCCACAAACATCTGTACATATAGTGTAAGTACAGGGTTTTTCTTAGTGGTAAAAAAAAATGCTATCCTATGTAGCCTAGTTCCAGTGAGCCCGTTATGGTGGTGTAAACCAGCCAATAAAAGCAGAGCCGAATGTAAAAACACATACTATTTGTAAATGACAGACTGACTTGAAGTATTCAGTGAATGCACTCCCCAGCACCTTCACAAAGATCTACCGGCTTACCTCATATCTTTTACTACCGGCAGAATGAGCAGTCGAGTTTTATAGACTGTGACTCAGGACTTGTTTGAATGAAGTCATCAAGGCAATGCTCTGATGTAACCTGTAAGTCAGTGAGCTATTTGCCTGATTCAGATCTCTACTGGTGCCTTTGATTCACCCTCTCTTAATGGGAGCAGTATAAACGGAGCACACCCAATTCTAGAGCACATGCTGCCACAACGGACCCTTTGGGACCCAGCAAGCGAATAAAGAGGTCAGGCCTGATTTGTTCCTAACGTCAGCAAAGTTTTTGAATCAAGATCTCATAAGTCACTGGCCTAGCAGAAAGAAGATAAGGGTGACGCTATCATGAGGCCCAGGCTGGATGATTATTTTTTTTTTGTGCGTGGACTTTGGCCTCCATGTTAGGAGAGTGGGTGTGTGCGTGCGTCTGGTAATCACCCTGTGCTTCTTGGTTGTATTAACGTCTTTGGCATTCCCTGTGCAACCTGGTTAGCATTAGCTGTCGCTTGCTTTGTCAGGTGAGTCTGCGCTGTGTAACAGGATCCTGGCTGAGGTCATTGTTGACGCCTTGTTCTCTCAGGCTTGTGGCTGCATGCCTCCCGGCCCCATGGCCCCACTAGTTTTGGCCTGCTTTGACTCTGGCTCCAGCAGGCTGCAGCTTTTCTCTTCGTTCAGCAGCTAATTGTCAGGTCCAGGGTGGCCTCGTCCCACCCCAGACTTCATCTGTCGTCTGTCAGGGAGGTCGGGACACTCTTGAGGCCTCATTGCCAAACCACCAGATTGGAGAGCAGAAGAAAGGAGGGGATCAAAGGTGCTGGAGTGGAAGGGAGGCGGTGTTTTTCACTCGGGCAAGTCCGATTAAAGACAACAGAGCGGGTGGACAATAAGGGAGGACTCTGACCTCTTTGGGTAGAGATAACCATTGAAAAGCTGGAGATTTCCATTTCAAACAAGGCTTCCGAGTGGCGTTGGAGAAGGGCCAGTCTGGGGAATACATTCACTGGGCGACGTCTGCTGATGATGCAGTGCCGCTCGCTCTGACTCACTCGCCCCTCCTTCCCTCCCCTCCCTTCACTCCAGTCCTCCCCCCCAGCTCAGGATGTGAAGTGGTAGATGCCTGTTACATGATATGGAGAATGTTTGAGCTCATTGAGGGTATGGGATAGAAGCAGAGCTGCAAGACTTGGAACCGGTCCTGTCCTTTTGTCTCTGCGGAAAACCGTCCATGTGAGGGACTTTCATGCTCATGGCTTGAACAGGGAAGTGGTGCAGGGAAGCTTTTTTTTTTTTTTACCCCCCCCACATCACATCACATCAAAGGACACGCCACCCCATCTGACAATCTCGTATTTGCTGTAGCTGCCTACAGATGTGCCTGGACAGATCTCTGCGAGCTCGGAATGTTGCTACCTTGCTGTCGTGTTAAGGGAACTAGCCGGGACTTTAGTGGTGGATACGTACTTGCCCATGCAAAGGCAGGCATTTTTTCTATGTTGTTGTTTTGTCCTCACCTAGTTTTCTGAGGCAGACACTTCAGTTCTTCTTGGTGGCATGACTTTGAGACCATGTCCGACTCCAGTTTGTGGACCGTCCTGTCCAACTTTTCCATGCCGCACTTTCTTAGTGGATCCGGACTCCGGCGGTCAAAAAGGTAACCAAGGGAATGGAGTGTGAGTGCCGTGAGAGTTTGAGGTCACAGATCAAGAACAATGCCATTAGATGGGCGCTACTTTTTGCCATTGTGTTGAATTTCCTCTGAGTGCATGGTGAGGAGCTTTCGATTGTAATCAAGGCATCATTGTTGGTCCACACAGCGTGTACAAAAGGTGTTTACATCTGCAGTGTAATTATCTCGCATCTGTAGTTAAGAACTGAATGTAACCGTGGGTAAGGAAAGCTGATTGTTCGTGATATCCGTTCTCTTGTTGGCAAGTCACGGTAGCTTATTGCCAGCAACGCAGACTTAAATGACATTTATTGTTTGGAAGGACGTTGGTAGAATGCAGTAGAAATAGCCTGAATTTTTACATGAGAATGGAGACCCTAGAAGGTTTTAGAAGCTGGATCCAGTACAATTGGTACTCCTTTCAGTTTTGCTGTTTTAATCTGTGGAATGACCCTTTTTCCTAGTACAGAGGTGTGCTATGTAAGTGTGGTAGTCTACAGCAGAGTGTCTTTGTGTATACATAACACACGTCCATGACCAGGATATCGAATGCATTCAACACTCTTAAAAATAAGGGTTGTACAGTAGGTTATTTGAGCGATGCCATAGAAGAACTACAGTTTATTCCATGAAGAACAATGGCTGCAAAAGCGATGTGAGAGTGTGAGCTTTTCAGTTGGTGTAAAGGTCTTTTGCCAACTTTAAGGTTCACTCAAACATGGTATCTTGTGGGGCTAAATGGGGTTCTTTTATTAAATAAGTCAAAGAATCTGTTGTAGCACCTTTATTTTTAAGAATTCTCAACAGAATTAGATTAATGAGCTCCTCACTACACTCTGCAGTTGCTGCTTGTGATGCCGCCTACTCTTTTATTTGGTAGCTTTCATAGCTTCTTTCAGCAAATACCCTATATGGACTATTGTAAAATTATTGGGACACCTGCTCACTCATTATTTCTTCCGAAATCATGGATATTTGGGGATAAAAGTGCTTACTGCTATTGTTGAAGTAACTGTCTCTATTGTCCAGGAAAAGCTTTCTGCTAGGGATTGGAGCATTGCTGTAAGTATCATAATGCATTCAGGGATGAGCGTTAGTGAGGGCTGGATGTTAGATGATCACCACCCTACCTCATCCTCAACTCTCCAGCTCATCAAAAGTATTGGATACGCAGACTGAAGACCCACCTCTTCAGAGAGTACTTGGACGAATGGTTCTATGTTCACCTTATTGTATTGTGTTTAGTAGAGTCTAAGCTTAGAGGTATCTTTTGAATTATTGGTCTATTCGAACTAGCTGAGGTTTTTCTTGGGTAAGTCGCTCTGGATAAGAGCGTCTGCTAAATGCCGAAAATGTAAATGTAATGGAGCGCCTTCATGCCAGAGAATGTACACAGTGAACACAGTTCCACAGCTCCACAGCTCAATGCTGGGGGCTTTATACCCCTCTAGCCCACACCTGTCAATAGGCATGCTGCTCCAGGGAGTATTCTAGTGAGAGTATTTCTCTCCAGGGACTATAAAAGTAGTATGTTTTCGTTTGCGCATCTGTGTCAGCAATAGGTCCAACATAAAGTAGCTGAATTCATTCAATGTCCACAAACATTTGGACATCCAGTGAAACATCTGCCTTGTAAAAGAATTGATTTCCCTTCATTGAAGCTACGTCATAGTTCTTCTAGCAGTATCAGGACTGTCCTCGGGAGTGATCTCCATCACCTGATTCTCTTTCTCCAGCCTCTCAGTGTGGGGAGGGGGGGGGTCAGTCTTTCAACTGTCATCAGTTCACTTGAGCCTCCTCTCTAAAATGGAGAGAAAATGGAGTGTGTCTTTCAGTTGACACAAGATTAGATAAGAGAAACCTGAGGCTGGTGTAAAGTCGTTTTCTAAATGAGGCTGTTTTTGTCAGTCTTTTGTAAATACAAGCGCAGGGAAATGAAATGGGTTCTGTGTCTTTGTTAAATGGAGAAAATGGTCTGGTGCAGGCTCTCAAGTTTGCTAAAAGGCTTGTGTGTATTCTGTGGTGATTGTAAATGTGAGGCCACTAAGCTTTTGCTGATAAGTTTTACACTGTATTCAGCATTCATGGGTTTAACATACTAGGTTGTCTATCTAATATTAACAGCATAAGACCGTGCTAGAGCCACTGTGAGAAGTATACCTAGCGTAAAAGGTTTTAACAGATATTATGGTGGGTTTTTGGCCCCTCCAGGTACAACGGGCGGTTTAACATTTTACCGCAAACGTGAGCAATGTCATTTTGGCAGTCAGCTGTAGGTGGCACCATGGAGCATTAGCTGGAGACTAATGGGGCTTAATCTCCCCGTGTGTGGAGCCCATATAAATAGCTGTGGTAAATCTGATCCTCTTTCACTGAGCACCTGTGAACCACATTTGACATACCTGCTGGAATAATACATGTTTTGTGTATTTGCTGGGACTTTCATCCTCATCAGGTTAACCTTGCTACACAGAAAGAGAAAGAAAGTGTGAAAGATGATACTAAGGTTCTTACCTGTAAATATTATGATATTGGTTTTTATATGCTATGTGATTTAAGCCATGTCACGTCAAAGGGGTGAAAAGTTTGAAAGGAGGGGGGGTCTTATTTTCTGGCTAAAAGTCTGTGGGCAAAATGGAAAATTAGCTAAACTATTTAAACACTTGTCACATAACTAGTCTTAGCAACTTCAGAAACTTTCAGAATTTTACTTACAGTGAATGGCAGCACTCAAATACAACCGTTATAAAGGATGGTTGAGCATATCAGCCGATATAGATACATTTATAGAGACATATTATTGATATTAGCAAAGATAGCAGCAATAATAGTTATGTTTTAGTCCATTTTTTATTTTAACACTGTGAAAGAATTAGAATTTTAGAATTGAACCCTCTATTTTTGATACTAAGGTTCTTACCTGTAAATATTATGATATTGGTTTTTATATGCTATGTGATTTAAGCCATGTCATGTCAAATGGGTGAAGAGTTTGAAGGGGGGGGGTCTTATTTTCTGGCTACACCTGTGAAGTCTGTGGGCAAAAGTCCCAACTTTACATTCTTCTTTCTGTGTTACATCACTCAAAGCCATTGAAGTCGATCTGGATAAGAGCACCAGCTAGATATTGTAGTTATTATTTTATTGATTGCACATCTGACACTCAGGAATCATGAAACTGCTTCTCCATGACCTTAGTTGTATTTCTACAGTCACACATATAAGAAAGGTGTCCTCGGAAACGGGGTTATGCTAAACTGTGCATAGTACTATGATCTGTTAACCATCTGGATGCTCCAAGGCTATCATTGAGCTGAATATTAGACCCATCCAGATGTTTGTCAGTCATGGGTGATGTGCACTCGATGAGTGGACATCTGATTGGTGTAGAGACTGAATAACTAGACTTGACTAGACTAGCCCAGAGGTCTGAGATGCTAGCTACTTCAAAATACAGGTTTCTTCCATCTGCTACAATTGAACAGTGAATAAACAACAATTATTATTTTTTTTTTTTAAACAGAAAATCTACATTGCTTTACAGCTAAGCAGTGAGTGAATTTTTAGAGAGCTTTGGATCTCCATGGTAAAAGACGATTTACAGCAGGTTTCTACGCCACATGTGTCCAAAGACATTAAACAATATTTAAGGGATGACTGTTCAAGTCATCAGCGACATGGACGTCTTTAGAGGGTTAAGAGGCTATCTGTGCTAGCTCACACCAAATTGGTTTGAGCTTAATTTACCTCAGTTCGTCCATGGGTTGTGCAGTGTTGTCGGTCTAAATGACTGGAGATGATATAACTGCTTTTCCATCTCTTTCTTTAAGAAGGATGATTATTTTTGATAGAAACAAAAGGACAATGAAAACCTGCTATTATTTTCCATCCCTTAAACCTGTTTAAAGGCCTGAGATATATGTGTGTATATATTCTTTCCTAATGAATCTATCCTTTCTAGTTTACGTGTAGTAACATAGCCATGAGATTTATATTTAGCTTTGGACAGAAAGCCTCAGAGAAGCAGAAATGTGAGCATGCTGGCAGTATTTATTTGGTGAGAGTGATTTAGGTGCATACACTTAATTTAATACTGTGTGAGAGAGCTTTGGGGATTGTTGAATAACTATTAAGAAAGGACATGATGTAAAACAAGAATGTACAAACCCATTATAACACACTGATGGTGTAAAGTGCTTCCAGCCATTCACACTGGGGGAAGGGGAAGCCTCTCTAGAAATGTTGCTTGTTTTAACAGGGGTTACACTTAACATTCTTCTCCAGTGCAACAAATCCGGAGTGTTGTGTTGGATTGGGGATGCTTTAATGGAAAATTAGCTAAACTATTTAAACACTTGTCACATAACTAGTCTTAGCAACTTCAGAAACTTTCAGAATTTTACTTACAGTGAATGGCAGCACTCAAATACAACCATTATAAAGGATGGTTGAGCATATCAGCCGATATAGATACATTTATAGAGACATATTATTGATATTAGCAAAGATAGCAGCAATAATAGTTATGTTTTAGTCCATTTTTTATTTT
This sequence comes from Salminus brasiliensis, assembly GCF_030463535.1. Lineage (NCBI taxonomy): Eukaryota > Metazoa > Chordata > Actinopteri > Characiformes > Bryconidae > Salminus > Salminus brasiliensis. Next base: position 15,601,522 of record NC_132878.1, read on the forward strand.
AACACTGTGGCAAGGATTCGAACTTCCATTGGACAAGCCTACACAGTTGCAGCACTCAGAAGTCTGGTTAGTAATGACCTGCTAGTGTCAGAACGGCCAAAATGTATTGATTTCATACTCGTATGTCAGAATTTGGAGTCAGATTTGTTTTGATTAGCTGATACAATATGATTGCAGTATATATGGCATTTTTTTTAAATTGCGTATATAACCCTTGCAACTAGAGGTGTACGAAAATATCAATATTTCAAAGGATTGTGATATTATGTTGTGCAATACTGTATCATTTTTCAAACACCATATGGGTTTAAATGAATTGTTTATATTCAGAGATTGGTGGCAGACAGTGGTTCATGGTTCTGTGTTATGTTTAAACCCCAAGCTTTAGACCCCGGTGTCTTCAGATCCAACTGTTAAAAAGTCTACTTTTCTTTAATTCAGTTTTACGTACATGGTGTGTTTCACATGGTGTGACACATGGTGTGTCAGTTTTTGTGAAATTCAAAAAAAAAAAAAATACAATATACAATATCAATGTCTTGCTTACAGTATAGCAATATATCGCATTTTAAATCACAACCCCACAGCCCTAAGTGCATTCTTACTTAGCATGTCCTTTTTTTCCCCAGACATGTCTTTTTCTTTGGGATGTGCTAAAATGCGTCCAGTTGGGATTTCTAAATGAAATATAATGTCCAGGATTCTGTGTTGATTTAAGTCCTGTCTTTTTGCTGCCATGATTGGTCTATATGTATATAGTCAAGCTGCTTCTCAACACAGCTTATGTACCACTGGCTAAAAATGGCTAATCCAAATGAAAATAAACGCAAATTAGTTATAGAAAAATGCTGTGGTTTTGTCCTAGTGGCACCAAGTGGAGCAGATATTCTGAAAGAGGCAAAAGTACTGAATCAATAATCAATTCAACCACACACAGTTACAGGTTTATTGGCATAAAATAAAATTATGTAAAAGGTAACAACACAAAATACTTTTTAGACCCAAGTTGCGATTAAATGATTATTATTGGACCATATAGGTTATTAAGGCTGTTTATTAGTTTTGGTAATTGAGATCATGTTTATGTATTAATGTTCATTAACTGTGTGATTTTTGTGGTCTTTAAATCCCTACTACCCACATACACACACACTGCCATAGTTCTACAGCTTCGGCCTACTTGAAACTTCCCAGCCGCTACGTCCTTACCATGTTGGACGCCTAGGTCCCCAGTGTCCCCTTTTTTGAACACCAAAAGATGGTCACCCCTTAATGCAGAACCTAGTGTTATAGCTGCATTAAGGAGACACTGAAATCTCCTCAAAGCTGTTCTGTGTTACCTGTGTGACATTTGAAAGTTCTCTGGCAGGTCCTCCACCCTGTATTAGCACTAATACGAGAACCACAAGGACTGCGCAATGTCATTTGTTTAGCCTGCCAGCTCTCAGTTCGTGTCAGGGTTGGAGAAATGCCCTGAATGTGCACCTGGCCAGAGCCTCGTGCTCTGAAACCTTCTACAGTTTCTCACACTCTCTTTCACTAATGCACTGGATCAGATACCACTTCCTTCCTGACATCATATGGATTTTTTTTTCTTCACATGGTTTTATCTGAATATGCACAAAATAAATAAATAAGTCTGTTCTTTTAGCCTTTGATCATGTCTTTGCATCTCCTGTGGTTTTGTCCTGGTGCATACATTATTTTTTCCCCCTTGCTCGTAATCCTACGCACTCATTCTGACAGGGCCGATTCACAGGGGATTTATGAGCTGCTTTCAAACATATTTTTGAATCACTCTCATGGCCATGTCCTTGGTTTAGGAGATCAGGTCTGCTTTTGAGAGCTTTTAAGCCAGGTATGTGTTACTGGGTTAGTTTGTCTCAGTCTTGTTCTCTGCAGTCATAAAGACTCCCCCCAAAATTTGTTGTGAACAACCCTACTCATGAGATGTTTAAATAGTCGGAGCAGTGGCTTCGTCAGCATGCACACTCGCTCCTTGTTTGAGTATGGAGGGCACTGCAGGCTCATTAAGCCAGGGAACTAAGAGGATCTATTTGATGAGCTGTAATCGTCCTGTTGGTTAACCACGCAGTGGTTTTACAAAGTGGAAGGCACCTGGAAAGGCCAGCACCTTCTCTGTCGGGAACTTCTCACTGTTTTCTTGAAGATGTCGGCATAAACTTAGAGACGAATGTGGTCTAGCCTGGAAGATGCGTACCTGGCAACGTTAATGAGGTATCTTAACAGGACTAAATGGTACAGCTCATGGAGAAGATCAGGAAGACGGTATGTAAACACAATTATTAGCAAACCTAATGCCTTCTAGTGCATTTAGGCCCAAGCTCATGCAAATGATGTACAGTCGTGTTCATGTGATTTGTAGCATGAATCTTGTCTGCATGTCTGGTCAGGGTGAGGTAGAGCTAGAGCTGTCACAATACAGTATATGTTATTGTATCGTGATAAATTTTATCATGATAACAATATCCTTTCTAAGCATATCGAGGGTACTGTTAATGCTTTATAAACACGGTAGCTGCAGGTTTCATTACAAACAGTGTGATTAGACTGGTTTTATTAGATAGAGATATTTAATAAAAACCACTGTGTTCAGTACAGCAGAGTATCTGAACAGTAGTTTTTCTTTTCGCTACTGTTGTAATTAGTGTGTGATTACATGTATCGTGAAAATATTGTGATTTTATTACCATATCGCCCAGCCCTAGGATAAGGGGTGGCTGTTGTTGTGTATATAGCTTATTTAGAAACTAGATAGACGGTTTTGGCCTTTCTAGGCAGCTTGTCCCTTTAAATAATTGTCATAAAATGCTGCATTGCTACACACAAGCAGTAGAAACCACAATCAATTAACATTAATAATAACATCAGCAGTGCTGAAGGTTAAGATGCTAAATTATTTACACTGCTACACTATTAAGAGCTGCTTTAAGTTTTGCTTTAGTTTCCTTATGTCCCTTATTTTAATAGTTTATATGTTGAGGGGCATGTAATTTATTTTAATGTGCACTTAATGTGTAAAAAGAAAAAAAAAAAACAATAAATGTGTTGGCTTTATTACTGAATTAGCAGTTTCAGCAATATGCCTGTGATATAATCTTTACTGAAGTGCATACTACTAAACAACTAGTGTGTTTTTCCCTCATGACATTGCTCACTTATTACATGTTATTTATATGGTACAGTACTTTCACCTGCTCATTCATTGTTCTTCTGGAATCAAGAGTATCCAGGTTTATCCTGCTTTTATCCTGCTTTTGTTGGAGTAGCTGTCTGTCCTGCTCAAGGAAGGCGCTCTACTAGATTTTGCAGCGTTGAAGTTGCATTAGTGAGGCTGGGATGACTCTAGCCCCCAACTCCCCAACTTATCCCAGAAGTATTAGATAGGGCACAATTATTCCAGAGAACACAGATCCACTGCTTTACAGCACTATACTGAGGGTTTGGACACCATTAAGCATGGTGCCAATGGGTTCATGTTTGTGATCCAGAGAGTTCTATTCTTTTGGCAGTACTTCTCTACAGGGACTAGACGAGCTGTGTTTGTTTTGTGCATTTGCACATCTGTGTCCGCAATGCGTGCTGCTTAAAGTAGCTGAATGCATTCATTAAAAAAGGTGTCCACAAACATTTGGGCATATAATGCTGGCAAATAGGACGCTCATGATTACATGTAGCGGCGATGTGCATATCTTTTTAGATATGTACTGTTTTCTTGTTCTGTGAAAAAGCTGAAGACCGTGGACTACAGCAAGCTGAAGGGATGCCAAAACTTTTGCATGCTGATGTAAATTTAAGAAAACGTCCTTTTTAAGAATGGACGATTTAGTTTTTTTCCATAAAGAGCTGAGATTGAACTTCCTATCAGGCAGATGTTGACATTCCCCTTCTGCTGTTTGTTTTTCTAGCTGCAGGACGAGCAACAGAAAGAGTCTGATAGGGAGTGGACAGTCGTCAGCCCTTCCTCGACCACACTCGCCCCTTTCGTCACATACAGGTAACGAACTTTGCGTTTGTTTGCGTGGTTTCTTGTGCGCATCCGTGTTTGCTTTTCTGAAAGCTTTTTGCATTACTCATTACGATGAGAGAGTAACTACTGATCCCAACCAGTAACCAGTGCTGATCCCAAGGAGTAGCGTGTGTTGTTCTGAATCAAAGGAAGAAAAGACAGTGTAAAAGAGTGAAAGGGCAGAGTCTGAGGAGCTAGTCATATATGATTCATTCACTGCCCCCAGGATCCTCCTCTGTCTGCGGCTCCAGACAGCTGGCAGACCTTTTGTGATGTCGGTCACAAGATAGTTTAAAGCAGAGGTGGCAAGAGTACTGAAATGTCTACCTAACAATGAGTAGTTCAGTAGTGTAGTGCTATATGACTAGAATACCAGTATGTAAACTACATAAACCTATTAGCTTACCTTGGATATTAGTTGACATTAGCTAAATGAGCTAGTTAGCACACAAGCTTAATAGAGCTGTTTATTATTCTAAAATGCTATAAAATATAAGGGACATTTACAAAGAGTTTTATAGGGGGCTCATACTACATTCATTTTGTGTTTTATGTGTGTCCTTAAGGTCCAATTACAATGTTTGTTTGGCTTTATTTAATCATAATTCTCTCGTCCCCCTTAGAATTAAACAGGCTGTTTGTGCAACTGTGCCCTCAAGATGGATATACAATTAATGAGCTTGTTCTGATTTTGTAAAGCTGAAATTAGTTAATTGTTTCCTCGTAATGGAAGCGAAGTTAAAATAGTAAAACATTGTGTTATGATTCAGTAACAATTATTGAAATAAATATACAATCATTTAATTGTTTTATATGTTTAAGTGTGGATGAGCTGAATTGACCATATACTAAAAAAATACTAAAAATTCTAAGTGTCTTGGGTTATTGTATGTGTGTATATGTATGTGTGTATGTGTATATATATATATATATATATATATATATATATATATATATACATACACACACACACACACACACACACACACACACACATACATATATGTATTAGTTATTATATTTAACCCCAGTCTCAGTTGTGTACTAGAATCCCTACATACTGAAAGTCCCCTGGCATTCTCCGTAGAGAGATCAACCACAGCTTGCCGGAGCTCTATTGTCAAATCTAAGCCTGGCCTCTAATCACAAAATGAGTAAATTGGGTCAAGCCTGCCATGTCGGTTGCATACACTGCTGCGAACAAAGCAAATATCTTCCTTTATGTTTGCATCCCAGTAAATGAATCAAACCCTAATGACCGAATATCAGCCATCAGCCTAGACTTTCACGACTCGCAAGCTCCTCTTTATCACTGCGGGGGTACCATTGTGCCTCTTGTTTAATTAACTCTTAACCCTCGCCCATATCCAGAGGAGTTAATTATCTGTAATTAATGTTGGTGAGAGGGCTGTTTTCTTGTGCACTGGTCCCAGTCACTGGCATTTGGGATCTCTCTACAAACACATCCACATACGTGTGAATGCACCATTTCTCTCTGATTGGCCGCCATTGCCAGAAGCAAGCCCCAGAAACAGTGGGGCTCACTAATAAGTGGATGGTGGCCATATGGAAGGAGGGAAAGTATGAAGGCCTTTGGGGTGCCGCACGAGCTGGAGTGTAGATGCTGATGCTTCAAGCGCTACAGCAGGAACTTGAAGGTCAAAACGGCTCTGTCTCAGACAAGAAAGGCAGTCTTGTGTGTTGGAACCATGAAAGGTTTTCAGCCATCAACCATTTTCTTTCTTCTTCATTTTCTCTCTTTTTCTTCAATAATTCCTGCCTGGGCTCTGCAGCAGCAGCAGCTCCTCCACCGCTCTTCAGACAATTTCTGAAGTCTGTGTCTTTAAAAAGGCTTGTGCAGCTTTCTATCTTCTTTCTATGACTATATTTAGTCTGTCTTAAGATACGAGGTGCCAAAAACAGCAATGGTTAACACACCTCTCAGCAAGTCCCAAGCATATCTAAACTGTACTTCTTTTAAAGAAAATTCATTTATATAATGATGCATAAATGTCTGCGCTATATGTGAGAGATTGGCTCAGGTGGGATGGGGTTGTAGGCCCAAGGCCGAAGGTCAGCTCACCCGTGCAATCTAAAACGTTCAGTGAGTGCTGCTGTGTTTAAACAGCTCTCTGTTCTCCACCTCATGGATTAGCTTCTAGGTTGAACTGTGTTCTGATGAATGATCTCTGCTTTTTTTGCAGTGTTTTTGTTGAGGTAGAACATCAGCACTATGCTTCAAATGTCAGCATTGTCATCAGCATTGCGCAGTGTTTCACGCGCAGCAGTCATATTGCAGGGTGTCTTGTTCAGTGTCAAATTCAAAAATGTAAAAACCTTTTATTCACACTATCTATTCATGTCCATCTACTAGAGGTGGTTTATTTCTGTTCAGTATATTTTATTTTACTTCAATCTTTAATACACAGACTGCATTATTAATGCTGTGACATAATGGATCATTGACTTCTGTTTTTTTGTTTGTTTTTTTTTTTGGGGGGGGGGGGGGGTTATCGCAATATACATATAAAAATTGCAATGTCAGTTTTTCCAAAATCGTGTAGCCTTTACTTCAAACACAGAAACCGGTTGTCCATTGAAGCAGCACTCTGCTGATGGCGTGTAAAGACAGACCTTTGTTGTTTGTAATTGGAGACTTGGAGACTTGGAGTTGTCGTTGCCGCTCACTCATGTTGCTTGTGGTTAGGATGCAGTACTTGTTCAGTGTTAAGGTTATTCATTTCAACAGGCTCGATATCCATGCCTCATCTACACCTGTCTTTAACCTTTAACAGCTTCATGCCTGTTGCTAGATTTCAGACAAGAATGGTGGACTAGTACTAACGCAGATGCGTTCGGAGTACTGTAGTCATCAGATAGGAGACATTGTCACTCGTAGAATGCCTCTCGGCCAATTACACTGTGGTGTAATTAAGAACCACACTCTAGTCTGATCAGTTGGAGGATGATGCTGTTTTTATTTCATACCTGAAGTTGAAAAAGGTTTAAATCAAATGTGAAGACCACATTCACAGCTCAGTGTCAGAACTATTAACAGATATACCTTGCTAAGCAAAGCTTTATCTGGGCCACTGTATTGGCTAATTGTATCGCTGATTTTAGCGTAATGACACATGACTCATTCACAAACCAATTTTAGAATTTAAATATCTTCTTAAGACCCACTTACAGTTTTCCTGGACATTCTAACATTCACCAATTATTTCTTACTTGTTTTTACCTTGTCAATACCTTGAATCTGACTTTTTGTTTGGACTTTTCTCATGAACAAATTGAAGAAAATTCTTAGAAAGAAATGAATGAAGAATAAAGGCCACACATTTTTGATTAATATGCTTGATAAATTAGTCAGCGTAAAGGCTCCAGATTTGTCTATATAGCAATGAAAAAATTAGGCCACCTCATTAAATATTTATTAAATATTTTTAAGCATATGTACATTTGCTATTTATTTGAGCAATTTTAAAAGATGGAGATAATATAACTTAACATAAAAACTGCTTTTTATACATCATTTGTAAAATGTAATTAATAGAAATGATATTTTCTAGTAAGCTCTAGGCTCTAGCATCTGGCTAAATAGGCTGATATACAGTGCAGTGGTATTCATTACATCACAAAAAAGCCATTCATTAAAATGAGTGTTTAGGAGTGTTTCGATGACAGTTTATTTCACCCAAAGGAAAACATAATGTCATGTTTGTGCTCAAATGTCTTTTTCAGAGATGAGATATTTCAGAGTTGGCCCTGTGTGTGTCATCCTCTTGACCATCAGCTGAGATAGAAAGAGCCACATTATTAAAAAATATATAGACTAGATCTATTTCTAGATGCTGGCAGTTTGAAGTGTGCTTGAAACCGTACTGCTGAATCCAGGACTAAAATTGAGTTTAAGCAACCGTCTCTTTGATTATCTCTTCCAGGCACCAGTCCCCAGGACAGCCCCAGAAACTTCTCCCCCAGCGCCTCAGCTCATTTCTCCTTCGCTCGCAGGTAACCGACACTTACCTACCTCCTGCACTCAGAATGAACCCCCATTGTGGATCCAGCCTGTTCCATTAAGCAGACCTTATATTGAAGAAGGTAGTTATTACTAGGTAAAGCCTTTCTGGCATGACGATATTATTCAAAATAATAACTTTTATTGTTTGGTTATTGATAAGTAGGTGATAGTTGAGCAGTAGTTGATTAGTCAAATCACTAAAATTCACTTTCTTCATCTGTATTGAAGATATCAAGAATTGTAAATTATAGATGTAAACAATATGTTTTATGCAAGAAATATGTTTCACCACAGGCGTCGTTTGATGCGTCTGCCAAGAGTTTGGCAGGTGCTTCAGAAAGCCTCAGGGCCTGACAGGCATGCTACAGCTAAGACTGTGACAGAAAAAAAAAAAAAACATAGTTCAGAAGCTGTCAGTTTAGCAGTGGAGGCAAAACGACCACGCACCTTCTCAAATTCAGTCAAAAAAAAAGTCTTTTAAGGGGGGAATAGCCATCCTTTGTTTTCACAAACTGCTTTAAATATCTTTGTTCCTTTCTTTCTATTTATAACTCCTCAGCTATGGCCACAGAGTAGACAGGTAATTCAAATGAGGGCCAACATATTTGTTGACCCCCCCCCCCCCTCCTCTTCATTCATCATGTAGACCCTTGAATGTACCCATGTACACCCTTAAAAATAAACTCCAGTATTTCCAGCCTAATCTCTGCAGCAGCTGTAGTGCACGGTCTATAGACTACTTTTCCAATAAAAATATATATATTCTTTTCCACATGTTTTTGTAAACGACAAGAAAACACAGTTATTATAGAATCCAATTGCCAGAGTGTTTTGAGTTTTGAGCTTTAATCAATGTCATAGTCTATACAGGTGGTGCTCTCTACAGATGCTGCTGATAGATGGGTTTAAAAATGCTGGAGCTTGCCTTTTAAAGAACTATCCAGGAGTGAGTTTCCTAAATGCTTCATATTGCTACATACTTCTTTTGTATAATGTTATGTCGCTTGTAAATTAAAAAGTAATTTAACCTATTCGTTACTACTTGAAGTGGTTTTGTTCAAAAACTAGAAATAAAAATGTTAATTGTATTTTTTAAATTATTATTATTATGATACAATGATGTATTTGTATTAAATACATTTTTCTTAAAATAGCCTATGAAATGACACATTTCTACATATTCCAAAATGATATCATGATTTATTTGGTTACTATAGCAATTTAATTGCCAAAAATAGTAAGTATATTAATAAAAATATAAAGGTTTTAGTTGATTTCTGCAGCCATAGGTGTGTAAGAGTATTTCACATTAAACAATAATATTTAATAATAATGAATGCAAATATAATTAAATTTAAGTGAAGCAATAAAAGTAAAGCCATGATGTGTTTTTGCTGTTTGAGAGTCCTGTCTGAGTGAACTGTCCAGTTCATTTGCAGAACAAAGTAACTAGTTTGATATTCGCCAAGATTGATCATTTTTTGGGAAATTGGAATTGTTTCCACAAAAAGGTTTTCAACTCCAGTCCTGTGGACCCAGATCAACTCACTGTGCTCCTGTCCTTGACATATTTTTCATTTTTCATTTTTTTTTTTTTTTTTTGCCATTTTCAACCTCTTCACACCACCCACGAAACACTCCTCCCAGTCTTTGTGTTTCTGTTATTGTTTTCGTTAATCTCTCACAATAAACGGGCTGGCAAAGGGGTCTGCAGGAAATGGCTCACCCAACATTCTGTAAAAACAACCGCGCTCAGCCACCAGACTTCTTTGTAACAAGCTTTCATCTCCTCTCTCTTTGAAAATCAATGAGTCATTCAGCATTTCCCTTGTTTCTGGTGCCCCCCCCTCCCCCCTTGATGATTTAAACCCATTCTCTATCTGATGCTTCTCTTTAGATTATGTTTGTTACGTCATCATTAGAATGTAAGCCATTACAGCAATGCCTGTGTGTTTGTTTTTGTTTAGGACTGATGGCAGACGCTGGTCCCTGGCATCCCTCCCCTCCTCTGGATATGGAACCAACACCCCCAGTTCCACTGTTTCTGTAAGTGCCTTCGACACTTATCATAAAGTGTGGAGCTGTGAGGAATTGTCCATGGAAAGTCTTTTATTTTTATTTTATTTTTTATTTTTTGGATACATAATGTTTTGACACTTGAAATCTTCCATGAATCGTACGCCGCTTTCACAAGGATTGTATTTGTTTGGGCAACTCTGAATTACAGTCACCATCACTTGTCCTAATACTATAAAGAACACTTTATAGTATCTTGTGTTACAAGTACAAGTTGTATGCAGTGTGCGCTGGATACAATTGACACCAGCTCGTACTTCAGAAGGCACCCCTTACCCAAGCTGCTTCATGTGCTTGTGTCTTTAAAGGAATACTCCAGAATTTTTCAACCTGCTGCAGATCAATTACCACAGGCAAATGCAACATGTTTCCCTGCATTAGGCAAAGAATGTGCCATCAGCAGCCAGAGTCCGAGAGGGCACAGTTGGCTTGCTCCCTCGCCACATCACTTCAGTGTAATGCTGGGCAACCGCTAGCCGCTGCATCAGAGTTGGGTACCCGTCGATTTCCTCAGAGCGCGTTGGTTGCCCGTTGATATTAAATAGTCAGTTCTAAGAAGTGTCAGAGAAGGCATGTGTCAGTCATCACTCTCCCAGTATTGGGAACATTATATGTGATAGGGGGAGAATACTAATGAATGGGTTGGGTAATTGGTCATCTAAGAAATGTGGAGGAAAATTGGGTAAACAGTACATTAATTGTACAATTTGGACAACAGTATTTTTTTATTCTGTAGTACTAAGAAAATGATAAAGAGAATAAACTGTTAATGTATTTTCTTCTGTATTCAATTCAATAAACATTGTGATCCCGTTCCCAAACTTATATATTATGGATAAAACCATCAATTTCAAATACTGATTCACCATCAAACCTCAAACTCTGCTCAGACGTATACTGGAAAACAGTCCTTGGTGTTTACATTTGTTTTGCCATAGTATCATCAGTATTTGATACTGAGAATTGTGATGCTAAATATTAGTATCAAAAAACTATATTGATAATATGACAACCCTAATATACTACAGTGGGAGGCTGCTGAATAAAGTGAATGGACACTTATATGAAACATAGATTTCCTGGATTACTGAGGTTTCAGAAGTACTTGAAAAGTAAGCTGTAAATCTAAATAATTTACACTTTCAGAGACTAGTCATAAATCCTAATAAATGTCGGAGAAAGCAACTGGGACTGCTTTTCTGTTATGGTGCACTGTTATGGTGCTAGTTTCAGATTTGTGTTTTTATAATCTAATATTTCCAATGCTTGTGCAGCAGCTACCCATTGATTTCTGTTCTACACTAAATAGATCAATAGTTTGTTGAGCAGTGCCAGAGTTACTATTGGTTATATAATGAGCCATTTTTGTAAAAGCGACGAGTGTAAAGAATCTTCAAATTGGCAAATAACCTTTTGTATTAAGTGAAGGTTCTTCACACCATCATGTCTCGTTTACAAAAACTGATTCTTTATGGGACCATACTTACTTTCTTCTTCTGTTGTACACTCTTTTTCAAAGAACTTCAAGGGTTCTTATAGGCTTATATAGAACCCATTCAAATGGATCTATATAGCACCAGAAAAGGTTCCATTATTGTTACAATTGTCAAAGAACTCACTCTCAGCACTACATAGAACCCTTTTCGCATAGAGAGTAAGCATGTTTGGTGTCTAACCCATTGAAATGATTATTTTAATCAGCTGTACAATTCTGATATGAGCTTGAAAAACACTGGAGTATTCCTTTAAGTGCCACTGGCACTCCATCTCTGTGCTACCTTTCCACATACACAAGTTAAACGGGTGCTGTCTGCCATGAATAACAGATGCTGCTATGACTATCTCCCCCTCTGACTAATACTGCTCTCAGCACCGCCAGATTTGTTTGCTGGTAAATATGTCCATGCATTGGCGCCAGACTACCCACTCGCTCGCTCACTCACTCACTAGCTATGGCCGTGTTTACTGACACTGTTTCAGCGCCCGCCCACCTGGGAAGGAAATGGCAAACAATCTGGTGCCGGCATGCCAGCCAATCAGTGTTGAGTTTACAGGATAAGACCGGCAAACAGTATGATGGAGCGGTTGAAGCAGACGTCCTTTAGCCAAGACCTTTCAGGGAGAGAGAGGTCATTGTGCACAAGCTAATTATGTGTAATCTATGCAGAACTAATTGTAGTGGGATGAAGTGAGCAGCAGAACATTTTGTAAGCCATAGCTATATACAGTGTTGTTCAGATACAGTTTTGAAATGATAGATGATAAATGGGTTTACACTAAATATATAGTGCAAATACATAAATCCGAATTAGCTGATGGTCCTTTATCGTCAAATATGACTACATTTGTAACATTAAATAAATTCTACAGTTGTACTTTTATGTACAAACCATGTTTAATAATTAAACCATGTTAATCTCCATTTTCTGTTGTTAGTTTTCTCCATGGTTTGAACTCTAGCTTTTCTGTTCACTGTGTAAATAACTCTATGAATAGACCAATAGAAATTAAGAACATTTAAAATATGCTTTTCACCAGGCAGGAACAATATAGTTTTAAAGATGCTTTCGAAAGGTAGGTTGTTTGTTTAAAGAAGCATTAACCTAATTCACTGACTATCTCCTGACAAGTAATGTTTTCATTCATTATTTTTAAAGTAATGTCAATAGTACATTATAAGTACTTTTTTTAATAGTACAATTTGGCAAGCAGTATTGTAACATTACATTATTTTAATTCTGTATCTAAATAAACTATAAGGGTTTAGTACTAATATAGCTATTAAATAAAAAGTAGACATTCAGTAAGCTGCTTAAAGAAGTATAAAGCTAATCAATCATAAAAACATAATTATAACATCAATTATATAATAATAATACTTATTATTATTATTATTATTATTATTATTATTATTATAAAAAAAACAGTCCCTTGTTTTATGAACATTTAAACACCACACTCTTGCAAGGAGGTGGTTAAATTTGAAGCTAGATGGTAGAACACACCTGTAGCACTAGATGCAGAGTATCTCCTTGTAATTGTTCTATTGGTTTTATGGATTTGCGTTAACCTCTTCGCTCAGTTTACGACCTTTTCCAAATATTTTATTCAGAACCCATTGTTCTTCAAATTTGTGGTGATTTTCTGTTTTAGTTAAATAGTTTGTACTATGTTGTAACAGAGCAGGCATTGCTGACAGCTCTGCAGTCTGGCGTAGGTGCACTTGACAACACTTAACAACTTCTCCTAAAGGAGTGCCGAGAACCAGTAAAAGTTGTTTCAGTGAGAAATTGAGAAATCAACACCACGCAGTATTTAAATGTCATTGTTGTTATGAAGGTACAAGGCTAAAAGGCAATTTAGCTTTTTTTTTTCTGTAGAATTTCTGTTTGTTGAGTGGCTTGGTATGAAAGCTTGGCTTGGTGGGCTAGAAGGTGGCCATCATTGAGCTGTGGAGCTGTATTCTCTGGAATAATGGTGCTCCATCCAGTTATTTTCTATAGGCTTCTCTGAAATCGAGCGTTTCACATCAAACCACTCCACATATCTTACCAATCTAGTCACACAGAAAAAGCACAGAGAAAATGGTCAATTGAACAGGTACAGTGTTACATTAACACTGGCAAGTTTGCTGTGTGGAGATGGGATGCCTGAATCATTCAGTGAATCCTTGTGCCATTTGTGTGTACGTGTGTGTGCCTGCCACCTGCATGCTTGCATGATGCTGAAATGACATAACACATCCGTCAGCTTCTTCTCTTTTTCTTTTCTTTTTTTTGTTTCTATGTACTTCACGTGTCATTTCCAGTCGTCCTGTTCATCACAGGAGAAGCTCCACCAGCTGCCCTTCCAGCCCACGCCCGACGAGCTCCACTTCCTTTCCAAGCACTTCTGCACTGAGAGCATTGCTGGGGACGACCGCCGCAGGGCCACGCCCATGCGTCCACGCTCGCGCAGTCTCAGGTACAAAAGAGGGTTATGTGCAGTTTTTAGTTTGTTTACCAAAGAAAAGAAAAGTTTGTAATCCATTCAGTAGATCGGTGGTCTATGGTTTTGAATAAATGAATCTGAGGTATTTTTAATGCGGTGTTTTTCAGCCCTGGAAGATCTCCGTCTTGCTGTGATCACGAGATTATAATGATGAATCATGTGTACAAGGAAAGGTTTCCCAAGGTAAGCAATAAATCTGCATGATGGGGGACTGATTCAGAGTTTCAAGTATATATCATCAAATTGCAGTTTGTAATTGCTGAAAGAAAGAAAAAAATGAATGAGCACATTTTATCTATCTAGTTTAGTTGTAATAAAATAGTAATTATAAAAATTACGTTAATAATTATAAAAACATAAATAAAATATTTAGATAACAAATAGAGGATCTTTATATATATATATATATATATATATATATATATATATATATATATATATATATAATTTCTTTTTATTTTTTTTAGGGTCCTCTAAAAATATATATTTATTTATAAATAAATAAATAAGCAAACTGTTATTTTTAGAAATTGTACCCTTTTTTATTTGTAACTCAATTGTAATTAAAAAGGAATTATAAAAACATACATTAAATAAAATATTTAGATACTAAATAGAGGACCCTAATATAAATGCGTTATTCATGCAGTATACAAAATATTGGCTTTGGTTAAAAGATTATACCTTCTAATGAATGTAGTTTAATGCCAGTCTAATAATTGAGTGACTTGAGGCAGGCACACACACACACATCTGACTTCAGACCATTTACCTCAGTTGTGCACACACAGCTTGTATAATCTCCATAGAAAAGCATTGCCAATAGAATGAGAAGTTCTGAAGCAACCACTCATAAGCCTGAGGTACAGTGCGAGTTCGAGGGGTATAAAGCTCCCTAGTGTTGAATTGCATTCTCTGAATTAATGATGCATCATAACGTTGAGTGGAGCATGACACTCAAGTTTTTATTAAAGGGTTTGGCAGTTAGGAAATGACTAAATATCCATTATATATCCAATTGCTGTTATTTACAGCTATTTTTTTATCTCTGCAAAACTGATGCCACATTATAATCATAGAGGAAAAATAATATGTGTATTGTTCTTACAGATTGTGCCTACATTTCAAATGTGTGGTAATTGTGATCCTGAGCTAATAGCGTAACTTCAGCTTAACCCCACTATTGCTGTTGTAGCTGAGTACAACTAAAATCTCACAGCAATTTTCCAACATGTAGTGCAAAGTCTTTATATAAGAGTAGACTTTCACTGCCACCCCTACTTTAGTCTTCTAGGATGCGATTATGTAAAATGAGGGCTTATATTGCAGTCTTTAAGAATATTAATAAACAAACAATATATTGTGCAGCTCAGGTAAGCAGGTTGCTCTACTCTGTGTTCAGAGCTTCTCAAGTTTTGCAGACTTTTAGTAGTTTTTAGCTGGGACTGAGCATCAGGGACTTTGGCTTCTGAGTGTTCTGGCTCATCCTTCAGGCCACGGCTCAGATGGAGGAGCGCATCCAAGAGATCATCAGCAGCAGCTCCCCAGAGAACGTGCTGCCGCTGGCCGATGGAGTGCTTAGCTTTGCCCATCACCAGATCATCGAGCTGGCCCGCGACTGCCTGGAGAAGTCTCGCCTTGGCCTCATCACCTCCCGCTACTTCTGCGAGCTCACGGACAACCTAGAAAGGCTTTTCCAAGAGGTGTGGAGACACTCATAGAACTCTTTGTTTTTCTATAGCATGTTCTTTTGTATGCCCACCAGCTGCAATTCTGTTGTTTAGAAACGCTTGCGAAGAAACATTGAACTCTGAGGCAGAACTTACCTTCATTTGCATTACCAAGAAGTTTGACCTAGTTTACAGTCTGTAACTTTGTGGTGCTCCCTTGTTAAATTGCTTATGGCTAATTGTGTTTCTGCATAGTCCGCTGAGCGGTCTGAGAGTGTTGAGGTGACCTTCATTAAGGAACTGGTGAAGAAGATCCTCATCGTCATTGCCAGGCCAGCACGACTCCTGGAATGTCTGGCAAGTTCATTTGTTCATTCCAAGTAATACCAGACCATTTCTTTTTTTTATGCAGGCAATAGTACTGTTAGGCTTTAAATGGAAATGCCTAACCTGTGTAAAGGGAGTTACAAATGGAATAAATGGGAAATTGTACATATATATACTAACAGGAGTTTGACCCGGAAGAATTTTATCACCTGCTGGAGGCTGCAGAGGGTCATGCCAAAGAAGGGCGAGGAATCAAGACTGACATTCCGCGCTACATAATCAGCCAGCTTGGTCTAACACGAGACCCTTTGGAAGGTAACATGGTCTTATGATCAGTGCATGTAAGATTTTGGGGACATTACTTAATTATTAAGTTGCATTAGTTGAGTTTTTTAAGGAAACATCTATTGAAACATTCTTTAGGGAACAGAAGATGTGTCTCTTATGGCACAGGTGCTCAATCCTGGTATTGTTAGATTAGCTTTGAAGCCAAACTATGCAAGGTGGTAAATGTCCAGGCAAATGACCAGGCATTCCTGTCAATGCCAATTCTTTGAATAAGCCTTGTTGGCATCTTTTTTTATTGTAAGATGGATTATTGGGCTAAGTCTTGGAATATTCAATGTTGAAATTCTCTCATTTTAGCAGGCATGGTTCCAGGACAAAAAATCTCATTCAGCCTTACCATAGCATATAGCATATAGCATATTTAATGGAATTTGATCTGCATTTACTCTTGCTTTAGGATTTCTCTCTTTTTCTCTTTACTATTTAACTTTTTGCCATACATTTTAACCTGGCATGCTAGAGTCCTGTTGGAAGAAGACTAGCTTTAGAGCAGCTCATTATGTAGGTTGAAAGTATTCCAAAATAAAAGCTTTTGGAGTCTTGTTCAGAGGCATCAGTTGATGAATACATTAGTTAATGTGAAATTACTTTTGGAATGCTGCTTCATTTTGGATAGCTTATTTAGGCTATTCATTTGCCCATTGTTGGTGGATAACTTTGTAAATTATGCAAGTAGGGAATAACAAGGAATTTGGGTTTTATTTGGTCTGTGGTTCATGATGGTTGAGTTCAGGCAGGGTTCAGACAGAATTCTGTTGCGCTCTAGTTGAGTTGTGTCCGGATCTGGATCAAAATTTTAGGACTAAAAACTAATTTGGGTCTTTATTGCACTACATTAGAAACCTTCTTGCTTCAAACGGAGTCCACAGGCTGGCTTCTTAGTCTATTAGAGACATGCCTCCTATAATGATCCTATAATTTTGCATCCAAGACTATCATTAGCAGTAATTAGAACTGAATGCAAGTCCCACGCTCCCCATCCCCATCTTTTCCCCAGTAAACCTGGAAGTTCCTCAGCCTCCTCTGCCAAAACAGTATTGGTAGCAAAGCCCTTCAAATCTCGCTAATCCTCAGTGGTCTCCCAGCCTGATGCCTACAATGGCTGAAAGTAGAGATGGACAGCTGTTCTCAAGTCAATTCAGTGCGCTCAGGTCTCCTTAGGGACAGCAGAACGACCCTCTGGTTCATTACCTCCTGCTGTTTGTAGGTTGGCTTTGGGGCCAGACTTGCTGAGAGCTAGCATGCTGGGGTTTGTTTGGTGGTGCAGTTTTCCTACGGAAATGTGTCACGACATGTGTTAAGATCCCTTCCTCTGATTTCTACTCCATTTAACTCATTTAGGAACCACAGGAGTCAGCTCCTCAGGCTTATTGTGTGGAAAAAGTGATGCTGTCCTTTGTTTTAGGTTACTCCACTCTGTAAATAAGGATGGGCCAGAGGAGGTGTTTATGAACGTGTTTATACATGGCTGTGTTTTTAGCCTCACTTTCTCGAGAGGGGAGTTTAATGCAATTTTAATGTTCTTTTCTTCAAAAGCTGGCGTGGCTTCTTAACTACCATTTTTTTCATCTTGCAGAAATAGCCCAGTTAACAAGCTATGATAGTGGAATTGCTGAAACCCCTGAGACCGATGATTCTGTGAGTGTAAGTAGTATCACTATTTCTTCAATATTGTTTTCTTGAGCAGTGTCATAGGTCGACAGATGGGTAGATAGTTAGAGACACTATACGGACAAAAGTATTGGAACTCCTACACTTCACACATACAGGAGATTTTATGACATCCCATGCTAAATCCATATACATTAATATGGAGCTTAGTTTCTGTGGTTCCTCAACAATTCCTCTTTTCAATAAATACCGCTCAGTTGATGGAAAAATATCTAAGAGAGAAGGAATTTCACTGGCTGGTTGCAATGGTGTTATTATAGTACCATGCTCGAAATCAGTAAGCTCATTAGAACGACTCATTATTGTTTGTGGGATTGAAAGCAGCACTTGAATTGAGTGATTAAGAGGTGTGTGTTCCAATACTTTTGTCCATATACAATGGGGTTAGATAGATAGGTAGATTAGGTAGAAAGATTGCATGATGGGTAAATAGACAAGTAGATAGGTAGATGAATGGGTAGATAGAGGGAACATCACACTTTAGATCTGTATGAAGACAGTATAGTATAGCAATAACAGCACATAACACAATTAAACTTCACATATATACAGAGATATAAATGACAGAGAATGTAATAAAATATGTAATGTTCCTGGTTAACCAGTATATATAAATTAAAACCATAAGTATGAATAAAGTACAGAATATAAACGGGTAGATTGGTGGATGGGTAGACAGATGAATGGGTAGACAGAGGGAACATCATACAGACAGTATAGTATAGCATTAGCAACAAATAAAAATACAGCTTCACTTATATAAAGAAATACAATTGAGAGAGAATGTAAAAAAAATATATATGCCTGGTTAACCAGCTAATTTTAATTAAAACCATAAGTATGAATGAAGTACACTATTGTTTTAACTGTGGTTTTTAACCTGTATGCAGACATTGCATCAGCGTTATTCAGTTTTTTTCACAGTAGATAATGTCTCTGTCAGCAAATTGCATTGTCCAAGATATAGGTAGTTGCGACTGTTTTGTTTTAAGACATCATTTTACATTTCATTCATAAAAATGAAAGCAAATCCGATTTGACCTTATTTCTCTTTGTGAGAAATGTATACTTTACTCTTTCTCTCTGGCTCTCTGGCTCCATACCACCCTTCACTTTTGCCTTTCAGTCCCAGAGCCTGAGTGCAGCATTGAGATCCCGCCGCAAACCCTGTGAGGTAGACTTTGAAATGATCAAACTCATCAGCAATGGCGCTTACGGGTAATACATTTCAACAGCTTACATGTGCCTCACGTCTTGCCTCAGCCTCTTTTACCATATTATAAGTGCATGTTAATTAAAAAGGTTTGTTATTAGATTCATTGTTCAGTAAGTTTATTTATGCTTGTGGTTTTTGCTCTCAGAGCTGTCTATCTGGTACGGCACAAAGAGACAAAGCAGCGTTTTGCTATGAAGAAGATCAACAAGCAGAACCTGATGCTAAGGAACCAAATTCAGCAGGCTTTTGTGGAGAGGGACATTCTGACCTTCGCTGAGAACCCCTTTGTGGTCAGCATGTACTGCTCCTTTGAGACGCGTAGACACCTCTGCATGGTCATGGAGTATGTTGAGGGTAAGAAAATAAACCCTTGTAATAAATGCTTCTTACTGTGAATACAAATTTGGGATGCACCTGTGTATAAGACAAGTTAACTAATGAAAAGACTGGTCGTTGATGACAGTAAATGTCATGGTCGTATATAATATAAACATTTACATATTTAAATTCCCTACACCATATAGTATTTATTGTAAGTAGGCCAGCTGTAGCAACTCATTGGTGTGTGTGTAGGACTGAACGCTGCTTGCAAAGTGCTCAAGATATCTCCCCAAATCAATGCAAACATATTCGGTTTTGGCTCTGATGTTAGTTGTTGTACATCAGGTATATTGGAACCTTCTGAAAAATGCACCAGTCCTGTACACTCCCATAGTTCTTGTTATACATTTTTTTAAATAAACAAACCCATTTAATTTTTTTTTTTATGTTAAAGAATCCAAAGAATGCTTTTATTTAGTATTTTAAGTTATTGTTTGGCATATAAATAGTACATTTGACTTTGAGTGAGGTGAAAATTGCTCCGATAGTCCACAGTAGCCTTAGTGTTGCTGTTCTTTCAGGGTCCTCTAGATGTCAAGTTGGCACAGTGTGCTGTTAGCTAGCTGACACTGTAGTAGGGATGGGTAGAGCTAGCATCCAGAGAGCTTCAGTGGTTCCCTCTGCTAAATAACAATAATGATCTTTTTAATTTAAAATTAAACCACTGAAAAAGTCTAAACTACCAACAAGTTCCAAATAAAGACATAGGACTCTGTTTTGTCAGGTGGGGACTGTGCAACCTTACTGAAGAACATGGGCCCTCTGCCCGTGGACATGGCCCGAATGTATTTTGCAGAGACTGTTCTAGCCCTGGAATACCTACACAACTACGGCATTGTTCATCGAGATCTAAAACCTGACAAGTAAGCTTCCCACACCATCTGTTGTCTGTTTAGTTGTCTTCCACAGTGCAAGAGCCTGCAAGATCATGGACATGCTCATCTTGGTTTATATGTGGTTATTGCCTTTGTGTGTTTGTGGTACTTATAATTACTGAAGCGTTGTACTTTCACAGCTTGCTGGTCACTTCTATGGGACACATCAAGTTGACAGACTTTGGCTTGTCAAAGGTGGGCTTGATGAACATGACCACTAACCTGTATGAGGGGCATATAGAGAAGGATGCCAGAGAGTTCTTAGATAAGCAGGTAAGGTTATAGCAGTCTGTAAGGCCACATTACCTTTTATTTGTTGATCTTATTGAAACAGTAATAATATTTGACCTATTTTAACTTGTACACTGTGATCATGTATTTAATTCGAGCCTTTTGGACACAGCCCAATTATGTCATAGATGTCCTGAAATGAACAAATAAAGTCACGAGTGTGCTTGTCATAGGTGTGTGGCACTCCTGAGTACATCGCTCCGGAGGTCATTCTGAGACAGGGCTATGGGAAGCCTGTGGACTGGTGGGCTATGGGGATCATCCTTTATGAGTTTCTTGTAGGCTGCGTGCCCTTCTTTGGAGACACACCAGAGGAGCTCTTCGGTCAGGTCATCAGCGGTCAGTGTCCCTTTTTTATTATTATTATGCTTTTATGCTTTCTTCCAAATGAGAAATTCTTATTGTTTGTTACTGGCACTCTAGCACATTCAAAATAATGTTCTTAAGTGTCTAAAAAGGTTTATCTGTTTTTGTGTGCCTGTATTAAAAAAAAAAACCCTACCTTTTTAGCCTACATAGAAAAAAAGTATTTCAGATTCCAGAGTGACTCGAGGTATCTGTGCCATTCACAGCATCCTCGAGAACCTCCATACTTCAGGAAAACCATGGGGAAACTCCTTTTCCACAGGATATGATGGAATATTTGCACGTGTGTCGATTTGTGTTGGTTTAACCCTCTATGGCATACATTTTGTTTTGTTTTTTTATGTATTTTACCTGCAATTTTGGAAGATGAGGGGTCCCTGTTGATAAATCAATCAATTGTTGGCACTGTGTCACATGTTGCTTTGGTTCCTGAAAGGAATGCTCCACACCCAGGTCAAATGTCAAACCCAAATTTCTATTAGACAGAGGCATGTCATGTGACATATTTATAAATAAATACATAAATAAATACATAAATAAATAACAATCTAAAAATTTAATGGGACAGTGGTTTGTTGCTTAAGGGCAACACCGTGCCATAGAGTGTTTATATAATCTGAGGTAATTTTTATGGCTGATTTTACAGAAGGTAAAAGGCGCATGAATCTTTACTGACTTGGGAGCGCGTGGTGCATAAAAATGACTGACATGGCGCATGTGTCGGGTGACCAGTGTATCACTTAGACCACACTGTTCCGAGCAGGGCTGTTTAGACAGGGTAAAAATGAGAACTGTGGACTGGACCCTTGATATATTCTGACCAAAGTATATTCACAGACATTTCATTAAGACCCCAGAGAACCATGTATGCTTGTAGTATAGGGTATGTCCCATTTAACACATGAGACACCGATGTAAAGACCTTAATCCACCTTTAGAGATCTTGCAACAATTATGTTGAGGTTTCCTTATTTTAAGCTTTAACGTAGTTGACATTCAGGATTCTTATTTATCTAGAGACTTTTTAGCTAAATACGACCTTCAAAAAATGTTGACGCTGACTTGTTCAGACAGTAGGTCCTCTCTCGCTAAATGAGTATCAGGCAATGCATCTCTGGAAATTAATGATGCGACAGGACACGTTTGGTTTGCTCTCCATCATGAGGTTACCATGGGAGTGAGTGTTAATTAAGGTGGCTGGAAAAAAAAAGGCAATACTAGCTGCCATTGCCCCGGGCATGGATGCATATTCATGCCCTCAAATTAAAACACGCGACCCGTGCTGTTGCCGAGACAATCGAGGCCCCATCAAAATGAGGCCTCTCATCTATCTCCACCTCTGGCCTTTCAGTCAAGCGTTCTCTCCGCTGCTCCTGGATCAGCGTAAACAAGGCACCTTGTATTCAGAGCCCTGAGCACATCCCCCAAGCGGATGCAAATTGCATGAGTCGTTCCAGTGTTTATGCATGCCTGCTTATGCACACTAGATATTGTGATTCAAGCCAGTACGCTCAGGGATGAGCATCCTATTGTGTGGTTCCATATGGGAACGAGTCTTGCATATTTGTTTGTGTAATTTGACTGAAAGATGATGCATCTCACTAGCTCTGTGAGAGCTTGATAGCCAAACAGCTTTCGTCTTTTGTCCTCTCAGGGTTCTCTCCTCCAGTGTGTTGTAAACAGTGTTTGATGTTGAGTAAATGCTAGGATAGGGTCTTGTAATGTGTGGATGGTGATGAGGTGTGTGTTTGCTTTTGTTTCTTCCCAGATGAGATAAACTGGCCTGAGGGAGAGGATGCCCCCCCAGCCGATGCCCAGGAACTCATCACACTCTTGCTCAGACAGAATCCCTTGGAGCGGCTCGGCACTGGTACGCTTCCATTCTCACATATTCAGCAGGATTCTGACCAGTGTGTGGTATCACGTCATGATGTTGGGTCTATTTGCCCAAATGTGTCAGAATATCAGATATGACAGAAATGTAAGATCACAATGCTTGAGGAGACCACAATACAAAAGAAATGATCAAAGAGTGAACAAGAAAAGACAAATCTAACATAAAATAATGACATTGTGATTCAGAACCACCAGTCACCAGTTCATTACAATGCAGTGTACGCGGCTGTTATTTATAGGTACTCTATTATTTAGAGTTATGGATGAGTTATAGATGCTCTTCAGGAGAAGCACTTCCTTTTCCTCCCACCTCCAAAAAAACATGCATAGTAGGTGAATGCTGTACTGCCCTAGGTGTAAATGTATAGGTGAGGTACCCTGAGATGGACTGGTTCTCTGTCCAGGAGGTAATCCTGCCTTGCACTATATGATTCAGTGTAGGCTCCAGACCTACATTAACCTTGACCAGGAAGAGATGGATAAGAAAAGCAATGAATGAAAGAATATTGATCATGAGAGAATGCTGTGTTGGCATTAACCATATTATCCAATATTGATTTGTAAAAAATAGTTTACATCTAAAGGTTGCTGTCATACAGTGGTTCATTCTGTGTTGTGTTTAAACCTTGACCGCTAGATAGCACTCTGTCTTGCTTAAAACTTATTTATTGTATCGCCAGGTTCTTATCAATACACAGCCTTGCAATACATACAGCACATATTGATTTGTAATATGAACCAGATATCTGTCCTGTGATTACATTGTTTAAAGCAGTTGTGTGGCAAAGCTGATATGATTCTCGTACTATTGTGCCTCCCTAATGTACCTGGAAAAGAGTATTAGATTATCACGATGTGGCCCACTCCTGTGTCATATGAGACGTCAGGCCTTCATGTGAAGATTCACAGCTGCCTTGTCATAATAACAAAGCACTTCCTTTGCCAGCTGTACACAGAAAACACAACATTGCTTGTTTGTTCTGAGCTCCAATGAAAGACAGATGATAGGCCTAGCATAGTTATTAAATTAAACCTGTTTAATTGTCTTCCACTAAATGTTTTTACAGTTTGAATGCAGAATCTTTTTTTTCAACCATTGTAATTGTAAGAAAACTACTTTGACTTCATTTAAAGTAAATTGCTGAGTTTGTCGCATCAAATAATTATAATAAAATCAAATAAAGAAGTGTAACAGTCTGGAGCAGTCACTTTACTATGAATGCTAGTTTTTGGTTGCGGAAGGACAGTGAGCTTTCTAAAAACAACAACCCCCATCTTCCCCCGGTAGATTAAAGTAACGCATGGTAGGACCCATTCATCAGAACCAGAGCTAGCATTTAGCTGGACCTCCAGTTTCCCTGAAAGGTCACTCACAGGAAATTGCTATGCATAATTTATGACTATGATATCAGTGTTGGGTCCCAGCCAGCAAAAAGAGTGGGACTGCACTTTCTACCTGCCCTAAAGAAGCATTGACTTTTCAGAACTGGACAGTCAAAGGAAAGTTGAAGATTCAACTTAACTTTTGATTTGCAGGGTCTAAAGGGTTTATTCTCTTTGCGGGATTGAAGTTGACTGGTGTGTTTGTGTAATCTTGTGTGCATATCAGCAGGAGGAGCCTATGAGGTCAAGCACCACCAGTTCTTCCACAGTCTGGATTGGAACAGTCTGCTTAGACAGAAGGCTGAATTCATCCCCCAGCTTGAGTCTGAGGACGACACAAGCTACTTTGACAGTGAGTTTCTTACTACTGTGTGTGTTTGAGTCATGCATGCTGAGCCGGTCTGAGAGGAGGGAAGTGTGGCCAAACAGATGTAAAGTTAAATATGAAATGTTTTTTTCAACATGTTAAGCAGTATTGGTGCATTATTTTTGTTTTGTACAATTTTAGAATGAAGAAAGGTCACCATGCAAACATTTGGGCACCCCAAGAGATTTGAGCGCTCACAACAACCTTAATTAACTTGTTATGGTTATGGTTTATTCAGGCATTGCTAGGAAAGGCCAGGGTGATGCAAATTTACATTTACATTTACGGCATTTAGCAGACGCTCTTATCCAGAGCGACTTACAAGGTTACTCGTATTACAGAGGTGGGCCAATGTAGTGTTAGGAGTCTTGCCCAGGGACTCTTATTGGTGTAGCGCAGCATAGTCACCCAGACCAGGAATCGAACCCTGGTCTCCCACATGGTGTTGTTGTAACGCAATGGTAGGTGGTGGTGTTATCCACCAAATTTCATAGCCTTATAAATACTCTGACTCCTCAAACCAGCCCTGGGCTTTTCTAAAAATCAGAGGTTTTCATAGCAACTTTTATACAAGCCTGATGCATTTTAGAAAGTCCTGTGGACTGATGAAAATAAAATAGCACAGGGGTGGATTAATCATGCTTTGGGCATCTCTTGCAGAAATAGAAGAAGAAATGGAATAAATAATTGCTATGTGCAGAGAAATTATCCAGTTTTGCCATTAAGCATTCTGTCAGTGTCAGTTTTCTGAGCTAATGATGGCAAAAACATCTAATGACACAACGGAATATAGCACTGATGATTGTCTAATGTGCATGCATGGAGTTAATGGCACTGTGTGTTTGGTGGAGTGGGAACGAATGTTCATCAGTGGTGTAAGTGGTACCACCAGTGTTTGCTTTGTATCCACAGCCCGATCCGAAAGATACCATCACCTGGAAACTGAGGAGGAAGAAGATACAAATGATGAAGACTTCAATGTTGAGCTGCGGCAGTTTTCATCTTCCTCACATCGATTCTCCAAGGTCAGCTTCCTACCCTGTAACAAGACTTACAAGAACATACATGAAGTAGGACTGCGCCAGTCTGATGCTCAGTAACTCCACGGATTGGATATTGTGGAGGGGGGGGGGTCCAATCCATCACACTAAACGGTCATGTTAATGCATGGTGCAAGCCTACATGCTGGTATTTTAGACTCCATAACTCATGAACAGTGTAACATACAGACAACAAGCAGCAATTCTTAGCCTATCTAACCATGTTTTATAGTCTTTTTAGGCAACAACTTTGTACAAATATCTAAAATCAGTGAATACTTACATCTCTAATTCAGACATATTTAAGTAGCCTAGAATTTTCTGAAACTATCATGACAGGTATGACTGCCTCTTGCGACACAATAAAGATAATAAAGATAAATAATAAAGATAAGTCAAACTGTGTAACAATGACAAAATCAGCCTGTTGGTATTAGCATGTTCTCACGGTTGCAGCATTTAAAGTGGTATCGTGCCACCCCTAACATCAACACAAATGCACACATACTAACCGCTAAGTTTCAAAAGCCCATTCTTTAGCTTTACCAGCACAGTCAGTACCTCCCAAATTAGCTTATGATCATGGCTTGATCACAATCAGCATTAGGAAAGCTCGGGTGATTGAAATTTTAAAGCGTAAGAAAAACTCCTTAAACCTTGTCCCAACAATCAGCGGCTGTGGGCTTTTCTAAGCAGCTGCCAAGCACTCCAAAAGGTAAAAAAATTGATGCTTACAAAGCAGAAAAATGCTATAAGAAGATAGAAAGAAGATAGTTGGAGGAAATGATCAGTGATGTAAGTGATCGGTTTCTTCATGTAAAGCACATCAGATGGGATTGGTTAGGATTTTCAGATCTCCATTAGTTGAGGCTGAAGCAGTAATCCAAATCAGCTTCTCCTCCCCTCCTGGGTTTTTGTTGTTGAGCACAGCTCCTTTTCAAGCATCTGCTGTCACATGTGCAGCCTTTGCTTTCTGTAGGACTGATAACAAAAGCATAACAAACAGTCTGGCCCGTTCTCGCTTGTAAACACAGGGTTTTTTTGGTGCATTGCAGTATGGATCTAGGAATATTGTCGCGTGTGCAGTGCAGGTTTTACGCTGTGCGCTTCAGTTGTAATGTATGGATTTTTGAGACTTCAGTGGTTTTTGGAGTTTCCCTGAAATGTGTGTGACAAGCAGCCTTTATGGTCTGTCTAGTACACGTTGTTCTGTGCAACTGTGCATAACGTTCACTTGTACACATTTTGAACTCATGCTAGTTTCTCAGTCAGGCTTTCTGCTTCAGATGTTGTGTTCTATCACATCCACAGTCTCCTTACATTTGTAGGAATGCTGCTTTTACTTTTACACACAAGTTTGTGGACACCCCTTGTAATGAATGCATTCACTTACTTTAGCTTGTGCCCATTGCTTACACAGATGTGCAAATGCACACACAGCTTGTATAGTACCTGTAAAAAATTTTTTGGTTGATCTGAAGATTTAGCCAATTTAGTCACGCCCAACCTAAGGCCTACCGAAGAAAACTGTCCACTCTCCACAGAAAAAACTATAATTTCTTCTCTGCAAGTTCAGAGTGAATTAATCTCAGAAACTATAGGCAATAGTTCATCATGAGTAGATAAGGGCTTTAAGGATACAATGCATTTCTAAATGCTGATTTTTGTCTGTAGACTATATGTCCAAATGTTTGTGGACACTCCTACTAAAGAGTGCATTCAGCTGCTTTATGTTGCAACCATTGCTGACACGTGTGCAAATGCGCACACATTTACATTTATGGCATTTAGCTGACGCTCTTATCCAGAGCGACTTACAAGGTTACTCGTATTACAGAGGTGGGCCAATGTAGTGTTAGGAGTCTTGCCCAAGTACTCTTATTGGTGTAGTGCAGCATACAGTCACCCAGACCGGGTATCGAACCCCAGTCTCCCACATGGTGTGGTAGCTCAGTGGCAGGTAGTGGTGTTATCTGTTGCACCACACCAACCACACACACAGCGTGTCTAGTCCCTGTAGAGAAGTATTGCCAATAGCATAGGGCTCTCTGGAGCAGATAAACATTAAAAGCCCCCCAGATTTGAGTTGTGGAGCATTGGAACTGTGTTCTCTGGAATGATGGTGCTCCATCCAACATCATAATCTCACTAGTAGATCTAGAAATCCAGTAGAAAGCCTTCCCTGGACAGAGAGGTAATCCACTTTTGTCACATAGTGTACAAGTAAATGTCAGTGCTGCACATTAATGTTCCTGTTTTTTGGTGTCTGTCTGTGTGTGCCTGTAGGTGTACAGCAGCCTGGATCTGTCCCGTGGGCAGTTGGAGGAGAAAGGAGAGCAAGTGGAGAAGAAGAGTGAGAGTCCTCTGACTGTAGACTCCCTCAGCTGGACTCCAGACTTCACTGAGATGTAAGTTATAGAAATATACACATATATATATGTGTGTGTGTGTGTGTGTGTGTGTGTGTGTGTGTGTGTGTGTATATATGTCATGTCATGATGGACCAACTGTACCAATCTTCAGCTTTTTGCAGATTTTTCTTCTATATGTTTGCCATATGTGACCGTGGCCATTAGCAATATTTTAAGCACTGCCTGTTTTAGATCTTATTTACTCTTTCTAGCTTACACATGTACAAATGTTTAGCATTTCTGTTCTAGGCTTACAGGCTAGACTACTAAATAATACAAAGCCAGTTAGAAAGCTTATCATAAAGTCGCTGTAAAAGTGTAGTGCAGACATTGATGTGAATTGTCCTTTTGGTTTTTTTTTCATGTTTTTTGTGTGAGCAGGCCATCCCTGTCACATTCTTCTGACACGGAAAGCACCAGCCTTGGCAGGCGTTCAGGTCTGTTACCTAAGTTTGCCATCTCAGCAGAGGTGGAGAGCTGTGATGGCTCACTGGCTCTGGAGGACCCCAGTAAAGTGGCCTTCTCGGTCGGAGAGCTGCCTCAAGATGAGCCTGATGCCACTACACCCTGCAGCACTGTTAGCAACTCCACACTGTCAGGTACAAGTGGAAATCTAAACCATAGGTGTCAGCCTGTGTTTTGTCCAGAGCTCTACAGATGTTGGCATTTTAGAAGAGGGAAAACACTAAGTTCACATCTAATTAGCTGGGATGGGTTTAATGTAACAGAATGCTGAAGAGTGCAGAGCTTGAGTTTGACACACCCAATGCTAATGCATGCTAAAAAGTGTCTGCAGTGTATTCTGTCAAGTAGCCCAGTCCAATCATTGAGCGAAATATGAAATCTGCCTGATTTTTCACTGGAATTGTTCAGTTGTTAATATTCAAGTCTTTCTGAGTGGTGATGGTGATATAAGTAGGATATCTGGTACATTGTATGAATTGACAGTTCAACCTTTAGTGTGTGTGGTGTGTGCTTAGTACACTGTTTGAGTTGGTCTGGGGGATATACTGGTGCCAGGTTAAGATGTTACCATGACCTGCAGGTCAAAGAGGGCTACAGGGTGCTTCATGGGGGTCATAAAGATGACCATCTGATTAAGGGGCCATGTTGCATTGTAAAAGAGATCAGAATGTCTAAACTGTAAATAGTGGTTTTAGTTACTATCCAAAATCTCTTGAATGTTGTTTTATACATCGTTGCTGTTACACAAAAACATTAAAAACAACATCTCCAAAATGGTAACATTACAGGAGAAAGTTCAGTGTGGGTGTGTATCCCATTTTGAGCATTTCTATTGATTCATTCATAACTTCATTTTCTCACAATGTAAAGAACAGTGGCAAGAGCAATAGTAAAATAGCGATACCCCTCGGGGGTCTTTGCTTCACAACGCCCTAACTATGCCTGTTAACCACATAATAATAAATTTTAAAATATATATTTTAGACCAAGCTTTATCTCAATTGTTTCTCAAAAAAAAAAAAAAAACGATGATCCACATAAAATCAAAATCATATCAAAATGAAGTGTGTTTTCCCCTCTGTCTGAACAGGCAGTTTCTCTGAACACCTGGACCAGCTGCCGTCCCGACCAGAGGGAGTGGACAGCCCTGATAGCACATGCAAGCCATCCACTGACAACAGTGCCCAAGTGACCACCCTAAAACCTGAGGCCACGGATAAGCCAAGCTCTGTAAACAAAGTCCCCAAATCAGCGTCTGCAAGCGCATTGTCGCTTATGATCCCTGGTGGTGAGTGTGTCAGTGTTTGAGCATGTGTGTGATTGCACAGGGCCTACGCCCTTCTGCAGCATGAAGGAGAAAGCATGTGCTTTTTTCCCCTGCAAATTACACACCAAATGTGGTAAATTGGGTTGAAGGCGGTGTGTGCAAGATTAAAGATGATCGAAATTGCCGTGCCGTGGCTCCTGCCGTGAGTTGCGCTGCTGTGCTGTGCTGCAGAGAGCTGAGGCAAGCTTGGGGCATCTCCGAAGTGCAGGGGGAGAGGAAAATCCTATTGGTCTCACTCACCACAGGAGAGAATGAACCGTAGCTGTTACTTGTGCGATATTAAAGGGGTCGTATCATGGTTTTCTCACTTTTTGTAAACATGGCAAAGAAGGCATTTATTGAGTAGTTTAAGTTGTTCTTTGATGTATAAATATTAAGTATGAATATTGGGATGCATTTTTACAAGCTTATTTACAAACCTGTTATTTTACCTTGGAATGAAAAGCACTAAATTACCTTTAATAATGGCCTTGTGTGTGTGTGTGTGTGTGTGTGTGTGTGTGTGTGTGTGTGAGAGAAGGGGAGGGAGCGTTTACTTCAACACAGGAGATCACAGTAGCCACATAGCATAACCTAGCATAGATTAGCACTGTAACAAGTACAAATAATATTCCTATAATTATTGTATATTAATATATAGTAGTATTCTTTCCGGATATTGTTGCTCTCCTTTTGATGTCCTCTTCACATTGTGCAGCAAACTAGCCTAAGAGATTGTAGCAGGGTGGCTGGGTTACCTTACGTCTAGCACCCACTAGCTTCCCAACAAGGCATGGCAGCCCACTGTAAAGCCCAAGCCCAAGTGAAATCTTATGTTGTGTTCAGCAGTGAAATAATAAGAACATCAGTGTGAATCAGAAATGCACATACTTGATCTGTTTTTCCCCTAATTAATATAGCGTGCACTTTTGCTGTTCCTCCAGATGTTTTTGGCATGTCTCCATTGGCTAGCCCCATCTCACCATACTCGCTGTCTTCAGACCCCTCATCCAGAGACTCCTCCCCCAGCCGTGACTCCTCCCTTTCTGCCGTCTGCTCACGCCAACCAATCATCATTCACAGTTCAGGGAAGAAATTTGGCTTCACTCTGCGAGCAATTCGAGTCTACGCGTGTGACAGTGACGTCTATACTGTCTATCACATGGTCTGGGTAAGAGCCTGGCGAGGTTTATGTCATCACTATGCAACACTCACATTTATGTGCATATACTTTTTTTATGTGAAGAGAAGATTTTGGTGTCAAACTACAGTATTGTTACACACAAAGGCAGTGTGAAACAAGGGGTTACAACAAGGGGTTAAATTGCATGGGGTGTTGTATTATTAGGTAGTACATAAGGTAGTGCTGTCAAAAGTGTAATTCTAGATATTTAATTGGTAATTAATCCGTTAAGTTATGGCGACCTCACAAAGGCAACATTTGCATGAAATAGCAAGGTTTGCCTAAACCAGTGACAGTTAATGTGTTAGTTGACTGGTATTGTCCAAATATACTAATAAATGTAGTTGAATTAATAGACAGTTTTTATGAAGGATGTAATTAAACATTTGTAAAACTTTCTCGCAGAACGTGGAGGATGGTGGGCCTGCTAATAAGGCTGGACTCAAGGCTGGAGACTTAATCACTCATGTCAATGGGGAAACAGTCCATGGACTTGTACACACTGAGGTGGTGGAACTGCTGCTGAAGGTAAGAGTAGCATCCTCACTGCTATGACCATGTGGTGTATGTGGTATAGTAGCTGTTTCTGTAGTAGAGTATTCAGTACAGTTAAAACATTTGTGCCGAATGTTTTGAATAATGTAAAACTGCAGATAAATGCACAACTACTGTATTCTGGTCCTGTACAATGTCATAGATTTATAGAAATTCAAGCTGTAAACAAAAATAAGTTTATATTTTAATTTGAGGATCAGAGCTTTAGGTCATTCTAAAATGACTACATATTGAGTCAGCCTTTATTTAAACTAAGAAGTGCTTTGAGGGTGGCCCTCATTTGCAGTACAATGTAGTAGTTTCCTGTGTTGAACTCCAGTCCCAATAAATGCAGATTTTCTAATACTACCAGACCAAGAATCAAACCTTGAGGGCACCCCTTAGTTACTGGTAGATCATTTCTATTTCAGTTAAAATAGAAATTATAATCACAAATTATAGTTATAGCTGAAATTATTTGTCAAATTATTTGTGTTGTAGACTTTTCAAAAGTAGAGAGTGGTCAACTGTATCAGCTAAAAATCAAATGTACATACGTTTCCACTTACCACAGATGCTGCTGATCAGCCAAAATATGTTTGGTGTCCAACGTCTGCTTCTTAAAAAATCTTCAACTTTAGCTCTGAGGCTAATGTTGCTAACAAACAATGGAAGTCAATAGTCACCTGAAGCCTTTTCCAAAATATGTCAAACCTTATCTCAAGCTGTTGAAAGTCCATCCAGGTGTTTTTTGACATTTTTTTAATTTTTTTGACATTTTTTGACATGGTGTTGGACCCAATATGACTAGTGTGACCTATAGAAACCTTCCAAATGTTGTATAAATAGGCTGCTCCCTATCTTCAGCCCCACAGTGAGCTCTTATTTATTTAGTTCACTGTTCTAAACCTTATCTATTAAATGACCTTAATGGGGATCTAAATGCTGTTTGAACTTTGTGTTGCGTGTGTGAGCATTTCTTTATAGAAAGGTTTTGATTGACTTTTAACATCTAGTGTTTGTTAGCAACATTTAGTCTGCAGCTCCAGTCTAAAATTAATGATGTGAAATTAGGACAAGAAGCTTGTCTTAGCTGATCAACCTTATCTAGAGCTAAATGAGAACTTGTCTAAATTAGACTTTTCATTGAACTATTCCTTTAAGAGCTGATGCCTTACCTCCTTTGGGAAGTGGAGTTCCATATGCTGTTTTGTGAATATGCAGTAGAACAGTCTATGCTCGTCTGTACTTTTCCGAGTGTTATTGGTATTAAAGGCTTTAGCTTCTTTGTGATTAGAGAA
The DNA here is from genome assembly GCF_030463535.1 of Salminus brasiliensis. Classification (NCBI taxonomy): domain Eukaryota; kingdom Metazoa; phylum Chordata; class Actinopteri; order Characiformes; family Bryconidae; genus Salminus; species Salminus brasiliensis. The sequence continues at coordinate 15,634,673 of NC_132878.1, forward strand.
AGGTTGGCTTATGAAGAGACCATAACTTAAAGCAGAAGTTGACAGTTATAATTAAAGGCAAGCAAATTCACATGTTTCATTTTTATTTGCTCAGTAAGTTAGTCAGTGGTTTCATCAATGTTTACTTGCTTGTTTACAGAGTGGAAGCAAGGTTGCTATATCCACCACTCCTTTTGAGAACACTTCGATTAAAACCGGTCCAGCTAGAAGGAACAGTTACAGGAGTAAAATGATTAGGAGAACTAAGAAGCCAAAGAAGGAGAAAACGCAAGAACGGTAAGCTTGGCATATTTATCAGTGTTATTGCGTGATGCACCTCAGTACCTTAGATCACCACTAGAAGTAGCTGTTGAATCATTTTTCATAACATGCACCAGGGGTGCTCAAACCTGGTCCTGGAGATCTACCTTCTGATCCAGGTAGTAAAGGCCTTCTGTGGCCTTCTGAATACTAGAGCTAGATATGTTACACCTTGACTCTCCAGAGTGGTAGATTTCCAGAACCAGAAGTGTGGGTTCCCCTGCACCAGTGGTATCCCTTAATTACAATCTCATGTCTTCTCTCTCCCCAGGCGGCGGTCAGTATTCAAACGATTTGCCATGCAGCCCTCGCCACTGCTCCACACCAGCCGCAGTTTCACCTCCTTGAACCGCTCACTGTCCTCAGGGGAGAGTCTGCCTGGATCTCCCACACATAGCCTGTCTCCCCGCTCCCCCACCACTGCTTTTCGGCCCACCCCCGACTTTAACCAGTCAGGTCAGAACTGTCATTTGGAGTTTTTGTAGAACAGATATTAGGTGTTTTGGTTTATTTGAATGTAATTGAGTGTAATTTCCCTATTTTGCTGGTAAAAACCAGATGTTCATTCCACTTGAATAATTACGAGCCGCTTGCTGTAATGTCGTTGGTAACTACATTGCGCTCCACATATCAGACTGGGGTTTAAATCCCTAGCCAGGCAAGCCCACCCTACTAAATATATAACAAGACCCCTTGGGCAAGACTGCTAACATTACATCCATCTACCTGTGTAACAAGAGTCTAATGTAAGTCACTCTGGATTAGAGTGTCAGCCAAATGCTATTAAACGTAAACAATGACTCAGTTATTTTGAGTTGTTTTCCATGTTACTAAATGATAAGCCTTAGGGCATGGATTTTTGAGGATTTAAACTGTCAGGTGCCTTGTGTAGAAGTAGCCACTAGTGTTCCCTGCTCAAGTATGTTTTGTTTCTTTCCCTCCCCACACTGTGTTCCCAGGTGGCACATCTTCTCAGAGTAGTTCACCCAGCTCCAGTGCTCCAAATTCACCCGCGGGCTCTGGCCACGTTCGACCAAACACCCTGCACGGCTTGGGGCCCAAGCTACCTGGGCAACGTCTGCGCCAGGGTCGGCGAAAATCAGCAGGGAACATCCCTCTCTCCCCATTGGCTCGAACACCTTCCCCAACCCCACAGCCTACCTCCCCTCAGCGATCTCCATCCCCTCTGCTAACTCACACAGTAGGCAGCTCCAAGACCACTCAAGCTTTCCCAGCTAAGATGCACTCGCCCCCTACAATCGTCCGGCACATGGTGCGGCCCAAAAGTGCTGAGCCTCCTCGGTCGCCGTTGCTGAAGAGGGTCCAGTCAGAGGAAAAGCTCTCTCCATCTTACACAGGAGACAAAAAGCATCTCTGCACCAGAAAACACAGTTTGGAGGTAACGCAAGAGGAGGCCCAGGGTGAGTTTGCACCTGGAGGAGAGCACACGCTACAGTGTGTGGAGGAAAACTCTTGTGAGCCACCTGCCATCACCCGAGTAAGACCTGCTGAACAGGGCTGCCTGAAGCGCCCCGTCACACGAAAGGTTGGCCGGCAGGAATCTGTGGAGGAGCTTGATAAGGAAAAATTGAAGTCAAAAGTAGTGGCAAAAAGGCAGGACTGGTCTGAGAGACGCGAGTCCCTGCAGAAGCAAGATGCACTGCAAGAGACCGAGTCAGGCATATGCACCCACTCCAGTGACGACAAGGAAAAGGGGCATCATGGACGAGCACCAGGAAGGTCCCAAAGCAGTACTGAATCTGGATCTCTTGATAGCAAAGCTGTAAATGCAACACTAAAAGACGTCCTATACAAAAAACTGAACACCAGGGCATGTGAAAGCATTGCGGAGTCCCTCAGCAATACTGGGGACTGTGTCTCAATCCTAAATGAAGGTGTCAGATCAACCCCAACTCAAGCAGACAGACAACTCTCTAGGCAGATTAAAGAGGGCAATAAACCAGATAGACTTGATTTCAAAGCTCCCAACATGGAGTTTGCCAGAAAGAGGCAGTCCTTTGAGGAGCGTGATGACTGCATGTGTTGGATTAGCCCTGGTGTTCACGAAAGCCTTCACTTTAATGCCACCAGATCCAAAAGTCTCCAGCTGGATTCTGCCTTGACTTTAGATCATCCAAAAGGGACAATGGGCTGTGTCCACTCAGCTCCTGGGATCAGCACAGAGTCCTTGTGCCCTAAGCTATTCAGTGGGCGTGGGGAGAGCGCAGTGGAGAAGCTTCAGATGATTTCCTCAACCGAGGGGTCCATCAGAAAGACCTCATCTGAGTACAAACTTGAGGGACGACTTGTGTCTTCCCTAAAACCTCTGGAGGGCACACTAGACATAGGCCTTCTCTCTGGACCCAGAATTTCCAAGACTGACACTTGTCTCTCCAAGATGGCTGGAGGCCAAGCTGACAGTGTTGGACTGACAGGAGCTCTACAGAACCAGAACGAGAAGCCAATGCTAAGCCCTCAGCAGAACCCAATAAAGAAACAGACGTCCTCTCCACCAGGAGCGGAAAGCCATGTAGCTAATTTGACTTTGAACAGCAAAAACACTGGAAAAGAACAACCCGCATCTAACAAGGACACCACTGTTGGTTCCATTAGGAGTGATTGTATTCAAGAGACAAGTAAGCAGGCTGAAGGAATCAAGTTACAGGTCATGTCCACTAAAATGGAGCAAACTGACCCAGGTGGAAAATCCGAGACAAGGTTAAAAACAGCTCAGGAGATGAGGGCTGCTCGACACAGCACTCATTTTGCTTGCGGGAAAACACCCTCGATCAGGGAGGTCAGCAATGAAGACCAAGATGATGACATGGAAAATTTGGAGGAAAAACCTAGTCAGCAAAACACTGCAGATGCAAATATGCCTGTGACCTCAGATAATGTCATCAAGCAAAACATGCCAGCATCATCTCACACTGGTAATGCTAATAAAGATGTGAGACAGTCACTTGTCAGTTCACAGAATCTGACCCCAGCTACCCTATTTAATGGCCTAGTAAACACAGACAAAGATAAAGCAGCAAAAACTAGCTCAACGGTGGTTACTGAGCTGGCGCATCAGCCAAGAGCAGCCAATACAGATAAAACAGCAGAGACTCACAGCTTAACTATGGCTTCAGCACAGTCCCTGCCACCAAAAGAAGAAAGAAGTGCATTGAATCCAGAACATCTAGTAGCAAGTGGATTGGACAAACCAGGAAGCACATCTCAAACCTCAGCTAAGATTTCAGAGAAGACCCCAGTCAAAACCAGAGCAGGTAGCACCCCAGTCTCCAATGTGGACGCAGAACAGGTTAGCTCACATGGCTTGCTTAAAGAAAAAGTTGCTGCCCAACAGAGTTTAACTTTAACCCCCTCAGTCGTAACTTCTGTTTCTACCCTGTCTTCAGCTTCACCAACGTCATCAGAAACTGGTAACCCTGTTATTAAAAGCCCATTGTCCCCAGAAGCTCCTATTCAAACCAAGCAGAGAAAAAACAGCCAGTCTCCAAAACCCGTTCCTCTTAAAGCCATGCCTGCCGCCGTTCCTGAATCACAGAAAAGTGCAGATAAAACCCCACAGCGATCTATGGAAATCAAGTTAAGCGGTACCCAAAGTACACAGTCGCAGCAAGTATCTCCCAAAACACTAACCACTTTCGTCTCAATAGATAAACAGACAAGTTCTGAGAACTCTTTGAAAACACAAAGCACTGTTGTAGAAGATAAAGTGCTTGGTTTTCAAGACGCCAAGAAATATGAAGGCCAGTGCTCTAAAAGCACAGAAAAGGAGCCCACAACCTGCATAGTTCCAAAAGAGTCAAAAGATGAGCCACAGAAAGTGCCACAAAACAGAAAAGTTAAAGAACCTGTCACTACTACATCAGTGAAAAGCGAAAGCGTAAGATTGGCTGAGAAACAAGGGGTCTCATCCACAAGTCAGGCACTGTCCATTTCCACGTCAAAACAGGATTCTGGAGCCAGTCCGCCAAAGACAAAAGGCAAAGATGGTAAGCCTTGCGATACTGTGCAAGTTCAGTCTACAAATCTTCTTGAAGAGAAATGTAAGCTCCCAAGCACTCCAGATGCAGCAAGCCAGAAGTTCAACAAGCCAGGACTTGGTGTTTGTGGGAAAGATATTGGTCTTGCACAGGCAGCAGTAAAACAGCCGCAGCAATCAGGTTCCACTGCCCCAGTGAAACAGGGGTCCCTAAGTTCCAAGAACAAACCCAAGGTGGAATCTCCACTAGTTACGTACCATGGGGGCAAGTCGACCGACGAAAAAGGAAAGCAAGAGAGCAAAGCAGTGGTGCAGACCACCATTAAAGACAGTGTAGATGGAAAACCAAAGGAGCAGAGAGAGCCTACCCCTCCTGCATCTAAAGCTCAGCCTCAGAAAGAGATTTTGGGCCGCGCCGCCTCCCAGGTTGCTTCTGTGCCAGTGCTACCGGTGCCTGCTGTAAAGGTTCACATAGCAAGTGGACCCCTCACAGTCAAGAGCACTGGTGCCACTGGAGAGACGTCTGGACAGACTAGTAGAGAGCCGGCGAGACCTAAAGTGGACCCCTCAAAGCCGGACTCCTCACTGAAAACCACTAACCACAAAGACTCTCCGAGATCCGTGGCGTTGGCCAAGGATGGCGCAGTGCCTGAGAAGGACTCTGCTCGACCCAAGCAATCAAAGGATCTACCACGAGGTTCCGCTAATAAAAAGTGAAACGGGAGATTTAGATGGTTGCCAAGACAACTTGTTTTTTGTTTGTTTATTTGTTCATTTTTTTTTTATTTTTATTTTTTTAAAGAAAACAACAAGGCAATCATATTTTGTTTCCATGCATTGTATCATAATGCCTTCCTTTTTGTGGACCGGTGAAGCTGTTACTTCAGTGTTTGGCGATGGCTGAGAAAGAGACTGGCACGCTAGCTTGTGTGCTTATCGGCTGTGCTCCACTAAAACTGTCTGAGAAGTTGGTGGGTAGGTTTGAATGTAGGAGACCTGATTTGCTGATGAAGGTCTTTTTTTTTTCTTCTTTTTCCTCTCAGTTCTCCTTTTTTGTGAGAAGAGGCAAGACTGGATTTGTTGTGCATGGTGAGATGCATATAGAAAAGGTGTGTGCAATGAAATGAGCATGGACCGAGATCTCAGTGTCTGTGAAAGAAAGGCATTAAGGAAATGTGCCAGTTGAGCCTGAGTGGAGTTGTGAGAAGCAGAGATGCAGATGCAATTCTGGTGCATTTCAGCATATTAACAGCTGTTCCTCCGTCATTCGAACTAAGGCTGTCGAGCACAATGCAATGGTTTGACGTGCTCTGAAAAAACACATTTGAAATATCTGTAGCAATGGTGCTGACATCTCAGCACGCAAAAGGAAATCCCACCAAAATCTTGTCCTTTCTCGTTCTCGTCCCTGTTGTTTTTGACCTTGCTTTGAGACGGAGTGCGCGCGGCGGTTTTGTTTTGGGTCGTGGTGCACAGAGGGAACGCACTTTTGTCCTGTGCTTCTCACCTAGAACTAATTTTAAAATGGAATCATCTTACGGTTCTGGACTCATATCTAGTGGAAGGGGGCCTTGGGGTATATTGGGCAGTGCAGCTTGCTGTTCTTAGCAGGTTGTGGCAAAATTTGACATTCCTTTCACATACATCTCTACATTTACTAAAGATTAATTTTTATGCAATGTACTGTACATAGGGCAATGTCAGTTGTACAAAGGGTGACCTGTGGAATCTGAATTATGAGTGTTGTATGTTTTATATGTATATATTTTGCTATGTCATATGTTTGTATACTGTACTCGATATATATCTGTTGCTCAGTGACCTTTTCACCTGCGCAGTCAATGTTGCCATCTGAAATAAGCTCATGTAGAAATGTCTAGACCGTAGTCTCGTTGCCGAACGAGCCGTACTTGAAACAATGCAGACACTAACAGCGGTAGCTACACACTCATCCTCGAAAAATGTCGTACTAGTCCAAGTGAGCCTGTTTAGATGGCTGAAAGCACCTCGAATGTGGAAACCTTGATTGTGGCTAATAAAGAAAAAGGCTAATGACAATGCCCGAAGTTGTCAAAGGCAAAAAGATGGATGTAGAATACTGCGGGGGAAAAAAATTGTATGATTTAAAAAAAATACTGAATGTTCAAGGTTTGCTATGCTTTATGTTATGATTTTTAGGGCTAGCCTTTTCCATCGGCCGCTGCAAAGAGACTTAAAACGTGCTGAGGAGGAGATGCTGAGTAAAAAGGCTGTTAATGGAGACAGTGAAGACAGGAATCGAGGCCGTGAGGACTTTCAGCCAGGATTTTTGTGTTGTGTCTTCTATACTTGCGATCAGTTGTGCAGTCAGTCATGTACATTGTGTACACGTTCAAGTGGGACATGTGTAATAATTATTAGAGGCATTTTTGCACTGACAGTAGACTTGTGAAATACCTGCACATTTGCGGCCATGACTGATTGATTCGTACATTTCACATACTGTCTGTAAAATTTGTCTCTAAATGTACCCATCACAATCTTTCTATGGATGTTTTTAGCGCTTGGTAACGCTTTCACTTGAGCGGTGAGCTAAAGGCAGGTGGCAGAAATCGAGGGAGTGTCGAATCACTTCTTAAAAACGTGTTTGCTCTTTTTGTTTTACTTAAACTGAAAAATCTTCAAAAAATCGTTTTTTCACCTTTTGACATGATCTGATTGGGTCAGTTGTTTTTTACATTGTATCCACATTTCATGAATGGAGCAATAGAAACGCTCCACAATTGAACTTCTGGGATCAAATCTTTTCATTCAAAGTTAAGAGAGAAGTTACCTTCTCCTCTAAAGTTACAGTTTTTTGCGCGACAGTGACGATATGCAGGCTGTACTATGATAAATTAATATGGGATGTTTAGAAACGAAAGAGCATACGTTAACAGAATCTGGATATGAATGTTTTAGTCACAAAACTCTGGACTTGCACCATGTGAAGAAAAGCGAAATCCATTAGAAACTATCAGCAGAACCTGAAGTTTTAGTGTCCCTCATCAGCTTTGCAGAAATGTAGAATTTGAAAGCCTGAGGAGACGAGATGCACCTTACTCTGAGTAACACACGATACCTATATATATGTACTGCGTTCCTGGACAAAACCCATCGTAAATGAGCATTAACGTGAACATTAAAAAAATGTGAATGTTTAATGGGACATACTGTTGTCATCCGTCATAGCTAGTAGCTTAGCCAGCTTGAATATGGTCATGACTGAACCACAGATGTTTAAAGGATGGCTCGTCTCTCTGTCCCCATGCCTTTTACTCTGACGACTGATGTTTAAATCCTTAACGAAGCACATTTGGATTTTGTTTTGTTTACAGCTAATTCATGGATGTATATTTTGAATATTGTGTTATTAATTTGCCAAATCTGTGTGCTGTCACAGGAAACTATGTTGAGTATGCGTGTGTGTGTGTGTTTGTATGTATGACGTCTTTCCAGGAGGTGCCGTTGGAAGACTTCTGTCTGTGGTAGCTAATCTCATCTGTTCTGAGTCTGTCGGGTCTAAAGGGTCCTGCATAGATTCTGCAGTTCTCTCTCTTTCTCTCTCTCTCTCTCTCTCTCTCTATCTCTATCTTTTTCTTTGTCTCTATCTTTGTCTCTGTCTCACTCTGAAGTGTGAAACTAGTGTTTTTTGTACATGACCCTGCTTCTCATCATTTGTCTTTTAGGATCTGTGCAATAAGAGACGTGGTTTTGAGTTTTGTATTTCACCCAAGGAAAAATTCTATGGATGTCATAGATGTTGTATTCTACACATATATTTATACTTCTAAGGTTGTATAATACTGAAAATAAAGGCATGACATTAATCTTCTGTTTTTGAAAGATTTTTTTTCTAAAAGCACTGTTAGTTTTGACACAGTTTATTCGATTTGAACAGAATGTGTATGTACAGTATAGAAAACATTAGGCACACTGTCCCCAAACCTTGATGAAAAATACACTCTCCCCCACACACATTCTAAATGCTTGAGACAACTCTGTAACACAAAGGAGAAGAAAAAACTAGCGAAGCTCAGTGATACTGGACTCGAGGTATAACCGTGTTCACTTCTGGACTTCATTTTAACATGAAAGAAAAGTCACAGATCTTGTTGCATTGCAATGTTTCTTCTAAAATCAATGGTTAAAAAAGAGCTGATCCTGCTTTTGTTGAAGTAACTGTCTTTACTGTCCAGGGAAGGCGTTCTACTAGATTTTGGTGCATTGCTGTGAGGATTTGATTGCGTTCAGTAACAAGTGAGGTCAGGATGTTGGAAGATCATCTCTCCAACTCATCCCAAAAATATTGAGTGGAGCACCGTCATTCCAGAGAACACAGTTCAACTGCTCCACAGCTCAATGCTGGCCCACATCTGGCATCTGACGTGGTGTCAGTAGGTAATGTTTATCTGAGTCCTATTCTAGCTGTGTGTGTGTGTGTGTGTGTGTGTGTGTGTGTGTGTGTGTGTGTGTGTGTGCAACTTAAAGTAGCTAAATGCATTCAGTAGGGGGGTGTCCATATATAGTGAACGCATGATGTACTTGCGCATTCCTTCACAATCTTAAGTAGGAGGAGGCCGAACATTTCTTCACAAAATAAAGCACCACGACTGTAAAAGCGATTACAATTACGACTGTAAGTGCAAGCGCGAGTGTTCGACTGGAAATCTTGCACTGTAAATGGATGTTCACAATCTCCTGATTTGTGACATCACAAACCGTCTCCTGTAAGTGTTTCATTTTATTAGTGTTTGCTTTAACCCAGTTCATGAACTGCTCGTTGGTACAGTTGCAAGCCAGTGGGTTGTAGCTCAGATCAATGGTACTTCTTTCCCCAAAGCCCTCCAAACCTTCAACGTCAACTTTCACTATTGCATTCCTGGCAAAGCTGAGTTGAATCTGCTTCAGGGAATGGAAGGCCGAGGTACTGAGTATGGTCAGATGGTTTTCGCTGAGGTCCACATATGTCAGCTGTGTGAGGCCTTTAAAGACCTTTTCACCGAGGCCTGTGATGCCACATGCAGACAGAACCAGACTTTCTAAAAGAGGGACATGATTGAAGTTCTCTGCTTTTGCTAGAACCCCTCCTTGTATGGTGTTCCCTTTCAGATTGAGTGTTTGCAGGTTCTCCAAACCCTTCAGAAGATCTACGTTTGAGAGGTCAGTTCTGGACCATGACAGATTGAGTGTGTGAAGGTTGTGTAGATTCCTGAATGGAGAGGTGCTACTTAGATTGTAGATCACATGGCTGCAGTCCAGATGCTTTAGCTGTGGGGTGGAATTGAATGGAAGAGCTTCCCACTTCATGGCAAAACTGTAGCTAAGATTTAGGAGCTTCAGTTGACCGAGGCCAGTCAGCTGTTTGTTACAACAGGAAACTTTAGTAGTCAAGGCACTGTGGCTGAGGTCTAACTCCTCGAGGCGAGAGAGAGGTTGCAGACAGTTCTCTGTAAATAACAGAATATGCAAGTTCCCACTAATGGACAAATGAGTCAACATGGGGAAGTTTGCAGCATGGATCTGGCAGACGTCTGAAAACTTATTTTCGTCTAGCGTCAGACGAGACAGCGTAGACAGGTTGGACAAGTTGGGCGGGAATGCTGAAAGATGTGCTCTGGTGAGGTCTAACGCCTGAAGCCCTGACAGGCACTGAAAGCTCGCCTCTGTGAGATCACTGAAATGTTGCAGTTGGAAGTCTAAATGAAGCACTGATATCTTACAGAATGATTGCAGCCCAGCAGATGTTACAAAGCTCCTAGGGTTGTCCTCATATATCCCTAGATTCAGCTTAGTGGCTTTCATTCCCTGTAGTCCCTTCAGGAAAACAGAGGTGTTCATTTTGCTGAAGCAGCCACTGAAATCCACACTGCCCATGTCCAGTCCCTGAAAAGCGTTTGGCTCAACCTCAACAAGATCGTTCCCTTTGAAGCTGAGTTCTAGTCCGCTTGCTGTCTGAAGAGCAAGCAGATCCGCTGCCTGGATCTTCTCGATAGAATTCATGTCTAGAAGAAGCCTTTTCATCTGCTGGACGTTGAATTTGTTCAAGCCATCTAAGGAATGAATATCACTTCCTGCGAGATCCAGGGTCTCCAAGAAGGCGAGATTGGTGGTAGGGATGTCTTTTAGACTGTGTATCATGGAGTCCGCAAGACTCAGGTATTTTAGCCCCTCTGGTCCTGAGAAAGCACTGTCTGCAATGAACACCAGCAGGTTACCTACCAAAACAAGACTCTCAAGCTTCGGCTGATGTTGAAAGATGTCCTCAAAAAGAAAAGTAATGCTGCACCTGCGCACAACGGAACACATGAGATGGATGATCTGCTTTCTATCGGCAACCAAATCAGAACGTAGAGAGGTATGTATGGAGGGGGATGGGTTAAAGTGATCTCTAACCTTGTCAGGTCCAATGAAATGAGGTTCTTCAGTCTGTGGAAGGTAGAGTTGTACAGTTCCGGTAGGTAGTTGAAGCTAAAGTCCAGAGTTTCTGTAGACTCTGGGATCTCATCTGGCACAAACTGTAGTGCCAGTCCACTGCAGTCATAACCATCAGCAGTCTAACAACAAAAGCAACGCAGAAATGTCATTCTTCTAGTAATCATTCTAGATTTTAAATAAAAAGTAAATAATTATCAGAATACTAAAAATAAAGAACACTGATATAAAAATAAGCAATAAATACTTTTATAAATAAAAAAATATAAATAAATAAATGTAACATTTTGATGTGGTTCATTTACAAATTAGAGACTGTCCTGCTATTAGTATTACAAAGATTAGCACTGCCATATCAGCTATCAATGACTGCACTACTGTACACAGTTACTGACTGGAAAAACATCTTAAATTAAGCCTTTTAGCAGTTTAAGAAAAACAGCACTGCTCTCAGATGAAAACCACCTCCATTTTTGTTTTTAGTTTTCTCCATGGTTTGAACCCATTTAGCCCTGTAAATAATTATGGGTAAATGAACCAATAGAAATGCTTTAAATGACTTGGAATGAGCTCTTATTTCACATCAACTTCCCAATTTTTGCCTTCTCTTGTAAAGTCACTATTTTGGAGATACAGGTTTTTCACTGGACAGAGACATAGGAAACACACTTACTTGTATGCATTGATTCTTGACCCAAGCAGTAGTTTCGGTAGAGGCTATGAAATGTAATAGAATCACAGTGCAGAGAGACCAAGGGCTTTCCATGGTGTTCAACAGAGAGAACCGAACAGTGATGTGTGTTCTTGTTAAACAGAAAACTTGCAGAACTGAAAATTAACCAGTCTGAAAATGTCCCCTATTGTTCCCCCCACAGTCGGTTTATGCAGACAATACAACTTCTGTGTTCTTTCTGTGTTCTTCAACTTCTGTGTTGATTCTGCTTTTTAAGTAAGAAGAAGTGCAGCTGCTAATACACGTAGGGTCGCATAGGACTTTACCATACACTCATCGCAGACATTATTGAGAGGCAATATCAGGCTTTCAATGTTTTGTTGTTTTACTGTTATTCTTCTGTAACAGAATGACGGAAAACGTAAATCTGTAAGAATTAAGAAAACAAAAACAAGAATTCGGTCCAAGAAGTTAAAAAGTATCACAATTATTCAGACAGGGTGGATATGTTTCGTTAAATGTCTCTGCAAGCTGCACCTTCACTAGATTCTTTTGGTAGCCATCAACAAGCTTCTGGCAGAACCCTGGTTGGAAATGTGACCGCTCTTCTTCTCAGCATTAGTGGAGTTCAATTAAATTAGGCACAGTCCACATTTTCAATAGGGTTGAGGTCAGGACCTTTGGGAAGGGGGGTGGTGCATCTGACTAGCATTCATGCTTCGGATTGTTGATGTTGTGTCGGGGCTGAGTTCGATAAATTATACGCTGTAGGAAGGAATAATGAGAAATGGTCATAATCCAACAGGATTCCCTGTGAATAAAAATCTCCTCATATGCTTCCGAACAATGTGCAGATTGTCACATTTGCATCACATCTAGCTAAGCTCCGTTTAGCTGATGTCCATTGTCAGTCAAGTCAAGTCAAATTTATTTGTATAGCGCTTTTTCAATTGTTGTCACAAAGCAGCTTTACATAATTAGTAATTAGTAAAAGACAGAGACAAAAAAGAAATAACGTAAGACATGAAGGATCCAAGAGACCCCCAGTAAGCAGCCAACGGCGACCGTGGCAAGAAAAAACTCCCTCAGAGCTGGAGGAAGAAACCTTGGGAGGAACCAAGACTCACAAGGGGGACCCATCCTCCTCTGGTCAGAAGTATTTATAAATCATTGGTTACCAAACTGCTCTGATCATAATCATAATATATTAATCATGGTGTAGTATAACTTTATATAGTCATGGCAGTGATGGTCAGAGTAATGATAGTTAACAGTGATGATATTAGCAGTGGCAGATAGTTAAGAGTCCATTTAGGTTTTAACATGGTCATTAAACAGGTAGCAGTGGTAGGCAGGTGAGCCGCTGGTCTGTTATGGGTGGTGGTGGGTGGGGGGGCCTGCTGGTCGGACTGGTAGGTGGCAGCTGGTCTGACGCAGGTAGAGGGGACCTCAGCAGGCAATCTTTCAGCAGGTCGGGCTGGGTGGCCATTTACTCAGAGAAGATTGTGTGTGCCACTTGTATAGCGCTTTTAGCCAGTGAAGCCAGTAAAAAGACATGAAACATGCAACCCTAAGTGAGCAACAATGTCATGCACGAACACCACATGAGTCAATAGTTATACTGATACTTATTACTCTTGTTAATAATAACAAGAAAATAATTAGTCCATGTAAACTTCGATGCAAACGGCAATAAAAGTTGGGCTACTTTCTAAAAGAAGGTAATCATAAAAGTTAGCGTCTGTGTATAGCTAGCAGCGGGAAATGTGTGGACATCAGATACTATCTAAGCTTTATCTTAATACAAGTTAACATCTGCGTTAGCTTGCAATATAAAATAAGCTCTAAAAGAAGCTAATGTTATGTTTAAACAAGTAAACAAGTATAATCTGCACACAGCTTCTGTTATGAAAGGGGGTGACTTGGACATCAGCTACTTTCTAAAAGTAGCTAATAAAGCGATGTAACATCCATGTTAGCTTGCAATATGAAATAACTTGTTAACATCCATGTTAGCTTGCAATATGAAATAACGTGGACATCAGCTACTTTCTAAGCTTTATCTTAATACAAGTTAACATCTGCAATAGGAAATAAGCTTGTTTGGACATTCCTTAAACATTCTATTCTTTAAAAGAATAGAATCTTAAAGGAGGTTAACGTCCGCATCTGGCTTGTGAACTAGCCTGCTAGCACATGCTTCATTTTCTTGCACAAGCTTCATTTTGGTTTTCAACCAATAATCATGGCGTAGCTTGATAGAAGTTGGCTTAATTGTCGCCTGGAGATGATGACTGGTTAAAATAAATAAATTTATTATTATTATTATTATTTTATTAATGTAATGTTTATTTTTGTGTGCTTACAGTATGCATTGCCTTCCAAAAAGAGGAAACCGAGAAAAACAACTGAGCTGGATTCAAACAACCAACAGGTCGACAGGTGAAGCATTAGTCGAAATCACGCTCAAGGTTACTGCAAATCACGGCAAGCAGCCGTTTCCTACATAATTCAGCTAATGTGAAATAGGCCTTCACTCTCGGCTGGAAGTACTTTTAAAGGACAAAGCAAAAACCTTCTTTTAATAAACATACAGTTAAAACAGTCCAAAAACACAACTTTTGTTGTAATGTAATTTTGGGCCATTTCTATCAGTCAGTTCCTCGTTCAGTTTTCAGACAAAGAGCGACTGCTGTGAAAAATACATGTTTTTTTTTTGTTTTTTTAGGAGAGCGACTCATGTGAAGTGTTAAAACTAGCCGAGAGAACAGCTGTCATCAGCCCAAACACACAGCCATTGTAATATTGTAGAGCAACTGTCTTGTGTCTGAGGACTCCTGTCTAACTCTGCTGTACACTAGACTGTCCAACAGAGGGCACAGGTACACTGTCTTGGCTCTTTTCTTTGACCAGTTGCACATTGTGAGGCAGGCCGAGTTACGCAATCCTTCCATCCAATTGAGAGATAAAGAAGACACACTTTATAATCTACGTATAAATAGAAAGAAGTCTTCCAGGAGATTAAGACGTCACCGTGAGCAGGAGCCGGAAGATTACTGTGCATTCAGATCCTAATGTTAATACAGAGAACGTGACTGCAGTTAGGCCTTCACGGCTTTACGTATTTACACTGAATGTGAGGTCATTGCGTTATTTACTGAATGCGCTACGTCAGTCGTTCAGTTCACGGTGTATAAATGTTTATGTATTATCCAATCCATCTAGTAAGGATTGCATGGCTGGACATCTTCAGATACAATGGTTTATTTTGTAAACATGGTTAAAAGGGCTCAGCATTTCTCTTATCTTGCTCTCTGGTTACTCAGAACAAGCTGATTGTGTGCATTTACCACTATTTTAGTACTTGTAGCAAACTATCAACACCTTTCTTTAGCGTAAACTAAAAAAATGGAGGCACTTCAAAGAGGTCTTTGAGCGATGCCATAACAGAACCTCTTTTGGCTTCATAAAGATCCATAAAGCTGCGTCAGTGTGAAGAAGGTCATCAAATGAAGGTTCTTGGCTAATCAGAGATTCATCCAGCATATTTACACATCTCTATTACAAGCATGTTTCTTTACGGAAGCACAACTGGCTCTTCCGCGGCAGTGAAGCCTAATTTAATCAACCTGTATTACAGAACTGTCACTGTAACTGAAAGAAGCATGTGGACTGACGTGGTACTGGAATATTACCAGAGTTGTAGTCCTGCCCACTTCGCCAGAGTTACATCATGCAGTTAGCAGCAGAACGAACCTGGTTTACCAAAGTTAGTGTCGCTGATCTCCCTGTTGCGAGTCAGGGGAGCGTCAGCATGACTCTGAACTGCTCCATGGTGTTGCTTTAAAGGATGTTGCTCCAGTTATTTTTGTGATTTTCCAAAAATATGTAGTGACATTGGCTTGCCTCTAAAACATAGGCAGATTTTTGGCACTATGCCATAACAGTGAGCGGAGGAAAATAGTATTAATCAATGCCATCCTGCTTTACCTTTTCTCCCCAACAGCCACCCCCTCCCCGCCCCCGCTCTCACCTGTCCAAATACATTTTCATTTAAGGCATTTTGCAGATGCTCTTATCCAGAGCGACTTACAAAAGTGCTTTGCTAATTACCCAAGAAAACCTTAGCTAGTTAGAATAGACTAATAGTTCAAAGATACCTTTAAGCTTAGACATTACTAAACACAAGACAATAAGGTGACCATAGTACTCTATTCGTCCAAATAAATGCTAGGCTAACTCAGCAGCTAAGACCCTCCTTTTTGCAGTGTTTTACTATATGAAATACGTCACGGATGGAAGAAAACTGGGAAATGCTTTCCAATGTATGTTCATTTTAAATAATGTAAATCTACAAACGAATCATTTGAAGCTGCACAAAACCTCACATGAACAAAGGAGTAGCTTTATTAAATCAGGGATAATCGTGATCAAAATCATACTTCCAGATTAAGCAGATTAAGTCTGCTCTTAAGTCTTGGTGCTGTGACTAGTGTGCTAGATTTAAATGTCAGGTTCCAAATATAACATTGGAACTCAGAAAACTTGATAAGACATTATTTAGGGGTACTAATTTGTAATTAAACGGACAGAAGCACATAAATCCCAAAATTCCCCCCCAAAATAATATTTTTCCTTATGTGGCTCTTATACCACCACATCCTCACGCCCCCCCAAACAATTCTGGCCCTGATCTATTCACATAGGAGTAATCGTAGTTCTAATGTGGGGGTTCAGCGTGGATTGTTTTGTTTTCCTCATGCTATACAGGATCAAATTCTGTGTAAGTCAGTTTGACCCTAACCACCACTTAAACCGTATAAAGCTTAAAGCCAGAGGTTATGCTTAAATCTTGGAAAAGGACCTTGGTTCTCATGAGGGAACACTGAATTTATTTTCCTGTAATAGCAGCTCAGGTTCAAGGAAGTTCAGAATGGAAACCAAGCTGTAACACGACACAAGGAGAGTGAAAAAGGAAGCAGTTCAAGCCGTCCCTGTGTCTCAAATGCAAAACTTCTGTGTACCACGACCCACCATCAGTGCAAGTTCAGAGCAGTGTTCACACTGGAAAAGTAAGCAGGATGAAGGGCACAACTAATACCTGAATGATGGAATTGAACTGCTGTCTTGAAGCTTGTATGTAGCATTATTCCCAGTTCTGCTCCTTCAGATGCAGTGACATTTGAGGAGGGGGGTTTACACAGGGTAACTCGTCTGAAGGTCTGGAGCATTTTTTATAGTGTCAGTTTTGGAAAACACCATCCATTTTTACCCATATAGACAAGCTCCTTAGGCCCAAAGGTTCTAATAAGGGCAGAACACTGAGAACGCAACTTCAGAGGTCTAAACAGCAAGTTTATTTATATAGCGTTGGGCCGCGTTGCCGCAAAGCAGCTTTACAGAGATCCGAGTCTGAGAGTATCTAGTAAGCAAGCCAGTGGTGACTGTGGTAAGGAAAAACTCCCTCGAAGCGAAAAGGAAGAAACTTTGAGAGGAACTCAAAAGAGAAACCACCTTGGTCAAAACAACACATTCGAAATGGTGCATCTTATCTGGGGGGCTGGGGTTTTGTACTTCAGCCAGAGGGTGAACGGCAAATGCAGATGGTTCTATGGCAGTCAAGTGAGTCTGGAAGGCAGACTCCATGGACACGGTTATTGATCACCAGCAGTACATCAGCACCCAACCCCGCATTTAACAGAGTGCAGAGTGACCCCAGCAGGCCTCACTGTAACTGACCAGCTAAAAAAATAAAAATAAAAAAATAAAAAAAGTGGGGGCAGAAGGAAGCACAGACATTAGGCTGCCCTGGGACATCTGCACCCCTCCATCCCACTGTCAACAAAAGCTGCCAAAGTGAACATGTGAGATATTTAGTCATTTTACATAGAAACACTATAAATTGAAAACAACATCGATATCAACATTATGCTTGAGCATCTCATTTGATTTAGGAAGGTGTGTTCAGATTCGGGTCTTTTTGCCACTCTAATTTGTCAGGCTTTGTTGACCTTCGGTGTCGTATCTTGTTGTTGTTGTTTCCTCTGAGCTTCATGCTCATTAATGAACAGATGCACCTATTATTAGGTACGCTGAGAACATGATTGCCGTATTTGTCCAGCACTTTAAAGTACAATTGCGCAGTAGCTTCACACCCCCTCGTCGTGACACAGAAAATGCTATTACCCAGCAGCCTCTTAGACCCTCTGCCCACATCAGCTGTTCGCTCGCGTTGCAGTCGTGATGGTGCAGATGCACTTGTGCCCACTCGCGGATGCAGTATTAGTAAGCAGAAAAAAGCCTCCCCTTGCAGACCTAAATCCTCTTAGGGATTCTCTCTCTCTCTCTCTCTCTCTCTCTCTCTCTCTCTCTCTCTCTCTCCTCCATACTAAAGAGCTCATTGAAATGGGGCACAGAAGTGTATGGGACATTGAGGACAACTGTCACAGCCCTGTGAGGCCTCCTGTATGAACAAAGAGCGGACAGCAGGACGCTTATGACCCAGATTGTTAAATTAGACATCAATGAAAGATCTGCACGTGGATTTACCCTCGTATCTTTCCCCATCCCCCCACCCTGCATTTAAATCAATCTGACAAGACCCCTCTGCTAGGCTTAAGAAGAACGCAGGGAAAGAAAGAACCACATTTCATTCTGTACTTATTGTATTTCAGCCTACACTTCACCCTTCCCCCCATGTACCCAAACCATACACACACACACACACACACACACACACACACACCCATATGTATATGCACATGGGGGAAAGCTGAAAAGACAGCACGGCCCATTGAGAAGATACAGTAATAAACATTATGCGCCATCAGCTGCTCCAGACTGGGGCCTCAAACACAATTACGAGTGATTTTCAGAGGAGGAAATCTCTTTCCCACACATTCAGAACATGCTGTTTGGGTTCATCTCCAAGGCCTTTGCACAGATAGGCTCTGCTTATTGTGGTGGGGTGTAAATCTTGATCTCAAAACAAAGGCAAATGTTACAGTACCAAGGTATGGTATTCATCTGCCTTCAGTCTTCGGCCGACAAAGAAGCACAGTGGAACTGTGAAGAATTTAAACATTGAAGAAAGTGCTGAACTGAACGTACTGGATGCGTAAGAAGTTCTGAATGAAATCTATTACACTGCAACGGTTTAGTCTTTAGTCAGGTTACTTATATTTGCTGTGTAATTGTTTTTAAGTTGAATGAACTGAATAAAGCTCTCTTTACCATTTCAGATCATCTTAATATTACATAGCCTTCAGAAAAAGAAAAAAACTGACCCTGGGTCAGTAGGCAGTGCTCTGATCCTCTTTAACCTTGTTTGCTCAGTTTGCTTAAGGTGTGTCTAAGATGGCCTAGAAGGAAAAACTGTATTTATCATAGCATAGTTGAATAGCATAGTGAGAGTGCGGTCCATGGAAGTGACATACTGAGAACCTCAAACACTGTTCTCTCTTCACTGAAAATAAAATCCAAACCAAAACAGAAAAGTCGAAATGGAAAGCTGGTGAAGCAGTAAAACACAATTGGCACTACTGTGTTTTTGGTGGTCTTACTGAGTTGTTTTTTTTTTTTTTTTTTTTTTTTAGACAAACCCAGTAATCATCGAGGTTAAAACCAGGACAGTGAATGGGTGCTAGGCTACAGCTATGCAATTCTGAAAGGCTAAAAGCTAACCCTAGCCAATGAACTTTCACCATATCCTCCCTCCAACACGCCTTTAAAACAAAGCAGTAAAATAGACTAGAGGTAGGGTAAACATACCTATATTTTTGTATTTTTTGTAATGTATGTATGTTTACCCTACCTCTAGTAGGGTCTCATTAAGCACCCTGACTTTTTTGTCTTTGTGAGCTTAATACACTTACCCTACTATGCAGAGCTAAACTCAAGCATTGTGCCAAACTCAGGTAAGTGAGCATGTGCTAGGCTAAAAGCTAACCATAGCTGATCAACTTCTTTTTGCTTTATCTTCTCTCCAGCATCCACTCACTCTAAAACAAACTGGACTACCTCAGACAGCTAACCACACACCAGAAGGTGCCGTTTGATGATGCCAAACCTGGTGGGTGAATGAGTGAGTATTCAGAGTTGACTTCAGTCTGCTGAGAAGATCTGAGAAGCATCACTATCTGGTACAAATCTGCAATAATTACAACGCTACAGTGTTTCCAAAATGCTATATGGCTCCTGTGAACCAGCCAATAATCAGCCTTATTTTTTTACCCAAGAAGTAAAAGCAAAAAAGTGTTTAATTCTGAGGTTGTAAATAGCTTTGTAAAACTACAGCCATCATTTTTGCCACATATTTACTATTTATAAATTCTACATTATAGTGGAAGGGTGCGAAGAGGGACATTTTACACCTGCTTTGCATGCGCAAGATGTTCCAAGCGTGACGACCGGGAGCCCCTGCCATTGTCAGCTGATGGACTTCTTGCACGCATGCCTGCATAAAAGGCCACAATGTTAAGGCTGTGGAGAAAGGCTGAGTGGTTCCACCTTCTGGTCTAAAGCATCATTTAGTAAGCTGTGCCCTTGTGAGTGAAAAATAAACTGATGCAGCTTCTTTGTGACCCACAGTTTCAAAACCATTGTCTAATGGAGTTGCCATGTTTGAGTTAGAGCTGCCATAAAATGCTCACATGCACCATCATAACATTAGAAAGCTCATGGGCATAAGCAGTGGTAGCATTTGTCTTCAGAAGAACAAAAACTACCCACTCACTTCATGTCCAAATGTTTGTGGACACCTTTTCTAATGGATGCATTCAGCTACTTTAAGTAGTACCCACTGCTGACACGGATGTGCTAATGCACACATACAGCTTGTGTAGTCTCTGCAGTAAAGTATTGCCAATAGAAAAGGACTCTCTGGTGGCTATTGGCACCTTGTCTAATGCCAGGTGTGGACTGGAGGGGTATACTGCAATGCTCTCCATAATCTAATAGGAAGTCTTCCCTGCACATTAGACAGTTCTCCAACAAAAGCAGGATAAACGTTTCTTATGGTAGTACCTTTGATTTCGAAGAAACAATGAATGAGCAGGTGTCCCAATACTTTTATCCACATAGTGGACGTTAGGAAGGACATCTACACACGTGATGTGTAGCAATGCGAATGACTGAATGTCTTTCAGTCATTCGCATTGCTCCTGCCTTTAGGATCATTCTCTATAACCAAGAGCATGGCTTCAACCCCCCATGCTAGCTCTTCCTTTGTTCCCAACATTACAACATTAACCTTCAGCCTTTCTCCATGCCATGTCCTTCACAGTCATCTTCTCTATCAATCACTCGGCTCAGGAATGCTCACCAGCCATACTTAAATCCCAGCAGTTATGATATGAATAATACATTTGGTTTAATCCAACAAGGGCAAACATTCTGAAATCGTCCAATGAAAAAGCTAAGAGTGAGGGCGTTGAATCGGGAATGAGCGGCAGTGCCTCACGGAACACGTCACCGGTAGCACGATGCATTTCACAGAGTTTTACGCAATCCATTAAGGCTAATGCGTGATCGATAAGTGCCATGTGGGCAGCTGCCTGTTAACGTAGAGCTGAATTAGTGCAGAGTGAAAAAGGCACCAAATTGCTGTGTTTTCTCTGACAGAAACGACTCAAACAGCCTTTGTCACCAAGTACAAAGATACTTGTGACACTGATCACAGAGGCTTCGTTGTTAGCGGCACAATATTTTCCTTTGTTTGGTCACGCCGCGGTCTGCGCCGCCTGCTAGTCATATTCAGAATTTACAATCACATTGATGTAAGACAGTGTAAGGCTTGTAAAGGTGACTAATTTAAAGGAAAAGAAAGGAAAGGTTTTGTGCAGCTTAATTTTATTAGATGCCTGCTCTAAAAGTTTGCAAAGTAGCCAAATGGAACGTTTTCTGTGTGGATTTTATTGTCCGCGGGCCCAGAACCCCTCCAAAAAGTCGGCCTGTGGTAAAGTAAATATTATGGTGCTGGTGTACGGAGGCGACCGTAGGCTGGAAGACAGTGTGTGACTGAGTATTGCTGCTCTTCCCCCTGACACAGTTATGTTGTATGTAAGGCAATCCGAGAAGCAGATAAATCCTGGCTGGCCTGTATTAACTTCAGCTGGAATTAGTTCAAGTACATTTTGTGACTTGGGCCGGAGCCAGGCCCCAACCCCAGCCCCCGAGCTCCATGTCGCAATTAATGGCCAAAGCCTGGGCTTTAAATATGAAAACCCAAGCCATTCACACAAATGGAACAGAACAAACATGCCCTGCTGAAAAAGAAAGATAGAAAGAGAGTGAAAAAAGGAAAGTGCAGATTAGTTACCGTTCTGTTTGAAATAGCAAGAAAAACACTGACTAATGCTAACACTAAGAATGTAAGTGTGTTTAAGTGGTGTGTGTATGTGTGTGTGTGTGTGTGTGTGTGTGTTTGGCTTGCTCAGAGAGTGCTGACAACAGAAAACATTCCAGATGCTCTCTCGCGCGCACTCTCTCTCGCTTTCTCTCGCTCACTCGCTCTCACACATACACACAGTCACATTCAGCATTTGTCCAGAGGCACCAAACTCTCTCCCCAGCCCCCTCCTGTTCTGTTTATCTTAGGCCTCAGAGCTGCAGAACTACTTTCTCACATTGTCGCTGACTCTGCCTGTGTGTTACAGTGTGTTAGATCAGGAAGATTTCATTTGCAGAGGCACTGCTGCCTTTTATACGTTACTTTCTGATACGTTCTCCAAATATACTTTTGCAATTTCATTTTCCATGTGACCTTTAAAGGAAAAATATCCCACAGTATTTTTTTCTAGTTGTATTTTTTTTCACAGTATGTGTGTGGATTTTTTTAAACACAAATAGCCAGCATTTATTTTTACATGACCTGTTTTCACTCTCTCTTTGCAGCTTTGTTCCCATTTATGGGCTTCATGAACTGCAGAGTAAACAGTATTGTTTGGAACTTTAGTTTGTCCGTGATATGGATGTGTTGCAATTAAATGTGTACTTTATTGCAACCCTTATTAAATGTAAATTACTAGTACAGATAGCTTATGTAAAGTGTGACACATCAAAACTTATACTTGGCAGCTTCATGTTCAATTCGAGCACAGACTGATTAGAGCTGGTGTAGATCAGACCGATCTTTTCTGTTTCTGTTTTTTTTGTGATTAAAATACAAGCTACAAATGTCTTCACTGTCTTTGCATTGGTTAAATAAACGTGTGCACTTAGCCAGTGTCTACTTAAGTAGCTGTTAACAGGCCTCACTGCTGGTAATGGCAAATACTTACTTTCAGCTCAATAGCTTCATATATAGCTGCTAGTTGATGTTTGTTGATGTTTACATGTATTTTATATATATATATATATATATATATATATATATATATATATATATATATATATATATATATATATATATATATATTTTTTTTTTTTTTTTTTTTTTTTTTTTTTTTTAATTACTCCCAACTGCTTCATATGTTCATCTATAGTACAACTACATCAAAGGCTACATTGATATAGGAGTGTAGTAATTGTGGCATGGTGCAGTTTCCCACATCTGATGTGACATAGGCTTTAGTGTGACATAAGCTACTGCACTATGTAGCTTTGGTTGAGCTAAGTTATTTGTGTAAAATCCTGTAGTATTACACTTCTTTAACTTCCATTTGGCAACAAGTGTGCGTGTACAGCTGTATGTGACTGGGAGCTTATACTGGGATTTGTATTTACAAACGTGGAGTAAAAGGAAGTTACTCTCCAAAACTGTAGGGGGAGCCAAAACTGTTTCGAGTCAGTGCAGCAACATTACGTTCTGTGGTAAATATGAATGTGATGCATAGAGATCTGGATTAGAAATCCTGGAATACTGTTTATCTTAAAGGGAATTCAATTTAGTAGCCAACCCAGCCCCTCTTGTAATCATCAGTTATGGAAGAGGTTCATCTTATACAGTGAGCCATTTTTAAACATGGCTATTACAGACCTCTTGTGCAGTTGTAAATCTTGTTGGACTCAGATTCTCAGGTGCTGGAGTGAAGTTCTTTGTCAGTGTTTTATGCAGGTGTGTGTTCTACTTGCTGATCAGGTGGAACATTTGAGAAGATACCTTAGATAAGCCAATGCCAGTGAGGAGGAACACTGGTTTGAGTTGCAGTTTGTTTTTGTAGATGACTTACGGTCCATTGGTTTTAAATAGAGATCTATTGTGTATGATCTTAATGCATGATTTGCAGCCCTGATGAAGAGTGATAAAAATCAACCCAAACATCTAAACTTGTTTGTCAAGTCATAATAAAAGCTTTCATAATGTCATGTTTGAAAAATGATCCACCCCATTATGCCCATTATGCTTGAAGCTTATTTCACCAGCACCTTGAGGAGTTAGCCTCAAGCGTTTGGAAGTGCGTACTCTTCAAGACATTTGATCTGACCATAGAGATCTACACTAAGTCATTTTCAGTCCAAAGACTAGTTCTTTAGGGATCATTAACGCATCACAAATGGTTAGCACATGCGATTTCAGTAACATGACCTCCGCCTTGGCTATGACAAACGTCTGACCAAATCACCATTCTCTGCCTAATGTTATTGGAGGAAAAAAGTCAGGAGAAGATATATGGCCCTAAGACCCACTCCTATATTGGGTTTTAGAGCTCGGGTGGAGGCAGGGTGTGTCCTTTCACACTTGGGGGGAGATTCTGGAATGAAAGATGTGCTACTGCGCCAGTAGGAATGTGGTACAAGTCTCTAAGGCAAATGTTTGGAATTGGCTTTTGGAGGCCCCCTTTCCTCCTCCAGGCAAACAACTGAAATGTTTCTAAAAAAGTACAAGAAGTCTTACCAGCTCTGTAAAAAGAATACTTCTGTGGCTCTGTAATGGTGGGCGAGTTACTGTTTTGTTTCATTTATTGTTTTTACAATGTGGGAGAGTGGCGAAAGAAATACAGTGGCTAGCATGTAGTGGCTCAGGAAATGTTCATTAGTCAATAGCAGAAACCCTGTGGCTCATGTCTTATGTTGCTGTTACTCATCTATACTGTATAAAGTGGTTTATCTGTTCAACCTAAAAATATTACTTCATGAGGTAACAAGCATTTGAACTATGTTCATTCAACTCAAATAAATACTTTGAATAAACCATTATCTGATTGTTACACACAAAGTCATTTTTTTCGGTTAAACAAAACCACTTTTATGTTGTTGTTTTTTTTTAAATAGTAGCAAAATTCATTTTAGAATATGTGGATAGCATCACAATTTATTTTAGAATATGTGGATAGCGAAAAAATTTACTTTAGAATATGTGGATAGCGTCACAATTTATTTTAGAATATGTGGATAGTGTCACAATTTATTTTCATGTATACTGATAGTCTAAAAATATGTGGATAGTCAAAAATTAACTTTAGAATATGTGGATAGTGTAAAAAAAAACACTTTAGAATATAATATGTGAATAGTGTCACGACTTACAATACGTGGATAGTGTCAGGTAGGCTATTTGTTTCTTTGAGAAGTTTTCGTGGGTGGGAATTTTCCCAGATTTTCCGTGTAGGGTATTCCTGGGTGAGGTGAAGAGAAAATGAATCTTCCACTGTTTTTGAATTGAGCACACACTTCATTTGCCGTGTGGCACAGCCTGTCACTATGTCTATAAAGAGATCAATGTTGTTGTGTTGTGGCTTGAGTTTCTTCCAGCGAGTGTAGCATGCCTGGCGTGCCATAATTGCTGAGATACATTTCATTGTTGACCTTTCAGACTTAGTAGCAGATAAAGCTGATAGATTTTGTACGATTGTCTGTCATACTGCACTGACCGAGTCCTACAAAGGCCCATCGTGGACCATTTTTTTTGTAGAAGAGACCTTTTAAATGGTAAGTAAGTGAAAGAAAGGTTGTTCATACTGGCATCTCTTTTACAAAAAACGGTTCTTTATAGAGCTAAAAATGGCTCATCTGTGGTATTTCTTAAAGACCCCTTTGTAGCACCTTTCTTTTTAAGTCTGTGGTTTAAAATGGGTCTTCACCACCAGGGGTGGAAAATACCCTGAAGAAAAAGTGGCTGTACTTTATTGCAGTGCAGTAAAGTTGCACTGCAGTTTTACTTGAGTTTTATTAATATTGTGATGAACATTTTTGAACACCAGGTTGGTTGAAAGGGTGTGTCTGAGCTTGATTAGCTTGGGCCCAGCATTGTAGTTAAAGTGACTCAAAAGCCAGAAGACATTTTCCTTATGTATCTTGACGTAATTCAGAGTGAAACACTATCGGGGAAGGCCTCTAGCTCAGCTTTTCTCTAGCTCAGGATATGTGGAGTGGTGGGGCAGGTCATTAAAAATAACTTTTTTTTCAAACTGCAAGTATGATTAATCATGACTAATATAACCTTGGACATGAACTAACAAGGGGAAAGGGCTGACTTTGATTTTAGGTCAAAGTTTATTTCCTATGCTAAAAAGCGGTTCCTCCTTTTTCTTCTATAAGTCATAACAGTTACTGCTTACTTGGATACCCTTTAAAAAGATACTATTTTACATTTCACTCAAGTGACCTTCCAGCAACTTGCTCTTTCCTGGGAAGCAAATGAACTTGAGTGAAACTGTAGCTGCCTCAAGTATAATCAGGCCCCATACCTCCACTATTCATTTGGACACAGTACCTAGAATTTCAGTTAAGTGAAGTTTCTCAGAACTTTCAGCGTTTAGTAGACGCTGTCCTGGGCCTGCAAAGAAAAGTTAAAAAACTTGTTAAGCATGGGTCCCAGTGCTGAAATGTTAGTCTTTAATAGTGCTGGGACACAGAGGCACATTAGGCTTCTTGTTCCTCTGACATGCCAGCAAATTCCTAATGCGATGGTACCTGTGATAAACCAGTGCCAGCTAGCAAAAAACATTTTTTCCGCCCAGTCGTTGCGCCTACACCGAAGAAAGCTCTCGACTGTTCTCCCCAGCTGGAAGCAACCCAAAGAATTTCACCCTCCACAAATTATGCACCTTACTTACTTCGCTGCCTGTTAACCGCGGCGATAGCTACCACAAGACTCCTGCTCTATTTCAGGCGAATTGCACAAGTGCTGAAAACTTAATTACTTCTGTTTGTGGGTGGAATTCAAAAGGTGCCAGTACCTTAGGGACAGGTAAGGGTAGAGCTGGCTTGCCATAACCACATGAATCCACCCTCTGCTTATAAGTGACAACAAAAAGGAAAAAGGCCCCATGTCTGTTTCTGAAGTCCGCAGCTCTAACGCAGCTGTATATATAGGCTTCCACAGTTCTCTAGTTCCTTGGGCCAAATAAAACAATAATAAGGCCTGTTTGTGTAAGCCTTGGAACCCATACAGTGACCTTCCAGTGACATGCTCTTTCCTGGGAAGCGAGGGAACTTTAATGAAACTGTGGCATGAGTATTTGGCTCCAGAAATATAGGCATGCTTGAGCTGTGCAGAAACCATAAAACCCAGCCCAGTTTTCTTTTTTAAAACATACTTTGGCATGTTAGCTAATAATAAGCAAAGTTCAACCAGAGAGGCATTTTTAACAACCCCTTTTTTTCAAAGGAGCTATTTTTATTAGCATGAATGTGCATTAAACTGTGACTGGGTTCAGCTCAGTCACTTGAATCTTCAGTCAGAACAAACATCTGTATGATACTCATCATTGTAATTAATTCACTGTGTGAACCGCATTGCATATATATATATACAAAAAACATTAAAATTATTATTATTATTATTTAAATTTGAAACATATCTTACCTTCTGAACAATACATTTGCTACAAATGGTGCTTTAAGCTCTGCCATAGATGGACTACTTTTGGTGAAGACCTTTCAATTGGTAAACAACCTTTACATCAAATGAGGGTTCTTTAGTCCTTTAACGCTCTTCAACGCTTAAACATCTCTTGTACAAACAAAGTGGTTCTTCTATAGCATCGCCAAAGTACCCTTTAAATCACCTTTATTTACATTTGCATTTAGTGTTCTCTTAGGGTTCTCTTTGGTTCTCTGCCTGCCACAAAATTGCACTTTTGGGTTCCCAGACAGTTCAATTGTCAGAGTCCAACTAAAGACTTCGTTGACCTTAGCTTAGCAGGATTAAAACATGTTGCCCAAGCCGATAGTGGCTGGAAAAAACAAGATTTGGTGACAGCGTTTTTGTGACCTTTTGAGTCTCATCCTGCTGTACTATATGTCACGGTATTAAATTATGACTTTAAAACATGAGTGACAAAAGGCAAAAGGGCTGCAGTTTCACAAAATTAAAAAGGAATAGGACTGTAAATCCCTCAAAAAAGTAATAAAAGGGAACGTTTAACATTAAGATTCTGATTATGCAGGTGGGTGTGTAAATGAGACTATACATGCTTTACTCTTTTTTAATTAATTAGATGTTTTAAACTTATGTAAAGATCTTATTTCTGTCCTGTTTCATAGACTAAGAGATTAAGGGCAGATTTACTTAAAGAGGCGTTAATTACCAACAGTCTCCTGATACTTTGTGCTGCTGTTGCCAGTTGATCTAAGAACTTCCATGCACACTTCATAATTAACGGAATGATTAATGCCAAAAAAGTCCCTGTTTGGAATGCTTTTATAAGGAAGTCCATTTCTGTTAGGTAAAAAATCCTGTTTCTGGTTCAAATTGATTAATTTCTCCCAATATATTTCATCTATTGAACAAACAGTAAGACGAATGGAAGATGAGCTGATAGCTAGAAGGGTTTTCACAGAATGCTTGCGCAGCTTAAGTGGTTCCCACTTCCAGCCAGTTGCTAGGTTGTTGCCACATGATCATTAGAGTGAAACTAGAGTTTCTGCTAGGTGGTTATGGGTTTGCAGCTCCATAACTATCGACTAAGTTTCCAGAATAGTGGTCTACATTGTCGCTCTTTTGTGCTGCTAGATGGGTGATATTGTATTGCTAGGTGGTTGCTATGGTCTTGTAAGATGGTGTTGCCAAGTGGTTGCTGTGGTATCCTCCCTTGAATCCCTTGTTGATTTACACCCCTTTTATTCCTATGGGGAAAAATACAAAAATCACTGCTATGTGAAAACCACACATGTAGACTGTATTCAAGAACTGCTCACACAATCAGACCAAACATTCGAAATATATTTGTTGCTGTCATGCAAAAACCTCATATGTCCAAAATGAAAATTTACAAGAGAAGAACAAGATCGTACATTTAGATTAGACGTCAATGCAATTTTATTTATTTTATTTTTTTAATGGTCATTTTGGATATAAATAATAAATAATAGTCGCAGTTGTTACTATGATTTTCAGTAGGTGGTGTGAGTTCCCATGGTAAGTGCATTAGGAAAGCTTGTGATATTGATATAGATACGTGTAGCACATCAAAGCATAGCTATTACATTTCTGCAACAGAAGTCACACTGGCATGAGGTAGTGAGTAGTCATAAGTAATTCAGGCATTGCAACATTTTAACATGTGCTTTTAACCATCATTGGAAAAAGAGAACTGTTGATTCATCATTAGAGCAAAACCTTTTGATCAGTATTCTAAAATGTACCCACAGTATTACGCCATAGCATCATTAGAATCATGGGCACATGACCGGAATGACCCCAGGGTCCATCGTAGGTTTTTGTATTAGCATAAGCAAATATGGTATCATACCTGAAAATGTTTGAATCATTACACCCAGAGTATTTTTTTATTATTATTATTTTTTTTATTTTTTAATCAATTTTTTCCAGTCAGTCTAGCTAGACACTGGTCACATATTCAGGTTTTACAGGCAGTATGCAAAGGATACCATAATGTCTCAATATATACTAAACCCAGCAAAATTTTATTTTTCCTTTACTGTGTTGCATAAACATGTTCTGGGCACCACCATAAGGCAAGCACCAAGCAAGCTGAGTACTGTTAAATCTGAATGGATTTAATTAAGCCTCAGAATTCTTTCCGGAATGGTACTCTGCCTTGCTGCACAGCTGATTTGGACACTGTGTGCAACTAGGCTAGCAGAAGCTTGCCTTCGTAGCGTGCAACCGGTGCCTGGGACCAGCAGGAGAAAAAGGAATGGGAGAGAAGAGAGAAGTGTGGGGTGGGGGAGGGAAGAAAGAGGAGGGAAGAAAGAGCGAGAGGAAGGAGGAGGGAAGAAAATCCCCCCTCAGACAAGAGGCCAAGTCCCCTGACCTAGCTGAGTGCTAAAGGTCCAATGTGGGCCCACAGCAGGTATTAGTGGGAGGTCTGAGCAGGATTTAGACTCGAGGCTTAGTGCAGATCAAGCAACAATTCTCTGGCTGCAGTCTCAAGGCTGTGACACTGTGGAAGACACTGGGCATCATATTAGAGACACTCCAAAGGATTCCTTATCTAAGAGGTGGAAGCACTGCCATGGCATGCAGAACTGTGATAAGGGAGTGAATGCAAAATTTGAGCACTTCTGGGAAAAGCTTCTGAGAAAAGATTGTTCTGTCAAAAATGGAGATATTATTTCCAGCGTTGCCATTTTGGATCATTGTGTTTATCCTAATTTAAGAAATAACATTTTAAATATGAGATTAGACTCTTACAGTACTCAGTACTGTTCAGTTCAGTGCATGGAACATCATTGTATCCTCCTTCAAAAGCAAATTCAGCCTAATCAAAACAGGGCTGGAAAACCAGCCAATTCCAAAACTCCAACCCCCCAAAACTATATTGTAATAGTCTTGACTATTACATTTATTACTATTATATTATATTACTCTTATGTTTACGACTCAAAACTTTATGTAAGCTTTATGTAAGCTAACCTGCCTACATCTTTACATCGCGCTGAGAGGGCCCAATGAAAGGACAGCAACACTGTCTGGTAAGACTCAATGAGCGAAGAACTTCTATGAGGCAGTCATGGTGATGTACACCAGCCAATAAAAGCTTATCGAAGACAATAAAAGTAGCCAATAAGCGATAATCTTTTTTTCACACAAACCCTCCATGAAATAAAGTGTGTTTTATTCGGAGGCAAAATAACAGAGTTGCAGATAGGCCTGTAACTTTTATGTCTGACCGTTTTCCACCCCAACCAGAGTCACGCACTGAAAATTGATTTCCAAAAAAAACTATTTCACCAGGAACAGCACAGTACACACTTAGCTTTTCCTGCAGTGGTGTGGTGAACGTGCGAGTCTGTGAAAAACGTGACACATACACACACATACATATTTTGCATAAATGTTTATCATTAAATACAAACACACTACTTTACATAATCAGTGAGGGCAGGACTTAGAACTATTATTTTGTTAGGAACCAAAGGTAAACCAAACATGTCCAAGAATTGTCCTAAACTGTTCCAGAACACTCGCTGAAGAAAATAAGTTATTTTTGACTTGCCTCCAAACTGTCAAATGCTTTTGGATTAACTTGACTCAGCTTCCGCACGCTGTGCAGCATCTCAAGCACTCACGCACAACCTTGCCTTTCAAGGTGGCAGTAGTGGAATTCTGAAATCACCGTTCAGGAATTTGTGTTTCATCACAGGCAGACAAAGACCATTTTCAGGCCTGCAGTTCAGTGAGCCGCTAGGTTTAGGGTTTAACATGACTATCTTGTGAAGTAATGTTAAAAGTAGATGGATAAGCATCTGTCAGTGTTACACTGAATCAGAAACGAGAGCGAATTGCCAAGGAGATGTTGAAAAAGACGTGATTGAGAACTCACTGGAAACTAGAGGTAGCTTGATGTTAACTACTCTGGCTGATGTTATCTAAATGTTAACTACTCAATCTGATATTAGCTAGATTTGAACTACTCTGGCTGATGTTAGCTGGATGTTAACTACTCTGGCTGATGTTAGCTAGATGTTAACTCTAGCTGAAGTTACGGATTGTTACTACTGAATCTAATATTAGCTAGACTTGAACTATTCTGGTGATGTTAACTATTCTATTTGTTGTTAACTAAATGTTAACTATTCTATTTGTTGTTAACTACTTTAACTCAAGTCCACAAACAGGGGACACGTGGGCACATCATCCACTGTAGAAACACTTTGTGTAGAGTATAATGACTTTTCATCAGCATCCAGCATTGTACTGGTTGGCTCTAATTTGAACATTTTACTTCATCTGAAGAGGGAGTCTCTTTTTTTCATTCAACACTAAACCTTATTTTAATCAGTTATTATTTTAAATGTATTGTCACACACACATTCATCAGATGTTACATTTTATTCACCCTCTGTTTAATATTTACAGACTTTCGTAGGTGAAGTGAATTTACTCCACTGATCACAATTGTTACTGGTATCAGCATGGAATCAACCAAGTTGACTGATTGTCTGTGTCTGCAGATCTAGAACTGTTTAATTAATGGAGAAAAGGACAGTGTGTCTGTCATGTGCAGTTACTCTAAAAGCAGCTCTACCGAGCTGAGAAAGCACTTATAAAGTTTACTCTCCTGAACGAGGCCATAACACTCTCTGTTCTCGGCTGTGTCCAAATACTTACATGAAACTTTTTTTTTCTGTCTGCATTTCTTAATTTTGCCTGATCCGTAGTGTATGTCCTCAGTTAAAGACAAGGCAAGCAGGGAGGATAGAAAGCTACATTTTAGTTGAAAAATTGCAGATGCAGCCATCATTTATCTTTTCCACGACAGGGTCAGTTTATCTGATTTGGAGGGTTGAACATTTTCCAAACATATGCTGTGTATCCATAATTTATTTATGGTATATAGACATAAAATATATGTAAAATGAATGGAATTAACCATAATTGGTATATAATACTAGACTAAGAATACAGAAATGGAAATATTGTTGTTTTTTTTAATGTGTAAAGTCAGTCTTTGTAGATCCTTGTTCAAGCTAGCTAGCATGCCAACATGCCTTTAGAAATGTAGGGGTTTAACAAAAAAGAGAAATTAACAGTCTTCATTTTTTTCTTTCATAGCTCCAGCATGCCATATAATATAATGATATCCAAATACATCTAGGCCTAAAACACATTGGCTAATTGTTTTGTTTACAGGTATGCTTGTTACACATTTTCTGTATTTTTCAGGCTGTATTATATTTCTCAACTTTTGAATGATGGGAGAGGAGCAAGGCAGCCAAGCCTTGTTATGTAAAGCCCAATCCTGATATGCACTGGACGCAGCTGGCCTGTCTTGCGTAAGAGGCCCAGGATGTGATCTGGTCAGAGCCAATTCAGTGGCAGCTTGGCCATGACCCCCAGCCTCCAGCTCAGTCAGAGATATCTCCTGCCGCTGGCCAAAGAAGATTATTGCTGATTGAGCACGCTGCCCTGGATTTCTGTAAAGTCTGTGTGTATATGTGTCTGAGAGACACTGAGAGATTTAGGCCTAATTTCATGAAAATTTGTGTGTTTTGGCTCCGGCCCCAAAGTGCCATGTCTGGTATCAAAGCACAGATGTACTTATGTGCACATCTCTTTGCCCTCTTCTTAACATCCGGCTTTGCAACTGAAATATCTCAATCAAGTACACAGAGACAACTTTCTACATCCGGCACCATGATGTTCAGGTCCAACAAGAATGGGTTGCTAAAATAAGCACTGCATCTGTGCTGAGCTTCAGCCATTTAAGCTCAATTCTGCAAGATTTCAATCCCATGAGGCATTAAAAACAAAATGCCTCCATCCCCTCCACCATGTTTGACCTTTTTCTCACTTTCTGGCATGTTCTGACACTCGGTACGTTTATGAAAGATTTACACATGGGATTTGCATGACCCTGTTGAAGACACCACGCATAAAATAAAAGACAAGCCAGAGGATTTCTTATCTAAGAGGCTAAAGCAGATGCATGGTGTGTGGGAATGTTATAAGGAGGTGAAAGAAAAATTTATATTTTAGGAAAATCTTCCATCATACTCAAAAATACTCATTTTTTTTTATTGTCTAGGCATTGCTGTAATCATTCAATGCAATCATGCAGTTGTCCTGAAATCCTGCTGTATTGCTCTTACATAGTATATTCTTTCAGACTATTTGCTCTACAATATCAGTCAGATTTTTATCTGCAGGTGTTTGCTTTAAAAATTGATTAGCTCTGGACAAATGTAAAACATTGTAGGATATTTGATGATGATGTATTCATGGCTCTTTGAAAGAACCGAGCGTTTAGGCAACACAATTTGTATAATAATTTGACTGCTTTTGTAATCCTACTGAAACAAATGTTTCTCTGCAGTGCTGATCCAGGTAGCTACTGCTTCAATTTCTACATTACGAATGTATCAACATCAGTATTAACAGATATGTGGGCTTACATGAAAAATATCAGCTTTGGCCTACAATAACAGATATAGTGAAAGCTGGCCGGTGGCCACTGTAGGGCAAAAAACACGCTGTGCTGCCCAAAAGCTTCATGATAGTAAACATGGTAGTTAACTTTTTTTCCGAAATGGAGGTAATTACACACTGAGGGGATGAAGTTGAATGCAGCGCTGGATGCAACACCAGCATTCCGGGGTTTTTTGTGTGCACCACTCGACCACTAGAGGTTGCGTTTCGTGCATCTTGACTAAAGCCCCTTTTAAGATACCAAGAAGGTCTTGGCTAAACTACTATATTTTATATTTTGACCAGAACTATTAAAACTTACAGAATAAAGTGCTGAAGAAATCTCATCTTGAGTGCTGTTCTCATTTCCAAAAAACATTCAGAGCTATTGAAAGCCATAGGAAAATACCAAAGGTGACACAGAGAGCTTAGATTTCAGATAATGTCTTGTGCACTGCCTTTTTAATTGCTTGAACAGCTGTTGCAAGCTACAGGCACATACATGCAGGTTGGGGTAAGCAGGCTCGATCCTGACAGCCTTGCAAACGCCTCCGAGAACTGTGCACTGCATTCTTCTTGATGAAGCATAGCTGGAACTGGCATGCTAACCGCAGAATGCCAGAAGGCCATGTCTCCACTTTTCTTTTTTTTTTTTTTTTTTTGTAAACAGGAGAATTTGAACTATGAACTATGAATAATTTAACTTGTGCATCTCCAACTGTCAAAGCAATGGCTTTAGTGTGTTGAAATACAGACTTCCCAAGAGCACACAATACCTTGAAATGTTTTGCAGTGTATTGTTCAGAACAGATTTTAAGTAAATGTACAGGCTAATCGTTAACAGATAACAGTATCCCATGGATGAAGATGATGCTTATTTAGGTTGCCTGTTGTCATTCACAGCTTTTAGTGCACTTTAATATTGAGCTCCTAGCATTAGGTTGTATCGTAATGGCATAATAATCCCATCAAACATATCAGAGTACATTTTGTTTTCGTATTCCATGTACCTTGTGCTACATGGGTGAATGCCCACTGGAGCCAGCAGAGAAAGGTGATGTGCTAACAAGCTGAGGCAGGCACAGTGCCACAGTGGGGTTAAAAGCAGTGTTGTATAATGATAATACGGTGGATTTAACACGTTCAGTCTGTCAGGCTTGGTTAGTGTTGGATAAAGAGGGAGAGAGAGAGATGGGTTGATGTCAGGACACGTGGGTCACAGCTGTGCATTTCATCAGGGACTGCGATAGCACGCCTGGGCCATTAGTGAAAGAGGCTTTGAAAGCCACAGCAGTAATGAGCCATTGTCAAATGGAGGCCACGGAGTATGGGCCTTGCTTGGTGCTTTTCGCTGGCCCACTAAGGTCAATTAGGCTGGGCCTCACAATGCAGGGTCAGAATGGAGCACTCGTGGTCTGCCAGGCAGCATTTGGCAGACGCTCTTATTCAGAGTGACTTAAATATGAGTTCTGATTTTTCTGTCAACCTTTTAAAACCATGTTTAAACGTTTTTTTGACAGACAAAATTGGCTAAATGAATTTTTACATGCAAGTGGATGGAAGTGAGAAATACCAACATTCATTACACAGTTGGATTTTACTGCATTCAGACTGAGACATCGAATAGCTGGTTGGTGAACTAATAGCTGATTTATATTGGAATTAGTCATGTTATAATAACAAGCATTAAAGGTCTTTATTAATTCTATAGCTCTTGCTTCTCTACATATTCTATATTGCCTGTAGATAGCTACACTATATTATCAAAAGTATTGGGACACCTGCACATTCATTTTTTTCCCAAAACATTTGATACTAAAAAGAGTTTATCCAGCTTTTGTTGGAGTAACTGTCCAGGTAAGGCTTTCTATTAGATTTTGGAGCTCTGCTGTGAGGATCTGATTGCATTCCGCGACAAGAGTGGGACTGAGCTCAGGATGTTGGATGGCCATCACCACACTTCATCCCCATTTCCCCACTCATCCCAAAAGAAGAACACAGTACCTCTGCTTCACAGCTCAATGCTGGGAGAACTTAATACCCTTTTAGCCCATGCCATGGCATTAGGCTCAAGGTTCATGTTTATCTGCTCCAGGGAGTCCTATTCTATTCGCAATACTTCTCTATAGGGATTAGACAAGCTATATGTGTGCACTTGAGCATCGGTCTCAGCAATGGCTGCAACTTTCAGACCTAAAGTGAAGCTTAGTTTGAGGGAAAATCAGCAAGGCCTGTATAAAGAACAGAGTGAAGAGATAGGAGCCCAGTGGTGAGGATGATGTAGATATTGTGGTGGACAGCTTTTGCCTGCTTTATACTTTACGGGCAATAAAGAATCCAACAGTCTAGAAATGCAACACAAACAAAGGCCAGAATTGTCCATCTAGGGTTGTGATCTTTTTCTGTGGTTCTTGGTTATGGATGAGAATGCCAGACAATTGAAATGCAGAACAGAAAAAACACTGATGCCTTTAAACTTCAGTGTTATAAAAGGCATGTGAGCTCACCTTGGACAGAAAATTAAACAAATGGATTCTTGGCCAAGCTTCACCTCTCACTTGAAGTTCAAGTAACCAGGCCAAATCTTATTTTGAACAATAATGAGAAGAAACAATTCACTGGAAAAGACAATTATCCCTGGAACCATGAAAGGTAAAAATGTCAGCAACAGGATGGATAGACACAATTAGAGGAGTCATGAAAACACCATTAAGAAGTCTGAAGACCTAAGCAGAAGAAACACTAGCCATGTGTTTGCCAGGAGTTAAAATTGCCTTGATGGAACATGCAGCCAATTTCTGCCGGTCCCTTAGAGTCTGTTTACACCTGGCATTAACATGCATTTTTGGTGATTGGATCTTTGGATTGGATTTCACTTGTTTGCTTGAAAAGCCAGGTGTAAACACCTTAAAGACGCATTGGATTTGGATTACAATCGGATCACTTCAACCCCATTCAGAAGTGGTCAGGGACGGATCTTTTCGACATTAAATACAAGTGTAAATGGAACTTGTTTTGTTTGTGTTATGTTTTCGGTGATTGGATTTCGCCAGGGAGCGGGAAAACATCTGTCCAAAAAACAAAAATAAAACAGTAAGTAATATGAGTAATTATTACTGTGGATATTGGCTTTGCTCTTGCTCTTGCTCTATATCTCTCACTCTCGGTCTCTCTAGTTTTTTATTTTACTTTTATTTACCAGTAGATGATGATGGCAGTAGCACAAAATTTGTTCCCTTGTGGTTTAAACAGTCTGTCGCATTGTCTGATTGAGACGTTACAGAAATATGAGAACCATCTAATTTCCCACCACATTGTAGAACCCCCACTGTTCCTCTACACTGTTTACAGCCTCACAGAGCTGGACAATTGTGATGAGAAACGGTTGTTTACAAGAAGCAAAGGGAAAATGCTGTACGTATTTGTGTGCTTTTTATGTAGGAAAGTAAAATCAGATCTCATCTGGCCACTCAAAGTAAATTCAGATACTATCCGGATACAAAACACATGTTAATGCTAGGTGTAAACAGGCCCTTAGTGGCAAATCTGTCTGTGGAATAAAAATGTAAAATGAATGAATAATTTTTTTACTCATCAGTCAGCAATGTGAGCAGTGAGAATCCTGTGACGTTGAATCAGATCACACCTCTCCACAAAGACGGCCATGCCGACATAAAATGGGAAACTTCCGCTACTTCATATTAAAAGATCATGTACAGACACTGCAATAAAAGTAGCATTTAAACACAATAAAAACACCTAATAAAAGTCGACTGGCTTGCTCACCTTCAGAGCCAAAACTCCAGTTTGCTTTCAGGGCTGTAAATCAGACACATCTCCAGCTAAACACATTAAATTATTGTTCAGCTGAAGAACCTTCAGAACAACACAAGGATATTGCCTTCTGATTACTACCATAAAAAAGTCAGTAATAATAATAGCAATAATGCTGATATTCATGTGAGTTATCACTGTGACTGCAGCACTCCTACTTAAGTAGGGACTTTCTGTATTTCTTCCAGTCCTCCAGTGTGTGCTTTCTCAAGTGAAGTTTATTGATCCCACATATGGTGTGTAGGTGTATTGGCAAAGGTAACCACAACACTCTGCATATTGAATAAATCAGCCAGGGTTTATTCCGATCCTACTCTCTGTGTAGAAGCGGATGAGAGAATGTCTCATTCTATAGACAGTTTCTTTGTACAGTGTGTTCCATATCACAACCAAAAGCCCACGTTATTACTGTAAACATTGTAATACAGATGGTTGCAGTCGGTTCTATGCGTAGCTAGCAAGAGTGTAAAAATACAGCATATTGTATTGTATAGTTAAATACTAGAGTCTCTTAATTATGTGCACAGTGGTATCAAACAATTCCTTAAACAGACTGGAGCAGATAAAGCACTAATATTAATGCTGAATGTATTGCATGAAGCATGATAAACACACGTAAATATGCAAGCTACAATAAGAGCAAAGTTGTTTTCTCTCAATCATACCTCAAAATCAAAACATATTAGCATATAGATAGAACATATTATTAATTACTGTCCTGTTATTGTTAACAAGACACTTTCAGGCTGTATCGAAAACTCTCAACTGAACTCAACTGAGTTAAGACACCACTGTTTTGAATAGAATTAAATGATGGATTCTGGGAATCATTATGCCTTTACTAACTACTTAGCATTGACTCAAATGTTACATAAAATCAGTTGATCCCAATCCATATTTATTTGTTTATTTGTACGCACATAACATTTAAAGGTAAATAAATAAATTGCATAGATAAAGTTTAAGATTAAAGTTTGTTTTGATTAATGTCAGGTCATTTAAGGTAAAAAAAACAAACAAACAAAAAAAAAAAAAACTGGATGGATAAAATGTAGAACCGAAAATTAAAAAAATCAAAAAGTATTCAAAATCCCTCCAAAAAACTATGTAAGATATATATATATATAGTAATATGTAAGATATGTTTTATAAGTAAAAATGTACATACAAATTCTGCAGAAAATTAACATTTAAAAATATGGATGAGATGGGGGAAGAGTTCAGCTTTTATATCAACGTGTTTAAATGTGTGCTTGCAGTCTCTTCCACACACACACAATGTAAAGTATTTTTTTCCTTTACCAAACAGTGTTGTTTTTTTGTAATATCCATATTATTGTGTGTATTGCCTTTTTAGTATGTGAGTGCTACAGAAAATACAGAAAGGCAACAGTATTCAAACACAAAATAAATGGAAAAAGGGGTAGTCGGCTAACATGCAACAGTCATTATTATAATAATGGAAAAGTACACTTTGTCTCAGATGCTCTCTGATTAGTGCTTGACAGTGAGATGCATGATTTCTTGGAAACAGACTGGAAAACAAAGCAGGGTAATGAGAAGACAAGGTAGCAGTTGCACTCTCTTCTTTTAAAAAGCAAGTCAATGAAAAATGGACAGAAACTGTTCAT
The DNA here is from genome assembly GCF_030463535.1 of Salminus brasiliensis. NCBI lineage: Eukaryota > Metazoa > Chordata > Actinopteri > Characiformes > Bryconidae > Salminus > Salminus brasiliensis. Next base: position 15,673,816 of record NC_132878.1, read on the forward strand.
ATTTAAGGGTAAGTAAGTAACATTCACATAGAAAACCTTTTGGAATCCAAGTTTCATATGCATGTATTGGTTTGTAGTGCAGGGACAAAATAGTCAAACAGTGTTAGCAGAAGCTCCAAGCTGTTTGAAAGCCTTCTTTATGTGCTGTATCTGACTGTCCAACCCAATGATCAGTGGAGCACCTCCACTCATTAGTACCTTATTACTTTAATTGATTTCGGAGAATGCGGGGGGCATCAGCCGGTCACAAGACCGTGCTGGGAGCAGGACTGGATGTTCTTTTTCCCACATGAGCAAATCCGCAGCCGATCTTAAAGGATTTAGCCATGTAATCGGAGTTATAAATTGAATCTATGGTGCACCAACATGGAGATTTATTGATTCCTCATACACCAGGCATGCAGGCCTAGTCTTAAGCCTGTTTTACACAGGCTACCTCAGTGTGAATGCTACAACTTGCACACTTTCAGACATAGTGTTTGCCCTGCGGAACAGTAAAGCAGGCTTATAAATAGAGATAGAAAATACCGCCGCTTGTAAGCACGATGTACAGACCTGTTTTTCCCCAAACATATCTTAGCCTCTGTAGTTTGCCTAGGCACTTTTCTGCCAGCTGTTTCTGATTGGACAGCCGATCAGTTTAGGCCTGCAGATCTATATAACGTGATAATGGCCAGGAACGGCAGAATTTGCTGTTTTAGGCTTTTATAACACTTTTCACTTTTTAATGGGTTATAGTTTTTCCAGACATCCCACCTGGATGGTGGAATGGAGCTGCAGAACGTTAAACTGAACTGGTAGACACTGAAGGAGGCCGGTTAACTGTAAACGTTGCCCACAGAAAAAACGAATAGGGATGCATTGCACAAAGACAGACCAATCAGGGTGCTATCTTTGTTAATCTCATGCTCACTTACAAAAAAGAGACTCCCAGAACTTCTGGGAGAGGTGTGAATCCGTTATTCCAGGACGTTTTGCTGCATGGCTCGTGCGACTCCTGGAAAATGTAGGCCCAATGGCTATTCTTTTGGTTCTGCACCCTATCTAGTATGCACTGCTGTGATTGTGTGAATGCATGTTACTCATGCCATTTCTCATTTGAGAATTCACACTGAGAGCATAATTTAGTCTCAGGCTTCTTGCATCTTCAAAAATGAAACCGGTATTATTTGGTATGGTTTCTCTCCATTGTTCCAAACAATTTTCCTCTTCCTTGTTGTTCCTTCCCTGAGGAAAGGTGCAATATCTATTCCTTTAAAATATGTGTCAATATTGTATTCTCCTGACCTGCTCTTAGAAAGTGCTGGACAAGATTTTTCAGAGCACCAACAGAAATTCAATCTAATAATAAATGGTAACAGGTTTTGTTAAGAGTTGCTAGACAGTGTTTCCAGTATAAAAATGCTATGCTTTCCATGCCAATCTTTGTTTGAGTATGATGGTTTAGCTGGTCAACAAGCATGATCAACCTGATCAAGCTAGGCCACCAGTATGACCAAGCTTGACCATGCTGGTATGACCAAACTCAACTGAAACATACGCTATGCTGGTCAAGAGCTGGTTAACCAGCTAGTGAATGCAAATGCCATTGACCATCAAAAACCAGCTAAGACCATCTGAAACTGCTCAAAACATCCACAACAATTTTGCCATCAGGCTAACATTAGCTGCATTCATAAAGCTTGTTGTTGGCACCATTTAAATGGCTGACGATGTAGTTGGTTCTTATTCAAAGTAGCATTGCATTCTTAATTGAGTTTTGCTTATACAGGTTTTAAAGCAGAGTTATCTGTGGTTTATTGGTGTTGCAGAGAGATCAAAACTAGAGACGTAGAAAACCACAACCCCAATTCTGCCATCATGCTAACGTTAGCTGTATTTACAAAGCTAATTATTAGCACCTTCCAGTGCCTGAGGGTCTGTTTGGTTCTTAATTGAAGTAGCATTGCGGTGCTGAATGTGGTTTTCTGCAGTTTTTAGGTGTTGCAGATCTAGAAATGTTGACAACCACAAGCAGAAATATGCCAACATGCTAATATTACTTCATGGCACGACCATGATCTGATCCAATCTACCCTTACAGTGTGACCAATGTGACACATTTAAAATAAATACCATTTGAATTATGATCAACTCTAAATGCAGGTACCCTGACAGAAAGAGTTCTGCTGTTCTGATAGAGAGAGAGTTCGTTCTGCACTGCAGTTTCTCATTAAGCTGAATGGGATTTTTGGCAGCATTCTGTAAAACTTGTCTGACAGTTGCTATGAAAGATTCCATCTGTGGCCAGAACGTCCAGAGTTCAGTTATTTCCATTTAGAAATCCAGTTACAGTTTGTTCTGCACAGCTCTGTTCAATACAGTGCTACCTTTGCTTTGACAGGCTTTTGCAGTACGCCACTGCTTTGCATGATATCATGGTCAGTTTAGTTTTTAGAGTTGATAGTCCAAATGTGTGTGTGTGTGTGTGTGCTTGCGTGCACACAGACAGACGTGGATGTTCTTTTTCACACATCAGCAGATTGGCTCAGGCTGATCAGTAGGATTTGGAAGCGTAATGAGAGTCAGTCAGGAGGAGGTGAGCCAGCAAGTGTTCTTTTCTCTCCCACTCTCTCTCTCTTTTTCTCTCTCTCTCTCTCTCTCTCTCTCTCTCTCCCTCCTTCTCTTTCTCTCTCTCATTCTCTTGCACTACATAATTTTGTCTGGAAATTCCCTCTTACCCGCCGTAATGCTAGAATTAAGTAGTTCACGTTGGTTACTTCAGAGCTCTTGCGTGGTTCTAATTCTGTTGGACAAATCACTGCATGCTTTGGTGGCCAAAATATTTCAGGATTTGTTCCCAAGTTTTGGATATTTATGACTGCAGGAGTGCTTTTATCAACTTCTGGGAAAAGGCTTTAAGAAGAATAACTTTGCATATCGGCCTAAAGCGTTTTTGGCGTATTTGAATAAAGCCCAGGGGGGAATCGTCAAACGAAAGCACATGCGTTATCTGCTTTACATACATTGCTTTGTTTTACTTGTTTGACTTGTTCTAGTTAGATAATAAAATGATATGTCTCCTCCTGAACTAATCATGTGAATGCCATTTACAGTAAATGTAGCTGAAAGGGCCAGACCAATATGGAAATTACAAACCAGTTTTAAGTAGCTGGAAATTATACAATTATATAGTCAGTATTCATTTTACTTCCAAATGTTGTGATTAAACTGTGCTGACTGATATACAGTGATGCAGTCATAAGTTTGGGCACCGCTGGTCAATGTTTTTGTCACTGCAAATAGCTAAGTCAGTAAACAATGACCTGATTTCCAAAAGGCATAGATTTAACAATAAAACATTCCTTTGAAATTTTCAAGCAAGAATACTTTTCATTTCCATCTGTTTCAATAGTTCCATAGTTTCAAAATCACAAAAGGTTTGGGGGTTTACTGCATGGTCAGTGCTTAGTAACACTCCCTTTGGCAAGTATCACAGCTTATAAATGTATAAATGATTATTTTTGCATAGATTTGCAATGATTTTTAGCTTGGGTACTGTGAGGGTCATGGCAAAATCTTTAGCTTGCATAGCTTGCAGGTATTTTTAGGGTCATTATCCTGCTGTAGAAGCCATCCTCTTTTCATCTTCAGTGTTTGTTGCTGTTGTTGTTGAACGGTTCAATGTTTGCTTCCAGTTTTTTCAGAATATGCTGCTATTTAATTTAGTCCATTCTTTCCTCCACCAGTGAAATGTTTTTGTTCCACTGGCTGCAACACAACCCAGAGCATGATTGCTAAATCAACCCTGTGTTTAACAGTTTTCATTCTACACTTTCTTCTCCCACCATACACCAAAACCATTAATTTCAACTTACTAAAAACACAAGACTATTTCGGAAATACTCCAGATTCGTTTCTTTGAAAAATTCTGACCCTGAATTTTGTGGACTTTTTTTCTGATTATTCTTCCACAAAGGTTCTATTTGTCTATATATCTATTTGTTTTTTGCAGTTAAATAAGGTTTTGTCTTAGGATCACTTCTCTCAGAAAGTTTTCTTGCTCTTTCTGACCTCCACTAGACCTCTGTGGAGGTCCTCTAGAAACTGAGGAAATAGCTGCTAAAAAAACTTGCTATCTTTTTGTAGCTTTTCCTACTTTCTGGGCATTAGTGTTAGGTAGCTGCTTAGAGAAACTCATGGCTGCTGATTGTTGGATTTTAAGAGTCAGATTTATAGAGATTTATAGAAATTTCCTGGCTTTCCCTAATAATAATTGTAAACAAGCCATAATCCTAACAAGTTAATAGAAGTCTGATACCTTGTCCAAGTCATCTGAGAGCACATATCTGTTGGAATCTCTGAACCTCTTGCATCTGCTAATTATATTTTTTAATTGAACAAAAAATACACAAATATTTTGAATGTTTCATCTTATACTTGCTAAGCTATTCACAGTCACAGAAATTTGACCAGAGGTGACCAGATTTTGGTTGCTTCTGTAATTGCAGTAACAGTTGTATTAATACTAGGCATTAGTAGCGCAAATAAGGCCTTAAGCTTAATAGCAAATATTAAAACACGCTAATATAGACACAAGAACACACCCATAAGCGTTGCTTTAGTAACCAAACTGCCAACAACACACACAGTCCTTGTAGTCTTGTGACTTTGCAAGCCTCATGTTGGACTCAGATGTGTGAGTTAATTAAGGTAAGCCCCCCTGAGCACGGGGAGAAAGTAGTCCAATCCTTCGGTGGCAGCTTTGGTCATTCGGTGAGGGGGACCATGGCATCAGATGCCAGGAGTTGCAGATGTTCCATGATAACAGGCTTGTGTTTTAATCAGCTTGTTGAAGCTGGGCCCGTTCTCTCATTTACATAGAGCTGGCTTTTCAGAATGCCTCTCTCTGTCAGAGCAGTGGACAGCCTGTGTTCTGAGTTGCAGAGCTGCACTGTGTAAGATGTGTTTGCTGAATACAATCAAATCCTTGCAACAGTGCTCCAAAATCTAATACAAAGCTGTACATGGACATTAGAAACAGTTACTCCAACAAAAGATCCTTGATTTCGGAAGAAATACTTAATGAGCAGGTGTCCCAATACTTTTGTCCATATAGGAATGTGTGTAAAATACAAATAAAATGAACCATTAGGAAATGCATCGATTTGCCAGAAGTTATGGGACAGGAACTAGTATTGTGTAGAACCCCCTTTAACCCAGCGAAGTGCAGCAAATTAACGCAGCATCTATTCCACAAGTGGATGGAAGACGTCTGGAGAGATGTTGGGCCATGCTGTCTGGACAGCCACTCACAGTTCTGTGGTATTTGTAGGTGCAGGATCTCTGGTGTAAATAGACCCCTCCACCACATCCCATAAATGCTCGATTGGGCTCATGTTGGGCAAAGGTGTAGACCACACTGTGGAACGAGGAATGTTAAATGCCCGCACAACTTTGGAAATGGAATGTCCCATCCATCAGGCATCCAGGCATCCAGGCATCAGGCCTTGCTCCAACTAATATAATTGACCCCGCCTTGCCATGGGCACGCTGGCCAGTGTTCAACCTCACACACAAGATAACGCCTGACAATTTATACAGATGTGGGTGTTCCCAAGCTGCCCCTCGAGGTGATGCCACTTAAATTTACGTACTAGTCATGTCTTGTAGTTTTCAATGAACATTGTATTTACCCTAAGAGTCAATGACTGTCATTGCTGTATTAACATTTGCATTCTCTGTATTAAGATTAATACAAGTTAACATATTGTGAGGATCTTCACTGACATCTGCCAAGTGACCTGAAGGTCTGTATGGTCTCCGTAGCCCATGCAAGCTGCACTGCTCTGAGACATCATGAGTGCTCAGCTCTTCAAGCTGGAGAAAATGAATGATGGGCTTTGTTGGGTTCTTGCTTACTGGGATCGGTTTTGTTTATACAAATACTTTTGCATTTGCTTGTGTTGAGCAAAAACAAAGGCTTCTTAAATGAATCATTTTACAGCATCTGAGCAGTTAATCAGTGTCCTCTTTCCAACATCACGAAGCAAGACCACTGGAGCCAAGACATTACTTTGCTTTACAAATTATAGCTTCACAGTAGGCTGAGATGCAAAGAGTAATTTAGGGCCCAGACCTGAGCCTACAAACCAGCATAAAATTATAATGTGTAGGACTGCAAAAAAAAAAAGAAAAAAAAAAGCTACTCTCGTCTGCACTGCGTCTGTGTGAGCTTGCCCTCGTTCAGATATGGATCAAGGGTAAAAACTTCACACAGGAAACCATGAATCACGTTCCTCTGAGCAGCTCAAGTAGAAAAAACACTGCCGAAATGTCCTCCCAGATACTCTAATCTCCCACCAATGTTTTATCTGAAATACTTCCAACTGTTGAAGTTTCTCTGCACATTATTATTGGTTTAGAGGGGGAGAGGAACTGCACACTGGCAAGGCTTTACAAGTCTTGCACAAACATTCATTAAATATTTTGCCTTTTTTGCACAGAAGGCTTGAACCCAGTGGAGACCAGAGGCTGGGGAATTTTCTAATCCTTGTCCCTGGCACAACCCATGTTACTGTCTGCAGAGATAGGTATACTGTTGCACTGTAACAGTTAATTAATTCAACCTTCAGAATTTACACATTTACAACCTTCAGAATTTACACATTTACACAGTTGCATTCTGTATAAGAAAAAAAAGTACATACACTGTAATGGTAGAGGCTGGACTTTGACAGCAATCATGGCAGGAGCTACCTGTAGGTCCCTTGATGACATTTTAGGATCTTCTTTACTCATCTTGTGGTCTGCTAGGACTTGCTAGGACTACCTGACCTGACCATGTTGACAGTTGTTGCACTCATAAATTATTTAGTGGAACGACTGCTTTTTTAATTGTTCTGAGATTTTTTTTAAATCCCTTCGCAGACTCTCATGCATTTACAGCCTTCTTTCTAAAGGCCTCAGAGAGCTCTTTGGATTTCACCCTGGTCACCACTCACTTCAACAATCAAGACTGAAGTGAATTGCATTGATTTTTTTTACCCCCTCATTTTCAGTATAATTCAATTGGTCAGGTATAGTCATTCAGAGTGGTTTTGCATGAAATGGTGCATTGTAGAAAAAGCTCTTTACAGTAGTAATAATAGAAACCAGGATTCACCATGTCTAAAACACAGATCATTATCGTCTTACAGTTTTTAGAATTATTTGCCTTTTAAAGGTATTAATAATAGTAGAGGTCTGAGAAGAGAATGAGAATTTCTCATCAAACCATTCTAAATGACTTTACAGACTTTTACCGAAACTGATTTTTACCAAAGTGATTGTGGAATTCCCCTCTAAGGGAGTGTTAATACATCCTCTCAATATAGCATCATGATATTCCCATGTGCCAATATGTCTATCTTTGCATCCCAAAACTTGTCAGCCATGCCATCACACTTCATCTGAGCCCCACAGCTGGAAGAGGCCTGCATGCTTTCCAGCCACTCAGATTTCGCCTACTTGCCCAGAGACAAGCAACGTTGCATGAACTGGCCCTGTTCGACATGCTTGGGAGATTATAGCTCGCCCATTCCTGAATAAGGGGTTAATTTCCATAGTCATTCCGCCCTGGCTCCAGCTCGCCCAGATAAGAAAACAAGCCTGCTCTAATGAGTGGCCCGCCCACGCCAACGGCATGCAGCTCTCGCTCGCTGTTGCCTGGAGACAACAGAGGCCCGAAAATCTTCGTGCTGTTTACGGAGACATTTTCATTTTCGCATAAGCAAGAAGATAAAGTATGCATTCCAGCCAGGGCTGTTTTAAGTGAACAAGGCTTGACAAATCTGTCAGTGTGCCGTTGGATCTGTCTTGATATGGCGAAATGTGAACAGATTTGGACGTCTTTTGTTTAGAAACATGCTCTGCAGCGATTGGGACGTGACTGTGTAATCCCAGGGGTAAATCCTGGTTGACACGGGCCAAAATGGAATGGAGGCCTGTTATATGTTGCGGTCGCGGGAACGACAGGGATGGGTACAGTGTTTGGACACAGGTGGAACTGGGCTACAGCGTATCAGATTGTGTAAAGCTAAACAGATGGCCTTTTAATAATGCATTTGTTCTGTGTTCCCTCGCCCAAGCTGATGGCTATCGTACAACCAAGGTTCACCCAGGGTTCAGGCCCTCTCTCTCCTTGTGTTTGTGTGTGTTTGAGGAAGAAGGCTTTAGTGGGGTTGAGTATTATCCTCATGAAATCACCTAAGTGGCAGGGAGACAGTAATCCTTGCCAGCCGAGCCAAGCGTTCTCTCCACTGGTGGGCAAGAGCTCGTCCTATTTCTGACCTGGACAGTAGACATGTCCATTGAACCCTTGAACATCTATTGCCCTGCCTATAATTGCATGTAGACTCTATTACAGTTTTGAGGAGAAAGGAACAACAGAGGAAGCCAAATGTTGGTCGGGCCCTTCAGATGAACCTAATTCCAATCAGTCAGCTCGAATTCAGAAGCCTTCTTAATACATTATTGCATCTTTGGTACAATTGTGCTGTTCATCGCTATGGTTGTGTAAAACTATGGTGATTATATAAGACCTAGAGTCCTGTGTATCACGTGAGTTATACATTCCATGCAGCAGATGACCATGCTTTGCACTCTTGAGTAATATAAGAAGGCCAAGAAAGAAAGGAAAATTAACCTGCATTGATAATGTATGTCACCAAGTCTAGTCGGAAACCCCCTAACCCCTCCCCCTTCTTAAAGCAGTACTGCATACTCTTGGGATTTGAAGGCCTCCCCAGTTGGGATATGTCTGACAGGACAATAGTAGTGATTTACAACAGTGGTGAATGTAGGTGTAAGTCTTAAGAAAAGGAGGCCTTCCTGCCTGAACCTGGAATTGATCTTTTGTGTGCAGGGCAGGGCTGTTATCTACTATGCTGTCAATACACTGTCATTCACACCAGCTCATTCAGCTGGACCTTCTGTTGATACGTGAATGTGACATCAATGTTAGGGTACCAGGCATCCTCTTTTCAGGATGAACAAAATGCATCCGGGCGGAAATTCTAATCTGTCTGAAATGTCCTGGAGTTGGCTTTGATTTTACATCAGTAAAATCAAAGAGTGCAGCCTTAAAAAAAAAACAATGTAAATCACCACTGTCATCCAAAATTTGCAACTTTCCTGAAGAAAGATAAAACCTTTTGGAGCATTTCTATTGGTCCATTCATCATGAACGTCTACCGCGATATAAAGAACAACTGCCAGATGCAAATGATGTCAAAAAGACAAAATATATAAAAACAATGCTTTAGCACAGCGAAAAAATACACAAATCAGTCATAAAACCAAGGGGACCAAATATTCTGAAATGCTGAAATCAATAATCAGATCAATGTCACACACAGCTATAAGTACAGATATAAAATATTAAGCAGTGCTACAATGTTTTATCTCCTTATTTACATTTCCAGTATCTAGCATATGATCTTATGTAGAACAGTTTACAGTTATAATTCTGTAAACACAGGCGAGCCAATTTAGTGGTAATTGTCCTGTCCTGGACTCTATTGCATAGTGTATAGTATAGTGTTTTTGCCTAGGTGGGGAATCAAACACCAGCCTTCTGTGTGCAGAGAAGTGTTACTCCCAACTGTTAATAATACTTCCTGTGCAATATTTTTTTTCATTTTTTTTGTGCAATATTTTTACATTCAGAGGGTTTAATGGAAAATGGTGTATTGTAAGACAAACCTGATAGGAACCATGGGTCAAGGTGTCTACATATAAAGAGTACCAGAATTGCAGCTTTACATGAAAAGAAAAGACCTTCATACCTTTTAATGGAAGTCAGTGGAAGATATTTCTATTGGTCCGTTTATCATGCCATTTGACATTTTGTAAAGAACAACTGCCATGTTAAAACATTAAACAGAGAAATGGGGATACAAAGTTCTTGTGTGATAGTGTTGTCAACAATAATCAATGCACCTACACTTGTCTTCTGAGTTGGTTTTGGTTTGTAATAATAAAATAGTTAAGTAGGTTAAGTAAAACACCCTGAAGGTATCTCTCCAGTAAGACGGAATTGAAAAAAAAACACATGTCTTAGGCCTAAACTGTATCTTAAATGCTTTAGACGTCTGGTTTCTATCACCACTGTAAACAATTCTGGCTGTAGAATAAAGCATTTCACACCAAACCACGTTGTTTACATCATAACTATTTAACTATGCAGACATTTACAAAAAGAAAAGAGGAATTCCTTTGTAGCTTTGTTAGCTCTTGTGACTAATGGCTTTGTTAGTTTTTAAAGGAACATCTAGAGGTTTGAACATGTAGCACCTTTTAAAATCTGTCCTGAAAGCCTTTATGTTCCTCTGCAAGTTGGAGTCTTACACCTCCAGCACATGCTGTGTGTGGTCCTTTACATCAGTGGGCCATCTGGGTGTGTGTGGGGAGTGAGGTCAGCGAGTGGAAGCAGGTTTAAAGGTGAACAGATGAGCTGAGCTAAATCCGACATGACCTCACTGTTACCTTCTCCAGGTGCTTCTCTCTCCATGGGGGAAATCCATGGGATTTAATCTTATTAAATAAACACCTCTGCTTTTTAAAGTTTCCTACAGGAATAATGTACCGACCATATTCCCTGTTGACCAGCCAAGACGTATGTGATGGGCTTACGTACAATAGGTGCCAGTTTTACTGTATTGACCTAGTCATTTTCATTGCCCTTAGCCCCTGGAGCACAAGGCCGAGTTAATGCTTGAGTCTCTGGTCTTTTATATAGAGAATTTTCGTTTGGCTTGGTTAGTTGCAGGTATAGCGAAAAATAAACCTTGTTTAAGACCCTCACACAGCTTCAAAAAACTAGCCTTTCATTATAGAAAATTCTTCAGTCTCAGGGACAGATCTGAAGTACGACACACAGTGAAACATTTAACATAAAGTCTGTAGTTTGTGTCGTAAGTGTGCTTCTTAGCATAGTAGCGAATCCAGCTGAAGTTTTAGTAAGTCTGGCTTTCTGATGTGTGTTTAGCTCCAGTTTGGTAGCATCTGAGGTACTCTGGTTAGTTATCAAGGCAGCAGACATGGAGACAGGAGAGGGCAAAAGCTGGTTGGCTAATGCTAGCTTTTAGCCTAGCGTTCCTATTAAATATGCTATTTCTAGTAACAGTGAATCCAGCTAAACTTTCTCAGGTTAGCTCAAATTTGTCAGTCAGTCGAGGTAGTCCAGTTCATTTTAAAGGGAGCGGTTGTTGGAGAGAAGAGGTTTGTTAAAGCCAGTGGCTAGCATTAGCTTTTTAGCCCAGCGTTAGCTTTTTAGGAGAATTTGACCCTTCCTTTCTGGAGAGGCCCCCCAGGTGCTTGATCACAGACTTGATTACTGCAACTCTCTTCTTGCTGGTCTTCCTCTGTGCACCACCAGGCCCCTGAAATTAATCTTCTGTCTTCTACATTCAGCCATGTCTCACCACTGCTGCGTTCTCTTCACTGGCTTCCTGTAGCTGCTTCCCGAATCAGATTCAAAACCTTGACACTGGCCTACAAAGCCAAGAATGGACCAGCCCCTCCGTACTTGATGGCAATGGTCAAAAGCCGATCTGCACCAAGAGCCCTTTCAGCTTCAAGCACGGCTCGGCTTGACCCGCCATCCCTCAAGGCCCATTGAAGACAAGCGTCCAGGCTTTTTTCTGTCCTGGCACCGAAGTGGTGGAACAAACTAAGACTTGGGTGGAGTGTAGTATTATGATCGCCATACTGACTTTTGTGTTTAGGACTATCTAAGCTAAGGTATCTTTGGATCATAGCTGATACAAACTAGCTAAGGATATTTTCTAAGTAAACAGTGAAGTCGCTCTGGATCTGGAAGAGCATCTGCTAAATGCCGAAATGTAAAATGTAGCCTAGCGTTCCTGTTTAGTATGCTACTTAGCCAGATAAAGTTTTTATTAAGTGTGGCTTTCTTGAGTTAACTCTAATGTGTCAGTCAGTTGAGGTAGTCCAGTTTGGTTTAAAGAGAGCTAACGTAGGAGAGAAGAGGTCAGTGGTCAGTGGCCTAACCTTCCTGTTAAGTATGCTATTTCGCCTAATAGCAAATTCAGCTTACTGCAGTTTACTGAAACTTCAGCTAGATTAGCTGTCACACTAGCTAGTTAGCACATTTACTTCTCCGGGCTCAATTTTTTATTATTTTATTTTATTAAAGTGTTTATTTACTTGTCAATAACTATGTTATGATTTAAAATGTAAAAAATGAATGAACACATTAGAACCAAGTAAATCTAATATATAACTTTTCAGTGTAGTTTAAGACAACATAACAAGAATGTTTTCAAAGCTAAAGTTAGATGTTTACTCTTGATATATGTGCAATGAGAAGGTTTATTTTTGGCCTTCTGGCTCTAGAAACAAAAATATTGCTGGAAGATTCAGCCAATGAGTGACACCCACATTTACATTTAAGGCATTTAGCAGACATTCTTATCCAGAGCGACTTACAAAAGTGCTTCACTGTTTACTCAAGAATAACCTCAGCTAGTTTGAATAGACTAAAAATTAAAAGGTACCTCTAAGTAAGCGGACACTCAGGCGAATGTCGTTCCACCACTTCGGTGCCAGGACAGAAAAAAGCCTGGACACTTGTCTTCCATGGATTTTAAGGAATGGCGGGTCAAGCCGAGCCATACTTGAAGCTCGAAGGGCTCTTGGTGCAGGTCGGCTTTTGACCTTTGCAGTGACAACACATACGGTCTTTTGTATTGTGTATATAACTTTTTTTTTTGCCTGTGACAAGATGTGGACAAAGTGTGGGCAAGGCTTCTATTGTGCTTTTTACATGCCATGTTTCTATTGTAAGAACATTCCCAAACATCAAATCTTGATTTGAGCAGTGGAATGTAAATAGAAATGTCACTTTAAAAGGCTGCTTTCGATGCATTGTTATGCTGTAAGGCCTACACCATGAATAAAGCTTCAGCAAGACCTGCACAAAACCTACCCTGATGGCACCTCATATCTAAACAACCAGTGATATGGCTTTAGACTTTTCTGTTAACATAAATTGTGAGTGGAAAGTAACGAAGCGGCCCTCGTCCAACTTCCTCTTTTCTGTATGCATCAGCAGTGTGAGGAACGGCTGTTTAACGTGTGAAACGAGCTGGCTGTCATTCTTGGTCACAAGATCTTTTCCAAGCTGAGCCGATAATTCAACCTAAAAGATTGTCTGTGACAAGAACCCTGGAAACACTGAACACAAAGCGGTTCAGTACTTTCTAAAGTTGGGGGTTGGGGGGACATTTGTTATCATTCAGCGCTTTGAATATTTTCCTTGGCAGCTTCTTGTCAACTTGCAAAGCCACCGCTCACCAAATCTTCAGCCACGGACAAAGAAAGGAATACTTGCGTATATAAAATAAATCGGAGAACCACAGCAAACGTTAAACAGACAGTGTACCACACACATACAGATAATACTGTAACCTCTCCACCAACACATTTTTATTTCACTTCTTATGTGTTGCTCAGCAACCAAAAGAAATCCACCCACTTTGGATGGGGATCAAAAATGATTGGGATAGAGACCAGGGACACAGGGGCAACAGCTCCAGATTTCAGGATTGTTTAACAGCAGCACCTGACTTAAATTCCTAAAAGAATCATTTGAGCATATTACAGATCTGCACCATATGTCTAAATATTTGTGGACACCCCTTCTATGCTTTCCACTACTTTAAGTTACACTCACTGCTGACACAGATGTGCAAGTGCACACACAAAGCTTGTCTCATCCCAGTAGCTAGGTATTGTCAATAGAATAGAACACTCTGGAGCAGATGGACATGAAGCTATTGGCACCATGCCTAATACCAGGCGTGGGCTAGAGGGGTATAAAGCCCCCCAGCTTTGAGCTGTGGAGTAGTGGAACTGTGTTCTCTAGAATGATGGTGCTCCATCCAGTACTTTTGGGGTGAGTTCGGGAGTTGTGGATGAGGTGGGATGGGGTGGGAATCAGTCAACATTCTGACCTCACTGTTGTTCTTGTCTCTAAATGCAATCAAACCCTTAAGGAAGCTCAAACATCTAGTAGAAAGCCTTTGCTGGACAGTAGAGACAGTAACTCCGGCAGAAACAGGAAAACTCCTTTTTTTAATACCCCTGATTTTAGAAGAAACAGTAAATGAGAAGCCATCCCAAGACTCTTGTCCATACAGTGTACAAGTTAAAGGCTGCCACTTTCATCACAGAGAGCTGAATCAGCCCCATCTCCAACCGCTGGGGGAAACTTGGGGCCTGCTTGGGGGGAAGTTGCAAGTAAAAGCCAGAGGCGTGGATAGGTGCTAATTTTAGGCAGCAAATTCACACATTGTATGCAAGTTGCATGCTTATAATTTTGCACACATACATACCTAGCATGCACATAATGATGGGGGGGGGGTAAAGGAATGAAGAAATAACTAATTTCAAAATGTGTTGGAAAAGATTGTCACGTTTGTAACTAACAGTTGCAGTTTTTAAGTAATCATAATGAACATGCAGCATTAAAACTGAATATAAAAATTAGGAACAAAATAAAACAAACTACAAAATACAAACTCATCAATCAATCAACAATCACATCTAAAGTGGGATGCAAGTTTGTCCCCAAAAAATGATTGATCCGCCCCCACAGTTGTAATTTTGCACGCTTTTTCTCAAAAGATATTTGTTTAGAAACTTGTTTAGACTGAATATTTGACTGAAACTTTGGATTCTGAATGTTATGGTGGGGACACAGGAAGTATTTTTTGTTGACTGATATTAAAGGTCATATTTATGCAGGTGTCGCTGCACAGTAAAATAGACTCTCTTTTTTTTGGGGGGGGGGGCATTCTAGCAATCCTACAAGAAGTTCCATAATGCTGGTCCAGTGATTGAGAGTAGCATATGTATTTATATTGTAAACGCTTATTCTGCTATATCAATTTGCTCCATTCTGTGTGATGGAAATTACTGCAATCATGTGTCACTTAGATGCTGATGTAATTTTAGCACCCCCAACACAACACCTTCTTGTGTCTCTGACAGAGACCACATCCTGGCATACTGGAACCAACCAAATGCTATTAAAGGCATTGGTCAGCAACTGAGGGGAGCCTCAGTGAACGTACGCATCCATTGAATATTTACAACCCTCCTGTGCAGCTGCTTTCAGTTCCATGAAACCAGGAAATTCAATTACTCTCGAGCCTAGTAACTGGGACTACGTCATCATTTTGATTTACTTTGCAATCACATGCACGCACCATGACACCAAACAAAGAAAAAAGGGCTCTATTTAAAGCAGCCATCTGGCAGACGCTACTGCTCAGATGTAGGTCTTACACTTCCCAACAGTTAAGCTTCCTTCTTTCTTTCGCATTGAACGTATATGTATTCCTTATGATTGCTACAGCCTTGCTTGTGTTTTAAGTAACAGTGTTATTTGGACATGTTGCACCACCCAACTAGCATCAACACTCTTGCTTTGGGGAGCGCTGCATATCCGTTATTTTCCCCTAGTGAATTAAAGGCCTGCTCTAGCAGAGCTGATTCTCGTCGGTCAAATTCTGGAGTTTCTTTTCTTTTTTTGCTGCTAGCAAGCAAGTTCATTCTTGTGTGATTATAACTCAGAGTGGCTAGGATTGAAACTGACCATTATATCCAACCCACTATTCACAAACTAGAGAAACTTCAGCCTCTTCAGCGAACTCCCAAACAGCAAGCCCTGCATAGTAAATGAGTCAGCTAAAAAGAAAAAACATATACAGGCCTGTGCAGTCTTTCCCTCTAGCTGTGTACAGTATATCACAGCTTTTGTCACTGACATGCTGAAATTTTTTAACCCATGAATATTTATGATAGGTGAAACCTGAGATGCAGGAGGGAGTATCACATTGCAGTTGAGCTGAGAATCTATTCGTCAGGTCATAGGGTGAGAGACAGCATGGTTCCTATGATTTTAACTTACCTCTAACAACACTACAGTAACCCCTCACTTTCATAGTCATGCTGCTATTATAGTACAGGGATCAGCAGTGGTTCAGAAAAGAAAACCAACCAACAAGGCTAATGTAGCTACCAACTATATATAGATGCTATAAAATAAATAATCTTTGCAGTTAACTGGATATCTGCGTTCCTTGCTAAAAAGGTGGTCATCTATGTTATCTAAGTCTGCAGACAAACACAACCTAACTAAATTGAGGACACAGATAGTTGAACTTGTCTTTTATTAAGCAAATTGAGTTAAGATCCACAGTGCAGGCTAGAAAAGGTAAGTGACCATTTAAAACTCTGTTAATGACATGAGATCAAGAGTCTTTAAGCTGAGGAAAAGTTGGGCTATGTAACAAGACAATGACACAAAGCACACAAGTAACTAAGGAATGTTGAAAATAATAGGATATAGTGTTTTGGAATAGCCACATCTACAAGTACTGGCCTGCACCCAATCAAGACCTGAGGAGTGCTGTGTGCACAAGGCATTCCATCGTTGAACAACCATTGTTGAACAATTAATGGTTTACTTACTTTTTCTAGCCTGCACCCTCCCCTGCTCCTTTTCTCCCCAATTTAGTCATGTCCATTTCTGCCTGCTAGCTACGGGTTTACAGGTTTGGTTTCATAAGGAACAGTGCTTGTAACAGAGATGTGTGAGTGTGAAGAACCTTTTAAAGGTTTTAAATTTGAAAAACCTTTATTTTTAAGAGTCTCCTATAGCAGAGCCACATGGCACTTGCTGTATATCCTTAAGGTGTCATGTGGAAGAGCTGCATACAAAAACACCCACAGCCTGTGAGTTATTAGTGCTGCTATTTGATATTCTTAGAAAGACACAAACGTTCTGTTTCAGTGTGCTCACAGGGCTGACAGGCTGAGATGAGCTGGCTAGGTTGGGTTCCATGTGAAACCAATTAGAGAAAGTCAGGAGTCATGATTTCCTCAACATTTGGCACAAACAGCGTTGCTGTGATGGAGGGGCCTGTATTTCATATGTGGCCACGTGCCGCATTCTCGGCATGAACCGAGCCTAAGTGGAGAACATGCTCTGCTCTTTCAGCTTTGTGCTTGGATCATCCTATAGCTCTCACAGTAAAACAATGTGCCTGAGCCCTCGACATGACTCAGTGAAGTTTGAACATTGCATTAAGTATCATGGGCCAAAAACGGGTTTATTTCTGTATGACCTTTAGGAACAGAGTCACAGTGATCTGGCAAAACCATCACCGCTATTTTTGGCATTCAGACCAACACCAATAGCAGGTTTTGAGAAGGAAGCACGGCTTGTACGGGTAGAGGCGGGAGGGGAATAAAAAGTACTTTAAATAGGAAAAGCAGCTGTTGAACTTCTGTGTGCCCTGTCGAAATCAGGTTTACTCTAGCAGCCAGTGTGTGGCATCTAACTTAGCCAAATTTTCTTTCACAACACTGCTCTCAGACCAAACTCAACCTGCTCTTTTCTTTGAAGTCAGGTCAGAATGGGTGATGCCAGAAAAAGCAAACCACTTCTGAAACCGTTAAACATTAATTTTGTGCTCTGATGAAGGACAGTAAGAACATGCATATACTTCATTTTATACTTCGTTTTTCACAATGTGGCCCAAATTAAATCTTTTTACATTTCATGATAAATACACCAATAGAAATTCTCCAAAATAACATAAAAACATTCTTTTTTCATTGACTTCCATTGAAAGTTGAGATTTTTTCCCTCCTCCTCCTGTGAAGTTACCATTTTGGAGAGACAAGGTCCAGTATTTACAGACAGCAATGATATGGGTCTGTGTTCCTTCCTTTCTTCTTATTTCCATTTCTAATTTCCTGGCCAGTCCCGTTAAACTAACCTTTTCAGAAAAATCAGCATACATATTAGTAGCGTTGTGAAATTGGAGAAGCAGACGAACTGTTATCCTCAAGAGACATCTCAGTGCATTTATGTAAAACTGAGTTATGTAAAGAGTTTCATAACATGTAGGCCACTAATATTTTAAAATGCTGAAAAAAAACTGTAGTTGGAGCCCGATGTTGCGTGTTAGGTATTTTTAGCTTGATTTTAGTCTCTAAAATCGCATGCTTGACATTTGCATGACCTTAAAAAAGGCTCTCGGCTGACTGCTTGCCTCATGCTGAAAGAGACATGCCTAATCTCAACTGGCATGAATATTAATTTCTAATCCCACATTCTAGAGCAAGACATAATGCCAGAGTTTCAACTGCTTTGGACTGATAGAGAGAAAAGCAGTCCAGATCACTAAAATCATCAGCCTATACTTTATAGTACATAGCTTGCATATTAGTTACAATGCAGTTACTGTATAACACATGGTAGAGGGAAATAGGAGAAGACCCCCTCCCCTTAACCTCCTGAGTCCCAGACTTTTGCTTGGTGTGCATTTTTAATTTCTCCTATTTGCAATTAGTAGGACTGAACAAGTAAATAAACTAAACTTAGTTTTTTGCAAAAATGACTTCCTGTATAAAGACCATGTCCTCATAGGGCCAAAGTAAGTATCATGGTGCAGAGAAGCAGAAATGTAATGTCTCTATATGAGGACGCAGGGTCTTAAGAGGTTAAATAAGTGTAGTTCTGCATTTCAGTTTGGTCAACGATACGTATTGAGTTTAGCCTCAAAGACTTTAGTAAATGAGCTGCATCTGAAACTGCTTAAATATTGTGTACAGTTTTTGGTCCGTGTTCATTCTGCTCTTTCACATATTCTCCCCAGACTAGGAGGCTTTTGACAGTGGAGCACTGGGTCCTTGCTGGGATTTGAACGTATGGTCTTCTGTCACTTAAACAGGCAGTTAGATGGTTGCACCACTCTACCTCAGAATAAATTTACCTTTCCTGGCCACAGATATGTACATGGGTTCTCAGCTCTAGAGTGGCACAACTGCCTAACTGCCTGTTTGTCAATTGACAGAAGATTGTACGTTCAAAACCCATCAACACCACAGCATCTGACAACCGGCCTCCACCCATGTGATAGGGGGAGAACTAACCTTTAGATGTAGAGGAACCACAAACTACAATTCATACAAAATATTGAAGCGTTTTCAGCTGCAGCTCATTTACTCATTTGCAACGTTTTAAGGTTCAACCCAAACTGTATTGTTGACCAAACTGAGATGCAGAACTAAAATGTGAGTTAGGAGAAGTTGAGTTAACTGATGCTCTGTAATCAGTTACTTTATCATCTTAAGTTGGCCTGACTTCAATTTTTACAGTGTACAAGAGAATGCCCTTTCCAAGTTATTATCAGTACTTCGGGTTAATGAGTGAACAAAGACGTCTGTCCTCTGCCATCAAAGCCATCACAACCTGTTCTACAGTTGAGCAGATACAATGGAGGATTGACCTGAGGTATGTAAACCAGACACAGCCCATCATACACGCTCTGTACAAAGTGTATCTGCCATGTCCCTCACACACATGCTTGATCTCTGTCAATGTTTACTTTTTCTTATCTGTCTCAAACAGCGCTGAAGAGCCTTCTCTGAAGAACATATCTTATTGCCATTACTCATCCTCCTCTATTGCCAGTAGTTGACAAGAACATGGCGTGGACCAAATGTTCCCAAGCAACCTTGTTTTCATAATGAAGGGCCCTCCCACGTACACTGCGCTAGCAAACCGAAGGGCTCAGCTAACTCTGTCCACAGACAGCACTTTGGTGTTCTGATATTGGTGGACCACTTAGAGCTGGGGGTTTTGGTACCTAGGCGATACACCTTTTACAAACGTGGGCTTATTCTTTAAAATGAAAAAGGTGTATAATGGTCTATCATGTTATTTATTAATGAGGTCACATTAATGGCTTTGTTATTATACCTTAAGTACCTACATTTACATTGAAGGTGTTTAGCAGATGCGCTTATCCAGAGCAACTTACAAAAGTGCTTCACGGTTTGTTAGTTTGACTAGAGTCCAAAAGATACCTCTAAGCTGAGGTACTACTAAATACTAATGTCAGTAGGGAGACCACAGTCCTCAACATTACACTTTGCCTAAGTACTCTTGAAAGAAATGGGTCTTCAGCAAGAAAAAATGTCTGGATGCTTGTCTTCTGTGGATCTTAAAGCATGGCGGGTCAAGCCTGGCTCTTGGTACAGATTGGGTTTTGACCATTGCATTCAAGTACAAAAGGGGTTGGTCCATTCTTGGCTTTGTAGGCCAGCGTCAGGGAATTGAATCTGATGCATGCAGCAGCTACAGGAAGGCAGTGACGAGAACGCAGCAGAGGAGTTACATGGCTGAACACTGAAGACGCTGCATTCTGGATGGCTGGGGTCTGATGGTACACATAGGAAGACCAATGAAGGTGCAGTAGTCAAGTCTTAAAATGACAAGAGACTGAACAGGCACCTGGGTGGCCTCTATAGTTGACATCATTTAAAACTAGCAGTTGTTCTTTACATTGTGTTAACATTTCATGAAGAATGGGCCAATAGAAATACTCCAAAATAACTTGAAGGAAAATCGTTGACTTCCATTTAAAGTTTTTTCCTTCTGTTAAGTTGCCATTCTGGACATACAAGGTTTTTGTGCCAGTGTCGATACTCATATCTATTAATACACTAATCGGTCTTAAAACAAGCTCATTGCAGCATGTGACTGGTTGTTCTGCATGTTAAACCACCTCCTTACATAGAATTTAATGCTAAAAAAAGTCTGTCAGGCCTTCTTTTCTCTCTTACCATTTGCACACACAGGCCTCTGATATACTGCTTTAACACACTTACACATTTAGATGTAGAAGCTTTGCTCTAGGGATAATGGAGTAATTAGATAAATGTATTACGATGAGAAATCTGCCAGACCTACTAAACTAGCTGTCCAACCTTTTTTAGGGGAGGGTTTGAGCCTGCAATAGGAGGCATTGTCTTACATTGCCACAGGTAGTCTGCTTAGTCTACATTGCTTATTTTACATGGATCTTAGTGTACTACAGTAACAGTGACATGTTACTGACATATTTTGTGGATTTATCTTTGAAGCAATCATAACAGACTGTTAAAGTCACATAGATGCTTTGAGTAGGAATTGGGAGCCAATTCACCCCCTTCCAAACACTGGGAGGCACAATGACCCTACTGCCTCCCTCTAAACCCTCTAAACCCTCTTGTAACTAAATCTTTGACTTCCTAGCCTCCATCCAGCCAATCGAAATCTTGGTAACATGCAAATCAGACCTTACACACAGTTACACTACATGAAAACACAGTTCTGAGTAAATTAGCCTTTCTGTTCTTAGTCTTTCTTGGACACAGATATGTGGTTTCACAGTATGTGGTTTCACACACTAGCGTGGCACAACTTGGTGGTCTTAACTGCTTGCTTGTCAAAAGAAAGGAGGTCATAAGTTCAAATCCCATTAACACAACACAATTTTTAAGTAGGACTGATTTTACCATTTTACAGTGCAGTTAATGTTAATATGATACAGTGTTTAGGTGGCTGCTTGAGGTCACGTGTTAATGTGGATGATACGTTTTGGACCACAAACAGCCCTCCAACTCATCCAACAGGTATTTGATTGAGCTCCATCAATGGAGGGTCTTTAAACATCTCTAGCTGGTGCTTGGTATTGGGTAAGATAACCTTGGGATCACATTTTGCTGCACCTGTAGGTCTTATTTTACTGGCAATGTGTTTCTATGGAGATTACACATCTGAGAGCCTTAGTACAGTAGTTTAGTTCACTAGAAGTGGTGTCTGCATGCTTGATGAACGCACAGAAGGTTTCTCCACAGTTATGTTTAATGCTACTGGCAACCTGCAAGTAGCTGCAGGAAAGCCTCACCACATACAGCCAGTTTGAAGAATCATTTTTGTGTGAGCCAGAAGGTAATGTAAATATTCTATACACATGAGAACCACCGTTTTTGAAGGCCGAAGAAAGTGGGAAGCTCCCCTTCAGTAATAGGAGGACTTGCTCAATTAGACTGAATGAAGACCACACACACATCTAACAGATCACATTCACGATTGTTCATGTAAAACTTAAGCTCTGGGTTTGGTTAAAGGCAGCTGCTATTAGATCAGTAACAAAGGACGAATTCAGCAGAAATTATGCTTTACCGTAGCTAGGAGCCACCCTGTAGAGTGTTAATCAAATCTGGCCCTGGGCACATCACTCACACTTACAGGGAGCCAAGTTCATTTGATTTTCATTACTAATGACATTTCTGTCAGTTGGCAGGATAGGGCATGTGAAAAGAAGAGTAGTCTCAGTTCTCAGAAGAAGCTGCTATATTCGTAGAAAAGCGAGTGAAGGCACCTGCACTGGAAAAAAAAGAGACTGGTAGGGTTAGTCTACTGCATAAAGTCTGTGCTACCAGCATTGGCCAGAATACTTTGGGAGTAATGAAGACACTGGCCTACAGAATATAGGGTAGGATTTAGAATATCTGTGTAATATTTGTACTTTCATCATTATTATTTGCCAATTATATAGCAACAGTGTAATGGATTGTAGGTATCTTTATTTGAACTCATACAAACTAGGTTTATGTCTTATTCATTCAGGGTCCACTATGAATAATTCAGCATTCACCACAAACTATTCAGGACCTAGTATGAATTATTTAGTATGATGTGTTATGTAAGTACAATGACCACTGTGAATAATGTAGTAACCACTATAAATCATTTAGTACCTACTATGAATTTTCCAGGATCCACTATGAATTATTTGAGGCTATACAGGTCTAGTTGCAGTTTAAACTATAAAAAATAATAATAAATTAGATAATGTTTAGCTATTTTTTTTTTAATCTATCTAAATAAAAATAAAATAGATAAAAATAGAAGGCCACAGATCTTTGCTGTAAATTCATGCCCACACACTTCTGTCAATCCACTGAAACCACATCTAGGTCTTCATTAAGATCACACAGACTTGTCAGTGTGGTTTACTAAGCAGTATAATTTACTATGATGAAAAAAAAAACTTTATCATATAGCTGGAGACAACCATTTTAGCCCAAAGGTGTTAACAGGGCGAGTTCTGAGTCCTCTTCAGAATCCAACTCGCCTTCACATGCAAACAGCTTTACAAATGAAACTGTAAGATTCTGTGTTTGGCTTTAGAGGCTGTTCTGGTGTTTGCTCTGTAGGAAACAACAAAAATTGCGGATGTCCTTCAGTGCCTATAGAACACAAGGAAAGTGGAGTCAGATTGTATGTTAGGTCAGAATTAGCTGCAAAATTGTCTTATTGTCTAAAACTGATCCCAGTGTTCAGCTATACAGTGACGTTTTGTTGATTTTTAGTCTTGATGAAAGTATTGATTTGAAAAGTGTTTAAAGAAGTTTGTGCATTTACAACTAAGGACTTAGAAGGGTTTATTGAGTTTCTAAAAGAAAAGAAGGGAGGGAGTGAAACTGCTAGAACAGTGTGAAAACCACAGGATTTTAGACCAGAAACACTGTTTTCAGTGTCTGCCTCACTGGTTCTTTCCCCTACAGGTTTGCTAGATTCTGATAATGTTTTCCCACCAAATTGGATACATAAAAAGCCGTCATTGGTGAGGATATTAAAGTCACAGGGTGTGGTTTATTTTGACCACTTTGGACTACTTTTAAATGTACCAGGGCAAAAATGGACAACGGATAAAAAAAGGTTTGATGTTTTTATTTGCAGACGGCACGTTTAGAGTGCATGTGCATGTCATACCCCAAACTAAGCTCACACTGGCAACCGTTTATTAATATCAAAAAAGTATTCTATTTTTATTCTAGTATCAAATAATTCCCTGTAGTTACAGAGTAATGTGCCTTAGTGTGTAATAAGCCTTGAAGTATTAAGGGGTTAAAAATCAGAACTGTGAGAGATTGATGCAGATGACGCAGTGTAGGATTATTTTTTGCTAGTTGGGAGATTCCAAAAAAAAATCACCTAATACTGTTAAATGTGTAAAATAACAGTATTCTGTATACTTCTTTTTTGAGAACATTTTAAAGTGTATTATGCTAACAACAGTTCTCACGCAGTTGTCACGCATAAACCTCACATCTCCAAAATGTTACATTTAGAGAAGAATTAAAAAAACTGTCTTAACGTTCAATGAAAGTCAAAGTGAAAAGATGTAATCCAGGTCATTTTGGTCTAATCATCACAAAACAATGTAGAAGAACTGCCTGATTCAGATTGTCAAAAAGTAAAAAAGAACAAAAATGGAGATATAATTGGACTCTTATAAATACCTGGGTGTTCATCTAAACAACAAACTAGACTCTACAAGAAAAGCCAGAGCAGACTCTATCTACTCTAGGAGATTAAAGTCCCTTGGAGTGCAGGGGGCACTCCTGCAGGAGTTCTTGGATGTTCTGCAGCCAGGCTCCTTCGAAGGCTCCTTCGTATGCGGCCGAAAAATGTGTCATTCTATTTCATGGTAACGAATAATCGCTTGCCAGCCAATTTATCCCGAGATTCACTGCATGCCAACTGCAGGCGTCAAGGTTGCTAGGTGACGGGAGTGGCGTCGTGACATGACATTAAGGGCAGGAACAGGGGTGCTGCGACACAAACAGGCTTTCAAAGGCTATGCCATCTTATATGTCTGAATTCCCCTGAATTGGGACTCACTCCCATCATCCACCACTGACCTCTTTATTGTGATATTGCACACGCTGAACAATAAAGGTGAAGACCTTCAGTTGATGGAAAGGTTCTTTACTAAAATGTTAAATTAAGAGAAGAATAAAAAATGTCTTAATGTTTAATGAAAGTCAAAGTGAAAAGACATAATCCAGGTCATTTTGGTCTAATCATCACAAAACTCACAATGTAGAAGAACTGCCTGATTCAGATTATGTCAAAAAGTGAAAAAGAGCAGAAATGGAGATATAAAGTCTGGCCCTCTAATGCAGGAGTTCTTAGATGTTCTGCAGCCAGGGACCCTTCATCTGTGAAGAAATGTTGTGAAGCAAACATGTATTGTCATATTTATTTCATTGGAGCACAAGCTCCTCTATGGTGATGGTATGTTGCTTTTGGCTTTTAGCATTTAGCATTTAGCTGAGCTGCTAATAATGTCCAGACTCACTATTTGCTTCTGGAGGTTTTTCCTCCCTGTTTTGGCATTTTGACAATTCTTTTGTGTAGCTGGTGTAATCAGTGTACTCTCTTACCAGATGTAGCCTGGCTTACTTCATGGCCTCGTTTGTTAGAACCTCAGGACACATTACACTCTGGTCTGGTCTTCTGGTTTGAGTCGTCCCTGTCCCTGAAATGTAGAGATTTGAGATGATTTACCAAGTGATGAGCACAGTGATGTTGTGGCATATCTCATATAATGTTTTATTGACTTTTGCCCCCTGGCTATAGGACATGGACACCAGTTTGAAAACCACGGCCTCCTGCAAAAAGCAACACGTTTTATTAACACTCTCTTTATTCACACATACTTATTGTAGTTGAGAGATTTACAGTTTCCATTAAATAGTTGTAGTTTCTTGTTGTATGAACAATACCAGTACAGCCTATGTTGCTTTAACCGTTTTCACCCTGAAACCATGCCGAACACTTTTACGAGTACCTCTTAAAGGCTTAATAAACTTTTTTTTATTGATGATTTTATTAAATGGGGCTGGTTTTAAACATCCTAGCCAAATTCCTTGTCATCTACACACTAGAATTGCCTGCATTGTAATTATCCACCGCACCATAAAGCACTGCCACGCTCTATAAATCAATACTCACACTATGCCTGGTTTGCCAAAAGTGTCACAGAACGCATCTTACTATAAGATTGTATACAGTGGTCTGCTGCACAACAGCCAGAGTAGTACACTACAGCTACACTATAGTCAAAGTCCTGTCCACTCTGTGGGTACTCTCTGTGGGCATTTTGGCAATACCAAGTTTGTTGTTTGCAGTCATATGAGACCATCAAAGTTCCTTTGAAACTGGAGAGACCTGTAAATCCAAAAGTCACATTAATGTTTTAAAAGCAAATTGGAATAACTGGTCCACTGACCAAAGTATTTGCACAAGTTTGGCTAAAAAAAACTGGGAGCTGTAGTTTCTGCAGTTCACTTGTTAAGAGGACATTTTTGCAGCGTCTGCTGAGTTACGATCTCGTTCAGTTTTTAACTGAGTGGATCTACTCCTGTGATAGCGTGCCTGCCTGTCACAAAAAAAAATGTAAAAATGATGCTCATTTTTAATGTATAGTTTGATGTAGCATGTGAACACTGTACAGTTCTCGTATGGAAACTAAGCCGCAAAACACAGCCCATTGTGAGCTTGTTGTTTTTCTGATGTCAGTGCGTACATTTTCCTATTCAGCCTGCAGGAGTGTGGCCCCAAACATTCATGCTGATGTTATCAGACCTTTTTCAGCCTGAGCTGCTTTTCGATTGGGACATTGTAAACTGCATTCAATCAAAACAGAAGTCATTTACATATTCCTGTCTTAAAGGATCAGTTCCAGAAACAGCCTGTTTCTTTCTGAGTGATAAAGAAAGATGGGAAAAGTCTGAAAATGGAGCTCACCTACTTTGGAACATAAAACTATAAAAAATTATACAAGCGGAAATCTGCAACCACTTAATAACACCATAGCAACCACCAAGCAACTCCATAGCAACCACCTGGGATACCATAGCAACCAATTAACAACATCACAATTCCCCTGTGGAATACTACAGCAACAACCCAACAGCAACTCTGCAACTGCCTGGGATACCAAAGCAACCACCTAGCACAGCTGTCAGATTCTATTTATGTCAAAAACAGGAAAATGGACATACAAGGTTTTTGCATGATGGCATTGGTATGCTCTATGTGTCACTTTATACACACAGACAGTCATAGGTTTAATGTTGAGTGAGTATAATACAGGCAGACGGCACCCTGCCATGTCTATAACTGTGGCCTCGAAGAATAAATGAATGAATGGATGAATAAGTAACTACAGAGGCCTAAGATGGGCACATGTGTGCAGCATGCATAGCGGAGGGCTCAAACACTTTCCGGCTTCGGGAGATGCAGCCTTAGACTTATGCAACTTTAAAAGCAGCTGAAATATAGATGTGACCTATTTTAAAGTGGGTGTGTGTGAAAGAGCATGTGCACTATAAATTTACCATTGCTATGATGCAGCGAAGGCAGGCTGTTTTTTAATGCAGCCAGAACATTCAACACTTCTTCTGTGTTTCCTCATTTTATAAGTGAACCTCGACGTGTCTGGACTTGATTTATGGAACATCACAAAAGCAATGAATAGGAAAAGGGGTGATTTTGCGACTCCTAAAAGTGTTTACATTCTGCAAACTCTTTCACTGAGATATGCGATGGACCTTTTAAGCTGGGAATAACTGGGTTTTTATGACTGGTGCTACTCCACAACCAACAGTGAAAGGTAAATCCATCCTGCACCATGATTCATTCATGCCTTTCGGCTGATGCTGATGGCTTTAAAAAGCTTTCCTGTGTGTTCTACTGGTTGTGCACATCGGATGCATCTTTGATGTTATGTTCATGAATATTCAGCAGTGTCAGAAATCTGCACAAACAGATGTTATTTATCTCAGGGTGAGCACTGCTGCAACAGGAAGCTGTGATATGACTGACAACACACAAACGCACGCATGTGCACACACATCCGCACGATAGGGCTTTTGCAATAAGGGGCTCGTTTGCTCTCTCAGTGTCGACAGCAGAGACGATGGGCTTTTGAAGTACGGAATGAGGATGACATACAATCAGCAAGAGAGCGGGTGGCAATCGCAGTGAGGCCTTCTGAGTGGAAACAAGATTCTTTATTAGTTCATCCCCCTCATAGTTCACGTCTCCAGGGCTTCTATAAAGGGTCTATAGCAGTCTCCCAATTCAGGGCCTGCATTCGAATACAGATTGTGTCACAGTGGTGCGACTAAGCGGCCATATGCGTATATATGTATGCGGCCGATAAATGTGCATTCTATTTCATGGTAACGAATGTTCGTTTGCCAGCCAATATATCCCAAGATTCACTGCATGCCAACTGCAGGGGTCAAGGTTGCTAGGTGACGGGAGCGGCGTTTCGTGACATGACAGTAATGGCAGGAACAGGGGTGCTGTGACACAAACTGCCATAGAGCAGACCATCACATTTCTGTTCAACCTTCACAGTCTAACGCAGCTTTCAAAAGCTATGCCATCTTATATGTCTGAATTCCCCTGAATTGGGACTCACTCCCAACATCCACCACTGGCCTCTTTATTGTGGTATTGACCTTCAGTTGATGGAAAGGTTCTTTACCAATTTAAAGGTTCTCTACACTCACACCTCTCTTTTACAAATATTCTTCTCCATGGCATCACTCACAGAGCACCTTCAGAGGACAGGGACAACATTGTAGCCAATCATATGGCAGCTTTCACTCATGAGAGCATTCAGGCCTTCTCTAAGATATATTATAACATATCTCTGTGTTGGTTTTTACTCTCCGTCCCCCTGGGTGAGTGTGTGTGTATGTGGGTGTGTATATGATCCTGAACATACAAATGCACCCTTTGGACAGCAAAAGCAGGTCAGTCCTCCCTTCCACTCAGGAGGTGTTACCCTGGAGTGTCTTAACTGGCCAATCAGGACGCGTCTCAGCCCAGGTCAAGTTATGTGGAAGATTGTCTGTGCCAAAGTGAAATGCTATCCAAAGTGTCAAATACAGAAATGTGCAAAGGTTTGGAGACCCCTGTGCAAAAGGCATGTAGATTGGGTTGCGTTAAAATAACTACACTCAAAATTTACTAACTGTACTAAAAATCTACAAAAATTCCATAAAATAAGTCAATAAATCATAGATAATCATAAATCATAAATAATTTCTGTATTTTCTATAAATGAAAATGTATAGAAAAATAATGTAAATTCTATAATGTAAAAAAAACAAATTGTCTATAATATAAAAAATAATTTCTATTTTCTATAAAATAAAACATTTGTTTTTTAGTTAGTAAATCATTTCCATCTTTCCTTATTTTTTATTTTAATACAATTCAAATATTTTTCAAGATTTTAACATTTCTACAAAATAATATAATAATGTATAATTAAGTCTATAAAAACTAATATAAATCTTTTATTCTTTTTGTAAAACAAAAAATGTCAGGATAATGTAATTTGTCAAATCAGCAGGATAAACTTTTTTTAAAACCCTTGATTTTGGGAGAAATAATGAATATGAAGGTTTCACGATACTTTTGGCCATATAGTGTAGTTGCTGTCATGTATCACCAAAATGGCAACATTCATAACCTTCAGTGGATATCAGTGTAAAAGATTTTATTGCAAGTCATTTTCACGCATTTCCATCAACCTGTTTATCATGAAATTGTGAGAAAAAATAACCAATCTTGAGAAATGGAGATACATGTTTTTTTGTGCAACAGGACCAAAATGTTACATACAGAAAATAAACAGGAAGCGTGCAGGAAAATGCCATATTTTCCCCCATTTCACCAGTAGGGCTCTAAACCTATGCACACAACTGTATATTACCACACATACTGGCAATAGGTAATACCCTAAGGAAAGTACACCCACAGATCATGGTTTTTGACAGCATGGCCTGGCTCTTTCCCTACACCTCCTCACAAGGCCTGGTGAGAAATCATTATTTGGGCCGTTTGAAGTCTAGCTAGGCTAGAGCACTTCTCATTTGAAAGGGATTAAGATAAGCGGTGGTTTCTCCTCCCGCCAGAGCTAGAGGCCTAATCGTGTTCTGAGGAGAACCATGGAAGCGGCGTCTCGCTGGGGTTTCCAGACTACCTCGTCTTGCCAAGTCTTGGATGGCATTAATGTAGTCATGTTTTTTAAGGCCACAGAGCACTATGTGTGTGCGTCAGTCAATCCTTGGTGTGTGTGTGTGTGTGCGTATGTGTGCTGGGTGGCGGCGAATGCACCTGAGGCAAGCATGTCGCTCTCGGCCTGGGTCACACATGATGCAATGAGACAAAACCTGTCTGTCAGGAAGAACAGTCATCATGTAAGTTACTGTCTGAACCTAATGACTCGTTGTATCTGTAAAACGCTAAGCTCTGACTACAGCCTGGTCACGTAGATCAGCAGAGGTGGAAGCACTTTAGGTTCAAGTAAAATATTCTTTGTTATTCATACTATCAATCATGCCAGTGTGTAATGTACTTGATAAATTCACTCACTCAATTCCCCAACTTACACACACACACAGACACATGTACAACAGCTGGGAGCATAGCCACTCAATCATGTCAAACTGTAATTAAGTCTGTGTTTCTTCTAAAAGCTGTGCTCTAGTTGCTTCTAGCCTGGGGTGGAAAGAGTACCTAAAATTCCAAGTAAGGTACTACTAAAGTTTTACATTTACATTTAAGGCATTTAGCAGATGCTCTTATCCAGAGCGACTTACAAAAGTGCTTTGCTATTTACTCAAGAAAAACCTAAAAATAGACTAATAGTTCAAAGATACCTCTAAGTCCATAAGGTGACCACAGTACTCTGCTATTCGTTCAAGTGTTCTCTGAAGAGGTGGGTCTTCGGTCTGCGTTTGAAGACAGTGAGCGACTCGGCCGTTCGGACACCCAGGGGAAGTTCGTTCCACCACTTTGGTGCCAGGACAGAAAAAAGCCTGGATGCTTGTCTTCTGTGGATTTTGTTGTTGTGATATTCAACTTGCATGACGTATAATCAACTATTAAAGTAAAAACGTATGTCAAAATTCTCCTTTAGTTATTTACTAAAAGAAATAGAAGAAATGTTAGCTTACATTAGCTAAATCAGCTGTGATGTAGCAGTTTTAGATTCAATAGAGTTGTTGTGCTTGTTATGCAAAAATACTAAAATGACTAAATGAAAGGAAATGGTAAAAGAACCTGATAGCTACTGGCTAGGATTAGTTAGCCAGACAGCTAATTGCTTCCTTCGTTTAGAAGCTGTATTGTAAAATGTGGGAAAACTGGAATTGACTCCAGGATTACTGGAATTGAGCAGGTCCACGAATGGCAACCCTTTGAATAGAAGATTCAAGATTCAAGAGTTTGTCATGTGCACAGCAGAAACAAGCAGTTACACAGACATAACCTTTAAATATCAGTATAAAAAAGAGAAACAGAATAAGTATTAAAATAATATATATATATATATATATATATATATATATATACTAAAGTAAAGCAAAACTTTAGTAAAAGGAAAAACACAGTTAAAGAGTACAGTACAGTACGGATGCATATGCAGGTTGTGTGAGTACAGTTGCGTGTGCATGTGTAAAGTGCATTGTGGAAGTACAAAAGTAAGTGGTGGCTGGCTTTATGTGACTCCAATGAAGGACGTGTTAGTCCACACCCTCCCAGATAAGCAACATTGCGCAAGATAGCAGAAGCTAGCTACTGGAGGAAATTAAACACCACTAAATTCAATCCATCTTCTTATCCGCTTCTTCCTGGTCAGGGTCGCTGCAGGTCTCTGAGCCTACCCAAAATCACTGGGCGCAAAGCAGGGCTCTAGTCCATCACATGGTCCCACACACACACACATATTCCAGCACACACCCATTCACTCACACCTAGGTGGCATTTTAGCCTAGCTAATTTACCTACTATGAGAGTTGTGGGGGAGGTGGGAGGAAACCAGCGTACCCAGAGGGCCCAAAGAGGACACACCAAACCACACACAGACAGAGACCTGTGGGAGGACTGAACCTGCAACCTGAGGTTCCTGGAGCTTTGCGGCTAGCGACACTGCGCCCTGTGGCGTCACCGTGCCGCCCTATAACTAAGTTAGGGAGAAAAACTGGGGAAGAATCCAAGATCTGATTCTGAAGGGAAATCGTCTGTTTTATTAATGAACAGCGCAGAAGCTGAAGATGTGCTGAAGGATAGATCTGAAGCCTTTGACTGTGCTGTTGCACTAGCAGTCATGTGTCTAGCTTTAATCATTGCTACATTTGCCTGGTGAAAGGAAGTTTTCTAGAGCCGTCAGTTCTAAGTGGTTGGATTGTTCATCAGCTGGTCACTTTAGAGCGCAGGGAGCATGCATGCCTGCAACTGCGCTAACTGCTTTTTTCCTCTTCCTGTGGCTTTTTCTTCCTGTTTCGCATCAAGCCTTTTAATGCATGAATTATTAAAGCTGTGTGCTTTAATAATTCATGCATTAATTGACAACAATTAACAGTTATTTGGAAGCACATCTGAACCTTTCCAGCGTATTACACTTCCCCTTTGCTAGTATCCTACTTCCTTTTTGGAAAGGTGGCTATAAGAGATTGTTTTGGTGTGTGTATGTGTGTGTGTGTGTGGGGGGGTGTATGTAGGCACACATGGCTGAATATTTTACGTGTAGAATGAATCACGTGCTGCATTGCTTGGAGTTGAAACCCCACTTCTTGTGTAGCACACAATTATAACCACAGTTAGTCACATTTGTCAGTGACTGTATGCTTTGGTCCTATAGTGCTTCTGTTGCCAGGTTTTTTTGTTTTTTTATGAGCCCAGATGGCTGTCCTCACACACATACACACACACACACACTCTGGGAGCATAGCTCACTCAATCATGTCAAACTGTAATTTAGTCTGTGTTTCTTCTAAAAGCTGTGCTCTAGTCAGTTCTAGCCTGAGGTGGAAAGAGTACTAAGAATTCCAGGTAGGTAACAGTACCACTAATGTAGCAATAATCTACTTAGATACAGAAAAATGTGTTAATAAAGAAAATGATTAGCTGTGTGTCAACATACTACTGGAGTAAGTTGCTAAATGAAGGTCCAGTGAAGGTTTATATATGCTGAGTAAGGTCTAAACTAATCAGCTTATCGTAAATGTTAGATTACATTAGATGAATTTGTTTTCTAGTGGACACTCACAGTAGAACATACAGTAGAAGTTAAGTAAAAGCGTATGCTTTAGGTTTAATGACAAGTTGGCATGTTTGAAATGTAAAATGCTAAAATGACCGAAAAGTCTAAATTACACAGTCAAATAGAAATAGTACAAGAACATGACGCTGATCATTAAATATTAAAACAAGAGGTTTCAGTCAAAGACCAAGGTTAAATACTATGTAGGGAAAAGAGTCAAGTAAAAGTACAATTACTTGAATTATACCAGAGTAAAAACTGTTAAAGTGAAAAGAACCGCAAGGAGGAGAGGCAGCAAGGAACACATTCCAATAGTAATTCACAGCATTTTACTTTATTTTTGATATTTCCATATAAAATGATATGAAATAGTGTATAACGTTTTCAGTGGTAAAGTACTGTAATGAGAGTAGTGGTGAAATGTCTCTGTGGCTGATTCTAGCTATGCCCAGTTTTACGTCAAACCAACAGGCTTCAGGAAAGGCCCCGACCCTGGCCCCGGCCAAGCGGACTCTCCCTCCTACAATTGCGGCCACATTTGATCTTTCTGAGAAGAAGTGGAGATTTATTTTTCTCCTTCATTTCGTTTGAGGAATTCCAGTTTCAACCCTCCATTTCTCTCTTTTGTAATGGTTCCTGTTTTCTCTCGTTCAATTGTGAAGCACATCTCAGTTCCCCTGGCCATCTGCTTTCAGATCAGAGTCAGAATGTGCCAGCAGTACCCGGCCATGTGGTTGGCTTCCTCTGAGCTGGAGGTCAGGAAGCGAGAGTGTCGAGTGTGTGAACTGCACATTCAGGTTCAGCTGCAGACCCAGTGCCTATAAACAACAGGAGGAAGAAGGGGTGTGAGGTCTGGCAGATTAGCTTCTTCATTGAGGGGAAAACAATGGTGTAAACTTTAATGTGCATTCATTCAACAGGTCAGATTGCAACATTA
Organism: Salminus brasiliensis; assembly: GCF_030463535.1. Classification (NCBI taxonomy): domain Eukaryota; kingdom Metazoa; phylum Chordata; class Actinopteri; order Characiformes; family Bryconidae; genus Salminus; species Salminus brasiliensis. The sequence continues at coordinate 15,707,566 of NC_132878.1, forward strand.
CTCTTGGTTCATTGATTAATAAATCACATAATGTGATAGACAGCTGTATCGAACCTTATTTTACCCATTTCTGTTCTTTTTGAGACATTTAGTGAGTCATAACAACAATAACAATAAACGGTCTCATAACTCATCTCATAATTAAGATCTCTTCAAATATATCATTTATTTATCATTTTTATGAGATATGTAGGCATGCCTATGGGACATTCTCTTTCTCTTCAAATATCTTAGCTTAGAAAGCTGAGGTCAGAGCGTAGGATCGGACATGTTACAGCATGTCTGTAGCAGAAAGGGATAATGCCTGGCTCGAGGGTCCAACAGTGGCAGCTTGGTGGGCCCGTGTAGCAAACCCCCAACACTATGATTAACAAACCGAAAAAAGGAGTTTTGTGGTATGACAGCAACATGACAGTGAGGAAGCACACACCATCTTCTCCATAACAAAGAATAGACTTTAAACAGATACACACTACCATACAGTCTGAAGTCTGTGAGTTAGAATTTTGGGTCTGCTTTAAGAACTAATGGGACCTTCAGCCACCACGAAACTACAAAGGAAGGAGGGCAATGCTGCTGCAATCCTAGTGCCAAGTTCGAGAAAAGACGTGGTGGTAAACTAATTTATGCTTAGATGACTAAATTAAGGAGGTTGCTGTACTTAATTTCATTTACTGTACTGTACTGTACTGTAAACACACATATAACCAAAACTGCCGTGCACAATATATATGCATTATTTAAAAGGGAATTTCAGCAATGTTGTAATGTAAACTTACCAATTAAACAAATACACCAAAGGGCTATGACTACACTGCCTTATGCCCCTCCCCCACGTAGTAGGCTCCTCTGCATCAGACAGGGCAGTCATAACCATTGGGACCTTCAGCCACCACAAAACTACAAAGGAAGGAGGGCAATGCTGCTGCAATCCTAGTGTCAAGTTCGAGAAAAGACGTGATGGTAAAATTGCTAGAACAGTCTGACATAAGCAGTGATATTGAAACTGCAAATAACAGCTAACAACTCTGCTGACCAACGTCACACTAGGAGCGATGTGGGGAGGAAGTGTGATCAAACCCACCACTGAGAAAGCAAGGCCAATTGTGCTCCGGCGGCTAATGGCCATATATATTTAATATTTTGATTGTGAATAGTAAACATTTTAAAATCTGCCATCTACTTAGTGTTTATTGATTTGGTTTGGTTTTGATTAGGGTTAGAAAGGCCGTAGGATCTTGGGGTCAAATTAAGTCAGTATGAATATTCATGAGCAATACAGCCTGGTAAATGACTGACTGATTTTTACACTCTTTTACTTTCAGCTTCTGATGGGCAGGTTTTAAGAAATGTTTAGGCTGATGGTCAGTCCTGCCACCTGCCAAAGGCACTGAACCTGAACTATTATGTGACAAGTTTAACTTTAAGTTTTACCATCACTGTATGACTTTTAATAAGCACAACCGATTGTTCTGTAAAGGTCTTTCCTACATCAGCCAGGCCTACATTATCAACACTATATAAAACCCATCATACATTTGTAGATTCCCTGCTGGTTTTGGATAGAAAGACTGTAAAGAAATCTGTGAATCAGTAATCAGTGAAATTTTCCTCTAATCATAGGTGTTTACATGAGTGTTCCAGACACAGAAATGTGAGGGACAAAAGTATTGGAACACTTGCTCATTTATAGTTTCTTCTGAAATCAAGGGTATGAAAAAGAGGTCAGGATGTTGGATGTTCTCCACCCCACCCCAACCCACCCAGCTCATTCCGAAAGGACTGGATGGAGCACCATCATTCCAGCTTCTTAGCTCAATGCTGGTGGGCGTTCTACTCCTCTAGCCCACACCTGGCATTTGGCATGGTCCCAGTGGGTTCATGTTTATCTGCTCCAGAGAGTCCTATTCTGTTGGTAATACTGCTCTACAGGCACTAGACGAGCTGTGTGTGTATGCATTTGCATTTGTGTAAACAATGGGTGCAACTTAAAGTAGCTGAATGCATTCATTAGAAGAGTGTCCACAAACATCTGTACATATAGTTATAAATTCTGTGTGCAATCACATGTTAGAATCATTAAAAGCTCTATTTGTCACTGCACTTGTAATTTGAACTTTAGGCCGACTGGTCTGTCTATCTATGTATTTGAGTGTGCTGTATAGCCTCTGAGTGCTTTGTCTGAACAATAACAACAACACTGTTCACACAGCATTAAGATTCTTTCTTTAGCATCACTGCTTCTTGGTTAAGTTCTTTGTAACACATGTTATGCCCATGCCCACCCCCCCAGAACGGACTCCTGCCTATTGTGCTCCGAATGCAGTGTCAGCATTGTTCCCGGTGGAACCTGATCCCTGGCAGTAACACTATCTGCCCCTTATGAAACGATTCCACTGCTTTTACTCAACAGCCACTGGGCCATAGTGACACGGGGCACTAAGCGCTTGCCCAGTGGCACACTATATTTAGACCCACTTAGACTGTGTGCAGTGCTAGTTAAACAGGGAATGGTGTCAAGAGAAATTAATCTCTGGTTGACGAACACAAAGTGTTTTTAGTGAATACACAATGACAAAGTAAACTTGGACACGTTTAAGGTCATGAAAAAGAAAGAAAAAGCGAACATAAATATTCCTAAATATTAAGGAAATGCTCAAGCATTTTTTAACCTACTCCTTATCTGCTGCATCTTGATTGTCGGTTGATTGTCATTTTGATGCATTTCCCTGTACTATTTCTGTAAAGAACAGAAAACCTGTTGATTTGAAGCACATACATAGATGACAATGGGTGGAGGGCTCCAAAAACTATAAGCTCTGCTTGTATTTGTTGGTTTACAGCACTATAACACTGCAAAAAATAGAAGAATATATATATGTATATAAAGTGCTGCTGTCCTCTCGCTCTGTCCTCTCAGCTCTGTGTGCTGTTAACATGCTAAAGAGATTGTGGCTGGTTAACTTTTAGCCTTGCCCCCACTCGCTTCCCCTGCTTTGGTGTTCTTGAATCTTACCAGTACTATAACTCGCCTGGGGGCAGGAGATATGTGACACTGGATATTAGGAATAATTTAATAGTAATTCCTGATGGTCAGTCATCATCATCATCATTTAGGGTTACATATAACATACATTGTTGTTTGTCCTTGGTTACTGTCAATTGCAGTCCAGTTTTGTTTTTACTGCATTAACAATGGGTGTAACATGGTGGGCAGCGGAAACCCCAGTTTAACAGCTGGGGTGACACAGCAGGCAGAAACACAAGTAAACCGCATGATCCATAAAGCAAAAAATAATCTGAGAACCGAAACAGAAACCTAAGAACCACAACGCCAAGAAAACTGACAAAGAAAACCTGGTAGAAATAGACTGGGAAAATAAGGGAAACAAGTACAAACCACATTTGCTAACAAAAAAGCAACGCAAGACAGAGAACAATGGCAAGCACAAAGGTACAAATGGTACGGCAGAGAGGGTGGTGCATGGAACCATAATATAATAGTAAGGCAGGGCAAGTTACATTAGCTGGTGCAATGATACACAAAATTTTATATTTGAGAAAAAAGGTAGGTCTTAGGCCCACCACACCCCTGGCGAGAAAGAAGCAGATTAGAAAATGGATGAATGTTAAAAATGATGCTACAGATCCATAGCACAGTATCTAGAATTTCTAATTCCAGGTCAGTCATTCAGAGCATGGGTGCATGCATAACATCAGCACCTCCCCCCTATCTGCCTGCTTTACTCTGACAGGCTGCACCCAGGTGCCTTATTGAGTTGTTGGTTCCAGAGTTCCTTGGTTACCATGAAAGAAGCCTGATGAGAGATCCTTGGAAGACCCAGAGGGCCGTATCTGTGATCGGTTTTAAATTTCAATACAGGTTCAGTTTTCTGAGCCTTTTACCATGTTTATCATGTTTTATGATTTTGGGTGTCTGGCTTCAGATGTGTTAAGCTTATCAAGAAATGTAACTAACAGGGAAGAAACTGTGTCGGTTAGGAAAGACGGTCAGTGAATCTTTTTTTAAATGGTCCTTTCTCTTCTCAAAAGCTTGCAAGTAATAGTTTGGTTTCCCAAGCGTTGGCTTCTCTCAGCAGTTTTAACATTCCAACATGACATGTCTTTTCGCTGTATGCTTTTCTTAGCTCTGACAGCCCTAAATTGCGAATGCCTGGAACTGGAATTCTGTGTATCGATAAAACATGTTATTGCATCATAAATAGAAAATACAGTCTGTCATAGCCAGGGTTTCTTCAGCCTTAGAGATTAATGAAGGAACGAGAACCTGCGTTTGACCTTTTGAGACGGCGTCAACCTTTTCAGCACAGCCGTCGCGGCCTTAGCGCTGAGCGGAGCCATCTGCATGGCAGGCAGATTTATCAGCAATTTGCCCCTCACATTGTCTAATACGCAATTAAAATGAATGATGGAGGCCTTCCTTTCAGGACAGAGGAGACGTCCAACGGCTCATATCCCCACCGCCCCCATCCTGTTCTTGGATGCCAGAAAGAAGTCGGCCAAGAACCAACAATGTGTAAACGGGGGTTGAGGCGTCGGGGGAGTTTTTTTTTTGCACATATCGGTGCCATCGGATGGAGCCAGTGGTTCTGGTTTCATGGCAGCAGGTTGCTTTTTCGCTTTCATCTGCCAGCCATCCTCCCTTTCTCATGTTGCCCCGGTGCCTCACAAAAGGAGACGAACACTCATCTTTCTCCCCAGCCGTAACTAAAATAAGCTGACCTGCATGGCATTGTGGCGAGTGGAGGTGGACTTTGTGTGCAGAGGAAAGTGAGCTCGGAGCGCAAGCCTCGGCCTTGCATTGCTGTAATTCCACCAGCAGGAAACGTCGGGGGGCCCCCGGGGGCATAAGCAAACCGCCATCTGCAGGCAGCTTCTCCTGTACACAATGTGCAGCGACGTGTGGCTTCTCTCTCTCTCTCTCTCTCTCTCTCTCTCTCCCTCTTCTTTTCTTCTCTCTCTCAAACACACAAATGTGGAGCTCTTAACCCCTTAAAGGAATACTCCAACATTTTTCAATGTAATCCGTATCTGCTGCATCTGTGTGGTACTGTTGATTACCACGGACAGTAATTTCAATGCGGTTTCCTGTGCTTAGAAAAAGACAGAAAACCAGTTGCCTCAAAATTAACTCACAATAGAAGCCAGTCTCTGAAAAAAAGGCCTTTTGGATGCTACAAGCTTTATACTACCACTATTACTAATGATAATAATAAAATGGGTCTTAACTTAGCTGAACACTGGAGCAAATCAGTAAGCAGTTCTGAGTCATTGTGACTCTGGAGTCAGCATTATGGCCTTATCAGGAATACAGGGCCTAATCTAGATTTCTCTAATGGAAAATCACTGCTATCGCATCCTGGGGTAAACAAAAGTTCCAAAGCCCTTTTTCTCCCCCAAAATGTGAATAACAAGGGTGTTAGCCAGCTAAAATAAGCATTTTTCTACATGCAAGCTAACACTGCTGGGCAATGACCTAGCATTTTAAGATTTTACATACAGTACGTATGAGTTTGAAGAACTTTTAAACTGGTAAAGGTCTTGTAAGGTTCTTCACACTCGCACATCTCTTTCAGAATAATGGCTCAAACCTAACCAAACCTGGATCCTCCATGGCATCGTTCAAAGAACCCTTGGTAACCCCTTCATTTGGAAACGAACAGATCAGTTTGTGTAGTTTTTAGTGTGAGGAACCGACGTGTAGGCCTACATACAGGTTTCTGCAGTTTAAGGGTTAACTGTAGTGACACACACTCGCTCTCTGTCAATCAGTACTGCAGAACTGCTTCTCACATGCATGTGCATAAACTCACACACACTTAATCTGTCCGTTTTTTTTATGTGCAGCATGTATTAGACAACTGAACTTGGTAGCTGCCTAGACACACTTGCTGCCTCCTCGGCTCCACGTTTCACTCTTTTTCTGGATCATTTTCACTCTGTGTGTAGCTCTCTTTCTTTCTCTCTCTCTCTCTTTCTCTCTCTCTCTGTGGTGTCTCTTGTATTGCTACAGTTGACAAGAAGCTCCTGTTTATTGGTTGAACACTGTTTTGGCAAATAGACACAACCCAACCGCAACCGGCCATATACTCGAAGAATAATTGGTAAACAGCAGTGGTTGGGTAAGGATTCAGTCATGCTTAGGTCATGATTATGGTTAGGGTTCAATTAAGTTTAGGTTAGAGTTCAGGTTCAGTTCTATTTAGCTTATGGTTAAGATTAGGGTTAAGGTACATTTAGGTTATGGTTAAGGTTATGGGTAGGGTAAGAGTTCAGTTAAGTTTAGATTAGGGTTAGGGTAAGGGATAGGTTATGTTTAGACTATGTTTAGGTTAGAATTAGGTTAAGGTGTAGTAGGTTAAGTTTACTCTACATTTAGAGTAGAATTAGGTTTAGGTGTAGTAGGTTAAGTTTAGTCTACATTTAGGTTAAAATTAGGTTTAGGTGTAGTAGGTTAAGTTTACTCTACATTTAGAGTAGAATTAGGTTTAGGTGTAGTAGATTAAGTTTACTCTACATTTAGAGTAGAATTAGGTTTAGGTGTAGTAGATAAAGTTTACTCTACATTTAGAGTAGAATTAGATTTAGGTGTAGTAGGTTAAGTTTACTCTACATTTATAGTAGAATTAGATTTAGGTGTAGTAGGTTAAGTTTACTCTACATTTAGAGTAGAATTAGGTTTAGGTGTAGTAGGTTAAGTTTAGTCTACATTTAGGTTAAAATTAGGTTTAGGTGTTGTAGGTTAAGTTTAGTCTACATTTAGGTTAAAATTAGGTTTAGGTGTAGTAGGTTAAGTTTACTCTACATTTAGAGTAGAATTAGATTTAGGTCTAGTAGGTTAAGTTTAGTCTACATTTAGAGTAGAATTAGATTTAGGTGTAGTAGGTTAAGTTTAGTCTACATTTAGAGTAGAATTAGATTTAGGTGTAGTAGGTTAAGTTTACTCTACATTTAGAGTAGAATTAGATTTAGGTGAAGTAGGTTAAGTTTACTCTACATTTAGAGTAGAATTAGATTTAGGTCTAGTAGGTTAAGTTTACTCTACATTTAGAGTAGAATTAGGTTTAGGTGTAGTAGGTTAAGTTTAGTCTACATTTAGGTTAAAATTAGGTTTAGGTGTTGTAGGTTAAGTTTAGTCTACATTTAGGTTAAAATTAGGTTTAGCTGTAGTAGGTTAAGTTTACTCTACATTTAGAGTAGAATTAGATTTAGGTGTAGTAGGTTAAGTTTAGTCTACATTTAGAGTAGAATTAGATTTAGGTGTAGTAGGTTAAGTTTAGTCTACATTTAGAGTAGAATTAGATTTAGGTGTAGTAGGTTAAGTTTAGGTTTTTATAGTGAACCCTTGGTATTATGAAATGGATCTTATTACCTGGTTCTTTCAATACACAGCCCCAACACAAACACATGAATACTAGTTCTCAGTATAGTACTTCCTTAGTGTCTTCATACAAATGCCATAATGACATTTGGTCAACATGCAGGTCATTTTATTTGTTTAGTCTAAGAGGAAAGCCTGTGAACACACAGCAACACACAGCACAGTTAATAAGCCTTTTTGATGTGTGGTCGGGCTATTTCCTATGTAAAAGCCTTTTGCAGGGACTAATTAGAATCATACTTAGTGGGTCACAGTGGCGCTTGCTGTACAGGGAGTCTAAATGGTCGCAGTAATCACATGTCTACGTCGGCAATGTGTGTGCCGCTTACAGGAAGGCATCCCCCATAATTATATTTTCCTCCCCAGATGTTTGGACTTAAGCAGAGAGAAGTGTAACACTAAGTAAATAGATACCCAGCGATAATTCAGGGATAATTACTGGTATATGAATTATCTGTTAGGGAGCACAGAACATAGTATGATATGAAGATGTTTTAGGCACAAAAACAGTAAAATACCGCTGACCTTGTAAATTGAACAAATCCCAAATAAGAAATCAATGGTAAATGTCAGAATCTTCATAATAACTAAGTAAGTTGGTTTTAAGAAGACATTTATTTTTAAGAACAGTTGATGGGGCTTTGAGTGGCTCAGCAGTCTAATGCACTACCACTACGGACTGTGGGTTGAAAATCCCGAGCCATGCCGCTTTCCATCAGCAGCCGGAGTCAGAGACAGCACAATTGGCCGTGCTCTCTCTGGGAGGGTAGATGGCGCTAATCACTTTCAAGGGCACTACATTCCCCTACCTGTGTACAATGATTAAAATGTAAGTCACTCCAGATAAAGAACGTCAGCCAAATGCCATAAAGGCAAACGGTTGCTATGTTGTTTCTAAGGAGTTGGAGTGACATCCCAGGTGTTTGCAAGTATGGTGCTAGATTGCTATTTCATGGTTGTTTGTGTGCAAACTGTAAAAAAGTATTTGACACTTGGTAATTGCTGTAGTATTCAGGGTGGTCGAATCAAGTTGGTTGCTATGATGAAACAGTTGGTTGTAAGGATGTTGCTAGGTGTTTGCTTTGAAATCCACATAGTTTTTAGGTTGCTGCTATTAAACACGCAAGGTGCATCTATTTGCTATGCGCGTGCAGGCCGAGGAGAGGCTGCTTTTGGGGTAGCAAAGTAATGTTGTTAGTTCTCTGTCTCCTTGAGCTACAGCAGGCACCATCAGTAAACCACCTAGCAACTATCCAGGTCAAGCAAAAGGAAGACAAGCTGCGTCATAAGCAGACACTGGCCCGGAACCAGCCTGGTTGGCTGGCTTTACCACGAGGAGAGGTCAAATAATTCCTGGATCACATCTCTCCCTCTCTCCGAAGTCTGGCCACAGCAAGATCTCCAGGTGAACTTGTTAATGTAAACTCTAAATCCTTCATTCTGACACAGCACTGGAAAGTCTCCGGCCTTCAGGAGAGGTGATAGTGATAGGGCTCTGAGATTGAGCATGTAGGCCTGCAGATGCTCCAGTGAAGGCCTGCACGTTTGATCTGTGCATATACTCGACTTGAGGGGGGCCATACCAGGTATTTGTAGGTCAGCTATCCTAGAAGTGCCGTGGCATGCACTGTGCCTCTTGCTGAGGGACTGGCTAAGTGCCAGGTGTTGCTCAAAATCCCAGTTCCCTCGGAATGTGTTCCTCTGGCGAGCGGCAATTACTTGCGGGTGCGGTGTTTACATCGGGTCTCGGAGGAACATTTACCGTACGGACAAAGGCAACTGTCAGGAAAGGACTCTGTTTATAGTGTGCATCGGAACCGGGGTGTTAGCCGACACCAACTCATATTTTCCAGCGCTTCCGAGATAAAGTGGCCGCATAACGAGTTGACAGCGGTAGCTAGAGCACGTGAGTGAGTCCGGGAAACGTTGAGGCGCAAGACTGGTGGCCTTCCCCTGGAATGATTCAGAGAGGGAGGCAAGTTGGAATCTGGTTCCTTTTCCTTGTGGTCGGAGACTTTGATCCGTGCAGAGGCCTGTGAACTTCTGAACCAGTCAGGCACTTTCTGGGGGATCAGAGTCGTGATAAACACTCAGCTACCCACACACACACACACACACACACATACAGACACAGAGTCTGTTCCGGTAAACAGGGGGAGCTATATTTACCCCCCTGCGTAAGACGTTTGATTCCTGGTTGCCTTGGTTACATAACGAACACAGCGAACGGACCAGGAGTTGCCTGTAATTACAAAATGATTTATCTCTTAGGCTTTAATCTAGGGGATGGTTAGATCTTCCCAACATTTTGGCTGCAGTTTGCTCCCTAGCATCTGTGACAGTTAGTACACGTCATGTGCGTGCGGCCTGTTCCCTCAGAGTCCCTCAAAAAGGAACATAGAAATGCCTTGGAATGAGGAGAAAACACCTCCTTTGCAGGCTGCAATTTCAAGATTCGTATTTATTTGACAACAAGAGGTGGGCCCTTTTCTCCAGCGCCGCCGCACTGCATTTGCATGTGAAAGGGGTTGATTGAGGAACTTTATCCGTGGGCACCGTCTTTGCCAACAATAGGCCTTGTGAATAGGGTTAGAATAAGCTGAAAAAATCTGTTAAGGCTTAACAGAGTGCACCCCACCACAATCCAACTCCAGCTCCATCTACCTCCCCCCTCCCTGTTTCCCCTCACAACGCCCTCTAAATGCAAGACAGCAAGAACAGTATGTTGAATGTTTGACGTGCTGCAATGGCCACCTACACTCTTTGGAGTGGTGCCACTGAAGAACCACCTTTGGTTCCCCAAAGAACCTTAGAGTGGCAGGTTTTTGACCGTGCTTAGTAAAAGGACTTAGTCCGGTCCTTTGTGTTCTTTTACTAAGCTAGCGAAATTATTGTCCATGGTAACTGGCAATACCCTAGAGATGCAACTAAAGGAGGTTACACTTTTAAAATCATGGTGCTACAAAACGTTCTTTGAGCAAAGCTGAAGAAGAACCCATTTTTAGTTTTAGACTTCTTTAAACCTTTAAAAAAGTTCTGTATTCATACAGCTCTTTTACAAAACTATCCTTTATGAATATAGCAATGGTTCTTCTATGACATCACTCAAAAAAGCCTTTGAAGGAAAGAAGGAAAAATACAAAAGCAGTCCTTTGAAGAACCACCAATGGAAGATCTTTAGGGAGTCGAAGGTGGTTCCCCCATAGAATGAACAATCTGCCACTTTTTATCTGCCACTCTATGTTGACAAGACATTCAGAGACTTGTGCCTAGATCGTCTTCTAAATATTATGAATTCTACCTCTTAAAACATTTAACCTGTCACGTTTTCTGGAGAAAAAAAATTTTTTTTTTTTTTTACATTTTTCTTACAGTTTGGTGCTGCCAATTAACCCACCCTTTTCTTTTACTCCCCTTAACATTAGCAATTCTCCCGACCGCCTACAATACATGCAAAGCCAGACACCGCCTCTTTTTTTTAGACTGCTGCCAACATGGCAGCCAACATGCTCGGAGGATAGCGCCAGGTCCCCGGCTCCACCGCACCAGCTCACAGACATCTGTGCCAGCCAACATAGCTTAATGTAATGAGGGGAGAGTATGCCAATTGTGCTCTCTCAGACCCAGGCTGCTGATGGCAAAGTGGCATTACTCGGGACCCCCCCCAGTCATAGTGGTAGCATATTAGGCCACTAATCTACTCTGAGCCGTTACAACATTTATATTTGTTTATTTTCACAAGCAATGGAAGTAATGTTACAGCTAACTTTTCTGGAACCTTAGAAATGTTCTTATGATGGGTTAGATGGTTAGCTGTCTAGCACATGAAAAAAATAATTGATTTTCATAGATTTCGTAGGCGTCTATGAAATGCCTGTGAAAATAAGTCACACTACTGTTTTATCTTTACTCTGATTACATAAAATAACAGCGCTCTGAATGAACTGAAAAATAAAAAAAGCATAACACAACAATAAAGGTGGTCTCATTCATCTGATACAAATCTAAATCTACATGTTGATACGGTTCACTATGGGCATGCGTGTGCTGTAAATCCCCTGCCAGCAGATTTAAACAACTTAAAAGGGGCACTGCCAAAGGGATAAGGCTGGATCCCGAGCAAAATGCTCAGTTAACCAATGTTAAGTAGTTGGGACATGTGCATATCTAATTAGCATTGTATGCTGCCAGTATAATTCCTGGGTATTCGTCAAGTATATTTTTACGTGCCATGTTTTCTATCACTATATAAAAGAAGCAAGATGCCACATTGATAATTATATGTGGTGTAATAGTTTCTGAACTAGCATGTGCACATTGTCCTATTTACAAGTTTACTTGCTCAAAATGGTCATAAAAATCACGTTATTCAAAGGAAATAGGCCAAAAACGTATTTATTTTCCCTCGTTTTAAAGCGTTAATATGATGTCCAACAAAAAATCCCTTTGTGGCCCTTTCGTGGCCTTATGAATCACAAGTTCTGACAATTTTATAACATGGACACCAGCCATGCGCACCATCCATACTCTGTGTTTTTTTCGGTTTAGGGTTTAGCCTCTTTCATGTCTCTCTCAGCAGGCCCACAAACTGGTGAGCATAGATAAAAAAGGACAAATGCAAAAGCTGCTCTCAGGGTGTTTGCCAACTGTTTGACGTCACCAGTGCATTAGCCTTTAATACAGTAACGATTAGTTTTAATTAGACTTAGAGAGGATTGGAGCATGAAGCAAATATGCAAATGAATCTGCTTTTTAATGCTTTCTCTTGGTCGGTTTCAGCGCAGTAAAGACTTCACGTGTCTCATATGCTTCAGATTCAGAGAATGAAACAATTCTCCTTGTTTAAATCAGCTGAATAAATCATTAGAAGGGTTGTCTTTGCCTACCAAGTTTGTTCGGTGCCTTCATTGCCAAGGCTAACATCTCCACAGAGGCCACTATAGACTCTAGTACAACACAAGGCAATCTGGCAGTAATGTTAGTGAATGCAAGTTATCCAAATTTCAGTGTAATTGACATGGTTGTCATACTAAAATGTTCTGTCTCTTTTTTTAAACCCTATATTACTTTAGGAAAGCACAATGACATTGGAATCATTTCATATTTCAAATATTTTATATACTTATTGCTGTCAGGCAGAGCAGAATGCTCAGACGATGCTAACAACTACATAAGCCAGACATCACACCCTGCAAAAACTCATTTTTAGGGAAGTAGCACCACTCAACAACAACTAACCTCCCCCAAAAAGCAACCTCCACCGCAACCAGCCCAAAGCAAAACACACACATACACATATACACAAATATAAGGTGTATGCTTATTATTTTTTGTTTTTTTATTTTATGTAACTCATTTCACGGATTGTATTTGTATTCTATTGTAACTTTAAAAAAGTGTACATGAAGTTCATCACATTCATCATGAACATCATCAATGGAGCAGCACATCTAGCTAGTTAGGCTATAACATTAGTTATGCTAATAAGAGAATGACTGCTGTTAGCTCATCTCAGCTTGTCAGCTTTTACAGTCATTTAACCCCCGTGGGCTGTTGTAACAGAGCAGCAACTTTGCCATTATTGTGACCCTACAGGCAGGGGTGGTGCATTTTTCTGCCATGGAGCTGCAGCACACTAACCTGAACTGATGGACAAGGAATGAGAGCAGTGCTCCTTGTGTCACTCTCTCTAGCTATGTCTGTCACTTAGGATGTTCCCCAGGATGCTCTCTACGTCTGTCACTCACTGGATTCACAGAATTCCGATTTCTGGAATATTGTATGTAATTTGCATGTGTCAGGGAGACGCTGGAGATTCCCACGAGTTGCGGGAGAGGTGGGATGTAAGCAGAACCTATACACTGGGGTGGAATATACTGTTGGTACAGTACTTGTAAATGTAAGTGTAATTGTTTCCTGTCATGTAACTTCTTTAGTTAACTAATTATTCAGCTTTGCTATCGTAATTTGAAGTGATCATTACAGAGTAGGGCTGTCAGCTTGGCTTGTAAACTAAATTCCGATACCTGCAGTAAAATGGCTAGTCATTTTTCCTAGTCACTGTTAGGTTCCTAAATCCATCAATGAACACTCATAAATATCAAGCATCCCCAAAAGCACATTGCGTAATATGTTCTTCTCAGCCTGGAGGCGTGAGATGGTTGCCTAACAGTTATATAAACACATGCTTACCTATTTTCCACATAAAATTGACCCAGGCCACTGATATTTTATTAAAGGCCAGTGACATCGACATCATGTCGTGTGAAATAAAGCACCCAAGGCAAAGAAGGTCCGCAGTCTTTTCCACCACTTAGCCAAACAGCTAAGCTAACGAGAATATGCTTTTCTAAACTAACTAAACTAGCAGATTATGTGTATAAAAATTATGTGATTATGCTTACAATGCATTTAATAGAGTTGACTTGTGAGTATGTCTTTCATCTTGGGCAGCGGTGGCTCAGCGGCGTCTCAGCAGTGACTCAGCGGTGGCTCAGCGGGCTGTTGATGACAGGGATGTGGGTTCAATACCCGGGCTCGGCAAGCTGCCACTGTTGGGCTCTCAGGCAAGGACCACCGCTTCAGACACATGTGCTCACTGTGTGTGTGTTTGATCACTAGTGTGTATGTGTGTGTTCACTGCACGGATGGGTTAAAGGCGGAGGCCGAATTCCATCTGTGTCCAACACAAATGGTGAATATGGTTGTCTTGTCATCTGACGTAGGCTGTAAAAAGAAGCAGTGGAGCAGTGAAAGAGCAGCTGCTGGGGTATGTTTAAACATTCAGATGGACACATGGACATTCGATTGTGATTTTACTCCAGTTTTTTTTTATGCATTTTTTATTTCTATTCTTATTTCTTTTATATCTTCTAAGGAGTGTGACTTATCTTAGCTAACTAATCTTGGCTAAATAACTACTGTGCTTGTTTTTTTTTTTTTTTTGTTATTTTTACTATTTTCCTAAACGAATACTTTACTAATTTTGTAATATTAGTATGACAAGCATAGCAGCTCTTTATTAAACCTAAAGCTGTTGCTTATATGTTGTAAGTGCCTGTCAGCTAGCTAATTTAGCTAACATAAGCCAATGTAGGCTAATGGCTAGCCAAAAACTCTGGTGAAACGTTGAGCATTGGATTCTCTTTTAGTAAAGCTAGTTAACTTGAAGTAGCTTAAGGTTATTAGTCAAGTAATTTTAGTGAAATTATTACAATTAGTTGAGTAATGTTAGCGCTACCACTGCAGTAGCAGTTCTTGAGTCTGTATTTGCACCATTGCTTAAAGCTGCCATTTCACAGTAGTTACTGAATGTCTTAACAGTAATAACTAAATACAAACAATGCATTTTACACATTTTAAAGGAATAAATGGTTGTCGAGGAGAACGTTGGAGGCACCAAATCTAAAACTCAAGTATCCTCTTGTCTACCCCTTTTCCATCTCTTTTCAGCTGCATACAATCGGTTTGTCCCTTTTTTGGAGAATGCACATCGCAGACAATAATGCGCTGGGCCCCACAGTAAATTGGACTGTGGAGAAGAGGCGGGAGGATCCAGGCCTTCTGATTGGCTGTGCTCTTCTTATGCAGCTTGCAGGATTGTCTCGTCTCAGCACCCCCTCCCCCCCTCCTTTTTTGGTGCGGGCGGCGCTTTGCGGGGATCTGAAAGGGAGGCCTGGAGCAAGGCTGCAATTTCTGCTGGAGAAATCACTGGCCTGTGCCCATCACCCATAGACATGTCAGTACAGAAAAAAACTAGGTCAGCCCTCATCTCCCTCTCCCTCTCTCTCTCTCTCTCTCTCTCTCTCGCTCTGTGGAGCAAGCAGCCAGATCACTCCAGCAGGCCACAAAAGGCTTGCATCCTCTCAAGACCCAGGCGGCTTTGACCTCTTCTCTGTTCTTCTTCCCCCTGACACGTTGCAGTCATCCACTCCTAACGTCCACAGATCTCTCACTCAGCTGCTTATTATCAAATGGAAATAAACAATAAAGTTCCAGTTGCTTAACTATTATAGTTTTTAGGTAAAACATATTTCGAATTTATTTTAGGACCTTAAAAACACTTGATAGTTCAAGAATGAGCAAGCAAACGCAGGTGTTCAGCACAGTTTGGTCAGTCCTCTACTCCAACACACCCTCTGAACCTGGTAATTAACAGATTTTGAGGTGGAAAATAACCATACTGTACTGCACACTGGCCATTAAGGACCAGGGTTGAACACCCATAAACTAAAGCAGTTCTGCTCAGTACATTGCCGTTGTGTATTACCTTTTGTGAAATCTAGATTATATTATATATATTATATTATATTACTAGAATGAAGGGTCCATTTATACAGTGAAATAGGCAAAATAGAAGGACTTGAATACAGTGGTGCCATGAAAATACTTTTTTCAGTCTAGTAAAGGAAGCTGGGTACAGCTTGAGCGGATCTGATCTCCACAATTACACAGAGCTTTAATGATGCACCCAGCCTGTGATCTGACACCCAATACCAGGTTTATGATATTTTGAAGCCTGAATAAAGAGAAATGATGACTGCATCCATGTGGTTGCATAGTCTACTGGGAGAGCTAAGAAAGTGTGACGCATGGCATTAATGGGTTGTTCTCGTACTGTTTGTTTGCAGACGTTGGTGTTGAAAGAATGCATTAGATATCATCATGAACTGAATGCCTGTTCACCCTGTTTCAGTGCTACATCTCTGCAATGCACAGTCACACTTTTTTTTGCATTGTAATCGCACAGTTCTACAGTTAAGTGCTGAACCCGCACAAAGGTAGCAAATACAAAAGGTCTGGGGTTGTTGGGCAGTGTTATTTAAGTCCATGTGGAGTAAATGATCAACAAGTAAAAATATTTAAATGTGTGTTCCTAGAAAGACTAGCGAGAACACTCTTGCAGGCCATGCCAAGTTCTTTACAGGAGGTGTGGAGGTGTGTTATCATTAACTACTGCGTGTACTCTTGGTTACTTGTGTAGAATGTGGCTTTAAAGTAAACATAGCATTGCATATATCTTAGTGTGACCATATTTTGGTGTTCAAAAAAGAGGACACACACAGGCATCCGTTGTGGTTAGGATGTTGTGGCTGGGGGGCTTCAAGTAGGGCCATGTGTAAGTCAAACTGACCCATGTTTATTTACATTTGCGCTGATTTCTTTTTAGGCTGTGACCAATTGCCTGTGGCAGGAAGCAGTTTGACCAATGGCTGATAAAGCTGCAGTTACATGCAAACCAATAATGGTGGTGTGAATGCGAAACTTAGGCAGTTTGACCAATGGTTGATGTAGATGCAGGTACATGTAGACCAATAGTGGTGGGGAGAAGGCAGTACTTCAGCAGTTTAACCAATGGTTGATGTAGATGCAGGTATATGTAGACCAATAGTGGTGGCGAGAAGGCGGGACTTCAGCAGTTAAACCAATGGTTGATGTAGATGCAGGTATATGTAGACCAATAGCGGCAGTAAGAAGGCAGGACTTCAGCAGTTAAACCAATGCTTGATGTAGATGCAGGTACATGTAGACCAATAGTGGCGGTGAAAAGGCGGGACTTTAGCAGTTAAACCAATGCTTGATGTAGATGTAGGTACATGTAGACCACTAGTGGCGGTGAAAAGGCGGGACTTGAACAGATGTGTTTAAAGCTGTAAAAATCTGCACATAGGACTATACAGAAAATGCGGATATGACAGCAATGCACAATCCTGACATTTTACACAATTTAGAAATACCTACTTGATGCATTTTTTACCTCCCAGAAAGAGGATGTATGTTCGTATGGTCGCCCTAGTCTTTCTGAAACATAGTATGTGAGCTAGCAGAGTGTCTCGATAGGTGTAAACAAGAATTAAGATTACATATGATGGATCATACAAAGGTTGTTCTGAAGTAACATAGTTTTGGGTGAAGGAACTTGCTTGAAGCCTCTCCTTCCAAACGTCCAATAAATACCAAATCTGCGTTGTTCACGAGTCCATGCCAAGTCCATCGCAGCCCTCCTCCACCCCGTCTCCTCCTGTTTAACTGTCATATCTATCACATTCCTGGCTCCACTTATCAGAGGGGAGATTAGCTTCCTACCACAAGCAGAAGCCACCTGAACCAGCCCAAAGTTGTCGGACCCCTCCCCTCTTCCTGCCTCTTCAGCCTCCTCCCAAATAATCTAGTTTGCTAATGTATGCTAATGGAATGGTCCAATCTAGCAAACCAGGGACGTGAACTAGGTCAACTTTGGGTTCATGAGGACTTAATAATCTTAAAAAAGACTTAAAGATCTGCTAATTTTAGTTGGTGACTGGTCACTAGGTTGCCAGCTACCTCTACCATGGTCAAGAGTAATGTGGAGCAGTTTCAGACCTGATCAACTGATGAAAAAGTGCATTATATTAATTAGCTGGTATCTTGTGATCATTGTATAATTTGACAACTTGACTATGGAGTTGACGTTGCTGTAGATTATCATGCATCATATGACATGTTGCTCTGATGAACTGAAGTCTCTGCTAGCAGAGCTAGGCAGCTAATTGGTTGAAGGAAGGCGGTGGCACACACACATTGACGGGCCTGTGTTTATCAAACAAAGCTGCAGAACAAGAGTACTGATCTTTGCTTAGCTGCCCCTGGGGACGTGATTGATCCACAAGGATAAAAAAGACAAGAAACTGTTCCTAGATCAGCAGTGATGAAACCACTCAAACAGGAAGCTACAACAGACAGGCAGCATGTGGAGAAAATCAAACGGCTTGATCTTTTTACCTCCAGTGTATATATAGTGCGGGTAAGTGCCTCAGTAAATTCCTGTTTTAAAGAGATGGAAACCAGCCAAAAATGATGATTGAATCTTCATCATTTTGAATTTTAAGATAATTAGCTGTAACAAAGCTAAGTGGCAACATCAGGAAATATTAGGAAATGTGAGACCACAAGACGGGCATGGCATAATCTTGGCATAATCATAGCATAAACTTTAAATCCTTAAATCTTACATGATATTAAATTTCACTTATTTGCTGCATAGTTTAAGGCCTCCTGTAAATCTATTGAAACTTGTTTGAAACTCACATCAAACGATAGCATTAAAAGCTAACATTCAGACATTTAGACAGATGATGGTCTAATAAATTGTCAGTGAGCCCCTAGTAAAAAAGCTAGTCTGAAAAATTGGCACAGCCTTTCCCACTACAATGCGTTTATGCTCCCAGATGTATGGTGGGTGTCGTGCATCTTCTCTGGTAGACCTGCTTGCAGCTACCTCTGCTTATTTCAAGGGTTACCTTACTGTTTTGTCTATGAAAGGCATGCTCACTGGGATTCAGATCAGGTGACTCACTTGGCCAGATTTTCCTGTATTTAGCATTATACTATATTATAATATAGTATATAATATTATACTATAATATTTGGCCTCAGTGTATTTCTGTATTATGAAACTGTTGGGCTCAAAATACGCTCCTATACACCAGAATTCCAGAATTCAAATTGCTACAACCATCAGCAGTTACATCTTCAGTGACAATAAGTGAGCCAGGGTCTAAGGCAGCCATTCAGCCATATCCAGGCCATGACTTCGCCCCAGCACCATGCTTTACAGATGAGGTGGTATGCTTTAAATCTTGAGCATTTCCTTTTTGCCTCCACACTTTGCTTATGCCATCGCTCTGATACAAGTCAACCTTGGTCTCATCTATCCACAAGAGCTTTTTCCAGAACTCTGCAGGCTCTTCTAGGTACTCTGTACAAACCTGAAACTTGGCCATCCTGTTTTGTGGCAAGCTAGTGGTTTACATCTTGCAACATAGTCTCTAGTTTAGTCTGTTCATGAAGTCTTCTGCTGACAGTAGTAATTGACAAATTCACACTTGCCTCCTGAAGAGTGTTTCTGATCTTAGGTACAGAGGGATTTTGCTTCATTACAGAGAGTGTAATCAGCCGTGAAGGTCTTCCTTGGCCCACCAGTCCAGTTATGGACACTAAGCTCTCTCTTGCTTCTACTTTATGTTCCAAACAGTTGACTTAGCAAATTTAAGGTTTATCCAATGTCTCTTTAGTCGTGTTTCACATAATTAAAACAAACTTGAGTAATTGAAAGTACATGCGAATTGTGTGAGTGCAGATATATATGTACAGAGACTGAGAATATAAAAATATATGCAACATTATGAGGGGGTGGTTATTATTATTATTATTATTATTATTACATCATTGGAATATGATAGCAAATTGTCTGCTTAGTTACTGAGGCAGTTGGTAGGTTTGCTCAAGGAACTGTTCAAGCAGCAGTAACCTAAAGCAGGAGATTAGAGCCAAAAAAATTTTTTGAAGGATTTCTTTACTTTATTCAAATAATAATAATAATAATAATAATAATAATAAGTGAATACATTTAGAGCAGAGAGTATTCAGTATTCAGTCAGTTCTACTCTAAAGTGTTATAATATATATATATATATATATGCAAACTACAAATAGGTTCTACCATTAATGGCCAGTAAAATGAATGCACATCTTTAATGTATAGAACCGCAGATCCCCCCTCCCCTCTTTGTCTACTGTAACTTTCCCAGATGCAGCTACTGTGTTCTCATGTCCTGCTCCAAAAAGGCATTTCCCCTGGTTTAGTCAAATATTTTCCCAGAAGCTGAGAGATCTATAAATCATGGTAAAGGCCTCACTGACTCTATAAATGTAGGCCAGAGGTGGATGTAACAGTATTCAATGGGAAAGCTGAACATCTGGACAAGTACAAAGCTCTAAATGTGTTTTATCTTATTAGGATTAAGGCAGTTGCTTCTTTCAGCTGTACCATTTCAGAGATCAGAGAAGACATGTACATGGCTTGACTTTTCAGCCCTAAGTAGGTGCCGTTATTGTCATTGCAATAAACAGTAAAGTTCTGGTTCTCAAGTTTTACCTGAGAGCATTTCTGTGTTTGTAAGTTAAAAAGTAGACACTTTATTATAGTTTGAATTTAAAGGGCATTTTCTTGCATTTAAATTTTGCCATGCCATTTGTTTACATTGAATCAAACTGAGAAAGTCAAAAACACAGACCTATTAATGCCAAATGTAAACAGAAAGCAAATGTAATGTACTGTGTAACATATGTCATTAATCTATCCTATGGTGTTCTGGTCAAGTTTTCTCTCTGATAATGTAGCTTATTTTATCATGAGCATCCATAACTTTGTCCACACCTAGCATTTAAACACACTGGATCATTGAAAATTGAATCATTTTGCCCAAAAAAATGTGGGTGTTTGAATGAATTTTTGTACGCCCTTTGTGTTCCTGGTCAAAAGTGAGTGTTCATACAGCTGTTCGGACACCCAGGCAAAGTTTGTTCCACCACTTCTGTGCCAGGACTGAAAAAAAAAAATACATATACATATATAATACAACACTCTCACAAGTATGTGTGCACAGCATATTTGTGGGGTAGATGGATTTGAGTCCAGGGTGGAAGCACAGCAAGTTCTTCAAGAGGAAGAACATTTCGTTCTGCAGTTTTATAAGATACTGGTGCTGTTTCAGCTCCAGATTGTAAGATTTGAGATTATTACAGATTTGTTTCCTCGTAAGAATGAATGGGTGCTGAAACGTGTGCACTTTTTGTGTGCAGATGATACAAATACAGTAAATACTTACCAACCAACCACATGGGGTACCACAGCAACTACTTACAATACCTGACTCACATGTCTGCTTAGTCCATGAGGCAGTGGGCTCACACCTTTGCTTAGTGAATTTCTGGAGCTGCAGTGATCCGAAGCAGGAGACTAGAGCCAAAAACAAGTCTGGCACACCTTAGCAACCACCTGGGGCACCATAGCCACTTCCTAGCAACCACTAAGCATCTCCATTGGTTGAGCTTTTTTTTCAGAAATGCTCTTTTCTAGTTGTTGCAGGTTTTTTGTGTGTGTTTGACATGAATGTTGTAATATGGTTACGTTTTGTGTAATTTAAGTGTATTTCTGGGCCAATGTCTTTCATTTACTAACAAAATCAAATTGATCAGATTTGACCAGCAACGCAAAAGATGTCATTTTATTTAGTAAAAAAAGAATATTGTTTCAAAAGAAATATTTGTGTTAAACCATGGCACAAAGTAGTATATGATGAATAACACAATATGTATGAGTCAAAATACAAAAAAAAACCTATATTCTTGTTTTGCTAAAAAATGTCAGGTCAGTGAGGCCTACAGGCCATAAATTACAAAAACACGTAACAAAACATGTAATGTTAACATGTTTCATGGATTTACAAGCAGTGGCAATGGGCCGGGAACAAAAAACTAGCATGAAACGAACAGGAAATGAACACAACATCGATCTAATAATGATAACTATAACTGAAAAATAACTGTAATTACCTTCAACTAGCACAGCTATTAAACTACACAATAATAACTGCTTTAAGTTTGTCAGTTCTAGAGAGTCACTGTACGTTTTTAAGAGTTTACTGTTCAGTTAGTGTACGTGCATGTACACCAGATCGCTAACAAACGCTAACTGCAGATGCCCCAGGAGTCTGAAGGTTTGGTGTAGTAATTATGTATACATATGCTTTTGCTATGTCATAGGTTGTTAGTGGAGCACAGGTTGTACCCTGCAGTGTACCCTTCAAAAAGAGTTGACATATCATTACAGTAAACGCAGTTCTGATAAAGGGATTTCTATTTAGAACAGAACAGAACACAAACATATCAAAAAGATATTTACTGAGATAAGCACACCGAACATTTCATATTTTATCTCTGATTGACACCAAAGCAAATAAAGGGCTGCAGATTAAAATAACAGATGGGAGATTGATATATTCCTCGGCATACCTCACTTTGCTTGGTCTTTGTCAGGAGCAGGCAGGCAGGCTTGTGGCTGGTTTGTTTTAGCAGCATTGCTGGAATGCGTACATATGTAAGCAGGACCAGTTGTTCTCAAGCCCAGTTAGAATCTAGCTGTGGCTGTAATATGCGTACACAATTTCAATACTGAATGAATGTTTTGCTGTAGCTAATCATGCATCCAAGAAATGTCCAACTGTGCAGTTTGTTTAACTTTAACAAGGTAAATAACAGAGCTAATGTAAAAATGTAAATGAATTGAACGTTGTTTCAGCATCATCATGGCAATGTGCTTATGTGTGTGGTCACATCGCAGGATCTGCAGATTATATTTGCCCAATATCATTTATTTTACTCCAGTCTTTAATACACATTAATAATATCACAGCATCATCACAGCGCATCATCAGGTCTGCAGAGAGAACCATCGGTGTGAAGTTACCCTCCCTACCGGACCTGCACACGGCCAGAACCAGGAAGCGTGTAGAGAACATCGTCCGTGATCCGTCACACCCTAGACATCACCTGTTCCAGTATCTTCCCTCAGGTCGGCGTTTCAGCCAGTTGAGGATCAAGACCTCCAGACTACAGAGAAGCTTCTTCCCACATGCCATCACACTCATGAACAGCTGAACAATACAACACTACATTCTGAATACAGTCTACTACATACATACATACTATCCAGATGTTCTCTCTCTTCTTTCTCTGTACTGCACTTTTATTTATCTGATCCTCTGTTCTCCATATTTATATCTATTTAATCCAGTCTGCACTGTTCTTTACTGCTGCACTTAGCACTTTACTTTAAATATACAACTCTGCACATGTTAAGTTTACAGGTGTGTCTGTGTGTGTATGTCACTGTGTGTGTGTGTGTGTGTGTGTGTGTGTGTAGGTTGGGTGTGTTTGTTACTTCTGTAATGTCAGTTATCGTGCATTGTGAGCTACTGTAACCAAAAACAAATTCCTTGTATGTGTATGCATACTTGGCCAATAAAGTCCGATTCTGATTCTGATAAATTATTGACATTTTGAGTTTTTTCTCTGATAAAAGTTCGTAGTTTTATCACAGAACAACATAAAATCTCAATGTCATTTCTTTCCAACATCATACATCCCTAAATTGAAGTTAATGCCATTCCGGTCACACTAAAACCTTGTATCACCTTTTGTGCTGTATTTTGTTGGTGTTGTTGTTGTTGTTGTTGTTTTTTTGTTTTTACTTTTTGATATCATTTAAATATTTAGTCGATCCGTACATTGTCTCAAAAAAATGTCATGATGAATGGACCAGTAGAAATGCTCTCAAAACAATTTGGAATTAAATCCAAGCTGACATTGTCTTCCATTTAAAGGAACCATTACCATTTGATGTTCAATTAACGTATAATGTTTACACCAGTCAAAAATAATTTACACAACGTGCATATTTTCAGTGTACTGATGGATCTATGTTCAGCTAAATTTCACTTCTCTTTCCCACTACTGAGTGATGTGGCTACATGTTCTTGTTAGACATGACAAGAGATTGGGACTAAAAGCTCCATTCGTCAACAGAAAATGAACCAAAACTGTGTCCATATTTTCGAACACAGTATTTTTTGCATTTTTTAGTTGGACTAACTAAAATTGACATTGTAACTCTATGGGCCTTATCTTACACCCCGCCAGTCTATTTTCATGCCTTTCGCCTGCGCCGTTTAAATATCACGGTGCTTGCAAATATATCTACTTTGATGAACGTGGTGGTCTCGAAATGAGGCGTGTTCAGGTACATTTCTTGGCAACGGTAAATACAGGTGTGCCACTGACTAAAAACAACCTAGGCAAATTTCAACAGTCAGGCATTCATTATCAACACAGGCGCGTGCCCAACGCACATACACCCTTGCTTGTTACACACACACGGACACGCAGCAGTGCATAAACCCAGTTGGCAGCTAACTTTTACATCAGCAATACAAAATAAAATAACATTATTCTAGAGGTGAGGCGTCCCACCGCTTCAGCAAGCCTTCCCAGACCAACCATGCACGGTGTGCAATTGAAAGATTCTGGATCTTAAAGGGAATGGCAAGTGATGCTAATTGGTTTATTTATATAATATACTGAAAACACACCCATGATTAATTAAGAGACTTAGTACATGCCATTTACATGTTTCGAGCTACGCAAGATGTACTTTTCCCGTCGTTACGATAGCAAAGCCACACCGAAACACCATAAATCAAGCTGCGTGGTGCGCGGTTGGCGGCTCACCTAAGGCCGTTAAAATAGGGCCCTCAGTGTTTCAAAGTATTTGTTTGTGTAACTGTAGAAAAGTTACAATAAGTTCCAAAAATGCTGTCATTTTGATAGTTTGATAGGTAACATAATTTGCAATTATGCAGTTTTATTGCAGAACAACATAAAATCTCAATGTCATTTTTTTCCAACATCGCACTTCCCTAAATTGAAGTTAATGCCGTTCCGGTCACACTAAAACCTTGTATCACCATTTGTGCTGTTTTTTGTTTTTGTTTTTTGATATAATTTGAATGGGCAATTGTTCTGTACATTGTCTTAAAAAATGTCCTGATGAATGGATTAGTAGAAATGCTCTCGAAACACGTTACACCCAAAACACACCCATGATTAATTAAGAGACTTACTACACGCCTTTTTACATGTTTCGAGCTGCGTGGTGCACGATTGGCGACTCACCTAAGGCTGCTAAAATAGGGCCCTCAGTGTTTCAAAGTATTTGCTCGTGTAACTGTAGAAAAGTTACAGTAAGTTCTAAAAAGCTGTCAAAAGTTATTAGGCAAAATGTCAAATGATTAGAGGCCGCTTAATTTTGATAGTTTGATAGATAACATAATTTGGTACTTTCTCTATTCAGCAGTACGCTTTGGCAATTGCTGAACTCTTGAATGCGGCTACATGTTCTTTTTTGCAACAGTAAATTAGACATTAAAATAGATGAAACCAGAAAATGAACCAAATAGGGTAAATAGGTTCATATCAAGCAACGTTGACTAAAATTATCCTGTTAGAACTTGTAATACATGTAATACCTGTAGGTGCAATTCGAGGTGCAACCACTACCACAAGTTCAGCTTGCACTTCATTGGGAATGAAATAAAAGCATG
Source organism: Salminus brasiliensis (assembly GCF_030463535.1). Taxonomy (NCBI): domain Eukaryota; kingdom Metazoa; phylum Chordata; class Actinopteri; order Characiformes; family Bryconidae; genus Salminus; species Salminus brasiliensis. The sequence continues at coordinate 15,732,949 of NC_132878.1, forward strand.
TATCCATGCTGTCAGATAATGACAATAATGATTTTAGCACAACTTAACTAGAACCTTGCTCACAGTTAGATCTACACTAAGCTGAATCTATGCACTACACTATACTTGAACCCTTGGGCCAACAAACATCTGCTACACAAAGGTATTGAAAGGTGTAGTTCTTCTGTATTCACTGTGTCTCTTCAGAGAAAATGGGAGAAAGGTGTGCTAGGGAGATCACTACCCACCTCCACAAGACTAAAGGTTCCTCAGCGGTTCTTGACTTGAATATATGGTTGTTGGACGAATCTTCAATTGGCAAAGAACCTTTATATAATTTGGAGCTTCTTTAAGCTTCATAAATCTCATTAATGTCAGCTGTGCTTTGAAGACCCATTTACTGACGGATTTTTAAGGAAACCAAAAGTGGTTACTCCAAATGATCCTTTATTCAGTGTATAGACCATGAATGACCTTCTTACACAAATGGCTGCCTTTGTTTTGCACATTCAATAGAATAATATTTAATCACTGTGTGCTTCCAGAGCTGTGCTCACTGCTGTTTGCGGATGGGTAATATACCAATGTGGTTGGAGGGGGTGGAGGCTGGGATCTGGTATTGATCTCTTTTAATATGTGCTCTCTGAGTGCGTTGTAAAAGTCGCTCTTTTGAAGACAGAAGTGAAGAGGCTCTAGAGCCATACATCACGGCTGAAGGCTGGCCTTCGGGGCGACTCCCGCTTGGACCCATACATCAGTTGTCATGAAATGCTTGCCTGCAGGATTCCTTATGTGGAAATATGAACAGCCCTAGCATCTTTGGCTAATTACATTTGAGCCATTTCTGTTTGGTCTCTTAGTCTCTAGTCAGAACTGGGGATGGGTCAGAATATTCAAATAGTCATAAAAGTTTAATTGATCAGATATTGATGCTTGATATAAAATTTGTTCCTGTGTAATGTTATATATTCTCATACTGAACAATCATGAAATTTCTGAACTGTATACTTTACCTGAAGGTAGTGTAATGACTGCGTCCTTTTCTTTTGGGTCATGGTAGCTTTATTGCCATGATATTGCCAAAATATTACAGCAGTAAAAAAAAACCCCAAAACAATTAAAAATAGACTTACGATAATAAAAGTTTAATGAAAGTAACTATTTAATAGCTAATAATAATAATAATAATAATACTTGTTTTAGTAGTAGTAGTAGTATTGGTATTGTTATTATTATTATTATTATTATTATTATTATAAATAGTAAACTAATAAGATCATTTTTGTAAAGTACTAAAAAGTTGTCTTTTTGTGGTGCCTTTTCTCTTTTTGTGGTGTTTTTGTCTTATGCCTGCCACCTCCCTTTTCAGAGGACTAATTAATACACATTTTGTAGTAACTGTGGTCATCTTACAGAGGAAGACATAAATTACAAACAAACAAACAAAGACTGTAAAAAGGTTGAAAAATAAATAAATAAATACACACAAAAAAACGTGTGCATGAAAGGAAGAAAATATATAGAACATATTCGTACCCTCGAAGAATGTGTTAAGCTATAGCTATTTATATAACCTGCCTTATGTATCTGTGTGTGCAAAATACAGTGTGTGTGTGTGCGTGTGTGTGTGTGTGTGTGTGTGTGTGTGTAAGTGTGTGCATGCATGTTAATAAGTGCGACCATGTGTAATGACTGTGTCTTAAGTTTGCCATAAAGACTTGATTGGTTGATTGCCTTTCTCAGTATAAAAGTCAAGCCACATCACCTACTATGGATTCCTGCTCTAGGTTTAGTATAGCAAAGCAATAGTAATACACTGAAAGGCATCACTGTCTCTAGTGAGAATTTCCCCACTGTGGGACTAATAAAGGATTATTTTATCTTATCTTATCTTAGTGCCGCTCAGTACGGGACTGTTTCAGTGGACATTATTCAAATATTTGTCAAATAACGCCTTACAAATTTGAATATTACATTAAACCAGTTCCAGCAATTAGCCATACTAAGCCCTATTACTGGGTTTCACCCTTAAGTGTTATTACATTTCGTATTACAAGGTAAGCGTTATTACATTTGTTGAGCTATATTACATTACTTCAGATATAACTGTGCATACTTAATTACACAGTAAATTACATTTACATTAGATGTAAGTTCTGTATTAAGGAGTTCCAATGTTAGAGAGTGTGAACAAATGTTAAAAACTGCTCCTTTTAAAAGAAAACCACTAGTGGTATTAAATAAACAATGTCACAAAACAAAACTAGCATATTTGCACACAGTATATCATATATATATATTCCAGCAAAGTTTAAATAGAACTAGTCTGGGCACGTTCCTAATATTCTAAAGAATTTTGACTGACAGCCTGACTGACAGCCCTTTATTACTGGCAAAACAACCATGGCAACATGCACAGCCTTGAGACAGAGAAGTTGTATTTTATTTAGCTTTTTTTTAAACTGGGGTTGTGATTTCACAGATCTTCTTAGATGGTTTACTGAAGTTCTGATACCTATAACCAAGTAACAGCCCATAAATAGACACACAACATCATGGAGCTCTCTTCAAGCTTCATGCTTGGACTCCACAGAGCTGAGACATATCTGGACCATAGAAGCTTCTGCCTCAGTTATCCTCTTTCAGCTTCGAACCGAGAGGTACAGCCCGGTTCCATGACCCAGCTCCCTCCTGCAGCACTACGCAGACCTAGCTCTGCTCCTTCGCAGAAGTGAAGTCCGGCTAACCCCTGGCTCATTTCCGCAGGGCTACCCATGCTCGCGCTCTGCCTATACTGAAGCTATTCTCAGTTAAATGCCATGACCAACTTGAATCATACAGTTTTTATATGATAATACCTTACAGAAGGTCAGGCCTTTATTCACTTTCCTGTTGGCATAACTGGGTGAAGGCACCTCAGTTACCAAACACACAGATAGCTGGATAGCAGGCTGGCTAGCTTACTATGATGCTTACTAAGTTAGCTGTAGCTCTCCAGGTTTGCTCAGAGGGGGCAGAGCCATGTTAGCCTTTTGATTGGTCAGGGGTACGCTGACACAAGCCTAACTCTCTTAGGCTTGTGTCAGAGGAGATCAATACTGGTACAATACAGCTGCCATTTATTAGACTTTGGGAAGTACATTTACACTGGGGCCCCTGAGGAGCCAAACTAACTCAGATGTACAACCAGTGTAGCCTGCTTAAGCGTGACTATAAAAAACTATAAAAAAAAAATAGTCATATAAAAAATGTGTTAGTACAGATTTTGGGACATGAACTCAAGCAGATGTTGTGAATGAACATCAACAAAGGAGTTGTAAACCCTTTCCTAGAAAGAGGTATAAACAGTTATGCGTTATTCTTGATGACTTCTTCAGTGTAGCAGCGACTGATTATCATGTACTACGGGGTATGACTAACCCTAAAACCTGCATGGTTTTATCATTAGCTTAGCACATGGGAATGCCTTGCTGTCTTAAGGTCTTATGCAACATTCTTTTCTGTAGAAAACACGGTGTGCAGCAAACTGACTGAAGTCCGTAATGTGTTGTGGGTAATGAGTTAGCTTTTACAGTAGGACAATAAAGACATTGCTCAATGAGTGTGTACATTCTCTGCACAGCCTATGTTACTATTGGGTGAATTTCAGGCCTGCAGTCTGAAAAACACCCCTTCTAGTAGCTGAACATATTCAGCTACTCCAAATGGCACAAATTGCTGTCACAGATGTGCCAATGCAGACACACAGTCCCTGTTGATAAGTACTGCCAATAGAAAAGGACTATCTTGAGCAGATAAACATGAACCTATTGGCACCATGCCTAATGGCAAGCGTAGTCTAGAGGGGTATAAGGGCCTTACAGCATTGCACTGTGGAGCAGTGGAACTGTGTTTTCTGGAATGATGGTGGTCCAGTCAGTACTTTTGGGATGAGTTGGGGATGAGGTGGGGTGGTGATTATCCAATATCCTGAACCGGACTGTAGAGAGTAGAGACATTTACTACAACAACAGCAGGATAAACTCTTTTTTTAAATAGCCTTAATTTCAACAGAAATAATGAATAAGCAGGTGCCCCAATAACTTTATCCATGTCAGAGAGGTTAAAAAATGGTCCTACAAAACTGAATAGCTACAGGTTCTGGTACGCAAAACCACACAATTGTTAGAAGTTGGACTAAAAGGGAGTATATTTTGTGTACTGGTGTCCTACAATAGTTAGACTCTTGCTGCTCAACAGATTTAGTGTACATGTTTATTATAAGACTGGTTAAAAAAAACTAAGCTAATATGTTTATGAGCCAAAAGAGAAAACAGGAGGGAGAGAATGGAAAGTGTCAGTGAAGAAGAGTACAGGAGTACAGGGGGAGAAACGCTTCTTTCTGTCCAGTTTTCAGTTTTGTTTGAATAAACATCGGTGGGTGATGCATTTCACAAGTCCCTCTTATGTCACTGGGCATTATGGGACGGAGCATGTGAGAATTCTCAGCTTGCTCACAAAAAGTAGGCAAATCGGTGAATAGGAGAGCGGAAAGAAAAGAGTGAGAGCGAGGGCCTGCTGCACTGTGGCAGAGGGGCTTGTCTTTCTAAGAAAGCAGCAACAGGCCTCTGAGATTAATGGTTTAAGAGGCCGTCACTGTAAAGTGAATTCTTCAAAAGGTAGATTAGATATTCACAGAAAAGGTAGGGAGAGACTGAGAGAGGGGTCTTTTGACACGTACCTAGGCCGATCACCCAACCCTAGAGAGAAAGACAGAGAGAGCATAGTGCATCGTTGCATAGGTCCGCAACATTAACACATTAACCCAGAGTTTCTGCTCAGGTCTCTTTAATGATCTGGAAAAGCAAACAAAGTTTATGTAGATTTTGACGCAGGTGTGAGACAGTCAGCTCCCGCCTGCTTTCAGTCCCATGAAATCGGCTTTATTGTTATAGTAAGGCGTGCTTAGCTGAGCAAATACATTAGCCTGATGAAAGCATGTGGCAAAGTAGCGAGTGCAGAATACAGCAAATACTCCCCTCAGCTCTGGCTGCTCACGTTAACTGCTATATGACTCCGGGCAATTCCATGCGTTTTTGGGGATCGGACCACGTTCCTATTTCACCTGTATGCATTTAAAAAAGCCAGTTGCAAAACCCCCAAGATGCATTGTGGGCGGATTATGATCGGATCACTTAAACCACATTCAGAGGTGGGCTGAGACGGATCTCTTCTGCACTTAATGCAGTGTAAGTGCAAACAGAAAAACTAAGCACTAATAGGAATAATTCTTACTATGGTTCTTGGCTTCTCTCCCTATCATCGCATTTTCTGATAGAGCTGTAACAGGAATATGAGAACCATCCATTGTTCCACTGCATTGTAGAACCAGCACCTTTTTTTTTCTTCGGAGCAGGACCATTTGGATGAGAAACCAATGGTTACAGAAAGTCACATGGAAATCATGTACATGTTGGTGTGCCCTTGGAGCCTGTTTACACTTAACATTAAGATCCATTTTTGGTGATCAGATCATGTTCATGACCCTTAAACCACATTCTGAGGAGGTCAGAGACAGATCTTGTCCACATTTAACATTAATACAAGTAATTATTACTGTGGATCTTGGCTTCCCTCTCTCTTCTTCTCCATTTCCTTGGAAATTTCTCTTCTTCTCCATTTCACTTCCTGCTAAGTGTGTATGAGGAGGCACAAAGCAACAGAAAGCTGCACTCGTCACACGGGTCAAAAAGGACAAGTTGTTGTGCAGTAAACTGCAGTATCAGAAAAAAATAAGCTCTGATTATTGTATTATTACTGAGACAACAAAAATGAAGAATGACTCAATAATAAATGCAAATGCAAAATCTACGTTGAACAATCTAGTGACTGGCTAGGTTTCCAAAGCGTTTTTGAGCCCGGCTGCATGCGTACCCAGCAATGTTTGTAAACAGGAAACCCGTCTATATGCTTGCAGTACACAGAGTTGCAGTTTAAAAAGTCCTTCACGTTTTCTGTTAGCGTCGTTGCAGGCATGTGAGAACCATCTACTGTTCCATCTCGTTATAGAACCCCCAACGTTCCTCTAAACTGTTCACAGTCTCTAAGAGCAAGACCGTTTCAAATAGAAAGACAACCATATTCACCATTTGCCTTTAACCCATCTGAGCAGTGAACACACTCACATGAACCTTCGTGAGCAAACACACACAGTGGAAAGTCAGCACACATGCCCAGAGCGGTGGGCAGTGGTTAAGGGCCTTGCTTAAGAGCCCAACAGTGGCAACTTGCTAAGTCTGGGTATCAAATCCGAGTTTTTTTTAAGTGGGAAAGTAAAATCTGATCTCATTGAGGATGCATTTTGGTCAAAGTATATCCAGATACTATCTGGACACAAAATATTGGCTGTAAATAGGGCTCTTATGTACTGTAGATCTGACCTCGGGCATGTGTCCAGTAGTTTGACACCATATTCCATATTTTGCTACTGCCAAAGTAGAATGCTGCAACATTGTGTAGCAATTTTACCTTAAAATAGCTTCCAAATCATCTTGATGATGCACTGACTTCTAAAAAAAGAGAAACGCATGTTTTTCATTGCCACTATAGGTCCGTAATTCTTCTACTGCCCTATGTAACTTTAGTGGAGCTGTGCATAAGACCTCTCACAAGAACGGTGTACCGCTGCGTAACCTCAGTGTCATAGATGTGTAAAATTACTACTCTACCACATCAGATCACATGCAGGCTTAAATTAGGGTTCTAATGTTGTATTTCGTTATTGTGTCTCCTTAAACCTGTCAACAAATGCACATGTGCAAAGCACAAAGTGTAATTTGTATTTACATCAGTGGTGTAAAATTGAATTACACTTCTTGCCCCCAAGCACAAAATACTAATTCTCACAAAATGCTGCTATATGCATAATTTCCACTAGAATAAAACGTACTACATTAAGTTTGACTATCAGTGCACTTACTGCTGGCAGTCACTGTTAGTTACAGTTTACAGATTTGGAAATCAAGCCACTTCACTTAAGGCTACTTAATGACAGGTCAGGCTTATTTATGGGGATTGTTTTCCCTGTATTCTGTGTTATATGGATAATCCATTTTTCAAGAATTGCTTATTATCGTCTGCAGTTGCAGTATCGTGGCGGTTGGTGGGCCCCATGTTTATAGCCATATTTAATTAGCATGATAATAGCTGCACTTCCTGATTTGAAGGGCCAGACGGAATGTACACAAAGGGATTGCTATAGCATGGTAAATCTAGGGGCCGTATTTAACATGAACTAAATTGGTTAGCTAACATTCTCAGTCATGGACTTTAGACCAGTACATTTACATTAAAGACATTTAGCAGACGCTCTCATCCAGAGCGACTTACCTTAGCTAGTTTGTATAGACTAGATTCCAAAAGATACCTCAAGCTAGATGCTGCCAAATACTAAAGTCAGTATGGATATCAAGATACACACTGCTCACCATACACTACATGTTGCCTATGTACCCATGAAAGTACCAGTACAGTACACTCAGAACTACACTAACCTACACGTACTACACAAAATATCCACTTATTCATAATGCTATTAGATTTAAAGTGTCACTCAGTGACAGATCGTCAGTACTGGAGCTGATGTGCTGAGCTAAATTTTCCTCTCTTGGCTTGGAATGCACTGGTTATTGATACATTTGTGATTGAATTGTCTGTGTGGAATGGCCTTACCTTCACGGCCAGAAGATGAAGAAGCGATATTCGATGCAGCACACATTGGCGGTGGTGTGACGTCAACAGTGATTTGATAATGGTGGATTAAAGAAGCCAATCGTCCATCAGTGTGAAATAATCAAGGAACCCTGTACAAATATAATAACAGGTAAGGGTAAGTGAATTCTGTACATTCAGCTTTGTTGTGATAGACGCCGGCCACTTCACATCTTCCATGTTTTGCTTACTTCCCACTTAAACCACATGAACGCACATGTTGGGTGAACAGGTTCCTCTATGAAGGAAATTACTGGCTTTTGAAAGGAGCATAAGTTCTTAGGTAACACCAGGTCGGTTTCACCCTCAATCCATACCATCCTGGAGGGTTGTTCTATATACAACCATGATAATTTAAAAAGGCCTTGGGACTCTTTCATCATTTCTTGCCTGGTTGGAGTTCTCTGTATTGGTGGAAAATCTTTTGTAGACAGTCAAAGTCAAAGAACTCATTTTCAGTACTACAGAGAACCTTTTTTCTTGTCTTGTTGAGTGCAGAGCTAGCAGTTAGATTTTCCACACTGATCATGTTTTTGTGTTCTTTGTGGTGTCTGTGTGGTTCCTGTTGGTTTCACCAACACATACACCTGCTTAGCAAATATTTAGTATCTGCTGAGCTCAAAATGGTGTGTGTAGTAGCAAGGGAACATCATATATAGCAAGCTACACACTGCATGGTGTCATTGTCTTTACAAAACTGAGACTAGTAGGTAGGTTCAACTTGCTTGGCATTGCTCAGTACAAGTACAAGCCTGCAAAATGCAGTTAGCCTTTACCAGAAGTGCAGATAGTAGCACTGTGCTAAAAAAAAAAAAAACAGAACAGAACAGAGTGCAAGGCAAAATGAGGTAAATATGGCATGATGTAGGTCACTATGGATAGATAGAGATAAGCACACATGTCCAAATGTTTGTGCACACCCCTTCTGCTGCTTTAAGTTGCACCCATTGCTGACAGATATATGCAAATGAAAAAACACAGCTTGCGTAGTACTGCCAATAAAAAAAAACTCTTTGGAGCAGATAATCATGGACAAACAAGGCACAATACCTAATGCTGGGCTGAGCACTGAGCTGTGAAGCAGCAGAATTGTGTTCTCTGGAATGATGGTGCTCCATCCCAAAACGTTTAGGAGGAGTTGGGGAGTTATGGATGAGCTTACTAAAGCTCTTGTCACTGAATACAATCAAATCCTCACAGAAGTGCTCCTAGTAGAGAGCATTCTCTGGACAGTAGATACAGTTACTCCAACAAAAGCAGGATAAACTCTTTTTTATTTTTTGATTTGGGAAGAAACAGTGAATGAGCAGGTATCCCAATACTTTTGTCTATGTATTGTATGTACAAATAGATTACATTTGTTTCTCTCTCATTTAGCAAATTTAAGTGATAGCGATGCACAAAATATTAGAATCTGCACAGTCATACAGCAACATTAGTCTTAGCATTGTGGGATATTTTAAACAACGTGGATCTGCATAGTTTTTAGGAGTGCACAGCTTCAGTTTCATCGCGAACGTGACTAAGAAACAGTACTGAATGTGGACCGGTCACGTCTGGTCGATATCTGATACACTTAATGAGGTCAGGATCAGTATCCAGTATATTGGATCAGTGCATCACTAATTTACACACCCTACCCAGCACAAAGGAACAATTGTAGAAAACAGTCTAAAGGGATTTGCCCTTTAGAGAATGAGAGGGTCAGGAAGGATGCATATATACTTAGAAGAGAAGGTGTGTACACATGCTTAAGATACAGTGCTCATGTTATTAATACGCATGTCAGCTTAAGCATACAGAAAAAAAAAAAAATTATGCATTTAATGAATCTTATAAGTGAGATTTGCGGGCTAACTAACTTTAACATCCCGCTGTTATGCAGTATATCAATCAAAATGTGAGAAATTGGTTGGAGAATCGTATGTAAAGATGAAAGTTAACGGTTCGACGACTAGACCTAAATGACTTGTTAATGTGGTACATTTTCATTGTTTATATATATATATATATATATATGAGGCTTGTCTAAGCCTGTCCTGGACCTAAAAGGAAATGAGGCCTGTCTGAGTTGAAGCTCTGATGCGTCTTTGATGCCAAATAAGCAAAAGAACATGAAAGGAGAGAACGTCGTCTCTGGTTTAGAGGCAACCAAACCAAAGTTCTAAGGCCCTTTTCTTGTTCCGAGCACCTTCGGAAGCGCTTGGCTTATTAACTGCTAAAGGAAGCCAAGAGAAGGCGAACAAAGCGTGCTAAATTGTGCTTTACCTGGGGGGTAAGGAATGTTGATGTGTTGGAGACAAGATTCGTAGAAGTGGGACGTTGCAGTAGTGTGTGGAAAAAGGGTAGGTCTAAATACTGAGCGTTAGGTTTCAAGAACAGGCCTGCAATGTGAGTGACACGGTAAAGAAAGAACCACCTTGCTTTGAATGTGGCCTGCAGGACCGTCTCGCAGTCTAATTCATCTCGCGCCTGGGGCAAGGCGAGAGTATATAGTTGCGCTGTACAGCACGTTCTATCAACATGTCCTGTGAACGCCAGTGAACCTGTCACTATCTCACATTGCATAACCTAAGTAGCGTGGCTGGAATAGGTGAAAATGCAACACAGCAACGTTAAAGGACAAACTGTGACATAGCGCCTAAGCCTCACAATAAACAGTCTCCGGCAACACCATTGCTCCATAACTCACCAGTTCACAGGAGCAGGCTTTTTTTTATGCAACATCAGATTGAGTCCCTGCAGCCGTTGACTTGGACTGCTGCCAGCGTTAGCTTTGCTGTTAAGGGGAGAGCTAGGCCCCCTTTGTCTGCCTTTTCAGAATATTCATACGGCACAATGAATTGGCTAATTTATGGTCATGGGATATGTGTGGGCTTCTTTCAGCGGCTCACTGCATGCAGTCTTTTTGAAAGCGCCACGTCCAGCAGATGAGAACAATTGGGAAGGATTGGCATGGCGAGTTCAAAGACCAAGTGTCAAACTCATGTTCAGAGTAATTATTTCATGACATATTTATCTTGCCTGTCTTGCCATGAACTTTTGTAGGTTGTACTTTCAAAGCCCTCTGACCTAAAATATCCAAAACTATGTGCTTCTTCAAGCTGGAAACAGACCTGCATTATATGGACACCTGCTCGTTCCTAGTTTCTTCTGAAATCAATGGTAATAAAAAGAGTTTATCCTGCTACCACCCTTCACTTCCTCCTCCAACTCCCAAAAGTATCGGATGGAGCACCATCATTCCAGAGAACACAGTTCCACTGCTCCACAGCTAAAAGCTGGAGGGCTTTATATGCCTCTAGCTCATGTCTGGCATTAGGCATAGTGCCAGTAGGTTCATATTTATCTGCTGCAGAGAGTCCTATTCTATTGGCAATACTTTTCTACAGGGTCTAGACAAACTGATATCTATATCAGTAATGGGTGCTAACTTAAAGTAGCTGAATGCATTCGTTAGAAGGGGTGTCCAAAAACATTTAGACACATAGTGTAGAAAAGCAGTGGATATGTTTAATGGCAAAAAATATCACCCAAAACCATTTATCTCAGCAATAAGGGTGTTATAAATAAGGGTTTTGCTATAAATGACTATAAATAAGACTCTGATGAGCTTTGGAGATGTTTTAATGAACACAGTGACTGTATTATTGCTATTTGTATTTATTTTAATATGCATAATATTTATTTACATATAATAAAAAATCTGAACCATTAATAACCATAGGTCTCAGACATCTGCTAAATGATTATACCATTATTTAGACTTTGGAACAGGCAAAGGAAAAAAAAATGCCCAAGTCTGTGGATTTCAGACATGGCCTATGTCAGTCTCAGGCATGGCAGATGGGTCAGCAGGGGCTGATCGGCTCTTTAATCAGGGGGTTGAATGTACTGCCGGATTTTATGGTCTGGTGCCTCAGGTTTTCATTTCCATTACCAATGGCCCTGTTTCCAGTGCTTCCAGTAATTTAGGATCAGACAAATCAGGGGAGCAGTCATTTACTGGCCTTCGATTCTGTCCAGACTGATGCACTGTGTTATTTTCAGGAGAACTACTTTCTAATCTAGTTTCTATAATTTTGTGTTTACATTCAGGCTATGCTAGCTATGTGCAGTGCATTTTTCACATCAGTGTATTTGGGCGTACATTTAGATAAGTTATCAGAGCAGATAACTGGAGTCTCTGTAACTGTTCAGGTAGGTGGCTGCATACAAAGCTCTGCAAAACCTACAGCGTACACACCCTAACGCTCGACATCCACGCTGCCTTGCAGCCTTGCAACTCCCTATTCCTCCTTGGGTGATCTTCTAGACCCGATTCTTACTCTCCAGAGATTCTTTTTGCTTGGACGGTGCCTCTGCAGAGCCAGGGGATTTCTAGCAGCTAACCTGCCCCATAATTAGGTCACCCACATTCACGGTCATGTGCCCGAGATCGGCTATTCTAAAAGAGCCCTGTGTGCTCCATATTGAATTTTGACTGACGGGGGTTAACAGAACAGAGGCACCCGCCTTCTCTCTCTGAACACGACCACTGCGTTCACCACAGAGCTTTTGTTTTGTCTGGCTATGCTGGCTTTTTTATTATTAACAGATACTGCAGCCTTGAACCACACAGAGACAAAACAGAGTAACTTACATTCATTGCAGCTGAGTTGTAACTTTTCCTCTGATAGTTGCTAGCAGAGTAAACTGCAAGATCGAAATCATTTGTTCCTCTGAGCAAAGGACAGAAATCAGAAGCTTTTCATTAGGAGAAAACTAGTGTGAAGACCAAATTATGACGTTGCTCCTGTCCTACAAAGCTGCGTCGCTCCATAATTACATTTCTTGTTCTCTTACTTCCTTAAAATCTAATACTCTGTGTCTCATGAAGAAAATGTGACAGGATTTTGATTCATTTGACCTTGTCTGAATTCGAGGCAACGCTTTCTCAAAAGCCTTTTTATATTTCAGTTGGATTATAAAGGGCTTTCTCAATCCGAGCGCTGAAGCGAAGGCTTCTGCATATTAGGCTGCTTTATATGAGCTGATGATGACATTACACGCTCCTTTCTGAGAAGACTCAGTGTTTCACTTCTGAGAAGGAGTCGCTGGCAAGAGTCCTGACTGAAGCCATTCAACTTCATCTAATTAGGGAAGCTGAAGTGGGTGGTGGGGTAGGGGGGGTTTGCAGGAGGCTACAGAGCATCACAATGTATATTTCATGTACAGTATATCGTCGCTATCACATAAAACCCTCATATCTCCAAAACAGCATCTTTACAGGAGAAGGAAAACACTTTCGATGGAAGTCAATGTAAAACTATTTCATTCCAAGTCATTTTGGAGCATTTCTATTGGTTCATTTAACACAAAAGTTGGAAGCTATGTGAAGCACAGCAGCCAGACTCACATAATGTCAAAATGTGAAAAAAAACGCACAAATGGAGGATTTGCAATGTTGCATTCACGTGCTATCCGAGTTCCTGACTTGGAAGTTGCATGTGAACACTCCCTCAAGTCGTAATTTCTAGTGGGAAATTTGGAGATATGCCTAGTTGAGGTGAGCTTCAACCTTTCAACATGGCAGAGAAGAGGACAGAATGAGTACTGGATGGTACCTAGTTCTTTATTTTTAACAGTGCCGCTGCTGTTAATGGTTGTTTGTGCTCATTATTTTAAAAAGCAATCTATGTGTATTTAATCTGATCTAGAGCAATGCTGTTTATCGTCCTATCCACAGCATTTCAACCTTAGAAGTGGGAATCAGCATCTTCCGACAGAGGATTAGTTATAGAATGACAATAAAGAATTTCATTATCATCGTGATGAGAGCAGTGCAGGTGGTGTGTGTATCACACAGAGGCCTGGGGTTGTGGCTTCTCACTCGGTATTCGGTCACTGTGAGAAGTTTGGTGTGTTCTCCCCATGTCCGTGTAGGTTTCTTCTGGATACTCCAGTTTCCTCCCATCTCCCAAAAATGCATATAGTGGGTAAATTGTCTATGCTAAATCACCCCTAGGTGTTAGTGTGTGTGTGTGCAAGATTGTGTATGATACCCTGCATTGGTGCCTTGTACGGAGGGTATTCCTGCCTTACGCCCAATGATTATGGAACTCCGGACCCACCGGGACCCTTACCCTGAAGAAGCAGATAGATAGATCATCATCATCATCATCCTCATGATTATGATCTCAGATTTAATTCTATGAGACACTTTTCTATTTCCTTCCGCACAATCCCATGAGTGGCCTACCGCTGGTCTCGACCAGAATCAGCTCTCACCACAGTAAAACTCCTGCCACCTAACATGTGGAAGTTACGTAACTGCTTAGGGACGTTCCCTGTGAGCCAGTTGCGTTGCGTGCGGAGCAGCAGTCCGCGCCGCGGCCAATCACGTACAGGCGGGGGCGGAGCCCGTCCCTCAGAGGGCGTGGTCAGGATGGGCTTGGATCATGACGCAATTTGATGGACGTGGCTGGGTTTCGGAGCGCCTGAGAACGAGTCCGGTCCCTACAGTCGCTCACTCGGGCGGAGTCGGCAAGCCTGGAGAGCGGACGAGCCTCTTCGTTAGCTAAGTTACAACATAAGTGCAAAACGCTGTTTTGGGAGGGAAATTGTTCACTCGGTGGACGTTATTTCTTCGAGAAACGCCGTTGGAAGAGGATTTGGTTCAGACTTGACGTTCGTGGATTCGTCGGGAGAGCTAGCTAGCTGTCTTTACGAGCTAACGCCGCTAGGCTAGCTAGCTAACTGCCGTTTTTACGGGAAGGAAGGATTTTCGTGGCCCAGCTTTGACCGGACCGCTCCGAGTTTCCAAAGTGAGTAACTGCCCTTTTTAGGGCTTTTATGGGTTGTGCTATGTTTAATATCTACTTGGACGGTTATTGACACTTATTGTCGTCTTAAGTGTGCAGTTAACTCGCTAATTGACCGATGTGGGGAACTTTTACCGGTTAAAATCTCTTGTTGTAGCGCTTCTTTCATGGCAGCTCCGATTGTTCAGCTCGCCTGGAACAGTTTGTTCCAATGGAGAGGCTCAGCAGCGGGAACGGGAATGGATTAGCTAGCCTTTGAGCACTTAACCTGGACATCCTGATCTAATTTACACTCTTAAATGCTTTTAGCGTAAAATGTACTGATCATAGCCGACGTTTATTGGGCTGCCTAACTCCATAGCCAAGTCTGCAAAGTCCCCACAAAGCTTAGCCTAGCTAAGCTAGCTATAGCGCTTTTCGCTAACGTTAGCACTGTGTGAAGGCTAGGCGAGCATGTGGCTACTAATGTCCAATTCATACTAATGGCGATTTTAGTGGTTGTAAATGCTCTGCTATACCACAATTCAGCACTATTTCGGTCTTATTCTTTGAATATGGCTTGTAATTGTTCGTGTTTTGGTGCACTACGCTCTCAATGGAGCGTTTTGAGATCCCAATCCTCCGCCACACTAATCCTGCGTGATAAGCTACAGCTAGCGTCCGGGCAAGCTTCTCGGGTGTCTTAGCTGGATTTCTCAGGCGTCATTTGCTGGATCTCGTTACACAGCCGACGTAGAGAGCTCAGTTACATGCGTGTTAACAGCGGGAAAGCTTTTTGAAAAGGGAAAAAGACTGCAGATCTGGGACACTTCAGCTAAAACGAATCAAACAAGTGCAAATGAATGTTTTTTTGTTTTTTTGCACCAAGTATTACATCAACCTACTGGTGTCTGAGTATTATGCACTTCATGCAGTCTTGCGTAGTGCTGTTACTCCAGGTTGCAACATGGTCCTAGAGGAAAGTAACGTGCCTGTAAAATGTTAAGAAATGCTATTTCTTTTTAAATGTGATCACTTTGATCCTTAGCTACCATTTAAATCTAGTGATTAGAGTAGATATGGGCTTGTATTGCCAATGCATGTCTGTGCTCTTAAGAGTGTCAAAATTTGTCAAATGAACTTAGCTTCCTGTGGTTAGGCAGTTAATCTGCAGGTCTGAAGGCAAAACATCTCATTTAAATTTGCATCTTGCACATTACACATTAAATGTTACACATGATTTGCGATAGCGAGTTCTTTGGCTCAGCCTTGAATCTTGCATTGCATTTCACTGCAGCATGCTGTTGCGTACTACTGTAATTAAGAGCAGCTTAAGCTGGTGATTAGAATATGCATGGGCTTGCATTTTCGGTGCATTTCTGTGCTCCACAGTAGCTCTTGGATGCAGAGTACATAAGCATGCATTATACGTCACAGCTTTCTGTGACTAGTTTAGTGAATAGTCTGTTGAGCTGATCTGTGTGCAATCCTAAAAGCAATGCGCTTTGTTTGAATTGGCATCTTACAATTTCCCTAACTGTTTTAATGAATGTTGTCCTGCTAAAGTGATTTGCCTTGTGGAGTTGAATTATCCACACAGTCTGTCCTGTATTGTGTCGTGCTTAGAAAATGGCTTCTCTGTGTTGCAGGTTGTGGTTGCATTAGCCAAAGCACTGGAGCAGACCTTTCACAGATGGGAAAATTGTGTCTGAAGCACCGTGAAGGTGCTCTGGATCACTGGAGAATCAGTTTCACCTAAAGGACGTCTCACTGAGTGAGCTACTACAGCATGTTGCAGCACTTGAGTGTATAGGTTTCAGAGGAAGACATTTATCACCATCGGTAGATAGCTTGTCGTACCCTGAGAGTGGTTTTTTGAGAAAGACCATTCGTAGAGAGCCCGTGGAAGGAAAATAACTTTTCTGAGAACTTTTCTTGGCATAAAACCAGAATAAATACTAACATATCAAGATGAGCGCAGAAGGATATCAGTACAGAGCACTATATGACTACAAGAAAGAGAGAGAGGAGGACATTGACCTTCATGTTGGAGACATACTCATAGTGAGTAAAGGGGCCCTGTTAGCACTTGGCTACAGTGAAGGTCTGGAAGAGAGACCAGAGGAGATAGGCTGGCTGCCTGGTTATAATGAAATGACTCAGGAAAAAGGAGACTTCCCCGGTACTTATGTGGAGTTCATTGGCAAGAAGAAGATTTCTCCTCCGACCCCCAAACCAAGGCCCCCAAGGCCTCTGCCCATGGCCCCGGGACCAGCCAAGAACGACTCGGACTCCGAGCAAGGAGGTGAGTAGGCTTCATAAAGTTTGGTTTAAACTTTGTGCTACTTCTGTCTTAAACCGCAGACGTCCATTTTGTGCAGCTGCAGAAATAGTTTTTTTGGCACCTATAAAACCCTGGATGTTCATTTAAGCTTCAATTTATTGGTTTGTTTAATTATGAGGAGTTTTAAGATGGATTTGAAACTGCACATTTGTGCCCAAATTGCACATTGATGAAGCTCTCAAAAAAACCCACCCACTTTGGACTATTGTATTAGACACTAGCAATAGTTTTCAGCGAAAAAAAATAGATGTGTAGTTGCTGCAAACACATCGTCCCTGATTATTTCAGGATGTTTAAGTTTTGTATTGGGCATGGGGCAGAGTTTCAAACATGGCAGGAAGCCCAGATTTGGAGGAAGGCCTGTACCCATTAGTGTGTGCTGTATAGTTGTCTAGCATGTTTTTTTTTTGGGGGGGGGGGTATCGCTCATACCTTATTTGCACCTACCCTGGCAGCCCGAAGCTCTGTGAGAGAGTGCAACATTAGGAAAATGCTTTTCTCCTCTGATCGCAAACCAGTTACGTTTTTTTTTTTTAAGGAAGTTTGAATGATCAGCAAAGTATGGTAGTGTTCATTCACTTTTTTTTTTTTTACCAGTAGAACTATAATATGACAGGCTTTTTGCTTGCAGTAGGAAATGGTGGTTGCTGTTTCTAAAAATGTTCTTGGGAGCATGGCATTTTCCACTTGTGCGTAGGGGGAAATTGACAGATTGAACAAATTAAAGCACACGCACCATGCCCGGCCAATGCTGCGCGTGGTGCGTCACCGGTTTTCGTCTTTAGTATGTTGCATTAGGTTTTGATTAAGAAATGCAGAGAGAAACATTGTTGCCATGGTGGCAGAGCGACCGGATGTGTTTTGATCAGAACACAGAACATTAGATAATAGGTGAGAGATTGCTGCTCCATAATCATTGGTGGTAAAATCAGTATGCTGCACGTTATCTTCTACTTCCTGACCAAATTATTTTTTTCTCATTGGTGCAGCTTTTTTTGCCTAAAAAAACACAATACACAGTCTTTCCCATGTATCTGAAAATACTTATGATGTTGCCTCAGTGTCACGGACACTGTGCGGGGCATAAGGGCTTTGGACGGCCTGTCCAGTTTGGTCCATGTTAACTGGCCTCAGCAGAATCCATTAGATGAGGAGGAGGCAGCTAACCTGGACTACAGCTGTGATCTTGATAACTAGCTTTTGGAGCCAAGCTGAATACAGACTAAAAGTTTAATGCTGCTCGGAAGCTAATTCACCCAATTTACCCCTCTACTCCAAATGTATTTGTTTGCTGATTCAGATCAGCACACTGCTTCCATTGCTTATCTATGTTGGCATCTATAGTGTAGAAGTTAAGAACCAAATTTTGCACATGTGTTTTCTGACTGCACACATTATGCAAGTTAAATGTAATACTGCCCTGTTTAAATATTAAGGAAGGGATTGGGATCGGTGTTTAAGGGTGGAGGAAAAAAATCGCACCTACACCCAGTGACTGGTTTCTCTGGGGTCTCGAAGTCTCCATGGAACGTGATTGTGAAATTCCTGCAAGGTCTGGCGAGGGTCACTGTCTACATTGACGGTGTTGAGTGGCAGCTTCAGAGCTCGGCGCAAGGGCGACTGTGGCACTGGAAGAAGAAAAGTCTCTGTGTTTGTGTGGGCAGGAGGTGGAGAGAGAGAGAGAGGAGCTGGGGCCTGCAGCCGTGGGGCCGGGGCCTGGGGCCGGCAGCCTGGATTCTTGTTGCTTCACAGCACTTGTGATTTATTACCTGCCACTGAAGGATCTGGCAGATCCTTCTTGCTCACTTTTGCTTCTCGTCCCTCTCTCTTCTCTTCTCTCCTCCTCTCCATCTCCTCCTCCTTTTAATGTTTTGATAATGTTCCTGGGACCAGGCCCAGCTCAAGGAGGGAAAGAGGGAAAAGTTGGGGAGAAGCTGAGGGTGGATGGAGGAAGGGAGGCGGAGAGGGGAAGGGTAGAAAGTTTTTTTTTTTTTTTTTTTGCTCGTTCTCGTAGTCTCTTTCTCTCTCTCTCTCGCTCTCTCGTGTGCTCTCTCCAAGCCACAGGGGCTTACTTCAGAGAGCAGCAGATGTGGAATTCCAGCCCGTTCCGGCTCCCGAGCTTTTAAAAACACTGATGTGCTCCTTTTTGTGGGCCTCTGGAGCAATAGGAGTTGTGTGTGCTTAGGCCCAGCTAGAACCCAGCCCTTTGTTGGATTTGCTACATTCACGACTGCTACCTTTCTCGGCACAAAATGTGATCGGCGTCCACCATTTTAGGTGTTAGGTGTTGCACTTAGTTTTAAGCCACCATTTAGGTGACAAAGTTGTATGCTCAGATTGTTTAATTATACGTTTACTATAAAGGTATATGTCATGTGTAAAAAAACAAACAAACAAACTACTTTAAAAGATCTAAAGTCTGCCAGATGTAGTTTTAAAGCACAAATACCAGCCTAGAACTGATCATGTTTTTTAATAAAGTTCTCCAGAACCTCAGCTAGCCCGGCACTGACAGCAGCAGTGTCTCTTTCTTGAATAGAAAACATGGTATGCTAAGAAATTATGTACCACCTTGATTTTTTCAACTTTACTGCACATCATTCTTTTTTTTCAATTACTATTATTTCCTGACAAGAGAGCATGTGTGTCAAACCTACTCGTCGACCAATATAACAGGCCAATATTTAAAACATAGACATCGGCCGATATCCGTGATTAGTAACGCCGATTTAAAGTTGGGCATATCCGCGGGAAGCCCTGTGTCATTGGTTAAAGCTGGGTAGAGTGAGGAAGACTTAGGAACTGCAACGGAGTTTAAATGAAAGCACTTTCCTTTTAATATTGTGTTTACATAATTTTCTTGAGGGTTTGCTGCTGTTTATATTTATGTATATGTTTCAGTAATTGATGATTGTCAGTGTTTGGTAAATAATGTTAAGTTCAGAAATGTTGTGCAGCCACTTGTTGTGTGACATAAAGTGGAAACCGTCTAGATATCGGCCAAAAAAAAAAAAACGGCAGCAGATATCGGCCATTGGCTGACCCTGACCTCTAAACATCTGTGTATGTTCTAGAAAAACCCATATCGCTCGATCTCTTAAACCTACCAGTATGTGTGTGTGTGTAAAGTAAAAAGCGATGACTAATCAGGCTGTGATGTATGTGGCTGAGGTGTGCTGATTTCCATCTTTATCTTCATATGAGGGGCAAGGGAAGGGTTTTGTGGCGATGTGATACAGGTCAGGTTCCCATGGAGTGGATTTGCTCTTCACCATTTGCCCTTGTGCTTTGTTGAATGCCGCTGGGAATGAGCAGTGTGCCAATAGGCCCAGATTTCACTTACTGGTATGCAGTACCAACTGCTGGTCTGGGTTTACTCTTTAATGTTGTTGACCTTTATAATATTGAATTGTAAGTTATAATTTTTAGGGATAAAATAGCCTAAATAATTTGAGCTACACAAATTTAGCAGGGCAGTTGTGAATGTCTTTGTTCTGCTGAGGGTGCTTCTGAAGTGATAAGACTTCTGCTTTGTTAAGGCAGAACTGGTTACTCCATGCAAGTCCATGCAGGGCCTACGTGCTTTGTTTTGCACATGGGAAATCTAATGCTTCCCCCTCCCTTAAGATAGTAACTTACAAGAGGGTTTGTGTGCCTGTGCGGCCTTTGTTTTATAGGCCTAAGCAGATTTGAGATTATTTGCCTTGAGGCAAAAGATATAAGGGCGCTCCATCTGCATTTCTTTCCTCATAGTTTAATCATAATCAGTGGGCCTTTCGTTTTTACTCTGCGGTGGTACAGTCTGCACATTTGAGGTGTGCCTTCATGTTCTGTTCTTAATGCGGCTTGTGAGAACCGTTTTTCTTGCACAGAGAGGACACTATATATTTAGCTCATTTAGAATTGAAGGGAGGGGAAAAAAACACCACTTGTGCACGCAGCCAGACAAATCGCTAGGAGAGTGCCCTTCAGACATGCCCTAAAAACGGAAAAGGCAGTGGTGGTTAACTTAAAAAAAAAAAAAAAAAAAAAAAAAAAAAAAGACCCACACAGAAAAAAGAGAGGCTGATCAGAAGAGCGAGAGATGTTTTGGGGGGTGGCTGACCGAACGAGTAAGGGAATAGCAGAGTAGAGTACATGTTGCATAGCTGGAGTTTGAGATAATGTAGCTTTTTCCTTTTCGGGGGCCTCTCCAGCACTCGGCTGAACATCTGCTGCACGGAGCCACGCTCACTGAGGGAGAATTGTTGCTGGGCTTCACAAAGAATGTGCACTTTCCCCTTAACCCAGGACTAAGCAGCTGGGGGTTGCATGTTCCTTCCCCCACTTCACTTCCAGTCTCAAGGCCTAACTGATTTATCCCATAGCCAATAAAACTCATTTTAAGGTGATATAGATTTATATAACTTTTAGGATAACTTTTGAAATACTATATGCGCTCGGTTGAGTTCTAGGTTTGTGTTTTTTATGTAGAGCTGTATAGTATAGAAATACTGATACCAGTTTTCAGTAGATCCAGGTATTGCTTCTTTTTCATTATAAAAATGGTTTGAATGGTCAAGTTGGATTAAAAGATGCTAAACACTCTATCACACAATTTTAAAATATGTGTTAAATAGGTAAGCAACAGTCGATTGTGTGAAATTACATAACATACATAATGCAACTTTATTGTAGAATAAATTAGCAGCCTAGCATCTTGAACCTAAATTGTGTGAACCTAAAATAAAGTGCAAATATTATGGATTCTCTCTTTGTAATTTTTTTTTGGAATTCTTAAATATGCAAACCAAAGATTAAGTGAAATTTGCACCCACTAATATACATTTTTATATTAAATAAAACAAGTGGACATCATGGCAATAATTGATCAAATCATGATAAATTTTAGTTTTTCTAGGAGTACTGACTAATTAACTGTTTTTCATTAAAAAGAGTGTAATTAGTCCTGAAGTGCAGCAAATTATTATTGTGTTAAAACCTGTTGGTATGGGTGCATTTTGTTAAAATATCACTGTAAATATTAGTTTTAGAATTGTAGTAATCTGTAGTCACTTTTGTTGAGTTACATAATTGTGATCATGATTAATTGTATGTTCAATAGTCTGCATTATTAACCATCTGTAGCACTCCCAGTGCCAACCAATATAAAAATCTTTTTTTTTTTTTTTTTTATGTCATGGAGCTCTTGTGTCAAGATTGTATTAGTCTAGATGTATTGGTATGCTCCTTCTTTGCACTTTTTTATAGTTTGTGCTGGCATTATTTAAGCGCTTTTATTTTTAGTTTAAAATTGTTGTTGACAAACTTTTGGGGCAAAATATCTTAACCCAACCCCGGAAAAAAAACACCCAACAAATGCTTCAACCTGCAACGTCTGTACAAGAATGACAACCCCCAACCCCCCTGTCTAAATGATGGTGGTTAGGCCACGGCCAGACTGCAGTTGTGGTCTTAATGACGTGCGTTCCTGTGGGCTAGCCTGCTGGACAGCCTGTGCCCAGCGGACAGATTTAGCATTGTGCTGAACCAGTACAATTGTCCCTGTGTGTAGATTGTAGTAAGCAAGGGCTGCTGTGCAAGAAAAGGGCATGCTAAGCGGACCTAAACGGCTGCTCGTCGTCGTTCCAGTTCTAAAACTCCATGTACGCTATGTGCCTTGGAACGGGCTCGGGAAGTCTTTTATTCCATGGTGTTGTGTTTCATGCAGGATAAATAGGTGTGTTACAGATAAAGGGCTTTAGCAGCAGAGCGGCTGAGCAATTCTCAAAGACGCCCACTCCCCACCACCCTCCCTTTTGAACTTCGAGTTTTATAATGTGCATTTGGAGTAGCAGTACAGACCTCGTGATTCAAGTGAGTCAACTCCATTTTGATTCAAGGTGCAAAGAAGCCACTAATAGACCGATTTTCAGCTTAGATGAGTTTAAATGTGTTTGTTCTCTACGTCTTTGTATGTATTGGTAGGTGATACAGTCCATAATGTTTATTTTTCATCGGAAATGTTTGGTGCTGTTGACCTTTTTTCAATAAAAAAGGCATAGACTTAAGAGGATCTGGATTCCAAGTCAATATCGGCAAGTATCAATTACTGTTTCCACTCCTGATTCAGAATGACGTTTGTGATGTCTAACAAAAGAGGCTTTCCAAGCTGACTTTGAAGAAATATTTATAAATATAAAAATAATTAATATACTTTTGAAGGCTTTTAACCCCCCCCCCCCCCTCCTTTTTCTTTTTTTCACTCCCCTTTTCCCAGAATAAGCACTTGGGCCATGGCTTTTGGGAGCTGCAGTAAAATGCTTGTGTTTATGGGGCCCTGTGCGTGAGAGCGCGCACATGTGCCTTTCATTACTGATCGCCTCCAGAGAAGCAGGGCTGAATTGGCAAATCTTCTTACTGGAGGCCGAGCATGTCTTCTCATTGGATTAGCAACACGTTGCAAGGAGGGAGAGAGAGGAAGACAGAGAGAAAAGGAGAACTGAAATATACTCATGGATAACTGAAAGTTTAACAGCACGATTCAACTTTTTTTCTTCTTCTTTACTTGGCAAGACATTCTGGTGTTGTGCAATACTGTAGAGAATTGTATGCGTTCTTAAAATATGGTCCCAAGTGAACCGAAGATTTATGTATATTTTAGCCTGGGGGCACAAAGTGATTAGTGAACACCATTTTCCGTTACTTATTCTCTAGATGTTGAATGAGTGTAAAACTTTAGTATGGCAGTTTTGTATAAAATGCTCTCATATGCTTTTTGTTGTAAAACTGCTATATTAAATGTTCATTTGCTGACCGTATTAGTATCTTTCTAAAGCTCCTCAAATAATAGGGGAGCAGGCTGTTTTATGTGACCTGCAATAAAGCAACAAATAAGGCTGGGGCAGGTCACAGAAGTTTAGCCCACTGGGGGCTGTTGACATTGACTGTTGGGTCACTAATAAACTTAAGACTTGTTTGTAACTACGTAAGGTCAGCTATATTCCAACAGGCGCTCTTACAAACTCCCATACATTCACAATAGCCTCTTTCTCTCTCTTTTACTCTCTCTCAATGCCTGAGGCTAGGCTGTTGGCCAGCCTCACATGATTTATATAGCAGGAAAATATGATTAGCGACTTGCACATCAGAGTAAAAGGTAGAATGAGTTTTTTTCTGGGGCAGCTTCCACTGATCTGTCAATCAGTTACTCTTTAATGGGGTGATACTTTTTGTACCTCGGCTGTCTGCACTCCATGAGAGCTTTTCTCTGTTCCGCCCACAGAGGGAGACACTGTGTCATTTATCAATGGCTCCACTGCATGTGACTCTGTGGTGTGGTCTACTTGTAAGACAGCCTAATCTAGTTTGGTCTGACATCTTAACATGGATTGAATATAGGGTGAATCAAGTACTCATTGTGCACTAAAAATAATTAAAATAATAAACATTGACAGCAATTCCAACTGAATTTTGCACTTTTCCGAAAGTCAGTTAGATCCCAGGAAGTGGCTACACTCTTAAAAATAAAGGTGCTTCGAAGGGTTCTTTGAGCAATGCCATAGAAAAACCACTTTTGCTTCCATAAATAACCATGCTTTTTATAAGAGATCTGTGAGTGCGAAGAACCTTTCAATTGGTAAAACCTTTACTAGATCACACAGTTTACTGACTTAACTTGACTGTTTAAAATAGTTTATCTGTTTATTTATTTCCACATCACCTCATCCTTGGAAACGTGTTTCGGCTGTGTGCCATGACTAAATAATGATTTAAGAGAGCAGAGCAAGATGGAAAAGCGGGTTACATGAGCAGACCCCCTAATTTTAAATCCTGGGGCAGCTATCTTTAGCTCTGCATGGGGCTTCTCTGTCCACATTGCAG
Source organism: Salminus brasiliensis (assembly GCF_030463535.1). Classification (NCBI taxonomy): domain Eukaryota; kingdom Metazoa; phylum Chordata; class Actinopteri; order Characiformes; family Bryconidae; genus Salminus; species Salminus brasiliensis. The sequence continues at coordinate 15,757,666 of NC_132878.1, forward strand.
TTCAGCCAGTTCAGACGTGCTGTCTGAATGAGATGTCGCTCCACAACATTACTCCTCCTGCGACCTGCAGTTCTTCTACCCCTGAACTGCATGGGATAGAAATGAGAGAGCTGCTCTGCATACAGCCCAAGGCCTGTGTGGACTTGCTCGTGGGGCCCTATTCCTCCTCCTGGTGTTACCTTGGTAACTAAAGTCAGAGCAGCTATTCCTATTGGTTGGGTGAAACGGACCTCATGCCGCGTCACATGTTGCCTGTTCGATTTGATTGTTCCCTAAGAACACAAGCACCCCTTTCTGCTGGTTGAGAGTCTTGGTTTTCTGATAGAGGGTACTTTTAAACGCTGTTTTAGTGTTTGTGTGTGGTCATGACAGTAGGTAATTGTCCAGATGTGACACGAGCAATTCAGTGGGACACTGCTTTCAGCTTGGGCTTTCTAGCAATGCTGGATGCATGCTGGAGTGCACATCCTGAACTCAAGGAAGCCTGCTGTGTGCAAGCCTGATACTCTTACAGTGTCAGCAAGCTGAGCAAAGCTGAGGATAAGGGTGGCGTGAGCACACGAAGAAGCGGTGGGCAGAGAGAGGGGTGAGTAAACCGCCTGCAGGCATTAGGATTAATGACTTTCTTGTCCTGCGTCCTGTGCGACTGGCTCAGTCCTTCAGTGTCACCTTCTTTGTCCACCTGATCACTGGTCTGGGAAAGACGTTTCAGAGAAATGTCGGAGTGATGAGCCGAAACATTTCAACAATTTTTCTGGGTGTCATTCAATCTGAGCGCCCTGAGGGCCAGCACTATCTGGTCACTCAAAGTTCCCGGGAAGCAACATAATCCCCCCTCCCCTCCTTAGCCTGTGCCTCTGTAGCCTTGCTTATCCCACCGGTGTAAATAAATGCAAGACAGTCTGGAATTCAGTTTTTACTGGTGTCTGTGGTCCAGAGTAAAGTTTTAAGCTGATTTTTGGATATCATGTCCATTTATTTATTTATTTATTTATTTATTTGTTTGTTTGTTTGTATATTTGTTTTAAAGAAATGTAAAAATTCTAAAAGCTGAAACTTCATTTGACAATCACCTGTTTTTGGAGCTTGCTGTCTTTGTAGAGGTTATTCTCCGTAAATAGGTCCCCATCTCTTTTCTGCCAGTTTCCACAGGCAGGCATATAGGGGACACCTGTTGGCATGTGTTATAAGTGATTGTGAGCATCGGTAAAATATCCATATTGGTCATTTGTGAAGAGAACCTTAAGTAGAGAGGGGGTAAAATTAGCCTAGCTTTTGTGAATCCCATTTCTGAGAATCAGCTGGCTAGTTCTAGCCACACAGCAGCCATGGATAGGGTGTCTGTCTGTCTGCTGAGCGTTACCTTGGACGTGTATGGGAACAGCACTGCGCTGTGAATCACTATATGAAGAAGATCCCTGTATCTCAGTGTTTCCATACTTCTTAGAAAATGATAAACATGTTCTCCTGTTGGACATGACTTGCACTTGTGGTTGCCAGTAGAGGGTGTTGCAACGTGTGCTCTTGAACTTTTCATACACTTCTTGGTCAGATAAGCTCTTCCTGTGCTCACACCTAAAAAATTAGAACTGCATTATTTCTAATAGCCTAAATGACCAGACCATTTTGCATGCCAGCTTTTCTCTGCCAGACCAATCATCAGTCCCTACAGTAACTATGGATAAGGTGGGGGGTGGGGGACAATTTTGGTGCAAAAATGGAATGAACTGTAAAGGGAGCTCATTCATAACCGCTTGCTTTTACCTCAGCCGCCTCCCAGCACTGCGAACAGCCGGGCCTTTGAGAAACGTTGGCCTTCTAAAATGCCGTCCGCAAATCCAAATAAAGCAGCCCACTCAGCCCACAGCCCTTTCAAGTGCACACCTGTGCTGTTGGATCAGAACAGGAGCCCAAGCCTTGGCCCTCCTCCTCCTCCTCCTACCAGAATCTGCCCGTTAGCTGCTGTTTGCTTAGCCTCCCTGGCCACCTCCAGTCCTGACTTAATTGCATCCTTCCGCTCAGTGCTGACTTGTACGTTGCTCCTTTTCCTTTTGGTCATGTTTCAGCCACTGCATATGCACTGGCCGCGCTCAGATGTGCCGTCCAAAAACCTGAACCCTGCCATATTTTGACATGCTACATAAATCTGGTTCAAAGACTGCTTTGCTGCTTTCCAGGCAAAGCACTTGTTCTGTTTGGAGGGCACAAACTGGACAGCCTTGATATTTCATGAAAACTTGGCATGGTTGTTAGGGGTGGCTGTAGGCTTTTTGATATACAAAGGTGTTTTAATCCGATATTGTTTTTTTTTTTTTTTTTTTTTTTTTAAACAGGTCCCAGCACCCTTTTAGATTTGACAGAGCAGTTTGCTCCTCCAGAGATGGCCCCACCCATGCTGCTCAAACTGCTGGAGGCTATAGAGAGGAAAGGTGAAGACATCTCCATCTCTCCATCTACTTTTCCTTTTGCTTTCTCCCCTCCTCTCTTTCTTTTCTAACTGAAATGCTTTCTTTGTGCAGGTCTGGACAATCCTACCCTCTACAGAAACTTTACTGCTGTAGGTGGTCTGGATGTCAGACAATGCTTTGATGGTGGTGAGTAACCTTGTTTTGTTACTGGCAGTGACTTAATTTTTTTTGTTGTTGTTTTTGGGCAGATCTCTGATGTTTCTTCTTTTTCTTTTAGACCCCCCTTCAATGGATCTGGAGCAGCTGGACCTGCAGATGTTGTGTGATGGCCTGAGACGATACCTGCTGGATCTGCCTCAGCCGGTCTTCCACTCTGCCATCTACAACGACATGGTACACATTGTCCAAGGTATGAACACACTATGCCCTCTTGTCTGTAAAGCTGACTAAAGCGTTCCCAAAGAAATACTAAAACATCTAACTTTCTGCCACTATTTATTCTCATAATTAAGTATTCAGTAAAATACCCTGAAATCAGCTCTGTTGCTGAAATTGTAATGTAGGTGCCACACGGTGGAGCTCTTGTTCTAAACCCCCATTGTGGACTGCTTAATGTAAAGGTGGAGCTCTTGTTTTGACACCCCATTACAGATGGCCTCCTGCGATCACAGTCGTTCTCCTCTGATAATAAGACCACTGCTTTTGTGTTCTATGTACAACTGATTTTACAAATTGTCCCAACTCTCTCCCAGCCTGTAGATAGGCCCCAGTAGATTACCATCTACACTGTTAACTGTCATTACTGTTCTGTTTTGTATTAAGTGTTTAAGCAGTTATGCAAATATGGTAAAGTTTGCTTTGGTGGTTGGAATATGAACCAAAGGCAAAGATGATGGCCTTTTCTGCTCTAGGGAACAGTCAGTTGCTCAGAGATGTGAAGCACAGTGCAGGTTTAGAAAGTAAAGGCAGCCTTTTTTCTTACTTTCCTTTTTTTTAGCTAGTTATCGTGTAGTCACGTTGGGCGGAACAGGATATCTGTGGTTAATAGGACCTAAAAGAAGGCTGAAAACTTATCTGCTGCATCAGCCTCATCAGCCAATCAACTCGCAGTGTGTCTTGGTCTCCTATGTCATAGTCACACTCAATATTCGTGCGGTTCGAAACTGTCTGAGCACAATTTTCCACCTGACTGCTAGAACACTTTTCCTTCGCTTCCCTCTCTTACTCTGCTCGCACATTTGTGCTTAGATCATGTATTGTACAGTGATGCCAAGCAAATGTGGCAAATGTTAAAGGAGTCGTTTCTCTTCCACCCTCTTACTATTCCCAGAGAGTTTAATGTGTGTGTGCGCTTGTGTGTCCCCTTATCTTTGGTTTGCAGAGGTGCAGGGTTCTGAGGAGTGCGCACAGCACCTGCGGAGGGTTGCTAGTACTTCAGCGCTGCCACCTCAGTACTGGCTGACGCTGCAGTGCTTGCTGAGGCACCTTGCTCGTGTATGCCAGGCATCTGCTGTCAACCTGCTGAATGCCCGTGCCCTTGCCGAAATCTTCAGCCCCATGCTGTTCAGGCAACAGGCCTCCAGGTATTAACTCTTTTTCACTCTAAACAGTGCATAAGCTGAAATCTGATCCTGTTAGATCTAGACATGTTGGCAGTTGCACACTGGGTAGATCAGCACTGATGGAAATATTATCGATCTATATTGTAATGCTGTGAATAAGTAAATTTAGTAAAACTAAAATAAAAAATATTTTTTATGCAACCCGAACAATGTGATTTGAGGTTATTTAGCAGCCAGAACTACTGTGTGACCCCAATCTTTGCATATAAATTATTAAATTAGATATCTATACTGTTTTTGAGAATCAGTACAGTACTGAAAAACATATAGATATTTTCTTAAACCTTTACAAAGTCAGTGTGCTGAAATGTTGGTAACTCAGTGTTCCCCTCCCTTTCTGCCCTTAGCTGTGAGCCCAGCCCTGAGTCCCACATTCGAATCCTTGAAGTCCTGGTGACAAGCGAATGGAGCAACAGCCAGGCAGCTCCAGGTAGATGCCACTTTCTCTCCCAGTATTCAGCCGTCGTATTCAATGGCTGGTGGTTCACTCGTGCTTCTGTGGTGGATTTGACTCATGGACTTTTGTTACATAAGAAGAGAGGGTGGGGATAAAAAGCCATGAAATCAATGGTATAAGTTGAAAACTTGTATGAAGTGAGTGAAAGTGAGCAGTATGTTGGGTTAGCGTTAAGGAGGCTGCGGGTGGGACGAACAGCAGGAGACCTATTGCTATTATTAGCACGTCTGCCAGGTTGAATGTGAAAGCAGTGGCACTGCAGTAGCAGCAGTGGCCTCTGCACCACAGTTCCCAGCTCTCTGCCATGCAACTTGCCATTTGTTCCATTGCCCTTTCACAATGACCCTATATCAGCAATGGGCAATGTTGGACATGACCTTAAGCATGCATGAGAAATGATGAACGGACATCTCCAGTCCGCAGCTACCTGAGCACACAGTTGCCACCTCCTGATGCCACCCTCAGGTTATTACAGGGGTTAGCATGTAATTGCACTTCAGCAAGGGCGAGCCATCGCTGCGAGGAACCGTACAAAGGACTTTACAGAGGATTTAGATTTGAGGAAGGAAGCCAAGCTTAAATGGTTTGAGTTGTTAGAAGTTGCATGAAGAACTTGCACGCTGATCTAAATCTTTAATGACTTAAGGCGCATTGCAGAACATTACTATTCCCCTCCCCTGCCTTTGTGGGTCAAGTTGTGCAAGAGAGCTATGAAGCTCAGCTGAACAAAATGCAAGTTCTGAGTTTTCTTCCTCCCATTGATTATTGATGCAGTGCATTCTGAGGGCTCTTGAGGAGTGTGTGTATGTGTGAACTGTTTTAAGGTTTTATTACCTGTTGGGGTCTATTTATACCTCCTCCTAGTGTGGGTCTTGCTCAGCTGTCAGTAATTTGCACCTGCAGGAGCCTGGGCAGGGCCAGACGAGTCTCAACTCAAACACACTTTCACTCCCCTTCTGTTTGGGCAGCCCATTTCCTTCCTGTTTTTTACACACACATACACACGCATGCACACACACACTCCTAAACCTTTGGGGGTAACTTTGGAGCAACTTTTTCACATTGTGAACATGCTTTGTCTCGTTTACTTGCCTGTACATGACTTGTCTGCACATGTGGCAGTGGAGACTGAAGTTGTGTGTTACTGGTGTATGGGTGTCTGTCTGTCTGTTCATGTGTGCGCCTGTGCATGTCTGTTCACTCCCAGCTACAGGCAGACTATTTTAAGCCAGTGGCCAAAGGCGCACTTAGATTTGGTTGGCTAGAGGCACCGTCTGCTCCACAGAGCACTCTTGTTAGCTCGCAAGCAGTGGCTGTTCCCTCTCACTCACACACACACACACACACACACACGCACACACTTCCCAGGACTTCACTCCACCCTCCTGCCCCTCTCATGCCTCCACCACACGCACCTCCCAAAACACAAAGTGCCAAGCTCAGCAAATATTTGAACCTGAGCGAGTTAATCATAAGACTGGAGCCTGCGAGCCAGCACACTGGTGAGAGCACGAGCATACAGCAGGGCCGGCTTTTGGAGAAGGGTCAGCGACAAGACCAGTGGCCCACTGGCAATCATTGACTAGCCAACCCCGGCCAGTCTTCATTAGCCAGCGTTCTCTATTCCGTGGCTCAGCCTACTAGCACTAGAGCGTCGGGACTGTGAGGCTCCAGCCTGTTGCACCTGCCTTGGTGAAGATTTGCCTGGATGTTGCTCTCTTTACCATGGTTGCCTTGTGAAAGAACTATGTGAAAGGTTCAGGTCTCTAAGGCGCTGAATGGGACTATTCTCAAGGACTTGAGGAGTACTTTTGGATTTACTGCTCAAGGAATCCTATTCTGCTAATCGGACAACTGGCAAGCTTGAACGATTCCAGAACATGCACAATTTACTGCGTAAGTCTGTTGGGTGTGAGTTTCATCCTTGTAGTTAAATTAGAAACTTGGCTAGACAAAAAAAATTGGTACCTAGAGGTGAAGGTGTGAATTAGGACTGTGTTGCTGAGATGTGAGTGGGGGTAGACTGATTTTTTTTGGAAGGGCTAATTAGTGGAGCAGTCGGACCAGATTCTTTTCTTAGCAGCGTTGTTCCACATCCTACCCTTTCTCTCTGTGTTGGGGCCCATATCTCTGCGTTCCTTGGATCTTGGTTTCTGTTTCACAGATGGTCGATAAGTACAGACTCTGTGACAGCAAAGTTCAGAGCACAACATGCCAGAAAAAAGTGGGCTAACCAGCTTGACTCAGTCTGGCCTTGCCTTGACATGACTGAGCATGTGTGCAGAACGAGTTGCATTATTCATTGACTCGGCCGGATCAATGCGTTTTCAACATTGATAGCAAATATTGAATCCCAAGGGGATGTATTGCTACATCCCTTTAGAGGCTCTGACAAACTTCTTGCTGCTTATAAAAATCAAGCATATAGACCAAAGACACCTTTTTATTGCTGGCTTCATTTTATAATGATTAGAGTTCTCAGATATTCTCTGCTACACCTGACCCGCTTTGTAGCCTTTTCTCTGACCTGTCATGTGAAGGGGACAATAGGCCAGGTTCCTGGGGCTTCTTTTAACCCTACTGAGAATTGTGGCTATTTCAGGTGCCTCCCCAGTCTTGAGCGGCTGGATCGCCACCCCCAGCCCCCCCCCCCCCCCCCCCCCCCCCCCCCCCCCACTCCGCTCAAGTGTCGTGTTTGGGGGATTATGAGCGGTATTTGCGAGCACTTGCCTGCCAGTGACCTGGCCATGTGCTTGACGTAGCAGCTGCCTACGTGCCGCTGCAGCAGCGATCAGCGCGCAGAACCTTTGTCTGCTTGCCAGAGCACAGGCCGGTCTCAACCACCCCACTCACTGAGAGGAGGAGCCAAGGAGACCTGCAAAAGACAGAGGGAGGGAGGGAGGAAGGGGGGAGGAGAGAGAGAGAGAGAGAGTGTGAAAGAGAGCCAGACACCAGATCCTCTTTTCATTTGAAAGCTGCTGCGCTATCATGCGTGTGTTGCGTTTGATAGCTGTTAGCTCTAAGGATCTTGCCCTATTCTAGACTCGTCGTGTTCATTTAGGCGCCTGGATACTACTGAATGAGGCGGCAGCGTGCTTTTTCCATCTTCCTTTTTTTAACCCCTTTTTCTCTGGACTGGAAAAAGCCAGTGCACTTTTACAATGACATCATTGCGCTCAGGAAATGAACGATATAGCAGTGGGCGATGAGGCAGGAGTGGCCAGCAACAGTCCCGCAGTGCTATTGGCTGGGGTAAGTGATGTAATGGCTTCAGCTGACCCTGGTCTTCCAGGCTTTTCAAAAAGCATTTTCGGAGCTGTGCGTGAAGAAATCGAGAGTTTTGTAGTCTCCACAAGATATGACTTGTGCTGGAACATTCACGGTCGTAGATGTGCAGAACGGCTGTAACTATGACTGATGCGGATTGTCCAGGCTTGAGTCCAGGCTGTGGGACCGACCTGCTGTTTTACATAGAAGTAGACCCACCAGGTAAATGCTGAAGTTGGTGCATGATGATGGTCGTTGACGGCTAATGTAGTTTTGGGTCGATTGGATGGAATTGTAACAGGTGCACTTGAGAAAGGTCTGGAGAGCAAGATCACTGCAGTCGTTTGTGGTTGATGACAAGCAAGTTGTGGGTAAAATTGCTATATTCGTAAGACTGTTTATTGTGAGAAGACTATCTTTCTAATTGTATACATTGTCACAGGGCTTATTGACCAGTGGCGCATTATTTTGCTATATGCTCTTTATTAAAGCTACGCCTACAGTAATGTCTGGGAGCCTGCTGGGCTGCTGCGGCGGCTTAGTAATGCTTAGTGACTGAAGTGAACAAAGGAGAGAGTGGGTAGTTGATGGGGAGGATAAAAATAGCCCCTCGCTCGAGCTCTGCCTCATGTTCCACGGAGACCACACAGCCTCCACAGCTACCTGTCACTCAGCCCGGCAGCCAATCAGCTGCAGCCTTTGCCTGTTACCAATGATGCAACATGTTCTCAATGGCTGGTAAAAGAAAGCAGCGTCTTGGCAGAACATGTATGTTGCGATTGTGAGGAAGCCTGTCGGTATGCCTGTACTCATGACTGTGGCGCAGTTTTGGCCATCTTAAACATGTCAGATTGATTTCCTCCCCGATGAACGTCATAAATATGCTGTGAGGTTTAATCAGGCAGCTGCTCAGGCACATGCCCTGCTCCATTTCTGATTATTGCCGCATCCCTGCTAGCAATGAAGGAATGGTGAGGGTTTCCGTTTTTTTTTTTTTTTTTTTTTCCCCTTCTGAATGAAATGCATTCTCTCTGACTCACCCTGAGACGTGGCCAGCCTCTCTGCTGGAGCGAGAGCATCGGCATTCTTTCAGCTCCGCTTAATCAAGTGGAAAGGGAAGGAGAGGCGGGGGTTAGAATCTAGCAAAATGTAGAAGGCTCTGCATGCGTTAAACGTGACTGTTACTCTGGCTGGGTGGGAGATTTTGAATGGAGAATCCTTGAATGAATGAATCTCTATCAGTTCTGTGCTCTGGCTTCATCTTGAAGAACGCACCCCCCTCCTTCTGTATTCAGACATGTCCAAGTATTTGGTGAGATGCATGCCCGGGCATGTTTCATATGTAAATGACCTTAAGTGGAGCTGGTCCATTTGAATGTAAATCAACCCTAGCCCATATTAACCTGCTGTCCTTCTCTCTCCACAGCACTACCTCCAAAGCCACCCAAACCAACCCCTGTGACTAACAACGGTATGAACAACAACATGGCTCTTCAAGATGCTGAATGGTACTGGGGGGACATCTCAAGGCAAGCCCACTTTCAGTTGTTCTTACTTTTGCAGCTTTTACAGAGGAACTGACACAAAATGCTACCTCTTAAATGTTCTAACGTGGAGGTTTCTTCTTTTGCAGAGAGGAGGTCAACGAGAAGCTGAGAGACACAGCTGATGGAACCTTCTTGGTCCGTGACGCCTCCACCAAAATGCATGGAGACTACACCCTCACGCTGAGGTAATTGTTACAACAAAGAGGTATTTACGGTGTGCAATAGTGAACATCTTTAATGTTACATTTAAATGAGTATTTTCTTTTATTCATTTTTTCCTCCCTTTTTTTAATACAGGAAAGGGGGTAATAACAAGCTGATCAAAATTTTCCATCGTGATGGGAAGTATGGTTTTTCAGATCCTTTGACTTTCAACTCTGTGGTTGAGCTGATCAACCACTATCGGCACGAATCCCTCGCCCAGTACAATCCCAAACTAGATGTGAAACTACAGTATCCTGTGTCCAAGCACCAACAGGTAATTCTACTTGTAATACATGGAAGTGAGAAGCGTGTAAGCAAATGATCTCCATGAACTGTAGTGTGGCATTGAGATCTGAAACGTGTTGTCTTTCATAGGATCAAGTGGTGAAAGAGGACAATATTGAAGCTGTGGGCAAGAAGTTGCATGAATACCACCAGCAGTACCAGGAGAAAAACAAAGAGTACGACAGACTGTATGAGGAGTACACGAGAACGTCACAAGAGATTCAAATGAAAAGGACTGCAATTGAAGCTTTTAATGAGACCATAAAGATTTTCGAGGAGCAGTGTCAAACACAAGAACGCTACAGCAAAGAGTACATTGAGAAGTTCAGGAGAGAAGGCAATGAGAAAGAGATCCAGAGGTGAGTTTTAAAGCCTAAATCCAACGCAACATTTACAGAAACCACCCATATCAGGGTCCTTTATGATAAATTTATGATAAATCTGCCGGAATGTTTCCTCCCAGGATTATGGTGAACTATGAGAAGCTTAAATCGCGCATCAGTGAGATTGTGGACAGCAAACGTCGATTGGAGGAAGACCTGAAGAAGCAGGCAGCGGACTACAGGGAAATTGACAAGAGGATGAACAGCATCAAGCCTGACCTCATCCAGCTCAGGAAGACCAGGGATCAATACCTCATGTAAGTACCTCAACCTTCTCAGGCCCCTAAATAAAAATGTTTCAGGTCTTCTCAATTTGATGCTGATCTAAAACGTTCCGTCTCTTGAATCGTAGGTGGTTGACACAGAAGGGAGTCAGACAAAAGAAGCTCAACGAGTGGCTGGGAATCAAGAATGAGAACCAGGAAGAGTGAGTATTAATTGCATTCCACAACATGAAATCTGGTACCTTGCTTGTTTGCGCTCTAGTGAGAGATCCTACCCCAATGCTCATCGGCTTCATTTTTGTGTGCTAGTCAATACGCAATGGTGGAGGATGACGAGGATTTGCCACACCATGATGAGCGCTCCTGGAAGCTCGGGAACATTAACCGCATCCAAGCTGAAGCACTGCTGCGGGGCAAGAGAGATGGCACATTCCTGGTCCGAGACAGCAGCAAACCTGGCTGCTACGCCTGCAGTGTTGTGTATGTATTTTTCAGCTGGCCTTTAAAGCTAGAGTACATTGTTTCTAACTTTGCTGTAAACAGAATGTCTATATATTGGTTACTTTTGGTGTTTTGAACTCTGGGGTCTAAAGCGTTGTCTCTTTCTTTTGTTACAGTGTGGATAGCGAGGTCAAGCACTGCGTCATCAACAAAACGCCCACAGGCTATGGCTTTGCCGAGCCCTACAACTTGTACAGCTCGTTGAAGGAACTGGTCTTGCACTACCAGCACACGTCTCTCGTTCAGCACAATGACTCTCTGAATGTCACGTTAGCGTACCCAGTCTACGCACACCAGAGGCGATGAGGACTAGTGAACACGACTCTCTCAGGACTCTTTTGCAGAGAATGGGAGTTTAGACGAGGGCCTCATCTCGCATGGAAATGCCTCCACTTTGGTTTCAGGACGGAGGGCTGTTTTGTTCGCCTCTGAGCAGGCCAGCTGCGGGCGATAAAACCCAAACCCTGAAAAAAGACATTTCAGCCACTGAGGCTTCGACCAGTGGCAGAGAATTGAATGTAGTTTTCTTCTTTGAGTGGAAACTGCTGAACTTTTATCTCTCTCCCAAAGTGGAGGACTTTGGAGGCCTTTTCCAAATGGTGCTTGATCATTTCAAAGCTTTACTCGCTGCTGGAATGTGGAACGCTGTTGACGTTAACCTCTGGAGTGCATCCATTTTTTTTATTTTATTTTTTTTTTTTTCCTTTTTTTTTTTTTTTTTTATGCTACCCGGAGCCCTAACCCTCACCCACTTGTTCAGTTTGGGTTTACCCTTTCCTCGGTGTGTGTGTGTGTGGACATGTGTGTGTGTGTGTGTGTGTGTGTGTGGACGTGTGTGTGTGGACGTGTGTGTGTGGACGTGTGTGTGTGGACGTGTGTGTGTGGACGTGTGTGTGTGTGTGGACGTGTGTGTGTGTGTGGACGTGTGTGTGTGTGTGGACGTGTGTGTGTGTGTGGACGTGTGTGTGTGGACGTGTGTGTGGACGTGATGTGACCAAAACTCACAGTATATGAAAGCTATTCATGATTGGAGTGTTCAATGTGACGACATGAGACACTTGGAATATGAACAGACCATGGAATCAGCTGATCAATGTAGCAAGATGGCACTTTTGAAACAGTATATTCTTTTTCACATTTAAGGACTGTACGAACTTTTGAACGGTGAACGTCACATCTCAAAGGAACGAAAAGCAACGAGAAGATGACAGACAGGATGTGTGGCATTTCCTTTGTAAGCATTACAGTGACAAACTCTACTCCATCTCTCACCTTTACGGACTAGCAAGCAAGTAAAAGGACCTGAAATGGACATCCTTCACATTGTACATACGGACATCATCAAAAAAAAACCTATGTGATGAAACCATATTGTACCAAAAAATGCTCAGTTCCTTCTCAGTTGTATTCTAATCTGCTATGCAAATTCTGTATCTCCCTTCTTCTCTGCAGAGTTGTGATTTTATTTTACATGTTGCTACCCATAATATAAATCTTTTTTTTTTTGTTTGTTTTTATTGCTTGAAGTTTTTTTTTTTTTTTATGTCAGTAAGAGGATATTTTAAGTGTCAAAACATATGCCAAGAAAGATGGCTTCAGTTTTAGAGAAATGATGCTTTATTACAGATTTCTTTATCAGCAGCTGGTAAAATGAAAGAAGATTGAAAGAGTATTTTATTAGTCTTTTTCACTTCAAGCATTTTCCTAGGCAGAGCCTGGAGGACTTTAGTGCTGCTTCTGTCAGTAGTACCAGTGAAATCTTTATCTTTATCATTGCAAAGAATTCCTGATCTTTTCAATCTCTGCAATATAAACACATTCATATCAGAAAACCCACCCATAAGCCTGTAGTTGACCATTTCCAAACCCATGATGGAAGATTTTTTGTTTTGTTTTGTTTATTTTTTGTTTTGTTTTTTTTTTGTTTTGTTTTTTTAATGATGAATTTTCTACAAATAGAAAGCAAAGTGACTTGATCCTCTGGAATGATGGAAATTGTGATGACCCACTTTTGATGGCGAAATAATTAACAACCCCTTCATTCCTTACCAACATAGTATTTTTTTTCTGTATCAGAAAACCCTTACTAGTGTTTACATGGATGGATCAACTCATTTTGACTTGTACCTAATACTACTCTTGTTTTTCTCACAATGCTGATGAATGCTAGTTCAACCAACTGAAGAAAATTCCTTATCCCCCCCCCAGCTTGATAGCCACATTTGTCACATGCTGTCTTTTATTAACTACTCATCAGGAATTACAGTATTCTAAGCTTTATGACTGGTGAAATCTGTTTGGCATAGAGCTTCGCCTCCAGCTCAAGTCGTGTCTTTATTGCAGTTATGCATCCAATGATACTTTTTTCATGAATAAACATCATTGTGACACAAGTAATCAGCTTGATAACTCGTTAATGAATCTTCTGTAGCTCGCTCTCCTGTTTGCCAGTTTGCCACCAAAGCCAGGTCAGTGCTAAAGTGATTTGATTCCTTGTTTAAACTTGGCCTGATTGCCTTAAAATGAGTTGGCTATTTTTAAAAAAAAATACCATAGTCAGCACTGTTAAATGTGTTTTGTCCCTGTTAACCTTTAGGAACTTTTCAGTTGGGTTAAAAGCAGAGCTCCTGTATGTCTCAGAGGTTTCTGTAGATGATTCAATCAGTTCCCACCAACGAGCATTTACTCTTTCTTTCCCAATTAAGACAGTGTTGCCTTTTTCAGAGGTCTGTGTTTTATAAATGAACAACTGATGGAAATAAAATTGGCTGTCTCAAATGCACCATATTTTTTCCATATTTTTATCATGCCTAAGATCGAAGAATATTTCAGAGTAGAAGAAGGCCCAATTTCCCGAAAGCACTGTAAAGTTAAAGCATCTTAAACGTTAGGCGCCTTGTTCAAAGTGATACTCGCTCTGTCATCAGGCAGTGATCTTTGCTCTAGGGCTCGCTGAGAAAATCCCCCCTGAGAATCTTCCCCCCATCTTCTGTAAAACGGCTCTCAAACGAATACTTGGTACGAAATCGGGTGATTTAAAACAATAACTTTTTTCATTTGTCAGATTAAGTTTTTGTTCCCTTCCATGTGTTTTTAATTTTGCACTTTTTTTTTTCCTTTTTCTTTTTTTTTTTAAATAAACACCCTGGCCATGAGGCCTCACACTGTAACACTGTCTATGACATGACTGCCGTTACTGCAATCAGTGCTGCAGTTTTAAGCATCTGGGTTTTTTTGTTTTGTGTTTTGTTTTGTGTTTTTTTTCCCCTGTTGATGCAGTCTGTATGCCGTTGATTTACAGACAAATGTAACCACAATACTAACATTTGAGATTAACCAGTATGTCCCGGTTCTAAAAAGCTCTACAGACCTGTACTGGCTTTGTTTAAAAAGAGAATAAAATAAGTGTTTTAAAAAAAGAAAAGACTCCTTCGTGTGGATCAGTTGAGGGTTTTTTTTTTTTTTTTTTTTTTTTGGGTCTACTCTGTGCAGCCTGGCTAGCTCTTTCTGCGCTGAAATATCTTCTGAGGTTATGCAAATTTGGTAGAGTGGCATGATTGCACGCCATTGATGTCAGTGCCTCTATCAGGGACACAAGGTTACAGAACTGCGTGTTCTTTCGGTCTGTGCAGTTGGGGAAACAGCAGAGTACATTTTTTTTTTTATGTGATCATCTCGTTACTATCAATACAGCACCAGTGAGATGTATTCACATGCGGTTCAAGTGAAAAGCAGTGTAAAAATACACACCTCTAAACACGTAAAATGCAGTACGAAGTTGGCAAGCCCTCCTGCAGCCATTTATTCTTGTATGGCAGCATTTTGAAAAAGTTGAAAGTTAGAATTTATTAAATATTTTCAGTTGCTTGATGTATGATTTTTGTAGTCATTCTACAGCAGGTGGCATTTCCATGTTGCAATTTTCAACAAGAGACGAAAAAAGTAACCAACATTAAACAACAGACATAGCAGCCATATGCACAATAAAACATGACAGATTATAATTAATTTAATTTGTCTATAAATATTTTTTTAAAACGTTTGTGTGACTGGTTGGTAAGTGAAACTAAAGGATGCATGCAAATTATAGTTGTCGCAAAGATAGTGGCGTCCTTTTGAATAGATACACTATCTGGACAAAAGTATTGGGACACTTGTTCATTCATTGTTTCTTCAGAAATTAGGGATATTTATCAAATAGTTTTTTCTTGCTTGTTGGAGTAACAGTCTGTACTGTCAAAAGAAGGCTTTCTACTAGATTTTAGAGAATTGCTGTGAAAATCGGATTGCATTCTGTGATAAGAGCATTAGTGAGATCAGGATGTGGGGATGTTGGATGGTCACCACCACACCTCTTCCCCAACTCAACCCAAAGGTATTAGATGGAGCACCATCATTCCTGAGCGCTTCCACTGCTCCACAGCTCAATCCTGGGGGGCTTTATACCCCTCTAGCCCACACCTGGCATTATCTGCCCTACTAAGTTATATTCTATTGGCAGTACTTCTCTACAGGGACTAGACAAGCTGTGTGCAACTTAAAGTAGCTGAATGCATTCATTAGAAGGGAAGTCTACAAATACTGGACATAAAGTTGACATATTATGTAAACAAGGATGAATATAATATTCTTAAAATAATAATTACTCATATGTCACATTAACAAGAACACCACAATTAATTTAGAAATGCACTTAATGCATCTCATCAAATGGTGCAGATGCAAAAGGGCATCCGTTTCTTGGAATGACTCAGTAACTATCTGTCTTTTTGGTTTGGGCTATAAATGCCCTCGTGGTTTTATACACCTATTTCCAACCCTATGATTTTTCTCTCAGAATTAAACCGTCTGATTTGACTTTCATGTTGGGCTTTTTCTCATTCTTTCTGCGTTTTACCAGATAGTGCTGATTTCCTGTCAGTGCAGTGTGTGGTTAACTTGTTGAAGAGCTGGGAAAGCCAATCAGCAAGTGTTAGCTTTTAGTTTAGCATGGATGCTCGCTCACTTTGCCAAGCTTAGCTTCATCAGTTTGAACTGTTTGAACTCCTCCTGGACACTGGCACAGGTCTCAAAGCCTGGTTCACATAGCAACCAGTCCGGAGGTGATGTTCTGCTCTTCAGTGTTACTGAGGCACAATTTCGAGCTTCCTAAAGTTGCTGTTGCTATAGTGTACTTTAATCTAAGGTTTTTCTGTCAAAAGACTTTTTAAAGTGGGTTAGCTGTATGTACATGTGAGTTTTTTGGTCTATTGCATTTTGGCCTTATTGGCCTTGTAGCCCTGGTGCAAAAACTGAAAAGAGGCATAAGTCAGACACCAAACTTTTAAACAATAAATGCAAGATATTGTAAAAACAAAAGTCATATTTTATATTCATTTAACATAAAGTGGCACGTTTCAAGCATTTTGATCAGTATGGCTTATAGCGCATCAAAATCAGAAATTCAGTATCTCAAATTATTAGAATATGTCAAAAGATCAAACAGAAAAGGATGTGCAATACAGAAATGTCCAAACCTCAGATACACTCTGTACTTTGGGTTGGGGCTCCTTTACCACAAATGACTTCATCAGTGTGGCGTGGGCATGGAGGCAATCAGCTTGTGGCACTGCTGAGATGCTATTAAGCCCAGGTTGCTTTAATTGTGGCCTTCAGCTCATTTGTATTGTTGGGTTAGGTGTTTCTCATCTGTCTCTGGAAAATGCCCTGTATATTCTCTATGGGGTTCAGGTCTGGAGAGTTGGCTGGCCAATCAAGCACAATAAGATCATGGTCAGCAAATCATTTGGTGGTAGTTTTGAAACTGAGGGTAGGTGCTAAGTCCTGCTGATGGAATCATAAAGAGCTTCAAAATCTCCTGGTCGACGGCTGCTTTGATTCTGACCTTGATAAAACACAGTGGACCAACACTAGCAGATGACATGGCATCCCAAACCATGGCAGGCTGTGGAAACTTCCTACTGGCCTTGAATTCTTTGCGCCTCCGCACACTCCAGGACCTTGATTTCCAAATGCAAAGTTTACCTACATCAGAAAAGACTTTAGAGACCACTGAGCAACAGTCCAGTTATTTTTCTCCATAGCAAAGGTTAGATGCTTCTGACGGTGTCTCTAGTTCAGGAGTAGCTTGATACTAGTAGTCCCTTTCCTGGAGACGTCTGACTCCAGCCTCGATGCAAGTTCTTGAATCGTCTTGTCTTGAAAATCTTCTCAAGGCTGAGATCATACCTGCTGCTTGTGCACCTTTTCCTACCACATTTTCCCCTTACAGACAACTTTCCATTAATATACATTGTCCATCAATATGTTCAATACTTGGGCTCAGCCAACACACGGTGAACACGGGTGTTGTTGTCTTGTGTCTTTGTCTTTGATATAGCACTCTGCAAGCCGCCAGCATTTTCAGCAACAACCTTCTGTGGCTGTGTTAATGATCATCTTCTGGACAACTGTCAAGTAAGCAGTTTTCCACATGATAGAGGCTGTGTGTGCTGAACTAGGCAGAGAGAGACACAGTATTTATATTGTCATTTTACTCCAAAACTCTAAAAAGGCTTGAAACATATACATTCACATGTAATGATTATAAACTATATATATTTTTTTGGTTTTTTGAATTACAAACAAATACATTTTGCACAATATTATAATTTTACAGTTAGCTACAATTGGGAATAAGGTGAACACTGTATGAATTTGCCTTTTCAGTGCACCCTTCAACATGCCTACAGACAGAGACCTTCCTTCTCTTACACAAAGGTACACAGGCCTAAAACACGACCTGAGTTTGGGGCTTGCTTCCACACCAGCCCAACCTGACTGATCTCCTGCTGAAAGGACATTTGAAGAACTCAGGCTGAGTCTTTATATAGCTTCTAATATCCTCCTGTCTACAATAGCCTGTTCGTGGTAGGCCTGCACGTTGAAAGTTTCCAAATGTGATGCATCATTCTTCATAAAACACCATGATTTATGGCAGCTGCAGCTGCTGCTTTGTCACTTGTGCCAAACTAGCAGCTTTTTATGGGGTCCAGAACTTCTGGCTTCTGACTTTTGTACAAGTACGTTTTAGAAGTAGTGACCTAATTCTTTCCACTGTGCTAGAGGGTTCAGTTGACCGTGGCGAGTTCCTCCAGAAAGGCTCAGCCACGGTGCGCTTTAGCAAGAGTGTGAGGGTACGGAAATGGTAAGCCACAGACACGCAGAGCACGAAAAATGCTGTTCTCAAGAACAGTGAAGACTGAAATCACCAGTCTGCTTTCGTTAGAGACATTCAAACAATGCTTTACATGTGAGGCCCGTACGCACCTCTCGCCATGCTTCGTGTAACATAGTATGAAGGCTAAGAATGGCATGCACTGAAGCTATTTAGAGAACGACTGATTGACTGCGCGATAGCGGTGCTTGCGCTCTTCTGCTTGGCATGCATAGATAGGCCTTGCTGCAAATCTGTAATGAAAGCAGGGTGACCAAAAACTGTGAAATCTGACAGAATGTAGCTTTGCTCGTTACCCCACGTACAGATTATATCATCCTCTATGAGACTGCACATGATGGCATTAATGGTTTAGAAGCCCACCCACACAGGATTAATGCTTGTAATCATCAGAAAGTGATTAACAGCCTAGATGGATGACACTGGAGCCTATAAACGAGGGAGAGGAGATCATCTATTACATCAGTCGATTGCCGTTGTGACGTAACCACAACAAGGTGGGCTACTAACATCTTTTAACATGCTTAAACCCACATGAGAGATCATTTGGCCCCTCCCTCTGAATGGAAAATCTGCACACAGGAAGAGCATAGCCTTCACTTGTGCTGTTCAGAACATGAAACCACAAGCTGTTGAGGCCTTGCCTGTGTGAGCTCTTACACTTGTTCTTCAATCTCCATCTCTTCTCACATCTCACTTTCTGCAAGCCGTCATGTGCTTCGTCTGATTAAGCAGTAAAGTGTCAGGAAACGCCTCTCCCCACGTCTGTGGAGTGTCTCAATCTAAAATATGAGCTGGGTAAAATGTCAAGACGTTGGATTATGTGTTCCCAAGTCACTGTGAAATATGCATGAGAAACCTTTGAGTTTAGACTGCTCGATCTTGACCCACTTTCCTCAGTCGGTTTCTCTGAGCTTACAGAGATCAGAGCTAAAACACAGCTGCAGTCAGGCCATTTCACCCAAAAACCTGCAGCCATCACTGTCCTTATGTAAAACAGGAGCATGCTAGGTTTGTCTCCATGACTCAGGTAACAGTCATTGGCCACCCAAAGAATTCAGCTATTTGAATCATTTTGCTATTCACATCATACTATTGACTTCCATTTACATACAAGGCGGGTTCATAAGTATTTGAACAGTGACACAATGTTTGTCAAATAAAGTAAAAAATAAAAAATAAAAATAATTCCTAAACAGTTAATATTTGCAATATTTCTGAATCATTTCTTGATGTAATGGATTGGAATTATTATTTACAATCCACTATGGTGGTGTGCAGAGAATAAATGACAAAAACGATTTGGCACTGTCCTGACTATATCCAGATATGTAGATCCAGACTACTTCTTTAAAGTTAAATATTCTCAAATTCTAAAACTTCTATTGGAGTTTGGCCTTCAGTTTGGGACATAAAATGAAATAGAAAAATAGAAAAATAAATACAATAAAATAAAGTATGAGGGGATTTCTGTTCAAGTGTTTTTTGTCGGAAACAACATGAAAACCCTGGGAAAAATGACATTTTTCTGTTTTTCGGTTGCTAACAGAGAGTCTATTCACAGTTACTGCAAATTAACAAACAACAAACTGTAGTGTTTATGTGTGGCTGCTAAATACATGGAGTTAAATAACTGAATTTCGGGAGAAGGCACATGCCTGAAGTCCCTCCTTGCCAATCTAATGTCCAATAAATTCCTTGTTCACATGTCTACAACAAGTCTGTGCAACCCTCCACCTCCCCGTCACCTCCCTCTTAACCCTGCCATCTATCATTCCAGGCTCCACATATCAGAGGGGGGATCCGAACTCCAGCCCAAAATTCCTCTGAGTTCTCCCCCCTCTCTCTCTCACAGTCGTCTCCCAAATCATCTTAAGCTGGCAGCATAGTCTGTCCTACTAAACTAATCCATAGCCAACTTAAAATGCAATTATCAGCAGTTTTTACTGGCACGCCCCCAACTCGGAAAGGTGTGGCTCACTTAAAAATCAGCTTCCCACTCGTAAATGCGTGTTTGCGGTGGCGCTCATGTGGTACTCATCTCGTAAATACAGCATTTCCACATTAGTGCAATCTTAATTAAATATAACCTTCAGCTTGCAGATGAAGACTGCCTGAACTTTAACTGCATGTTGCCGTGTATGTTTTAAAACCAGTGCTAAAATATGGGTGTGGCTAATAATTTTTAAAGAAGAGGGCTAGTGTCCATTTTCAAGGAGCACATACTGACTCTCGTTTTGTCTTATTTGCTGTTAGCCATGTTAAAAAGCTTTTTTTGTTATTTTTTTTTAGCTTCAGTATACCTTAAACTACTTGCTGGTAGAGATGATACAGTACCAGTTCTTTTCCAACACTGATAATGAACCTTTGAGTATCAGCTGATGAAGATACTAATCCAGCATTTCTTTTTTAAAAACAACTAAACTTCAGACTTCCATCCTCAAGGGACTCAAACATTTTACTATCGCACAGGAAGAAACACACAGCTAGCAACATGACATCACGCAGTGACGAGTGTATCCTATATCAGGCTAGATTTGTTACAGGATTAGCCTGATAATAAAAACCCACTGATCCCAATAAACCAATTTTTATGATGAATTCAATGAACTTGCTTTTAAGTATTATTTGTATTATTATTATTATTTGAACACATAAACTCTCATAAACACATAAAAGTCTCTAATAGCCATTTGAATGTGAACTGTTAATGACTTTGGCTGCTGAGGGATCGGCTGCACTCCAGACTGCAGATGGTCTGGGACATTCAGGCAAATGTAATGTGGAGTGTAAAAGATAAGATAAGATAAAAGTTCAAAGTGCACACCTGATACAGTGCAAATGGTTAGTTTGCCATTACACAATTGTCTGTTAATGGTTTGCTAGACCTCCTAGAATCTGCCCAGGGAAAAAGTCCCTACTCTTTCCATTTCGAAAGTAAATGCAAGGCTCACATGACAAGTGACATGGATTTCCTTGCTCAAATTTATAGCATATAAATCTGATGACAGAACAAGAGAAGTAAAAGCAAGAACTGACCGCCATCTCCATCAGTTCTTATGTCATAGAGAAATGGTTAGCCAGTGTAGGCATGATTACATGTGTAAGGTGGAGAAATATGGGGTAGTGAAAGATTGTGTATGTGCCATTGGCCTATATGATAATATCTTTGCTCTATATGATAATCTCTGTCTGAAGCTCATGTCTGTCAATGACATTTCTGACAAAGAAGACTAATGCAACGAATGCAACTGAAGCCTGTCAGAGGCTGGTCCAGATATAAAGCAAAAGCGGGCCATCGGACTAAACATGGTATCTGCTGACAGCACTGAGATGTTGTAATTCGATATCTAACGGATGACTTACAGGTTATCATTAACTACAAAGGTCAGAAGTTTAATGCGGAAATATTAGGAAACCTGAGCATTACTTAACAGTGATAGTTAACAGAGGTGGGAATGGAGCCACAGGACCATCAAGCAGCATTATACACCTCAGAACAGACAATAAAAGTAGCAGCTGCTTGTTAAATATGCAATGATGTTTGGAATCCTGAGTGGCAGAGCTTTATAAGCTGTCTTGGCATTGTTTTCCATGGCTTTCCCAGATATCATAATCGAACTTGCTCTGTCTGGGTGGGTAGGATGGCCTTATATTTCTCTCCGTCACTCAGTGTGATGCTAGCCAGTGTGGGTGTCTATTAGCTGATGTAGCAGAATTGGCAGTTAGCATGCATGTTCAAGTGTGTTCTGCTGTCCAATGATGAGATGGAGGCAGTTTAAAACAGCTGCGGTTGGCTGACTTCATGTGACTCAGAGGAAGCACATGCTAGTCCTCACTCTCTCAGCACTATTAATGTTGTGTGAAAGGGGGAGTCCTAGCTAGTAGGTGTTGTTGGTGTGTTGTGTTGGTGATGTTCCATTCTAGAGAAACTTCCAAAATCAGCATCATATGTATATATGGCCAATGCCAAACAGCTTATTCTGCCATTGACTTGTTTGGTGGACTAGATGATTGAAGTTTAAAGGAACAAGACATATTAGCCATTTATTAATTTACTCT
Organism: Salminus brasiliensis; assembly: GCF_030463535.1. NCBI lineage: Eukaryota > Metazoa > Chordata > Actinopteri > Characiformes > Bryconidae > Salminus > Salminus brasiliensis. The sequence continues at coordinate 15,779,842 of NC_132878.1, forward strand.
GTGGGGGCGAGTGTTGTCATCTTGAAGGATAGAGTTCAGTCCCAGACTGTGGAGATATGGGATTGCCACTGGTTGCAGAATTTCATATTGAGATTAAGCCTCCAATGATGACAAGCCTAGTTTTTCCAGTGAGGGAGATGCTGCCCCACACCTTGTTTTCTCCAAACTTTGACCCTACAATCCAACTGCCGTAGGCAGAATCTGGACTCCTCGCTGAACAGAACAATCCTCCACATGTTCAGGTTCCAGTGCATGTGTTGCCGACACCAGCGCAGACGGGCCTTCTGGTGAAGAGCAGTCATGGCAGGCCCCCTGGCAGCCCGATGAGACCGGCTTGTGGCTGTGTGCAGTCTGTTCCCGATTGTCTGTGCAGAGAGCTGACGGCCATATCGTCCTGCAAACCTTGACTGCAAACCTGTAGAAGACAGCCTACGATACCTAAGTGCTGACAGGGTGCGGAAACCATCTTCTTGGGACGGCCTGTCTCTTACATCCCCCGTTAGATGGAACTGGGGCTCACTCCATATAATTCTGCAGCTTGGTTTTGCAGAACCTCGGCTTGAAGCTGCCCGATCGCACGGGCCCTAACCAGATTAGTCTGGATTCTTGGACTAGACACCTACTGACCACTGTAGCAGGGCCTGGGGGCAGCACCTGGGGGTACCAGAAGCTCAAAACATGTGTCAATAGCAACAGCAAAATAAGCTGTTATTATAAGCTGTTAATAAGCAGACATACTCAGCTCTGCTGCTCATCCCACAAATGCATGTTTCTTACAAAGGTGGCACCACATTCAAGCCTATAAGGTTCTACAATGAACCATTTCACACCAAACAATTTTCAGTTAAATCAGTTTACATTCAGTGCAAAACAGCAAAGCCTACTTGTGACACTTCAGTGGCAATGAGATTACTGATTCAAAGGTGATTGTCTAATGGAAGTCCTGAGGGCCTTCTAGGCCTTCTAGGCCTTCAAGGAATGTCTGTAATTTTATTTGTTGTTCAGGATCTGGACTGAATGCACAGCCTTACACCAAATGACTTTTCAAGCTATTTCACTGTGGCAGACAATATCAATGTTAACACAGTTTAATATTTGTGTTGAATGCTATCATAAGGTTTAGGTCTTGACTCATGCAAATTGTGATGTTGACATTGTGACTAACCACTATCTTACAGGAACATCTGTGGCAGATAAGTGAGACGAGGAGAAGATTCCGGGGAGGCCTCGTAAAATAAATAATTAAAATAATAGAGAAATAATACAATAAAATTAAAATAATAAAATAAAGGGTAGAATCTATAAAGAAATTTAGTCACTCTGCAAGTAGTATTCTTAGTCTGCAACTAAAAACTAAGTATTTTTTCAGAGTCTCTTCAGTCTTCTAATGTATGAATAGCATTAATCCATCTCCTAACAATGAACACCAGTGCACAATTTCAAGTATTCCTTAATGCAACACACCTGATCCAGTTCTTCAACTTATCAAGCCCATCATTAGCTGGATCATGTGCATGTGCAAGTCAAGGTAAAGTGCTGTGGATGACCCAGCGCTAGGCCAGTGGTTTTTAAACTGGCCTTCAGTGAGCCCCCAGACACTTCTGCAGTTTTGCTCCAAACCAGCTCACAACACATACACATAGAGCACAACATTGTTAGAAGGCCCCAAATAATGTTTTAAAGGACTAGTATGAGAATCACTGGTCTAGGCCTTTCGGAAGTCCTCGACTGTGAATACAAGCTGTAGTTTAACTAGGTTACAGTCCGGAAAACAGTAATGGCAGCTCTGTGCTGATAGAGTGCCTGGGGTTCCCCTTTTTGGCTAATAAGCAAGATGTCAGTTTCTTGAAGTTATGCTTTTGACCAGGAAAAGCGGAAGCCTCTACTGCAAGTACTGCCTGTGTGGTTTCTTTGTGTTGTAGGTGATGCATGTGGTGTCACATACTTCTTGTATCACAGTCTGGTATGACAAAACAATATTTCTGAAGACTGGAAGGCTAGTCTGGCTAGTTAAAGAAAGTTAAAGATGGTTCTCGTTTTGGTGGAAGTTAACTGAAGCTAATTTTATTTTCAACCAAACAACCCCACCCTTCAGTGTACCCCCCATAGCTTCCTCCCCAAAACGCAAATACGCATGCAGTCTGGACAAGAGCACCTCAATGTGAAAGCTCAATATGTTCATCAGTTATGATGCCCCAAGCAGACATGATTAAAAAGTTAGGCTCATGAGGCTAATGAATGCATTCAGCTACTTTAACTCACACCCATTGCTGACACAGATGTGTGAACGCACACGCTGTAGAAAAATATTGGCAATACAACAGGACTCTCTGGAGCAGATAAACATGAATCTATTGGGACCAATCCGAATGCCAGGTGTGGGCTAGAGGGGTATAAAGCCGCCCAGCATTGAGCCGTGGAGCAGTGAAACTGTGTTCTCTGGAATGATGGTGGTGCTCCATCCAAACCTTTTGGGATTTGTTAGGGATTCGGGGACTTTCTGTCACAAGTGTTCAACATCTTTTTGTCCTTGGCTTCCAAGCTCTTGGCTCTTAAATTTGAACAAAGCAGAAATTCTTCATACAGTATCTAAACAGACCTTTTAAGTGGAACCACTGGTGTTGCTTGACATGTATAGTTTAGGTGACTAGTTTAGGTGACAATATTGACAAAAACATGTCTTCCAATGACTTACAAGATAACTTTTTACATACATTAAATCCATACTTATGCACTGGATTAGAGTATTTACCAGTACATGTATTTTATTTGTGGAAAGTTGTACAGAGGTAGTGAGTGTGAAGAAAATACACTCAGGCTTATGGAATAGAGGATTAATGGAGCAATCTTAGAATGAAGAATCCAGCAAATTGAACAATCCTGGAATAGATGGTCCTACTCTTTTTAAAAATAGCTCTTCACTTGCATAATATTCCCATGCTATACAAAATAATTAGCATTCCCTGTCAATTCTGAATTGGATATAGAAGGTAATATTTATTTGAATTCACTTTAGACATAAGATACAATCACCTGACCCACCCTCCCTTCCTCGTCCCATTCCACCTGGTCATATTCATTAACACTTTAAACGATCATAATGGTAACAGAATTGCTGTGGTAATGGCTCTTATCAGAACTTGTTGAGGAAAGTATGAAGCTAATTGCAGCTCTTCTGTGTGCTGTGTACGCGTAACATGATTGACAGGCATGTAGAGCCGCCTGTTTGTCCTGATTGGTTAAATGTTGGGTGGTTTGCTTAATTTGTTTGTCCTCTTGTTTACAGGGCCTGGGCCTGCCACCGATACCAGGTGTTTGCCTCAAAGCATTTGAGGAATGTAAGTGGAAGTATCTCCTCTTCAATGTTTTGCCCCAGGACTCACCTTATTAACAAATCTTTTAAGACTTTTGGTTTTGTTCCTCTATCCCTAAAACCGCTGCAGTCACTTCTTTTCTCTCTCATCTACCAGCAAGATAAGATGCCAGCCAAGCATAAGTCATATCCGAAACTTCAGTAGTGCCCTACTGAAGTTCCTGATATGCTGATATGCTCACGCTTTGCTGGTGTCTTATTTTGCTGGTAGATCCCAGTATGTATCAATTGGCAAAGTGTACATTCCTTTACTGTTTATTGCAATCATGCAAGGTATCCCTCAAGGATCAGTCATTGGACCTAATGTTTTTGTTTTTTTTACCATATATGTGTTTCCCCTTGGCCGGATTATTTGGCAGCAAAGTCTTAGCTATTACTGTTACACAGATGATACCTGATGTACCACAGATATATCTGGTGGTACATGAACTCTCTTTCAGGCCCAGGCCCTGTAAAGAGATGCACCTCCCACACAGTAAGTAGAAATGAAAACATTGAAAACATTTGTAAACTCTCTTTATTGAAACAACTATTATTAACCTAAAATTTAGCTTTTTGCTTCCAAATTGCTTCCAAAAATACCCCTAACCTTTAGTTCATAAAGATAAACCCTCTTCAGACACTCAACATCTTTCCATAGTCTTTCACAAAACACATTTATTTTAAACTATATATCAGTTCACTTCATAAAAGCTTTCTCTCAGCTACACAACATTGCTTGACTGCAAACTTTGGTAAGTCCTGAAAATACTGAAACTCTTGTTCATACTTTCATAACATCACACCTAGACTATTGAACTCCCCTTTCTTTGGTACTTCCAGTAAAACTGAACCGACTGTGCTTTATTTAAAATTTAGCTGATAGAGACCTTGCTCACATCGAGAGCTTTAGCACACACCACATACATTCCCATCAATTACATTGGATTTCCATTTTTAAGCAAATTAAATGTAAGGCCTAAGTTTGGGTGCCCCTAGCCTCTTTGAAAATTAAAAAAAAATTAAGAACATGTTAAGCAAATAAACCAGAGGTGCCCAAACTTTTGTATAAAAATGTAAATACATTTGAAGCACTACACAGCAGACCACACTATATCTCTCTGAACTCCTACACATCTCGTACGCTCAGGTCCACCAATACTGGTCTTCTGGTGGTCAAAGACAAATCTGACTACAGGGCCGCTGTTCTTTTAGTTTTGTTGCCACTAGGTTTTAGATTGGTATTCCCCAGGAACCCCCAGGGACTGTTCTTTCTTTGGCTATTTTAAGCCGTTACATTCAATTGACCAACATTTCTCCCAACACTTCTATGTGTATTCATGAGCTCAGCTCCACAGTCAGCTCCATCTGAGTGCCACAAAGTTGGGCTTCATGTTAAATGTGGCCTAGATATCCCTTAACTGCTGAGGAAGTGAAGCCAGAGCAATTATGCAAGACATAAACCACACATATCTAGGCCACATTTAGCATGACGCTCGATTTTGTAGCACACACATGGAGTTGAATATAGAGCAGAGTGTTGGGAGAAAAGTTAGGTTTTAAGGTTTGAAAGTGGAAAATGGAGGAACAGTCACAGAGTTCCAGAGGGATGGCTATAAAGTGTTCTTCCCCCTCCAGGATTTGAACAGAGTTACCGCAGCAGAATAAGAACTCACAAGACTTCACAGCTTTATCCCTGATGTAAGACATGTACAGCCCAAAACTGCAACACACAGTGAAATACATTTGAGATATTGCATCTGCATTTTTTCATTATTATCTCCTCTGAGTGTTTCTATAATTGACTACACCAGTAATTTATTATACTAGAAGGTGTGTTGGTTTTTGTACTTGCTTGTGAAATTTTGCTAGTGAATGTTTGGCACACACACACACACACACAGATGATTGTTTAAGGTATTGTTTAAGGCTACTTTGTTAAGTTGTAAAGCAACGCCTGGGGCCTCTCTGACCTAAACCGCTTCTATATCCTGTAACAAAGAAACATTAAGCTTTCACACACACTCCTTAATTCTGCTTACAATCAACTGCTGTCAATCATCCTAACCCAGCCGGTCTTCAATTATGTATGAATAGAAGTTACTGATTAAAAAAGTATATCTTTAGATTTTAGCTTTTTTATATTTTCATGATGCACACACAAGATGCTTGGGAAAACTTCATAAAACTATAGAAAAGAGCAAAAGCAGTAACACTTGATGACAAGAGAATTCCACATGTTATTTGTAACCAATCTGTAGGCCTTCATCAGAACCCTTGGTGCAAATTACAGTATATATTATTTTTATATATAAAAATTTTCCCAGACCAGGCGCGTCTCAGACCGTCTTCATTGAGCTTACAATGCATCATATTCCGGGTTTAGGATGTAATGGAATATTAGGAATACATATCCAGAGTACAGAAATGAAGTATTCTGTTTTCAGTTCATGTCTCATTATGAAAGGTCAGTACCTAAAATACTTTTGAACACTTTTTTGTTAATTCAACATTTGGTGTCCGCTCAAAATATCCACAAATAATTTAAAAGGCCAAATAGTTAAACAAAATAGAAAATAAGTATTTCATGTGTATTGATGCACACTGTGTTGGAACTTAACATTTTAATTAAATAATTTTTCAAGCAAAGCTAACCAATAACGCTACCTAGGCCAACAAACCAAAGTAGCCTCTAACTGTGCACCTGCATAGCAGTTTGCTAATGGTCTCTACTTATCAGAGCTCCACGTGGGGCTGTCAGACAGCTATCACATAGACTGACTCATGACCAACTCGAGTGTTTCCGCCTACATGTCGCTGGCCATGAACGCTCTTAGCCCAGTTAAACAATTCAAGTCAGCTTCTAGGAAGGAGGATTTAGCCTGCCTGTCCCTGAGAAGGAAGTTGCTAATCTCTCTTATCCTACCAGGCTAGGCTTCCTAATTTGAATTCAGACATGTTAATGCAAACGATGTGCAACTCCCCAGTGCAGTCCATGAACCAGAGGAAGGGAGTGCTAGGGACTTTCTCAGCAGTAATTACTCAGAGATTTACAGCATGTGTAGGTGGATGCTTGATATAGCCTGTCTTCACTTTATATTGTGTTTTACAGTGTAATATGAAACAGTCCCTGCCATTAAACATCTGGCTCTGTGCTCACTGTGCTCCAAGTGTGTCGTGATCTAGGATTAGATTTCACAACAGCCTGTGTTTTTTTCTCTCACTGTACTGATCCTGAACCAGAATAATCTAGTAACTGCACTTACATTAAGATAATTGTAAAAATGGATTCCTGCTCATTATCACACAGGGCTAGTATCAGTGATGCCCCGCAATCACCCTGATAACTCTCCTGGCTTATTCCTTCTCAGGTTAATTATTCATCCAGTATATGGTACAACTGGGCAACAGGTGGCATTCGCTGGACAACAAGGCTGAGATGTAATGGAATATATGTATTTGGAAACAAATTCAGAATGCACAATTAAATATATAAAAATATGTATTCCATCTGTGCTACAAAAAAAGTGATATTCAGACTAATTACTTTATGCATTTAGGAGCGTATGTTTAGAATATTTACCTACTACTAAAAAGCAATCAATGCTTAGTTTAGTATTTTAAAATGAATAATCTTCCAAAGCACGAGTAGACTGATAATTCACTGTGCTGATCAGTTATTTATCTCAGTGTCACTGAGCTCTACTAAAGCCTGAGTAGACTGATAAATCACTGTGCTGATCAGTTATTTATCTCAGTGTTACTGAGCTCTACTAAAGCATGATTAGACTGATAAATCACTGTGCTGATCAGGTATTTATCTCAGTGTTACTGAGCTCTACTAAAGCCTGAGTAGACTGATAAATCACTGTGCTGATCAGTTATTTATCTCAGTGTTACTGAGCTCTACTAAAGCATGAGTATACTGATAAATCACTGTGCTGATCAGTTATTTATCTCAGTATTACTAAGCTCTACTAAAGCCTGAGTAGACTGATAAATCACTGTGTTGATCAGTTATTTATCTCAGTGTTACTGAGCTCTACTAAAGTCTGAGTAGACTGATAAATCACTGTGCTGATCAGTTATTTATCTCAGTGTTACTGAACTATACTAAAGCATGAGTATACTGATAAATCACTGTGCTGATCAGTTATTTATCTCAGTGTTACTGAGCTCTACTAAAGCCTGAGTAGACTGATAAATCACTGTGCTGATCAGTTATTTATCTCAGTGTTACTGAGCTCTACTAAAGCCTGAGTAGACTGATAAATCACTGTGCTGATCAGTTATTTATCTCAGTGTTACTGAGCTCTATTAAACCCTGAGTAGACTAATAAATCACTGTGCTGATCAGTTATTTATCTCAGTGTTACTGAACTCTACTAAAGTCTGAGTAGACTGATAAATCACTGTGCTGATCAGTTATTTATCTCAGTGTTACTGAACTATACTAAAGCATGAGTATACTGATAAATCACTGTGCTGATCAGTTATTTATCTCAGTGTTACTGAGCTCTACTAAAGCCTGAGTAGACTGATAAATCACTGTGCTGATCAGTTATTTATCTCAGTGTTACTGAGCTTTACTAAAGCATGAGTAGACTGATAAATCACTGTGCTGATCAGGTATTTATCTCAGTATTACTGAGCTCTACTAAAGTCTGAGTAGACTGATAAATCACTGTGCTGATCAGTTATTTATCTCAGTGTTACTGAACTATACTAAAGCATGAGTATACTGATAAATCACTGTGCTGATCAGTTATTTATCTCAGTGTTACTGAGCTCTACTAAAGCCTGAGTAGACTGATAAATCACTGTGCTGATCAGTTATTTATCTCAGTGTTACTGAGCTATACTAAAGCATGATTAGACTGATAAATCACTGTGCTGATCAGTTATTTATCTCAGTGTTACTGAGCTATACTAAAGCATGAGTAGACTGATAAATCACTGTGCTGATCAGGTATTTATCTCAGTGTTACTGAGCTCTACTAAAGCCTGAGTAGACTGATAAATCACTGTGCTGATCAGTTATTTATCTCAGTGTTACTGAGCTCTACTAAAGCCTGAGTAGACTGATAAATCACTGTGCTGATCAGTTATTTATCTCAGTGTTACTGAGCTCTATTAAACCCTGAGTAGACTAATAAATCACTGTGCTGATCAGTTATTTATCTCAGTGTTACTGAGCTATACTAAAGCATGAGTAGACTGATAAATCACTGTGTTGATCAGTTATTTATCTCAGTGTTACTAAACTATACTAAAGCATGAGTATACTGATAAATCACTGTGCTGATCAGTTATTTATCTCAGTGTTATTAAGCTCTTTTGAGGGATAATGAGCTGAACAGTCTTTTCAATAGTGAACACATTTAAGCTTTACACTATTGTTGTACTGGATGTGTGCAAGATGTTCATGTCACTAACTGAAACTTGCTAATTTAAGGTGCATCCCACTACACACACTCAAAATGTGTAAAATATCCAAAGAAATGTATTGCTAATCTTAAAGGTTATAAAGATTCCCCCCACCAATGGGCTGTGGATCAGTGAAACTGTGTTCTCTGGAGGGATGGAATTCTGCGATGGCCTTTGTGATCTAACTTACTATCAAACATTAGTACCTGATCACACTAATTAATATTATTAACAATGATCTGATCAGACATTTTGAAGCATTAAAAGAATGCTGGAAAGTTGAAGCAGGTCACACACAGAGCTATATCCTGGTATGAACATGCATATTTATTAAATCTAAATTCTTTGGATGGTCTGGGCATTACATATGCACTTTAACCTGGCATACAAATGCATAAAACCTAGTGGTTATTGGGTTTTGTAAAAGTTGATTAGATCTGTTTATATGGCCAGCCGTATCATACTAATATGGTCCAAAGGTGCACAGGGTCAAATTAGATCTCTTTTTTAATCAGAGATCAATCTGTGGTTATTACATGGGCATGCATGCTTTTCATAGCTCAAAAGGGGGGGGGGGTATAAATTTGGTCTAATGCTCTCTGGAGATTAAGAGATTAATATGCCAGGAGATGAGCTTTTAGTGCTCCTAATTCACTTAAACAGGAAAATGACTCCCAACGACAAGCTGGAATACCTAATCGCAATGACCACTCGATCTCTGAGATCATTTCAGGCTTCAGGTAATTCAAGAGAAGAAGTTGCAGAGAAGTGGGGAGATGCTCAAAAAGATAACCTGGAAAATGGCCATGGCCTTTTTGGTTTTGTGAGACAAAAGTCCAATTCATTTTGTAGATACAGTGTAGGTCTTTTAGTCAGATATCTACAGTATGTACTATGTAAATATTTGTGAGATCATTACACTCTTAAATATTAAGGTTCCAAGAGAGGGTTGCTTCAGAGCAATGCAGTTGTGCAGCAGGTAAACTATGCATCGAATCCCAGCGCGTGCAAACTCATATGACCTTAAAATACCCTTTAAATTCAACCCAATACACTGGTAAGGCAAGGACCTAAATTCGGACAGAAAGTCCGAAGCAGAATGTTGAGAGTAAGAATCTGAGTAACAAAAAGAAGGAAGCAAGAGCAATGTGTCAGAATGGCACCACACAAAAAGCAGGTAAGCTCAGCTGCACACTGCAATTCCATTGTTTCATATCTCCACTAAAATGCTATGGGTATTTACATGCTGAGATTATGAGCAGGGGGGTTGACCCCCTTTTGCTGCAGTAACAGCCTCAAGGGATTCTATGATGCTCCATCAACCCAGAGAATGTAGTTCCACTGCTCCACAGCTCAGCGTTAGCATTTATATCCCTCTAGCTGACCTTTGGCATTGCGCATGGTGACCTTAGGCTCATGTGTGCTTGTTCCAGAGAATCCCATTACTGGTGGTATTTTTCTATGGAGATTACACAAGATGTGTGTCCACAACTGAATACCTTTTCAGCAATGACTGCAGCTGAATTCGCTAATTAGAGGTGGTGTCTACATACTTTGGATGTATAATGTACACCGATCAGCCATAACATTAAAACTACTGACAGGTGATATGAAGAACATGGATTACCTTTATCTACAGTGGCATCTGTCAAAGGGGTGGATACATTAGGCAGTCAGTGAACAGTGAGTTCTTGAAGGTGATTTGTTGTTAAGAGCAGGAAAAATGGGCAAGCATAAGAATCTGACCCACTTTGACAAAGACCAAATTGTCATAGCCAGATGACTGGGTCAGAAGATCTCCAAAACATCAGGCAGGCCTTGTGGAGTGGTCCCAGAATGCAATGGTCAATACCTACAAAAAAGGGTCCAAAAAAGGAACAACCAGTTAACCGGCGACAGGGTCATGTGCACCCAAGGCTCACTGATGTGATCCATGGAGGTCCCACTCTACACCGTACAGGACTTAAAGGACTTTCTGCTAATGTCTTGGTGCCAGATACCACAGAAAACCTTCAGAGCTCTTGTGGGTCCATGCCCTAAATCGTCAGATCTGTTGTGGTGGCATAAGGGGGGCTGCTTAATACAAACTGGATTCCAAAAAAGTTGGGACACTAAACAAATTGTGAATAAAAATTCTTGGGCCTTCTTTGTCGCAAATTCCTCTTTATGATCTGCCAAATGTTCTCTATAGGTGAAAGATCTGGACTGCAGGCTGGCCATTTCAGTACCTGGATCCCTCTCCTACGTAGCCATGATGTTGTGATTGCTGCAGAATGTGGTCTGGCATTATCTTGTTGAAAAATGCAAGGTCTTCCCTGAAAGAGATGGCGTCTAGATGGGAGCATATGTTGTTCTAGAACCTGAACATAGTTCTCTGCATTAATGGTGCCTTTCCAGACATGCAAGCTGCCCATACCACAAGCACTCATGCAACCCCATACCATCAGTGATGCAGGCTTCTGAACGGAGCGTTGATAACAACTTGGGTTATCCTTGTCCTCTCTGGTCCGGATGACATGGCGTCCCAGTGTTCCATAAAGAACTTCAAATCGTGACTCATCTGACCACAGAACAGTCTTCCATCTTGCCACACTCCATTTTAAAAGACCCCTGGCCCAGTGCAAACGTCTGAGCTTGTGGAGCTTGCTTAGAAATGGCTTCCTCTTTGCACTGTAGAGTTTCAGCTGGCAACAGCGGATGGCACGGTGGATTGTGTTCACTGACAATGATTTCTGGAAGTATTCCTGAGCCCATTCTGTTATTTCCTTGACAGTGGCATTCCTGTTTGAGGTGCAGTGACGTTTAAGGGACCAGAGATCACGAGCATCCAGTAGAGTTTTATGGCCTTGACCCTTACGCACAGCGATTTTTCCAGATTCTCTGAATCTTTTGATGATGTTAAGCACGGTTGATGATGATAACTTAAAAGTCTTTGCTATTTTATGCTGGGTAACACCATTCTGGTATTGCTGCACTGTCTTTCTGCGCAACAATGGTGGAATTGGTGATCCTCTTACCATCTTGGCTTCAGAGAGACACTGACACACTTCCTTTTTCCAGCCACTTATTGCTACTTGTCCCAACTTTTTTGTTGACGCCATGAAATTTTGAATCAACATATTTCTCCTTTAAAATGTTACATTTACTCAGATTAAACTTTTGATCTGTCATCTATGTTCTATTACGAATAAAATATTGACATTTACCATCTCCACATCATTGCATTCAGTTTTTATTCACAATTTTTTTAGTTTAGTTTACTTTTTTGGAATCCTGTTTGTATAAGGCAGGTGGTGTTATTATTGGAGACATATAGAAAATGTTAAACGAACCCTTTATAAAACTTTGAAGGCAAAAATATTTGAATTGCCATGGCTATATACAGAACATTAATTTTTCAAACTGCGGCCAATGCAACATTGCTGGGCAACCAACACGCCAGCCTGCAGATAAAGCGGTGTGAAGGAAGAACAACATCTACCCACCCTTGTGCTCTTTCAGGCCTCGGCTGCCGATGGCTAACAGATTGACCAGGATTCAAACCAGCGATCCTTTGCTCATAGTAAAAGCACCTTAGTCCACTGGGCCAGCAGGGGCCCCTAAAAAACTCCATTGCTCAAAGTATCATTGCTTTGCAAACAAAACAAGCATCCATCACTGAAATGTCCTAGAAGAAGGCAAAATGTTTAATGTAAGTTGTTTAATGTAAGATGTTATGAGATTTTACTCCATGCAATTCATCTCGAAATGTTCAAACAATACATATAGCAGCTGTAATGTTCGAATCCTGAAAAAAAATTTAACCTGAAAGCACTACAAAGCACTACTAAACAACACTACATTGTTTATTTCAAAATGTCATGTTACAGTTTAATATTCACATTAGTCCTTTTCTCATTTTATGAAAGCACAGCCAGCACAGTCCTGTTTAGCCAGCAAGTATAACTGTATGTTGGCTATACTTCCATTCCTCTTTCTTTCAACTTCTCTTTTCACATGGCACTCTTCACAGAGATGCACACTAAACGCAAAGTGACAAACCTTTCCTTATCACATGACAGAGTCTATGTTTAGTGGGTTACAAATGGAGAATTGAGAATTTTTTAGGGCATGAACTCTGTGAGCGCTGAGGGATTCACTGTGCTGTTAATCCTTCTTCATCCATCAGCAGGCCCAAAATAAACCCCTCAGCTCTCAATGAGCTTTAATCTCAATGCCCAGGGCTGCAGATCTGTTATGTCAGAAGAACCACAAGCCCGGAGCATGAGAAGGGCTGCATAGCACAGGGCCATAGAGTTATCAGCACACATGTGCTAACAGTGATACAAGAATGTTCCCCAAGGGTTCTTTGGAACAACTCCATAGAAAAACCACATTTGTTTCCATAAAGAACCGTCCAATGAATTGTTCTTTCACAGGGGAGCATGCAGAGCTTTTCAGCCACACCATCTGAGCCCCTGGCCTGTCTATCACCTCAAATTTAAAGGGCTATAAAGCTGGACACCAACAGGTAATCCAGGCATTGGCAACCTTCATACAGTGGAGCCACTAGAAGGGAGCATTGTCTGAACAGAGGGTGAAAGGGTGTCTGGCATGCTGAATGTCCAGCTCAGGAGATGAGCTGTGATGCAGGGATCCAGACCATTGTCCCTATCTCCAGGTGAACGTTCAATGGTCTTTCTTGCAGCATGAACATGCAGGCCTAAATCCAGCTGTTATGGACTCAGCTGGTCCCAACTGTGTGGAGAGAGTGGGAAGATGATGAGAAATGGAGGGAGGAGAGTTGGCAAGAGGTAGCATGGGACAAACAGGGAGGTGTCTGAGTCATGTTCCTCAGAGAGAAGCTACCACCTTGCTGAGCTTTAGCGACAGGAACTCAATCTGTGTTGCTATGGAGTCTGTGAAGGTCCTATATTAATAAAACCTACTAGGAAGCCTCTTAAGAAGCTTTATTTTAATATTTTATTTAATAGCTAACATGAACCTGGATGACTAATTAATTTCTAGTACTCCAGCAGCAAATATGCAAGAAGATTTGATCAAAGTTAAAATCTTTGACGTATGCCCCATCATCTGATGGTGTTAAGGTGTGGCTGTTAATGTATATGCATTCTTGACAATAACTTTAATAATTTGTTAGATAAGAATAATTGTTCGTACATGGAAGACAAGGGCAGAGCCGACCCCCTGGCCAACTGAGCAGGACCAAACTAGTGGGGACAGGATGGAAGGAGGGAAATAATTAAACATCTGCATCTGAAATAAGCGAGATAGATGTGTAAGTAGAAGTCAGGTGGAAGCTAGTGATTGGTCAAGGTAAAGGTGACGTAGTATTGGAGTCTCCTGGTAGAACTTTATATTGTCATTCCAAAAAAAACAACAAATGCTATAGTTTTGCTCTAGCCAGATCTTCATCCAAAAGACAACCTCAACCATTTAAGTGATCAGGTATTGTGAGTTCATGTCAAATATTTATTTTAGATTTCCAATATGATAGTATTTAAATGTAGTCTTCCAATTTCCGCTCTGAAAAGAGTATAAGTCTTATTTGATTGCACATAATATTCCTCTCAATCTGTTCTCTTTGCTACGAGGAACACATTTTACATTTACTCTGGATAATGCCTGAAAATTGAATTTCTTGGAATTCCTATAGCATTGGTAATCAAAGACCTATAACCAAATCCTGCCTCAGAGGAATCCTAATAGTGGTCAAATACAGCAAGATCTTGGTCACAGTAATTATCAGTTGTTATGATTGAACAGCCTAAGGATAATTTTCCTATGTGAATTTAATGAAAAAGGGATCTCCAGAAGCATGGACTGAAATTCAGTGCAGGAGCCCAGGGCTATGTATAAAACAATTTTTCAGAGAATGCTTAATGGAACCATGCCAGGGAACTGAAATCCTCATGTGAAGGCACCCTAAACAATTCTGACTCCATTTGTATACAGAGATTTAAGCATTGTGAAATATCAAAGACGTATTCGGCAGAATGTCCGTATGACAACCGCATCTACATGTTCATATCCTCTGGTGGTGTTCTTGGAACAGTGTTCCATAATCCTTTATTCTACAGTGTACATTACGCTGATTATAAGTGATAGGCTGTATATGATGAATACATTTTGTGGAACAAAATGAAAAGCAGTTGCCTGAAACCAAAGGCCTTACATCCTCATTTGCATAGAAAGCTTGATGGGGTACAATCTAATTATCATGAGAACAAAAGACCTGACCCCCTATCTGCATGCGCTCATCTACACGCATGACTTCATAATGTCACGGAATTATTTACACATCGCTCAATGTTCTCCCCTTCCTGGGCACCCTTTGATCAAATGTTTTAACATATGGCTGCAAATTGCTGTGCTTTTCCACGAGAAACAATAGCCGCCAAATCCATAAATTTTACCAAAGCCTGAGCAATTAACTAAATGAGCAGGGACATAATTCTCCAATGGATCCATGAAAGCTATTAAAGGGGATAATTCAAAGGGTCTGTGTTTAACGACACGCCTCAGCCCAGAGAAAGCATGAGAGATCATTGATATCCGGTGTGGTGAAAAATGACTTCATATACCATATTTCATATGTAATTAGTCAAGAACATTCATCACATGTTCCTCAAAGCACTCAGAAAGAGATGCTAATGAAGCTCTCAGTGCATTGATGTCCATTTGGCCATGAGTGGAAAAGCTTCAAGCGCCATGTTATCGGCTGGTTAATTGAAATGCACTCTGATATTTATAGCATGTAAGTAGCTCTTCTTAATCCAGACTTCAATTTATCTAATGTGTTAACGAACATGTGAATGTAGCATACAATAGATGTCTAATTGCGAGGGGAGAGGATTCTCATGTGTGAAGTGATCTTTTAGTTAAATGTTTCCCTCAGCACTTTACCAGATTAGTCCCATATAAGCATTAGAGGTTGAGGAGGGTATGGACCTGATACACCCGGGTTAGAATAAGCCAGCTAACCCTTTGGGAGCGATCATCTCCCAGCCTTCTGTGATCTCTGGCACAACCAGTAAAGGCGCCCTGATTTGAGGTTCGATCCACATGTCAGCTTTGCTCTTTATTAGGGTTAAATATGGCAGCGGACCATCAGAAATAAAAGGAAATAAACCACAGGAAATAAGCCACAGTGCTTTTACTGTAATTTAAAATGCCAGCTTTCAGATAAAATAATTTCCTCTTTCCTGAAAATGCATATATGTAGACACTAAACACACAATGAATACTTTAGACTGCTTTGCAATATAAATTGCTTAATTACCAAAAAAATCTTATGAAGCTATCAGCTTTTAAATTTAGCTCGGTGTTATATATTTGCTAACGAACAATTAAGACAATAAAGAGTAAGCTGTATATAATCTAAAATATATAATCTGGTCAGCAATTTTGGTACTATATTTAAATTTAGATTATTTATAGTCAAATATATGTTTAAAGTTTGATTATGACTTATAAGCCAGTGGTCCTCAATCCAGTTCTTATGGAGTCCAAGAAGGTCTACAGTCTTGCACTATTCATTTGTGTTATGAGAGGGGTTCTTGAGTTCTCTAGATATCCCATTCATTTTGTTGCTGCAATAATGCAACAATAGGTTCTTAAAGAGCGATGCCATAGAAGATCCAATATTGGTTCCATAAAGAACCGTATTTGTAAAAGAAATGTGTGGGTGTGACAAAATGTATAAATTGGTAGAAGAAATTTTTTATTAAAAGTAACCTTTACATCTCTTTTGCAAAAAATGGTTCTTTATGGAACCAAAAGTGGTCCTTCAATAGCATCACTCAAATAACCCTTCGTTGAACCTTTATTTTCACAGTTCCTCCCTGCTCTATTTTTGTTAACTGCAGCAAATCACCAGCAGAACTCTCTGCCACATGTAGTGCACCCACGCAACAATGGAAAGTAATCTAAACGTGTTAACCATCATGCTAATTGTAAAGGCTAAGCAGCTAGTGCTGTGCAGTCTGGCTACAAACCACACTGCAAACAATACATGTGAAGAACATTAATAGTAACAGCTACATGGACTACAGGGACAGGACAAAAGGCTAAACCGTCTTTCTCTGTATGTTCACTTTTTGCGTTGCTGGGAAGGAACAGCGGCCCTGAAAAGACAGCCAACTCAAACATCACATGGATGTTAGCACAAACTCAGGGGGAGGGGTTTCCCTCCCAAATACCTTGAATCGAGCCAATCTAGAATAATAAACAGGTACTCTGCAGATGTCTGCTTTCCAACATTTAATTTGAATAAACACAAGTCATCAGGAAAATCGGATCAATATTCCATGTTGGGAGACCCCGTCACCTCCTAATCTGACCTGCTACTTAAATGTTTTGTGCATATTGTCTATTAACACGCAATGAACTGCCTTAGCATTCTGACACAAAGACAGAGATCCTCAGCTGCTTGAGATGTTTAGCATTCATGCCATGACAGTCCAGTGTAAACTTTCTTACAGGAGGACAAATTGTCAAGAGTGGTAGAAACCTGCCGAGTAAATAATGACATAACTCTAAGCAAACACGGGTGAGCAGTAATGTGCAGTACCATGGTGCTTCCAAGAACCATTCTCTAAATGCGGACCACATGTATTAGGTGGAGTCTCTGTTTTCTCTTATATAACCTGAAGGGCCCTATTTCACATTAAGACCTCAGGCCCACCACAGTAAAGCACCAAACAGTGATTTATCAGTTCTCCCCAACAGTGTTGATTCAGGGTTTGATCAGATATGTCTCTCACTGAACTATTCACTGAAACTGCAGTACAATAGTTTTTTATAGTTTTTTTTTTTTACCACAACCCTTTTCTCATCTGAAACATGTAAATTTTTGCATTTTAAATAGCCTAAGCCTCAGGGGGACCTGCTCATTCTCTGTGATTCTCAACATTTCAAGGTTCCTCTTTATCTAAAATCAACTTTGTGGGAAGCGAAGCATTGCATGAGTCATTTTTTTTTCAAATGCCAAACCCCAAGATCAAAGATTACAGCTGAAAGTAGCACATGCCATCACTTTAACATGAAATAGTGTAAGAAATCTTATCGAAGTGCTTTTGCTGTAACCAAACCAGTCTCGCTGCTGCTGAGAGGGTGGAATCAGACGCCGCTGCTGGAGCCGGTTCAGGTTATAGAGCATGATGAACTCTGTTGGTGTTGGAGTCCTGCCGATGTTCCAGCATCTGAACAAGCTGAAATATTAACTTTGAGCACTAAATAAAAGGCTCTGCGTAATGACAGGTGGTAACATCATACATTATATTATTTGTCACACAATATCAATTTCAATGGTGTAATCAACGTTTATTAAAAGAAACAAATACTACAAGACTTTCCCAATAGTTAAAAGGTGTTCAGTGCCAGTTAAATGCTTCTGAACTGATTTCCGTCATTGTCAGCAGCCTTGTGGATTTCTTTCTGCACTGCCATACACAGTTTATCTGTAAGACGATCATTTTCTAGTAATAAACTGTCAACAGTCTGACGTGATCTATATGTATACATGCTTGTGAACACCCCGTCTAGTCAATGGATTCAGCTACTTTAAAATTGCACCCCAAGTCATGAGGAAAATCGGATCAATGTTCCATGTTGGGCGACCCCGTCACCTCCTAATCTGACCTGCTACTTAAATGTTTTGTGCATATTGTCTATTAACACGCAATGAACTGCCTTAGCATTCTGACACAAAGACAAAGATCTAGACAAAGATCCTCATTGCTGACACAGATATGCAAATGCACAAACACAGCTTGTCTAGTCCCTGTACAGAATATAATAGGACTGTCTGGAGCAGATAAACATGAACCTACTGGCACCATGAACCCACTGGCCATGGATGTACCTGGTGCTCTGTCCAATATCCTGTGATGAGTTGGAGAGTTGGGGATGAGGTGGGGTGGTAATTATTCAATCATCCTGCTCACTCTAGTTGCTGAATGCAATCTGAAATCAAAATCCAGAAAAATGCCTTCCCTGGACAGTAGAGACAGTTAATCCAACAAAAGCAGAATGAGCTCTGTTTTAATTATAGCCTTGATATCAGAAGAGGAGCATCTGCTATCTCAAAAACAAACTGGGCTACCTCAGCTGACTTCCAAACTTCAGCTAAACAAACATCAGAAGGGAAATCTCTGGCTTAGTTTTATGCCGATAAAAGGAGAAGCGGGTAGGGGCAAGGCTAAAAGCTAACCAGCCACAGTCTCTCCAGCTTGCTAACAGCACATTGCACTAAGAGGGCACGATCTGAGGGCAGCAACACTATCTGGAGAGGCATGGGAATAATTACAGTGTTACAACTATGCTATAATATGCGGCATCTGTGAGCCCGTCATAGTGTCATAAACCAGCTAATAAAAGCAAACCATATCATTTTTCTTTTTCACCAGTCCTCTGTAAATGGAATATCACCGTGTTTCATTCGGAGACAAAATAACAGGGTTGTAAATAGGTTGAGCATTTTTACACCCCGACCAAAGCCACATACATACTATTTATACATTAAAGAACAACTCAAAATACTCAGTAATGCATCCATAAGGTCAGCTTCCACCGTACGGATCTGCTGGACGTCTACTATAATGTTGGTCTTTTGTGCTCGCCATGTTCCTCAATCCATTGTTCCACATGTTTCACATTAACCAGTTGAAACAGGCCACTGACATTTGAGAACATCATTGCAATGAAGGGGTGAACCTGGCCCAAAATGATGTTTAAGTAGATGGCATGTATGAAACTGAAACATGAATGTTTCTCATAAGAACACTGCTCAGAGCATCACACTTCCATTACTGGCTTCTTTCCACAAGACACACAGGTGCCTTGGCTTCCCTAGGTAAACAGCACCTACACCCCAGTTGTCCACATGATCTAAAAGAAAAACATTGATCAAAGGTCCAGATGCAATGGAAATGAGTTAGCAGTGGCTCTCTGGCTGGTCCACAGTTACACAGCCCCTTATGCTAAAAGGTGTGATTGCACTGGATGTTGTTTCTTCCATGACCACCATTAAATGTTTCAGTGATTTGTGCCATTGTAAACCCTCCCTATGCTTTAACACTCAACCGGCTTCACTGCCTTAACGCATTGATGAGCACTTGGTGTCAAACACCCTGTCTTTGGCTTGTGGTTTCTGCCGGCTCAGATCACAATTGGCAGGTGCTCATCGCTGCCGACAGTACACCACAAACCATGGTGTTACAGAGATGTTCCAACCCAACCGTCTGGCCACAGTGATCTGGCCCTTGTTAAAGTCACTGAGAGTTTCACGCCTGACCATTTGTTCTGCATTTAACACGCCGAAAACGAGAACTGATTGTTTGCTAAACATGTAATATACTATATGTTCAAATGTTTGTGGACAACCTTTCTAATGAATGCATTCAGCTACCTGAAGCTGCATCCATTGCTGACACAGATGTGCAAACACACACAACTTGTCTAATCACTGTAGAGAAGTATTGCCAATAAAATAGGACTATCTGGAGCAGATGAACATGAACCTATTGGCACTATGCCTAATGCCAGATGTTGGGCTAAAGGGGTATAAAGCCCCCCAGCCAAGAGCTGTGGAGTAGTGGAACTGTGTCATCTGGGATGATGGTGCTCCATTCAATGTTTTTGGGATGAGTTGGGGATGAGTAAGAAAAGAGATGGTGTCTGGCTTCATATATGTCGGAGGGGAAACGTGCTAGTCTTCACCCTCTTAGTGTTGGGGGCATTGCTGGTGATGGGACTTCACATGGACAGGAATTGAGCATGTGGCCTTCCAAATTGGGAAGAAAATGGACCAATCCTCAGAGAAGTGATCCAAAAAGTAATCTAATAGCCTTTCCTGGACAATAGAGACAGTTACTCCAACCAAAGCAGGATGAACTCTTTTTAATACCCTTAATTTCAGAGGAATAGAGAAATACTGACAACAGAATACACTGTACTGAAGAGCTCTTCACGTGTGGTCCTGTCTTATGATGCCACATTTTCCACAAGTCAGTTTGTGAAATGTTCTGCTATCAGTCTTGGTCAACTGTAAGTGCTATTATTGTGCAATGGAAGCATTTTGAAGTAACAACAGCTCATTCACAAAGAGGCAGACCACACAAATTCACAGAGCAGAGTTTCTGAGTGTTCTGTTACAACACTGACTCTGGAGATTCACGAATCATGACGTCCATGGCTGAGAAGCTGCACACAAGCCTGAGATCACTATGTGTAATGGCAAAGTGTTAGCTGAAATGGTGCGGGGCTGGTTTTCGGAATTTGAGCTTAGCCATTTAGTTCCAGTTCCAAGGGTGTTGTTAAGGCTATAGAATACAAATAAATTATAACAACTACAGGCTTCCAACTTTGAGGCAACATATTGGGGAAGGTCATGTACACATAATGACATCCACAAAGACATGATTTAATGTGGTTTTATTGAACAGCTTTTAATTAACTAAAGCCCTTGAATCCTCGCCTCACCAAAAGAGAAAGCCTGGGAGAAACGTTGGGGCAATTCCATATGAATGACCATGGTCCACATACTTTTGGCCATATAGCGTATATTGTTATAATCCCTGGAGCTAAACTCTACTAGTCGTAATCATATTGTTTTTTTTCATAATATTTCCCATTATATACAGTCATGTGAAAAAAAGAGGACACCCTATTAAAACCTTTCTTTTTTAAAAATATTTTTTAAAAAACATCTGGATATTGGCACTCAGAGGTAATTTAACTTAACATATCAAACTGAAGAATTGCTTTTTTAATTATTTTAAAAATATAATTAATAGAATTAATAGAAATGAAATTGTCTTGTGAGGAAAAAGTTAGGATACCTCACATTTATTACTATTTTAAATGCCTACTATCCGAATAGGCTGCAGATGATTAGAACATGGTAAGAGAGGATTTTTGGGAACTCTGTCTTATTTAAACTTAAATTAAAATATTTAAATGTTTAAATATATTAAAACAACCCAGCCAACATGCTTATGCGGGGCTCATATGGGTGGAATGTGGCCTAGGTGGGTTCCAAATGGGCATGGGCTCAGTGGGTTTGTACATGCGTTTTTACTGGGGCCCAGCTGAGCTTTCAAAATGTGCTCCATCATTACAGCCCATCTTAATCTCACATGGGTTCCATTCAGGCCCCATGTGCAGTGTACAACCCAGATGGGGCCCATGTTTACCCGTCCTGGTCCCATCATTGTCCCTTTTGGAACCCTGGTAGGCATCTATAGGTGGGGCCAACGTAGAACCCATGCACAAAACTTTCTGGTACTCAGTTGGGCTAACCATACGTGGCCCACATGGGCATGTTATCTGGGTAGATTTCTAATAAAGAGTCCCTATGGACACTATAGCTAAGTCCAATTCTATCACATCTCTGTCTACACACATCATCTCTCTGATTAATGGCAAATTTCTGTACACATGGGTTTGTTTCTATTTTCTGTGATGTGTATTTTGGGGGCATTTCTTAGTTTCCTAATTTGGTATGTTAAATGTCAGTTAAACTCAAAGCAAAACTGAGAGCAGACTCCCAGTAAAAGACATTTATATAGTTTCTATTTTTGAAGTCTTTTTTCTCTAGACATAGCTGTAGCTGTAGTTGACGTGGTACTTTGGCTTGTCAGAGAGGACCGGTGTCAGCAGGTTCAGATTAAGGCCATGCCACAAACTCACATACTGACAGGCACACACACCTATGGGCTTAGAAGCAGGTCACACCACTGCTTTCCCCTACTTTCCTACCTTAGTACGCGATCAGCTGTGGAACCTAGCAGTAAGTGCGTGCAGACAGACTACAGGAGGTGGGAAGGACTCGATAAAAATGACTTGATAAGAGAAAGGGTAAAGATCATCAGATGGGTTGATAGTTGATATGAGGCCGGCCCTGAGAAAGAGCAGCCATGTCAAAGGTTCTCTAAGCCAATATTTCCTGTTCTTGCACACATTATTCTTCATAGGACAAATGATTCAACAATTTAACTTTTAACTTGACTCCAAAAGTTCAGATCTTGTACATAAGCTAAGAATCCTACGAACTGAATGAATAAAATATGCAGTGCTTAATTTTACATATACACAGTAAACTGTAAGCTATGAGCTGGATAGTACATCTGTATAGCAGAACATCTGAAGTGTAGGGTCAAAAGTTAATATATCTATGTAACATTTGTCAGAAATAAATATATTGCCTTTGGTTTAATAGAATACAAATATTTTAATCAAGTATATTTGTTATTATATATACATTTTTAACATTTTGAATTAATTCTGTTTGTCAAATTTGTCCCTTTTTCTCTCAATTTGGAACTGCCAATGAACCCACCTGTTCGTAACTCCCCCTAGCACTAGCAATGCTAGCAATAGAGGGTAAGGACATACATTAACACGTCTCCTCCAATTCATGTGAAGCCAGCCTCTTTCCAAACTGATGAGGCATCGTCAGGCAGCCACCGCATTCTGAGGAAAGTGCCAGTCCACATCTCCACTGCACCAGCTAACAGACGCCTGTGCTGGCCTAAGACTGCTTAAGAGTGATGAAGGGAGAGAGCATGGTCAGTTGTGCTTTCTTAGACCACAGCTGCTGCTGGCAAAGCAGCATGGCTCGCGATTCAAACTAGCGACCCTGGACCATAAAAGTAGCACATTAGAATAGTTAGACCACTGAGCCACTTGGAGTTCAAAACATTTAACACTAACACGCCACCACCATGTCAGTGTCATTGCAGTGCTGAGAAATGACCCACCACACAAATATTACTTGCTTTGTGGTGGTGGTCCTGTGGGGTCTTAGCCATTGAAGAACAGGGTTAAAGGAGGCTAACAAAGTATGCAGAGAAACAGATTCTTATAGACCTGCAACAAGCCTCTTAATGGTAAGTGGAGCTGATATAATGGGACCAGGGTGGTCATAATATTCTGATATGACTGTGCTGCTAAATATTTTCTGTACAAACATCTAAACAAATGTAACTTTTGCAAAGTATAAATAGATCATTGTATAAACTCAGTGTATAGATGAATCTTTTTCTCATCTTTTATTTTTTACCATTAGAAAATGACCACTGGCCTTTTTGATGTCTGAACATCAAATGACAAACTGACAAACAGAAATGCTCCATATGACCATATGCAGTAGGTGAACTTTGTAGGTTTGCCCACTGTTTTTTATTAACCACTTTCTACTCAAGGGAAAGGGCCCAGTGAAGAATCTCGCTTATGAGATCCTATTTGAGTCTTTTGGTAGGAACAGTGTCTAAGGTCACTAGGTTTTATTGGTTAAGCTGAATTCTGTCTAATGACCAGCTCATGCTCTTTATTTACTTTTTGTCTCTCGTAACTGTTACTCTTACTGCTGATGTGTTGTTGATTTCTATCTATTGTTGACCTGAGGAGGATGGGTTTTTCCATCTGGGATGTTTTTCCATGCCATTGTTGCACCTGGCTTGTTGAGTAAGGGCTTTGACCCGCATCTTATCAGTTTCATAAGTTGCCCGGATTTCACTAGGATTTCACAAAGTCGTTTTTTGACATATAGCCTATTGTAAAAAAGCAGCATCTGACATCTGCAGTTAGCTCTAGGTAAAGAACATGAGTAGATATGGCTGGAGATTGTGGTTGAAAGAGTACTTAAACATTTGTGTGATATATTTAACCCCTTAACAGAACGGCTCATTACACACTAAGGTGTATTACTCAATAACTACAGGGACTTCTGTGCAAACTGGTGGGGCTAATCATTAGTAACAGAGGTTTGTAATAACACTTTCATCCTGCTGGTGGGCCATTGCCTTTTTAAGAGGTTAAGGAAAAATCAAGCAGTTGTTTCTCAGGTGACGTGATCCACAACTACATTGGGAAGGACTTCAAAAAACCGTCATTATGAAGACGGATGCACGTTTGAGAGATCAGTGGTGTCTATCATTTTTTCATGTCCGGTGCTGATGCTGTAACCTGGAGTATGTGCAGATACCGACGGCAATCTGTTTCCCTTTCTTATCACTTAGATCCCCAAGCTAGTTTTTGATAGTTTGACATAAAATATATATAATTCTATAGAATTTATAAGAGACAGTCATAAGCAATGTGATTTTTTTTTACTTAAACATGTCTGAATTTGAGACGTATATATTTACAGAACTTTGATTTTGACCATGTTTTGATCATAATTTACTTCACTACGGCACTTGGAGTTGTTGCTTGTAAAGCCATGGTTATATACTGGAATATAGGCTTGAACCATGCATTTACGTGATAGTTTAGGGAAATAGATCAGAATATTGTTTTTCTTCCAATATCCAATCCAGGAGGTTTAGCCAGTATCAGGTCGATGCTGATAATGAGCATTGGATCAGCGCAACCCTATTAAAAAAACAGACAAGACGACAACCATGTTCTCCATAAGTGGACGAGGACATGTGTGCGCCTACACTAGGACAACAGTAATGCCTGAAGGCTTAAGTCCGGTGGCTCTGTTGTTTAATCCCTCTCTTTTGCAAGCATGGTTTGGGTCACAGTCCTAGAGAATGATGTGGACTATTATTATAGCATTTCTTCTAATATTTTTCTATTGTCTACTCTATTAAGGTCCTCTATTACTATAGATTATATAAAAAAATTTATGAGGTTAAGTGGACTGTTCACCTTTATTCTGTTCTGGAACATTTCAGTCCTGATATGAGCAGCCTCTTCCCATATGACTATGGTCCACATTCACAGGGCAAGTTTGGTCACATAATGTTTGATGAGTATGTAATTGTGCTGTCAAAAATCCACTGTATGGGAAAAAAAAGTATTGGGGCATCTTCTCCTCCATTGCGTCTTCTGAAATCAATGGTATTAAAAAAAGTATCCTGCTTTTGTTGGAGTAACTGTCTCTACTGTCCAGGGATATTGGATGATCACCACCCCACTTCACCTCATTCCCAACTCCCCAACTCCAGAGAACACAGTTCCACTGCCCCACAGCTCTGTACTGGGAGGCTTTACACCCCTTTAGCCCATGAAAATGATGTAAATCACATGCTCTGGTCTTTGCAGTCACTATAGCACTATAGGCCACAGCTTAGGTAGGCCAGGCCCTTGGAAGGACAGGCCTATGAAAACTCTTCTTAGTAGTTCTTTGTCATGTCATGAACTCTGGGTAACCGAGGGCCAGGAAGGATATATCAGTGGCATCTTCCAACTCATTCTGAACTCAGACTGCATTTCAGGGCTTTCAGGGCTGTACTAAGGGCCTACCTCAGCTGTGACCTAGGCTTTGGAATGCAGCTTATATCTCAATCCAGTTGAACAACATATCTTGGACACTCTCTGGACAACAAGCATCTTTTAAACCCCAGTGACTATCTTTTTTAGAAGAATGGTGTCCTATCCCTCCAGTGCAGTTCCAGAGATTTGTACAATCTATGCCAAGGTGCACTGAAATAGGTCTGGTGTCTTGTGGTAACACCTTGTTTAGACACTTTCTGGTGGCTTTTCCTTTAATTTGTCACCTGTCTGCAGTTCTCTATTGAAATTGAAACCCTGAAGCCTGTCTGGTTTTGATCTCACTATAGATGGTCACACTGGGAAACATCAGATCCAACCGAGAGAGTAAACGTCATTAGCCGTCCCATCTGGCTGTGCTGTTCCAGCTGCCTCTATCTTCCCACCTCCCACCTCTACAGGCCCCTCTCATTCCTGCACAGTTTGTTCAGAGTGTGTGAAAGACATCCATTCAAGTGTAGTGTGTGTGTGTGTATGTGTGTTGGGAGGGGGGGCTTAATTACACCAAATTCCTCTTTTTTTTAGTCTCCTCTGCTCACTCCCTCCATCTTGGCACTGAAAGTAGAGGATCTCACCAATGCCAAGTACAGCTAGTGCGTGTCCAGCATAAATAATTCCGCTCACACAAGGGCCTTTCCCCTGCCGGCCAGTTAATACAACTGTCTTCCCTACATGTAACTAATTGCCTTTGACAAACTACGGGCAGTTCTGTCACTCTGCCCTCCCTGTGGAGGATCTGGTTCAGATGCTGAACGTCGGGTGACTCGGGCTGATGTCATCACTCCTCCACCCAGTCCTGAGCTCGTGCTTCTGGCAGGAGAAACCCGTTTTACTGCACGCTTATATAACTGTGGTCATTCTATACAACTTGAAAAATGTGGGGGAAAGGGCTGCCAGCAGTAACTGGGAGTATGAACTTATACTGAGGGACTGAGTGCTAGGGTAACACACCCTGTAGTCAAGAGTGCACGTTATACACAAACATACCCCCCGCCTACACCCCCCAAAGACTGCACAGGGTTCTTAGTTACATCATATACATACATTCTTTTCTCATGGTTTTGTTTGCGGGGGCTGCAGCCTTAATTAGTGAGGTCAACCTCCACTGACATTCACACCCTGCTTGTAGTGCTGCTTCCAGTGACCTCATTCGGGACACAGAATGAAATAAACCACAACTAAAAAAATCAGCGTTATCTATTTCCACCTGCCCCACTTCCCTCTCCATGATGCAGCTTTGATGTGCTGAAGAGATGCTGGAGAGTTGATGGTCTTTGAATTGAATGCTGAAATAATTATGATTTATTATTGAGTACTGATACATAAGTAGACCTCAGTGTGAATAGAAATGACCGGATCAAAAGCAGTTTAACGCTCACCAGGCCTATGCAATGCTGTGTACTGCCCCTAATCAAGTTGCTTCCATTTTGGAGCACACCAGGGCCTTCTTTTCGTTCAAGAATGACCTTCAGTGTGCCTGCAGAGCTCTACACATCAGAGTAACACTGCCATCTGGTGTCTACATGTGTTACAACGGCCAGGATGTAGACATGCACAGCAACCGACCAGTTCATGAAAATAATCAACCCCTCTTTTTTACCAGGATATTTTTTCTGATAATATAAGTATTAACGTAATAATAATAATAATAATTATTATTATTATTATTATTATTATTATTATTATTATTATTAATGATATTTTATTTTATTATGAATGAATTGGATATTATAAAAAAGAAGATCAGAATATGTAAATACTATATTATATATATTATACTTATAATAAGAAGAAGAAGAAGAAGAAGAATACATACATACATTCCTTTTGTTTTGTTTTATTTATTTCATTATGAATGAATTACATATTACAAAAGTTGATCAGAGCAAATAAATGATGAAAATATGGATAAAGATAATATTATATTTATTATACTACATCTACTTACCACAGTACTTTCTTCTTCTTATTATTATTATTATTATTATTATTATTATGTTATCATTATTATTATTGTTGTTGTTGTATTTCATTTTATTTATTTTTATGTTATGATTATAGGATGCATTAATGAATAATCATTATTATTGTTAAGTGAACATTATTATTCATCAAGATAATTACCTTAAAATCCTCATTATACTTGTACAATACAACAGAATTCTTTAGAAAGCTGTGGTCAGAGAAGGTCTTGCTCAAGGTCCCAACACTGGTAGCTTAGCACACCCAGGTTTTAGGCTCAAACCCCTGTAATCAGTAACTAATTTAAAATATATCTTTAGAATTGTTCACAGGTGCTATCATGCTGCCATGTATACTTTTTAAACAACGTCTATTTGTATTCACACACCTTCATTCTGCATAAAAAAATAATTTTCAAAGAACTAATTAAACACTCAATGCAGCAAACGCAGCAAATGCAGCATGCTGCTGATTTACATAAAGGATCACTAAAAAGGCCTGAACATCATGACATCTTTCTCAAGGCCAATGTTGACCGAAACATTGATAATGGCTATTACAGTTACTGTGGACACTGAAGGTACAGTTCACTCACCTGACCTTTTCTGCAGAGCACATAATGGAGACATATGTGAGCCACAGAGCTGAGTCAGAATGAGGGCAAGGCACCATTAGCCTTCTCCTACATCACAGCCTCAACCTTTAGTCTGAGGAGGAAGACAGAGTGGCACCAAATGGAGTAAGAAGCATGAATCACCAGTAATAAACGTTATTTAAAAACTCTGGAGCAAAAATTGTGGAGCAGTGCATTGATTTTTAGATGTTGTATTGTTGCATCTTTCTTCATGTAAAGGTAAAGCAAAATGTGTCCTCCGCATTTAACCTATCTGTGGTAGTGAACACACACACATTAGTGAACTAGGGGCAGTGAGTACACACACAGAGCAGTGGGCAGCCAACTCCAGCGCCCAGGGAGCAGAGGGCCTTACTCAAGTGGGGCCACTTGAGTAACAGTGGCAACAGTGGCAGCTTGCCGAGCCCGGGAATCAAACCCACAACCTTGTTATCGATAGCCCGGTGCTCTAACCGCTGAGCCACCATGTACCCTGTTGGTTCTCTTTCCTATTTTATTTTATTTTATTTTATTTTATTTTATTTTATTTTATTTTATTTTATTTTATTTTATTTTATTTTATTTTATTTTATTTTATTTTATTTTATTTTATTTTATTTTATTTTATTTTATTTTACCCTTCCTTCTTCTTAAATTTCTTACTTTTTTATCTTTCTTTCTTCCGCGCAGGCCGCTTGACTTTTATTTTATAAACCACCGTTCAGCTGGTGCTTTATTTTGAAAGGCGGCACCGCTCGCTTCCATCTTTGAGGAAATGTTGACGTTGATTACCTGTGAGACGATGCCGTGGCTAACGCTGTAAATGGAAACGCGCAGATGTGAATAGTTACTGTTAAATATTTGTGTTGTAACGAATAATGGCTATTTTAGTATTCTCTGCTGTTCTGAGACAGCTCGACACGCTTGATATCTCAAGCAGGGGCTCTTAAACCACACGAGAGTTGTCAGCTTGCTGGACAGATACACTGGCTAGCTACAATGTTGTGCTGTAGTCGGTGCCCTCGGGCTGCTTAGTTAGCTAGTGCTGGTCTTGTGGTCACTCTGTTGGCTGAAAGTACTGTACTGAGAGTACTGTAACGGTTTATACCTTTTTGTTGTTGAGTAGCTTAGATAGCTTACAGTCCCAGCAGTACGACAAACAATGGATGACAAGTACAGTAGCAATGTGATCTCCGGTGGGAAACTCGGACGAGTTGAGGTGCCTAATGCCAGGTAACCGGCTAAGCTAGCTTGGCTAACTTTGGCTCTTTTAACACATTGAACCCCAGATTTATCATTCAGTTTTCTGTTCCAGATGTGGCATATCCAGGTCAAACAAGTGAAAGTTCAACTGCCTGGGCTGCAGCAGAACTAGGATTTGCAACCTGGATTTGCTACCATTAATGAGCCAATTCCAATGCAGCTCATTTTGAGTCCCACAGGGTTCTGGTTTAGGGTTTGTGGAAATGATGCCAGTTTACATTAATATAGTAATGAGAGTGAAGAGCTGAAGAGTGGACCTACACAGTTTGGGTTTAAAGGCTTAAAAGTGAGCCTGTATATAGGGCTGGGCGATATGGTGAAAATACTATATCACAATATTTAAAGATCTTTTTATGGTACACGGCATCGATCACAGTATGTGTAATCACTGGCTAAACACATCAGTAGTGGCAGATTCTTAAAAACTACTATTCAGATACTCTCCTGTACTGAATACAATGATTTGTATTTAACATCTGCGGCACCTCTTTTAATTATACCAGTCTGATTACACTGTGGTAATGTCGACCAGTGTTTATTAGGCACCAACAATATCCTCAGTCCGATTAGAAAAGCATATTGTGTATCACCATAACAACATGTATCATGATACGATGAAATATTGTCTTGTATAGTACTTAAAGGGGTGCATGTATTTGTCACTGTCCAGTGTACACTGTACAGCAAAATGTGGTAGTGAACACACACACACACACACAGCGGTGTGCAGCCAACTCCAGCGCCCAGGGAGCAGGGAGGGTAAAGGGCCCAACAGTGGCAGCTTGCCAAGCCCGGGAATCGAACCCAGAACCCTGTTAGCGATAGCCCGGCGCTCTAACCGCTGAGCCACTACTGCCCCTACTTTAATGTGTTGTGGATTTTGAAGATAACAAAGACTTTCCTTGTCAATGTTAAATAGAGCCAAAGAGAATCATGTCATATTATGTTTTATATATTGGTCTCATTTAATGTTATATTTAATAGTTTTTTCTTTTTTCAGGTTGACCAGATATATAGTGTTACTGTTACTCACCAAGTTGTTGAAGGCTCTAGGAATCTTTGAATCCTATGATCTTCTTAAAGTTGTACATATTGTGCAGTTCATCTTCATTCTTAAGTTAGGGTAAGGAATGTTTATTTTAAATTCTTTCATTTACATTAAATGTGAGAACTATCTGTTTGTACATGCTAACATCTGTTTTTATTTTGTCTTTCTAACACAGGTGTGCAGTGATTTTACTTTTCTTTCAAAAACCATTTTCATCAGGTAAAATAGTCTCCAAAAGACAGGTATGTCTTGAAAAGATGCTGTTGCATATTAAAAAACATATTCTTAAGAGCGTTATCAGATGGATTAACATCACTACCAAACGCTTCTCTTTCAGTGGATCAAAATCTCCAAACATGCTGTTATCAGCTGCATAATCTCACTTGTAGGCTTCTTTGGGCTTACACTCTGTGGACCACTAAGGTAAGGCTGTGACCCACTGCTTTTAAGCTCCATCCTTTTCATAGTTTTGCATGTTTATTATGACCAGTGGACTAAGGGAAGATGAATTGTTGCAGGACGTTGCTGCTGTTCGAGCACAGTGACGTGGTGGTTATCTCCCTTCTTAGCGTTCTCTTCACCAGCTCCGGAGGTGGACCTTCTAAGGTTAGAGATTTTGGTGCTGTATGGAATAAAATGATAATGACTGTATGTTGACTGTTCAGAATGTTTTTGACTGTGATGTGGTTTGTTTGTTTGTTGTAGACAAGAGGTGCTGCTTTCTTCATCATTGCAGTAATATGTCTATTGCTGTTTGATAATGATGACCTCATGGCAAAAATGGCAGAACACCGTATCCTTCCCCAGTTTCCCCATGTTTTCTACCCAGTGTCATTTACATTTTGGAAAGCTGCAGTTAAAACTCCTTAACGGTTTGTTTCGCAGCTGAGGGACACCATGACAGTGCCTTGACTCATGCATTATACACGGGGATCTCGTTTTTAGGTGTGGCAGACCATAAGGTGAGTATTATTACTGTATTTTTCATGTAGTGTTGGATTTGGATAAAAGATCAAAGCAAAGCAAAGCAATGGTTTTTGGGATCTTTTTTTTTCATTCTTTCTCTTTTTTTCATTCAGGGTGGAGTTGTGATGTTGGTTTTGGCACTGTGTCTAAAAGTAGCCTTTAACACACACTCCAGAAAGCTGTCAGTGGAGATTGGAGGAGCCAAGCGCCTCTATGCTCTGTCCAACCTGGTCTCCTCTGTAGTGCTGTTGCCCTGGGTCATTGTGCTGTCCGCCACCACCGAGGTTAGGAGAGTTTTACTGTACAAATTATCATAGATGTTCAAAATGAAATGCAGAGCCCGTGTTGATGACTTTCCTAAAATCGAAACCCTCAGAGCAAGGTGGAGTCCTGGTCTGGCCTGATTTTGCCCTTCGCCATGATCGTCTTCTCAGTGATGATCCTGGACTTCTATGTGGAGTCTATCTGCATGGCAAAGTTGGAGCCACCACGTTGCGCTCGGCATGGTTCCATCTTCATGTTTCTCAGTGGCCTGCTGCTGGCCAACTTCTGGACACACCCGCTGACGGACCAGCTCAGGGTTATGAGCAAGCCTGGTCAGCAGGCCAGCACTGAGCATGTGCTCTCTGGGGGAGTGCTGGTTAGCGCTTGCTTCTTCATCATGTGTGAGTGACAAGGACTCGATTCTTAGTGCTTTTCCATTGTAACGACAACTGGTCCACATGAGATCAATACCATTACCCACATCAGATCAATAAACAGATTACACAGAGAGAAAATGCTGTGTCAGGCATAGTTCTGAGTGACATAATTGTAGGGGTGTAAAAATACACTTAACCCTCAATTAGATTCACAGTAATAGGTTTAAGATCAGATATTTTCACAACACTTTGAACAAAATTGATGATTTTTCAGGGAATATGAAAGTATTTACTTATAGTAATATTTCAGGATTTTACACAAATATGACTGGAATGCCGAATTGCCTCTAATCTGGGGGTTTTGTCATAGTTCTCCAAACAATTAACCACAAATAGAAAATCAGGGCTAAAATTATGACGTGTAAGCTTAATGAGACTAGAGCTAAGGGGTCAAGATGGTAGTGGTGCATGACATGACTATATTAAAAGTTACTTGGTGGTGCTTATTGTGAACACATTTATTTAAGCAGTACAACCGAATTAAGCCCAGAAGTGACTTCTGCACGGTGTGTATTTCACACACATTTTGGGAATGCAAGCTACAGATGTCATTTATTGTCCGTGCATTGCCTAAATAAACTTTGCAATGCTAAGAGCCAATAAATGGCCAATAGCTTTTTAAAACAAATACTCCCCTTCAGCTCCAAAGTAGCTGTTTGTTGATCTGTTTATTGGCCTAGATTGTATGTTTGGCAAGAATAGTGCATATAAAATAATGCACATACTTTTACACTGTGCAGTGGGCTTTAGATTGCATAGTAATAGGATTCTCCACAATGTCACATTTTTGCATTATCATGGTTTTAATGTGTTTCGTTGTCATGCCCTTATGCAGTTGTATTTCTTACTGTAAAGTTATTACTAAATGTTATGTTTACACTCAAGTAAAGCTTCTGTTTTCTGTGTCCTTTTTTTTTACAGCTGACAGTATATTGTCATCTCCCTCTAAGAAAGGACAGAAAGGCACATTGGTGGGGTATTCACCTGAGGGAATCCCTCTATATAACTTGATGGGAGATGCCCTGCAGCACAGCTCCCAGTCTCTACCCCGCTTCATCAAAGACTCACTCAAGCAGATCCTGGAGGAGTACGATTCCCGACAGATCTTCTACTTCCTCTGTCTCAACCTGGTAAAAATCAAATGGACAAATCTAAAATCTTTCTATTTAGGGATGCACTGACATGAGATGTGGCTTTATGCGCCTATCCAGTAATTTTCATGTTATGTTGTTAAAATGATGTTGATACATTAGCTTTTTTTTAAATATAGAAATTGGGATTATATTATTATCCACAATGATTAGAATCCAAGAGAAATATAATATACCATTTTGTTAAAGCAACAAGCTACAGATTCTACCATGATTCTCAAATCATATTGCATCCTTACTACTAAAAATGTATTGGAATCCTGCAGATTCAGTATTCATGTGGTCATATCTTACACACTGGGTGAGTAATAATATTGTTGTTCTTTATGTTAGGCCTTCACCTTTGTGGAGCTCTTCTATGGTGTATGGACCAACAGTCTTGGTCTGATCTCAGATGGCTTCCATATGCTGTTTGACTGCTCTGCTCTAGTGCTGGGACTTTTTGCTGCCCTCATGACCAGATGGAAAGCAACTAGAATATACTCTTATGGGTAGGGCTTCTCTTTTCTATTTTTACTTTTTAATTTAGTGTTTATCTTTAATGTGTGTGTGTTTTCTGAAGAGTTTGTCAAACAAGCCAGTATTTTTGTTCTGATTATTAATTATTATTTTTTATATACATTTATTTTATTTTATTTTTAATACAGGTATGGCCGTGTTGAGATCCTGTCTGGGTTCATTAATGGCTTATTCCTAATGGTCATAGCGTTCTTTGTGTTTGTGGAGTCAGTCTCCAGACTCATTGACCCTCCGAACATCAACACAGTCATGCTAGCGGCAAGTATTTTTATGAAGTATTACTTATTATTTTTTTCCACAAACCAAAACAGTCTTCTGTTTCCCCAAGGAAAGATGCTACAAAGGGTTCTGTGAGAGGTGCCATAAAAGAGCCACTTTTGGGTCTACAAAGAAGCATATTTATAATTGACATTTTAAGGCTTTAAAAAAATCCTCGCTTGGTGTTTCTTCCCCCAATCGTAAAGATTCTTCAAACTCACAATCAGTCTCTATTACAAACACGGTTCTGCTATGGCATTTTTTTATTGTCTAGTACAGAGCAAATTTGCTTTGCTTTAAATTTACTGAATAATTTCCCTCTACCGCAGTACAAAATATGAATATGTGAAATATATGAAAATCTGCACCTTTTTGAGATGTTTCACTTATTTGGACATTCTGTTTCCAAACAGCCAGTGTCTGTGGGTGGACTCCTTGTGAACCTAGTGGGCATCTGTGCCTTCAGTCATGCCCACTCCCATGGGGCTTCTAAGGGCAGCTGCTCAGGCCATGAGCATGGCCACTCGCATCATGGCCATGGCCATGGGCACGGAGAACACAGCCATGGAAGCCACGGCCACAGCCATGGGGGCCATGGCCATTCTCACAGCCATGGTCATTCCCACAGCTCCGGAGGAAGAGGCATGAATGCTAATATGAGAGGTAGCTTCACTTTTGTGTTTATAATAGCTGTCGGTGCAGTCTATAATTATATGTGCTAATATTATTGATATTAGAACTAGCCTTTTTGGTATTATATTACCATCAGGGAAAATCTGGCATTACTCAATTAAGGTACTGATGTTTAGTGGCACTCCATCTCATCCCAAATGTATTTAATGGTGCTTCCTCACAACCCCCCCCCCCACAGTTGCACTGCTTCACAGACAAATCCTTGGGGCCTTAATATCCCTCGGCATTGGATATAGTGACCTTGGATGCAAGAATGTCTAAATACTTTTGGACATGTAGTGTATTTGATGAATCCGGTGCACCACTGAGTCATGTGTTTTAAGGATGTAACTACATTTATAACTACATTTTGCTTATTTGACCCTTGTCTTACTCAGGTTAAGCCAATTAGTTAGATAAGGCTACAAAAGTGGAAATAAGAATCAACTTCTGAATATAATTAATAAGTAAAGCAGTATGTATGTGCTTATATACACTATTTTAACAAACATGAAACCTGCAATTACTGCTGTTTTGAGCACTGATTGTGTTCATTGATTGTTTCAGGAGTCTTTTTGCATGTGTTGGCTGATACATTGGGCAGTGTTGGAGTCATCATATCCACAGTTCTTATCAGTCAGTTTGGCTGGCTAATTGCAGACCCCATATGCTCCCTGTTCATCGCCACACTCATCTTTCTCAGCGTCATTCCCCTGTTGAAGGATGCCTGTGAAGTCCTTCTGCTGAGGATTCCACCTGAGCATGAGAAGGACCTCAGCTTTGCCCTAGAAAAGGTAGAAGTTAAGTATTTTGAAGAAAAATGTAGAAACGTTAGTGTTTAAGGTGTATACAGTAGAATACATTACTATGCAAAGGTTTTGGGAAGTCATTAATTAATAATAATTAATCATTAATAATTGGGTCATGTTTCGATAAATCTCTTGCTCAACATATAATGTTCTGAGGTGTGTATGACCTCTGCGCAGTACTGTGTTAAGTGGTGTTTTTCAAGACACACAGTATGCAATGTAACAGCCTTTTCTTTCCAACTCAGATTCAGAAAATAGAAGGCGTCTTGTCTTACCGTGACCCGCACTTCTGGAGGCATTCCGCTAGTGTTCTTGCTGGAACTATTCATCTACAGATCATGTCCGATGTTGTGGAGCAGCGAATTATTCAGCAGGTTTGGAAAGAGAACTCTTAAATAAAAACTTCATTATTTGTTAATCTTTTACAAGAACCCCCCCTAATAGTTTGACTTGCGTGCTACATGAAATAACTTTTGTGGTGTGATCCCATCAGGTGACCTCTGTGCTGAAGGATGCAGGTGTGAATAATCTGACGGTGCAGGTGGAGAAGGAGGCCTATTTTCAGCACATGTCTGGCCTCAGCACAGGATTCCATGAGGTTCTGGCAATGACACAGCAGATGGAGTCCATGAAATATTACAAAGATGGCACATGTATCATGTAACCAGACTATAAATGTAAATGATTTGCATTAAATAAAAATGTTTTTACTTGTGTTTTTCTGGTGTGGCTCATTTCTTTAGTCAAGTCAAGTCAAGTCAAGTGGGTTTTATTGTCATTTCAACTACATACAGAGTACACAGTGAAACGAAACAACGCTCCTCCAGGACCATGGTACAACATAGACAGTGCATACAAAACACAAGTGCAACACAATACAAGTGCAGACAGAGAATAATAAATAATTGGCGGTAGTGTGCAAATTATGCAGTGTGTAATAAATATTGAGTCCAGTGAGGTGGTAAAGTTATTAGTGCAAATGCTTTGTGCAAAAAAATGCTTCCCATTTTATCTGGGGTAAATGGTTGTAGAGAGAGAGAGAGTGTGTGTGTGCATGTAGCAGAAAAGACATCAGGTCAGAAGTTGAGTTGATTTAATTTTTTTTTTTATTAAATAGGTTTAAACTGAAAATTATGGGGTGTTTACAGTACCTGTTTATTGATGACCCAGTAAAGCCAGTATGTAGCCGTTTTCTAATATTTGACCATTTCAATATGTTGCTGTTTATTTAAGACACCAGCTCATTCATATTTGGTGTTTGTTTCCTCTTTGCTGCAGTAACAGCTTCTACATTTTTGAGAAAGAACGCATTAATTAAAACGTAAGGATTTGATTTCAGTCACAATAGAATGAGTGAGATCAATTACTGGCGGTGCATAAATGGAAAGATGGGTGGTTGGTTATGATTTCACTGTTACACAGACAAATTCTGGTGGCTTCACACCCCTTTAGCCAATGCTGGGATATTGGACATGGTGTCTTGGCTCATACTTTTCTACTGGAATTATCTGTAATATAAGATCACATGACAGATGATCATACAATGACCAATCCTATCA